>NW_028254502.1:707047-1414095 GCF_964263255.1 Lissotriton vulgaris
TCCTGCCATGGTTGTTTTGCACTGTCACAATCCTGCCACTGCATATCCGACGGCTGCTATTTTGAGTACTTGGAATCAAGCATGTGAAAGTTCATGTGGCATGAGTCGCGGAGCAGAGTGTCAATGGCTAAAATGTATCCACCGACCAATCAAGGAGGCCTTTCTGCTACCCAACATGGAGCACTATTACTTGGTGGCGCAGCTCCATTGAGTGGTACAAGTGCGCGACACCTCGAAGACACAGCTACATAAGCACCCGCATGCACCCAACCTCAGATAGTGTAGTTGTTTCATCCCAATAGAAAAGGGAACATACCCACACAGCTTCTGATATGCATGGCATATCAATGCTACCGTCGCGGTCTCCATATGATGCGCACGACCACACGATATGCGACACCTCTCCTTCTGCTGGGCACTCCCAGACGTCATCGGGCAATATCCAGTGCCGAACTTGAACAGTGGTACAGAATATAACTCGTTACCACGTGAGTCATTACATCGCGTGGCATTACAACGCGGTTGTTACCACTACTGCGGTGTTACCACCCAATGTCCCGCAGGGCCAGTCCCTTCTCCACGCCGCGGTGACCGGCACACTGGGCACTCTTTGGGGGAACATAGGACAGGAGCCCACCACCCACTTGACTGTTCAATACTTGCACGAACTGGGCACGGGTTGCCATCTCACCAAATGGTTCTCAGAATCGCTCAGACTTCATACGCTGCTCCAGTTATCCGCTTTGCGGGCCCACTGAAACACAGACCTACAAAGGCCTACCACAGACTAAGAATGGGGGCTAATACTTGAAAGCCCAACGCAGATACCTCGCAACGCAAGGTTCTGGCACATTCAATACTATATAAAACACAGAGCCTACCTAACACCAGCGAAAATAAATAAGTATTTTGCCCCCGCAGACGCCAAATATGCACGATGCAATGAGGCAGGGGCAGACCTCATACACATGCTGTGGTCGTGCCCAACTATTCAAGCATACTGGGGGTGGCTGGCTCAATGTACGGAACGAACGCTGGACTGAACATGGGAGGTTTGTATACTGGGACTCTATCGCAGGTCCAAAAAGCACAAGACGACATCCAGATACATAGATCTGGGTCTCATAGTGACTAAACGGCTGCTTATGTGCCGATAGAAATCTCCCACTCATCCAGTGACAAAAGCCTGGTACCAATCCCATGCTGTGCTGGGCGCAGGCGGAAAGTGTGACACTTCGGCGGGAGGATGATATTGGATTGCAGAGGCAGCCGCTGGCACCGTCATGGGATGCAATACTAACAGAGTTTTGCACGGCTTGGTAGGGGGGCCCTGAGGCAGCGGCAGGCACTCCTCTGAGTGATGGCGGACAGGCGCCATCATAGGCGAATTGGCTCTAGGCCTCACTGGACGGACCGCTTACAACTCTGAGTGGCGTTGGGCATGGGAACTCATAGAACACGCGACACGCTATGGAGGGGGTGCCCAGGGGTGGCATGGGGGCAGGTGGATACGTTCGAGGTACCAATTACAGTTGCTATGGATGCATGATGATATGGGTGATTCATGGTAGATGGAGTACAATCGATTCGGTTTCGTTGCAATGTTGAACGTAGTTCAGTTTCGAGCACCAAGCAAATCTGTTATGCAACTGCATTCTGTACTAGAAGTTTAACAGCTGTCAGTTATGATGTAGTACACTGTGCTAATACCGATCTGTACTGTAATCCATTGTTTCTAAAAATGTGATGTATGACATGACTATTGGTCGCTATGAAACTTTTCACTAAAAAAGTATGCTAAAAACAATAAAAATAAATTTAAACAAATCTGTCCATCAATTAAACTAGAACAAGCACACTTTCCTGTCATATAGAAATATGCTGATGCTGTACTGCAACACTGTACTACCAAATGCTCCATATGTTATACTACATGCAGCTTTGTTGATGGGCGTGTAGTGTCCTCGCGCCGTGATGTCCCTCGGACGATTGATGCGCTCTACAAATACAAATACAAATCGGGGAATGTTTTAAAAAACAGATGCAATGAGGCGCCCACTGCACACTTTTGTAGGCGAGATGGACAGGTACATTTAAAAAAAGATAGCACAAAAGCGATATTTTAAAACATAGCACAAAAGCATTTTAAAAAAAGTGGATGAGCGGGTTGCAGGAATGAATAGGCGGGCGTGGAGATAAAAGATCAATTCAGGTAGGGACGAAGCAATATGGCTGTTGGGGGAGAAGCAACTAAAGGGAGAGAACACAAACAAATGAGAGCAACACAAGTGTGGGTGGGGAAAGAGAAGCACGTGGGCAGAAACAGTGAGTGGTGGAGCACACACAGGAGATAGCTGGGAAAAACATGCACTCCTATGAAGTGCTTAAACAACAAAAAGAAAAAAGTAGTTCCCTAAAAACGAGCAGAGGAAGCAGATACGCTAGCTAATTAAATAGATGTAAAGAGGCTGTGCTCCATAGGAGGGAAAAACACGCCATTGGCAAAAATAACCTCAAATTAGAAGCAGTCAAATGAGAGAGGAAAGCCAACTAATGGTAAGCAATGGGCGGGCAGGTTCGAAGGCCCTCTCTCTTCCTGCATTATGTCTTTTGCAACGAAACAACTCGCACTGTCTGGTAAACTCGATCTAAAACATTTGTAGAATTAAATAAAAAAGGAGAACGCTGCCATCTACCGGCTAGAATGAAAACAAACATTTGATCAAGCCTAATATGTCCGTCCAATGTAAATGCAGAGATAAGTTTAAATATACAGGTTTATTATATTTAATCCCCTCTGGTTTAATCGTAGGATATTAATCCTAGAGTAATTATTGGTCACAAAATAAACAGATGGAGCCTGGGATTTGGCCATTGCACTGTATGAAATAAATGTCTGAATCTGTTTTTATCACTACAATTACTCCAGCTTATTACTCTAGATTTATTTTCACTACTGTGGTGTCCTACATAATCTTAAAAGGGTGTTCGCATATCTTCCCTGTTCGTACCTGACACTTCAAGAGGAGAGATTGAGAGAAGAATGCATGATGAAAGAAACTAAATTTTCTGTCGGCTTAGCATCATATTCACAGCACATTTAAAAAAATATTTTGATTGGATTTTCTCTTTGAACATGACATATTATAAAACAGCATGCCAGGCCCAATATAATTATGCATTGAACAAACTACAAAAAACAAGAATTAGTCCATTATGCATACCAAGTTTACAGTGAAAAAAGAGAGAAAGCCTTCACCAATAAGGTCTAAATTAAAATCCACTACTAAAATGTGAAATACCATAAGGTGCAAGTAATAAACGAAGCACGTAAACTACTTAAGCAATCCAATAAAAAGAGTGTATGTCAACCATAAAATAAAATAAGCTCCAGTGCAAACCAAACGTTTATTCAAAAATGTATTTAACTACCTTTTATCTGAGCCCAGATGGTTTCCCAGTGTAGAACTACCGGAGACTCCGGAAATCGTTGCTACCTCACTTATTGGTTCTTTACAACAAAGCCATAATAAACAGCCATTCTCCTAACAAACTGAATGATACAACCATAGTGGTCCTACATAAAGCAGGGTGTCTCTGCCCCGAGGACTGCACGTCCTATTGGCCAATCTCCCTTATCAACAGCGAGCTTCAAGTATACGCAACGTTTTGGCTCATAGCCTCATTAATGTCATACACAAGATAATCCACCCGGACCAATGCGGGGTTATGCCCTATCACAGTATGAGGTACTGCATTTGCAGAGTGCAAGCATCCATAGCCTACTGTCATCAGCGCCTGGAGTCTAATGCCTTTCTCCTCATTGACTTTGGGAAAGTATTTGACTCCCTTGATTGCCCATCAGCAGATTGAGTTTTTCTATATCTCTGTATTTATATCTCCCTCCTCCCTACGCTTGCCTGGTCCCTGAACCTGATGCCAGAGGTCATCAAAAGGAAGAAGGACCTGGAGAGGTGGATCTACTTGCCTCTCAACATCCTAGGGAGAGTATTCCTGTACAAGATGATTGTTGTGCCACACTTCTTATATGTGCAGGATTTCCATTATCTTCTTCCCAAACACTGGTTCATCAGCACACAGGCGGTAGTGCGCCTCATTTTATGGGCCAACCAAGTAGCACACATTGCTTTCTGGAAATGTATGCAATCATCCTTTGACAGGGGCCTGGTGGCTGCAGACTTGCAACTGTACTACTTGTCTAGCTTTTTCTTCAGAACACCTGAGCAAGACTTCAAAATGCCAGGACACAAAGTGAACACTCTTCAACATAGGACTCTACACACTTTAGAATACCAAAATACAACATAAACAAAGCTCAACAACCATTTGCCAAGTAAAGGGGAACATTTATTGCAGCAAGTTCCCATACATCAAATGGCAATAATGCACATGTAATTATAATGCATATAGGGAATGTATATACACAAGAATACATGCATAGAACAATAACTGCATGTACACAAGCATAAGTAATTAAAACCTGAAATGCTTCACCGGCTGTCTGTTTAGCATCATCCTTGCCAGCAAGCCTGGGGAACCCGTTGACAGTCTCAGGCAGGAGGGTCCCAACCGGACACAAAAGCCCTGAGCAGCGCATCAAAGCACCAAGAGGTCTCCATCTTTATACACTTACTAACATGGAGAGAAATTTCTAGAAGCTCCCCCTCCTTTCATCTGCTTTATAGGTGCTGGGTACACCCTGCACCAAAGTCACTCAACTGAGCAGGCCAGGCTCCGATGAGAGCAGCGGCAGAATTCTTCAGATTCCCATCCTTGGACACTGTATGCATCCCACACCATCTGTTCTAGCAGCTTCTCTTTCTCACTCAGTGAAGTGAGTAACATAAACAATCTATGTGTGTGCAAGTAACCTGGGCCTGCCTGCGTTCGCAGCTGAAAGGCTGGGTCAGCCAGACACAAGATGAAACCGTCCTCACAAAATGTATTTAGAGTAAAATGCTGTCAATGTTCAATACATGATTTCACAATGTAACATTACACTACTGGACCTCCCAACTTGTGGGCCTGAATAAGGGACTCCATGGCAGCTGAACTGACCAGTCCTATAGGGTGAACATTACATTTATAAGATCATCATGTACCGACTATATGGCTCACCTGTTCCTCACTTTCTCCCCAACCTCAATAGCGGCCTTATTCCCAACACACAGAGACATCATCCTCTGAAAGCGACATCCCTAACACATCCAGTCAATCTAGAAAAACAACCACTCCACTACAAATCGATTCTAAAACACCAGAAACTTCATGCTCTCCTTTTTTAGAGATAGGCCAACCAGAAAAAGGGGACCCGGGAGGTCAAAAAGAAAAGGAAAAAGAACAGCCAAACACTCGAAGTACCACCACAACGGGGAAGAAGGACAAAACGAAGAAGCCAACGAAAGAAGTCTCATAATTAATATTTCTGAATACCACTTTGCCGCCTTAGAATTACGAACCTTACAGAAAGGCACCTCATACGTTCCCACTCACAACACCAATCATTTGAAACTAGAGATACGTTTGTTCAAACTGATGAGAAATATGAGATTACGACACTTCTTTAAAAAATGTTTCTGAATTTTGACCAAGTAATGAGAACGATCTACTACGTGGGTTATGACCTAAAAGCTCATATATGCCACCAGAAGAGTTTGGATATTTTTGAAAACTTAGACCTCATGAAAATCAACTTTTCAAAAAAGTTTAAACACAGCAATTTGACTAGTAAAGAACGAGATGTCATGAAGAAAATAGCAAACAACCCCTCAATCATTTGTCAAAGAGCAGATAAAGGTGGAGCCCTGGTCATCATGAATTCATCACACTATACGTCAAAAGTAGAAAAATACATCAGTGACCAACAAATCTATGCAAAATTAGATGGGAATCCAACTGAACAATTTTCGAAGATTTTGCAGCACCTCTTAATTAAAGCAGTTAACATTGGAACAATCAATGAAAAAGTCAAACAATTTCTAACCCAAAATAACCCTAAAAGCCCCACAATATACATGTTGCCAACACTCCATAAAGATCTTCACAACCCACCCTTTTGGCCACTAGTTTCAACCAAAAACAGCATACATGAACCAGTTGGACAATTTCTGGATCGCTATCTTCAACCGAATGTATTAAAAATGAAGAGTTACATCCGTGATACAACATATTTTTTGACAAAATTGAAACAAGTCCAAATAACAGACATGAATATCATTTTACTGTGCACCATTTATGTCAATTCATTATATACTGTCATACCACATCAACTCAGCATTGAAGCAATTGAACAGACACTATTACAAACCGATCTTGCTCAAGATTTACAACTATTCATCATTGAACTGTTATACTTCACACTTTACCAAAGCTACTTTACATACGAAAAACATTGGTTTCTCCAACTGAGCGCCACTTCAGTGGGCAATTGTCCAGCACCGGCATATGACAATGTTTTCATTAATCGTTTTGAAGAGGAGAACATATGGCCTAAGGAGATATGGAAAACTCACATTAAATTAAACGTAAGGTTCATCGATTATATCTTCCTTTTATGTACTGGACCAGACACTTTATTGAAGACAGCCTTGAACGAACTAAATCTTATCAATGACAAAATCCAAATTACCTTTGACATTCAAGCGGAACTGTTAGACCTGGCACCATTGGCGTGGGTCTCCCTTCCATTTTTCTGTTGCCTCATGTATTTTTGCTGGTGTTAGATGCTTTCGGCACTGTGCCACTGTTGTCCAGTGCCACAGTGCGAGTGCTCCCTATTTCAAATTGATGTATTAATCAGTGGTTCCATGTTTGGCTATTTGGTTTACTTGTCAGACCCTAGTATACTGCACTGAGTGTGCCCAGGGCATGCAAATCCAAATGCTGCTGGTGGGCCTGCAGCACTGATTGTGCCACCCACAGAAGAAGCCTTGTAAAATGTGTCTAAGGTCTGCCATTGCAGAGCCTGCGTGCAGTCTGGTACTGTCATGCTGACTGGGCAAGTGCACCCACTTACCAGTCCCTAAACCTTCCCTTTTCCCTATGGTAGTCCCAAGGGCAGGGTGCATTGTAAGTATGGGGTAGGACAAGCCCTAATGTGTGTGGCATGTCCTAATAGTGAATTACAGCCATTTTCATTTTTCACTATTGCAAGACTACCTGTTCTCCATAGGCCAGAATGGACTGTTAGAATTATTACATTTTATAATCCTAATTGACTCAGAGAACATGGTTGAGTTTACTATGCCTGGACTGCTCTCTGCTAGGTTGTGTATTCCTTTGTCTGGTTTTGTGAGTGACAGGGCTGGGGGTTTCCAAAAGACAGGATTAGTCAGCCCAGTGATGAATAGAGAGATCTGCATCTAGATGGGAAGGATGAGTTGCACCTGAACCTCGAATAGGGCTGTGCTTGCCTTCCACAATGCTGGCTCCACCTCCTGGGGAGAGGCTGATGTCTCTGCCCTGCACACTGAAAGAAGAGAAGGAGTCCTGTCAACAAAGTGCTCCAGGACTGTACTTGCCTTTCACAATGCTGGCTCCACCTCCTGTGGGGCGTCTGATGTTGCTGCCCTGCACTGTGAAAGGAAAGGAGAAGTCTGGTAAACAGAGTGCTTCAGAACTGGTTTGGACTGGGCAAAGGCCCCTCTCCCCTCAGAGAACAAAGAATTTTGGGGTATAAATATTTGGACCCTGATCCCATGAACTTAGATCACTTTTGGACTACAGGAAGAAACCTTTACTGAGGAGAGGAACCTGAAGAAACTGAGGAGAGACTATTCCCAACCTGAAGTGCTGCTTGGGGGATTGGCCTGCAGTGGTTGCCTTACTGCCAAAGGAAGGAGAAAGGAACTTTGTGTACTTTGCTTTCAACTTGTGAAGGATCTCCAAGGGCTTGGAAAAGAGCTTGCCTCCTGCTGAAGTCTCAGGGACAACAGACTTCACCCCCCAGCTCCCCAGAGTTCTTCGGAAGTGCCTGCTGCTGTTTTGGGCCTTCTGAGGGACTGCGTGTCGCAAGGAGCTGGAAGCGCGACTCAACGACAACACTGCTGCTGCCGTCGCACTTCTGAACAAGGGTGTCGCCGCAGGTGTTGTCGCACTGCACTGCATCAAGAGAAGCGTGCCGCAACGAAGAGGAAGCGTGTCGCCATCGCTGCTGCCTGCTGTCGCACTTCTGAACAAGGGTGTCACCGCTGGAGTTGTCACACTGCAGCGCGTCGAGAGAAGAGTCTCGCAACAAGGTAGAAGCGTGTCGCCGTCGCTGTTGCTGCCGTCACACTTCTGAACAAGGGTGTCGCCGCTGCAGTCCATGCACCGAACCGAGAACTTCTCGCATCCCTGGAGAAGCGTGCCGCATCTGGAAGATCTTCACGTCTTTATTTCTTTGCACCTGAACTTTGCCACATTTCCCTCGCTGCAACCTTGCTTGTCATGGAAGCGCAACGCATCATAAGGTACATTGACCCAAAGTGTCGCACCTGAACTAAACTAAGCTAAATCTACCATCTTAAAGTAACAGTATTGTGTATTTTTGTCGTTTATGGTCTTATGGTAAATCTATATAAAGTATACTTATTTTTTATATAAAACCTTGTATGCTGTCCATCTGTAGTGTTGTCACTGGGTTAATGTATGTGGTCACAAATGCTTTACACACTACCTCTGAGATAAGCCTGTCTGCTCGAGCCAAGCTACCAAGGGGGTGAGCAGGGGTTATTTTAAGAGTGTACCCCCTTACCCTGACTAGAGACAATGGTCCCTATTTGTCACAAGTACCTACCTGTGCCAACCAGAGACCCCCAAATCTAACAGGAACAAATCACATTCTTGGATTTGCAGATCTCCAAAACATCCAATGGTTTTGAAACAGATCTTTTCAGAAAGCAAACAGACAGGAATAATATCCTTCATTACAATAGTTTTCATCAGCAGCCACTTAAAAGTCATCTATCATACTCACAGATACTATGGGTCAAAATAATTGTTTCAAATCCAACTAGACTCACAGAACAGACAACAGAGATGCTATCACGCTTCACCAAGCGAGGATATCCCAAAGAGATTATAGATCACGCGCTACAAAGATGTCACACTAAAACCAGAGAAGAGCTGTTGAGAATAACACCAAAACCTATCCAAAACCGCATGGTAGTAGTGTCTACATTTTCCACACTCAGTTATGCATATAAAAAAATAATCAAAAAATGTTGGGCGATCTTAAGCATGGAACCAGATTTCAAAAATGTGTTTGTACAACAACCCATCTTTGCATTCACAAGAGAAACAAAATTGGGAGACATATTAAAAAACACTGGAAGAAAACCACAAAACATCCAATTTAAAGGTACTCAAGCATGGCACAATTGCAATAATTGCAACAATATAATTCCGGGAACCAAGATGACACACCTAAGGGAAGGTACTACCATCAACTTGAAAGTCACTGCGGCATGCGATTCTAAGAACTTAATCTACCTTTTAAGGTGCCCTTTGTTTTATTATATATTTAAGAAAGACCGAGAGGAAAATCAAGACAAGGCTGAATAAACATGAAAGTAACATTCGCAATAAGAACACCAAGTCAATAGTAGCCTGTCACTTCACAGAATACAGACACAACATCAATCAACTAAAATACCTCGTTCTTGAAACCATTGACAAGATTGAAGGGAGCAACAACACCAACTTTTTACTCCAAAGAGAGAACGTATGGATTCGCAAATTGGAAGCCCTCAAACCCCATGGAATGAATGACAGGATGGTGTTTTAATGTTATCTATAAACATTGAGTCCAAATTCATTGAACTCCATTTTTGAATGTACAACCACTTGACATCTACACAACCAGCAATGACAATGAACTCCTCCTCTATCTCTTTTACTTTACCATTTTTCCAGTTTTTTACCACACAGGGTGTGACCCACCCATGATTCACATATTATAATTTTTTGTCAGATCATATAGTACATTGAAGAGACTTATGAATATTCATGAGTATTATCAATTTTGACATACAGATTTATCTTCGTTTGTTACGATCCTCCTTGGTTCTCCTATGACCACATCAGTATGTATATTTTCTTTCCCAGCCCCAAGATGGCCGAAACAACTGACGTTTGACTTTGTGCCACTTCAGTTTCTTTTGTATTACACCAGTATACACCTTTTGAAATCACTTTGCTTTAACTTCTTTAATACCTTGGTTCTTTTATGACTACATCTGCATGTTTATTTTTTGCTCCATTTCAGTTTATTTTCATGTAACAACAGCACATACTTTTTGATACCACTATGCTTCTATACCTATAATTAACAGCAGACCATATTCAACATAGCCGACACCTGCTACATCCAGTAGAGTCGACTGCACCTCTGATTAACCCAGGTTATGCAAATCATCGAGTAAGTCTTCATTTAATTAATCCCAACCAAATTACCCCTTTAATTCCTTAATGATTCACTGTACAATATGTCACTATTCACCACTTTACCTAGACCTCGTCGTTTATTCACAAAATAACTCTCAAATAACTCGCGATATCGTTTTGTGTATGTTTTCGCTTGCGCAGTAACAGTATTAAGCATGCTTTTCATCAATGTCACTATACCATCAGATCTTGTCACTCTCATCCAGTGCACTAGAGCATGTCGACTACTTTTTAAAATAAAACCTTATGCTCACTTTTATCATAAACCTGTGGTATCTTCTTTACACTTTAACTGAATTTCGATCACCGGTCATTTAAGCATGGTCGCACTGTTTTTATTTTCATCTTCACATGGTCACCTGGCATTCACATTACTGCCTGACTAACTCTTGATTTGTCAGAACATGATTACGATATTTAATCAAGCGTTCTTTTTATTATACAGCGTTCCACATTTCGTCTTGCCATATTCTCAGCACATTCATTAGACATTGAATAAGTTTGTATATTGTAACAATTTAGCTAATCTCGCATTTCATGAATGGCATTATGGTTTCTTCGAAACTTCATGGCATTTTTGTTTAACATTAGAGTGATCTCTGACGAAGGGCACCCTGCCCGAAATGCATTGGATTTCGGAAATTTTAAAGGATTATGATAATGGCCTTTGAAATCACATATTAATGGATCAAATTAAAGTTCATTATATAAAATTCATTGGATTACAAACATTGACTACGGTTTTCTTCAGCAGATCATATAAACATCAGGAGCCAGATGTAGGAAGCTTAATACCGGTCGGTAACGGCCGAAATTACTGAATTTCGGACGTTACCGACCGGTATTAGGCCTTTCAGATGTAGGAGGCCACATTTCAGGATTCGGTAATTTACTGAATCAGTAATTTAAGAAATAGGTAAATTACCGAATTCTTAAAATACCGATTTGGTAAATTACCGAATCTGTAATGTAGGGAGCACTCAAGTGAGTGCTTCTTACATTTAAGGATTCGTTATTTAGTTGATGGTAAATAACAAATTCCTTTTAAAAAGCAATTTTTTGCTTTTTATTCAGTGCCGTGTGGCAGACATACATGCCCTTAGGGCATGTATGTGTGCCACATGTGCACCCATGCACTATGCAGGGGTGCAACAGGGTGTCAATGTGACACCCTGCCACCCTTGAAAGGGTTCCCCCTATTACCGATTCGGTATTTACCGATTCGGAATTTACCGAATCGGTAATTCCCATTCATTCCTATGGGCCTCCAGGCCCATAGGAATGAATAGGAATTATTGAATCGGTATTTACCGATTGGTAAATACCGAATCGGTAAATACCGATTCTTAATTGCTGAATCTTACAGATTCGTTCATTTTTACTGAAAAATTATCTACATCCCATATACCTATTCTTAAATACCGAATCAGTAAAATTCGGTATTTAAGAATAGGTAAATTGAGATTACCTACATCTGGCCCCAAATCCTCTATCATATAGAGGTTAAGATTGTGCACAGGGGGATTTAACTCAAAGCGGGTTGAACCATCGATTTTTTTCTATTACGCTCTGGATCAATGAGCGATACCCCAGGAGCACATCAATCATTATCTACCCTAATGTAACAACACAATTAAAATTAGAGGCTGTGCACAAGCACATATTTGCGGCCTTCTGGGTGTGGCAGGCTGTGCTGGAATAAACTGGCTGGGATGTGAGGCTTACTATCCAGACCCCCCTCTGGAGGGGCACCTGGATTCCCAAGGTGGTCAACGTGACCAGGTTAGGAAAGGGGGACCCTATTGGTATTTCTAGACTGGGTGATGTGTGGCAAGGGTCTCATATGCAGTCCTTTCTAAACCTGAAAGCTGACTTCCAACCACACCGGTTCCAGTTTTACAAATTACTGCAGCTTCATCACACCCTGCTCTCCCATTGTACGTCCATTGAGGAGGCACCAGAGTTTAGTCGCCTGGAAGCCAGGGTGCTTATTGGCCCCCTGGGGCAGGGCGGTATTTCCTGGTATACACAGATCCTTGGTTCTCAATTTCCTGAAGCTATTCCCCCCTCTGCAGGTGCATTGGGTATCCTGGGTCAACAGCCTAGATGATGTGGAATAGAGGGAGTCACTAATGGCACCAAGAGAATTGCAATATCTGCCAGGCTCTGCATGATACAAGTGAATTTCTTTCACACCACATACTTTACCCATTTGCGACTCTGGAGGGTAGGTCGGCTCCCATCGTTTGCTTGACCTCGTTGCAATGACGAGGCTGCTCATTCGCTATTGGGCCTTAGGTTTTGGGGTTCTGGTTGTGTATTGGGGAAGCCACTGGACTGTTCACCTCACATAGCACTCCTGGGCCTTCTAGAGGATCCTGGTGGGAAGTGGTGTGACCGATACCTTGTGAAAATTAAAATATTGTTAGCCAAAAGGGATATCGACCGTAACTGGAACTTGGCCACTGCTCTGTCCTTAGAGGCTTGGTGTATGGTTATGGACTGGTGCATAAAGGAGGAGGAGCCCATTTACTCAGCACAGGACTGCCCCAATAAACACCATATGATTTGGCTGAAATGGTGGGATCATTTTGGATTACAGAGCTCACTAAGCTGATTATGTATGCATTTACAATGCTGGGACCATCATGGATCATTTGTGTTGTACTGAGTTGTTATTTGCTAAAGACGATAGTAATCAGTTTTTCAAAAAAACTGTAAAAGGTGTAAGGACTACACTATTTTTACTATATGTCTGTATTTTGTTCTTATTTACCCTTGTCATGATGAAAATGAGCTATTTGGCCCAGATGAATGTCACATCAGGTGTTACATCTATGTCATTAGTCAAATTAATTGATGCTTTCATATTTCTTAAAAAGATAAGGTCAGACGATGTCTGCTTTAAAGGTCAGACATGACCATGATTATGCATAAATGGGTAAAGAGGGCCACTTCCATTGTCTAGGATTTTGAAAATGGTAATTTCCATTATCCAAGATGAAGTCAGGTTCTACATAAGATGAAGTCGGACCTTTGGGACTATTCACCCAATCGCTTGCCTCATTTTGCCAAGGTTTCTCTAGCAGTATTTTTGCGAATCTCTAGCTCTCGAGTAGGAAGGCGAATCTTTTCTTACTTTTACCCCAAACACTAGAATACTGTGCTCTTTCATCTTCAACATTAACCTAACTATCTAAACTACTGCAAAGGTCTGAAAATGTGGGTATTCTGTTGAGTCTATAGTTGGCCTCTTCAGCTTTCACAACAGGACACCCACTCTCAGGTATCTGTTGCACGTTTCAAATATCCATCATCATCTTTTATGATCTATTCTTTCAGTTATACAGATATATTTTGCCTCTAGGAGCATTTTGGAATTTTCTCTCAGAAATCAGTAATTGATTTGTGTTATGTGTAAGCGTATAAGTGTTTATTTGTGGTGTGGTTTGTCATTTGTATAGGACACTATTATTAGTATGATCTTGATGCCCTATTTGTGGGTGCCTGAGCATGTGATTCCATATGATTCCACACCTTCCATCACAGAATCATATAATTCATCAGCATCATCTTGTGGCAATGTATTCTGTGTATTGTATTCTGGTCTGTCTATGGTTGGGTGGCCGCGTCATGTTCAATGAGCTCTCAGTGTGTTATTTTGTTATTTTGATGTGTTAAAGCTCCACGAGAGGGCATTTACCAGGGGCCATATTTATTTTTAAAAGTTGCGCAGTGACTAGCAGGAATGTGCCATATTTAAAATAAATACAGTGCATTCCTGCATTTGTCCCTGCACAGGCCCAGTTTTGGCTCCCAAGCACCAACACTGGAACACTTGCACCGTGATGCAAGGGTGCCTGTGTTGCATGCAGGATTTTTTTGTACAGGAAGAGGCACCTTCCTGCACAAAAGCAATCCTGAGAGACATATTCCTCTTTGTATGTGTGCTGCAGCATCCATGAAAAGAGGAATTAACAATGAGAAATAAAGATATTTCTTCTTGTTACGCCACCCCTGAGAAGGTGTATCTTTTAGGTGCATTCCCTGGTCTATCGCTTTTGGTAAATTTGGAAACGCGTCAAAAACCATAAGAGTTGCGCTGGAACACCCACGCAATGCTCACGGAATGCCTCCCCAGTGAGGAGTAGCGCAACGCAGTGATTTGCGTAGCGTTGTGCTACTCCAGATCTATGAAGCCACTCAGGTCTCCACAAGTAGGCCTTGCTTGGCTTCATAAATCACATTTTGGTTTTGTGTCGTGCTTGCACCACGTTGCGTGATGCAAGCATACACAACCCCTTTCATAAACTTGACCCTAGATGTTTATGCATGACTTAAGCAGGTTAAGTGCCCTTTTGTCTGGTGATTAGAGGTGGGCCATATGCAGAGTGTTGTGTGTGTTTGTGCTTGGTGTGTCCTTTTGGCAAGTGCAGTTGAGACCAACACGATAGATCATGATTGGGAATACCATAACAGTGTTGGATGTATGAGGGATGTTCTGTTCATAATGTATTTATCTATTTATGGATAAGACAGTTCATTTGCAGTTGACAGATGGCATATTAGTAGAATGTAATCCTTAGACAAAAGCAAGCTTACTGATAGAAGCAAATATATGGTTTCATTTCAATTACAATTTATTAATTGAAAACAACATGTATTATAGAAATGTACATGCGTTTCATGAATTGCATAACAAAATCTTAGTGATCAGAGGCTCTTTTGTAACCATATGCAAACCCTCCTTAAAAAAATTGTCTTATACACTTCAAGTCAGCGTTTAACCCCAGCGTTCCAAGAGGGGCCCTTTGACGCCTGGCGGGAGGGGGGCTGCCTGGCGCTGACCCACTTGTTCCACAATCATGACCCCCTTACATTTGACAATTGTAAAAGAGATTACACGGTGGGGGACTCTGAGCGCTACCACCATGCCCAGATGCTGCATTGGGCCCTCGATCCACAGGTTCGATCTTCCTCCATGAAGGGTGCAATTTCGTCTCTGTACAAACTCCTACTGTCAACCGCACTTTCTCCCCGACCGAGGTACATGGCCATGTGGGAGGGTCTGGCTCAACGGGACATTTCGGACGAAGAATGGGCCCATTTATGGTCCGACATCTTTAAATTTAATCAATCCACAGCCCTCTGTGAGGCACACTTGAAAACAATGATGGACTGGTACTTATATCCATCCAAGCTAGCTCGAGTTTTCCCAGGCACACCAGATAGGTGCTGGCGAGGGTGCGGGCTGCTTGGAGACTTCCAGCACATCTGGTGGGATTGCCCGTCCATCAGGCCTTTTTGGGAAGAAATCCTAGCTCAGGTGAAAGACATATTGGGGTACCCTATCCCGACATCCATGGCTGAGACACTTCTGGGCGTCCGGGCTCCCACCTTAGAACATCAAACTAGGGCGGACAAGAGAATCATGTGGCTGTGTTTGGGGGCAGCCAAGATCACCATAGCGGCGGCGTGGAGGAAGAAAGAGGCGCCAGCAATGTCCCTTTGGCAGTCCCGGCTATGGCGGCTGCTCAGCCTGGAACCTATGTCAGACATTTTCCGGGAAGACTTTAAGAACTTTGAATTTAGGTGGGCCGTTTGTTTCCTTTCTCTCCCGGGGGTTACCATCAACAGTATGTCCACCTACGGTTTGGGCTTTGCATCTTTTCCAGCTCTAAGTAGGCTCCACTTTGGCGACACTAGGTCAGACTACAGACACCACCGGGGGGGGGGGGGGGCGGGGGGTGGAGGGGTGGGGGGGAGTTTTTCTTTCTTTTTTTGTTTAACTGTTTTACCTCTTGGCGCACTCCGCCTTTGACTTCTTCTTGGCCCAGGGTACAATCCAAGCACACTGGCCGATGCCCGAGGTCGGACCCGACAGAAGCACTGACTCTTGCAAAACAGAAGCCAGGGCTAATGTGAGCTTCTATTGACACTTCCTCTGGGAAGGGTTTCGCTGCAGTACCCATACATTTTTTAACATGTATCCTTCAATTTGAGCTGTGAATTGATACGGGGGTACGTTGCTCTATGCTTTTGGGTTTCTCCTTTTTTTATGTATGACTGCTTTGACCAATGACCAGATTTTCCCTGCGAGGGAGTGGGCGGATTGTGCCATGAGTCTTTATTGCAAAAACTTAATAAAAACACCTTTGACAAAAAAAAAAAAATTGTCTTTACCAGTTTATTGATTAAGTGCTTTGTTGACTCCAAACTCAGCGAGTCTACAGTTTCTCCTGGAGACCAAGTCAAATTGTCAGCAATAAAGGTCTAAGGATTCATCTAAGCTGAGCTCAGTAAGGACCTGTGTGCCTGTTCTTCCTCACAGTCTGAGCACGCAGGCCATCCAGTGCAGGCTTTACAAAAGAGCTTGTTAAGTCTCGAAAGAGAATTATAAGTGTGTAGAACGGTTGCCATCGATAACTGCTTTACTGGAGGTGGTATTTAGTATTTATTACCTGGTTAATGTACCCATGTCAACTCCTAATGCGTTTTACTTTCTGATAAACAGTGCCACTCTCGTACCCACAAACCCTCCAGGAAGTAGAGTTGCCACTGATCAACTCCCAGAGCTGTGACGCAATGTACCACGTCAATTCCGGTGTGCCAAGCGACATCACCATCGTTCAGGACAGCATGATATGTGCAGGCTCTGCAAGAGGGGGAAAGGACTCCTGCCAGGTGAGATTATCTGCCTTCCATTCTTCTTCTTCTTAAAGTTTACTCTCATACTCGTTCTTGACAGTCCCCCTGGCACCACAGAGGTTCCTAACATTTGTATTACAAGTCTGGGACTTTGTTTCCGCAGAGACCTTCAATAGACAACTCTTAAAAACCTTCATTGTCAATCAATTTTGTAAGATAAAAATGAAACACAAGTTCCACCTGTTTGAGGTTAAGGACATTTTAACTTAATTTGATCAATGTTTTCCTGGAATAATCTATCTTAAACTCAGCTGGTGTGTCTCCAGCATGCTTGTAATGCCCATGATTAAGGAAAGCCTGATGTCACCACTAACAGTCTGACCTGTTTGTTACTGTCAGCCTCAGAGAATGCACACCTCATGCAAGCTATCCAATAGAGGTAAATATCAGGACAAATTTATTAAATGAGTCACGGATCTGGCCACTGTTTTCACTTCGTATAACGTGAGCAGCAAAGAAGCAACTGAGCACATCTAAGAAAAGCTATCATAGATACTTCTTTGGGTTGCTGTAAGGTTATTGGTCATTTGTGTCAAAGTCACTGTCAGTGTTTCTTCCCAAGACCACACAATGCTTAGAACACCTTGATACAAGTGAGGTGCCAGTCATGCTTGACTCAAGTCACGTCACCTAGATGTTCAACTTAAGTGGCATTGCGGCTGGCTATTCACTTTACCCAGCAGGCTCAGGCAACTCACAGTCACAGCTCAGTGTTGAGCTACGGCTGTGGGTAATATGAGATAATTTAGGTATTTGAGAAATTGAGGCAGAATCTATCCCCACTGGAATATCATTTGGTGCAGTGGTTTGTAATCTGTTCACTGCTGTGTAGCCCCACTTTAGCATTACTGGAATCCGAGGGCCCCCGTTGAGTCATTATTAGAATCCGTGGACTCCATCTTATGTCATTTTATGACTTGAGCCACAAATAAATACACAAAAATATGGAAACAAGCATTCATCAAATAAATACACAAATGCTGAAATATTTTGTTTAATTCACATAAATAAACATGTTTAATTATAATGGGAAGGTTGGAGCTTTTCTAAATTCAATTGAGGCCACCCATCAGTCATACTATATTCTGTTTGATGCACTTACATTGCTTTCACAAATCAATACGAGGACAGCAAGTTATTAGCCTCTAATTTTAAATTCCTTGACATTGACAGAATGTTTCACATTTTTCAATTTCATATTTAATATCTTTATTCATATGAATCTTAGTTATATGTTAATATTATTTGAGATCATTTAATTTTCTATGCAGCCGTGGAGCATTGTAGTTATCGGGATTTTTAGAAATGTCATGCCAAAGGTGTTCTGCACCTTCCCTCATTTAAGGAGCCAGAACCCCAAGAACTTTTCTAAGAACCCAATCCTCATGTAAAACCTATGTAATGCCTGCAATTGAGGCATCCTTCTTACTGTGCTCTGACTAGATACTCCACCATCTCTGTGCATGACCAAAGATTCTGTGCTAGTGTTGAATCCGAGAAAGGGTTTGGCACATGACAACCGACATGCTTTATGAGAAGAGCCTATCATGAATTTTACTGTTGCATCCTTCATCAGGAAGATACGCCATAACCAGTTTCTCTGACCACAGTCACTCCAACAGAGAGTGTATGGACGTCATGCAGATGGTGGCTTGGAGTAAGACTTGGGACTTAATTCTATATCCTTTAGAAATATGTAGTGGGAGAAGCTTTTATTTATTATTATTTTTATTTATTTGTTAAGCTTATAAAGCGCAACAGCTACCAAAAAAGGGTTTCCCGGCGCTGGAATTGTCACAAAGTGGAAAGTGGAAAGCCCTGAGGGTACTCAGTTACTGATTGAAAAGCCAGGTTTTAATGGCCTTGCAGAAACGAACATAGCAGTTCTCGGAGCAAATGTCTAGAGGGAGGGAATTCCAGAGTTTGGGTCCCAAATAAGAAAAGGACCTGCCATACATCCTAGACAATCTAAACTTGGGCAGTGTGAAAAGTTTTTGAAAGGAAGAACGGAGAGAACGTGACGGGGAGTAGATTTAAACAAGAGTTTGCAAGTAGGTGGTTGCTTTGCCCATCCTGATTTTGTGCATATAACTTAGCGCTTTGAATTTCACCCGGCTGTCCACCTTCAGCCAGTGAAGATCGCGAAGGCGTCCTATTATGTGATCCGTTTTGCGACCACCGCAGAGCAAACGAGCAGCAGCATTCTGCACTAGCTGGAGGTGTCTGGTCACCCCCAGGTAGAGTATTTCACCGTAATCCAACCGGGAGGTGACCAAGGCGTTCACCACAGATCTCCGGGTGTCATACGGCAGCATCCAAAGAATTTTCCTCAGCCAGTGCAGAATGACAAAACAGATGGAGGACACTTTATTGGCTTGGCATTGCAATGTCAGACCCTTGTCTATGATCCTCTCCAAGTTACGCACATGCTCCGATGGTAGTGGGAGCGGGCCCAACTCAGAGGGCCAGTGCCTGGAACTCCAGAGGTCGTGTTTTTGACCAAGGACCAGGACCTCAGTCTTCCCTCCATTCAGTTTGAGTAGATTTAAGTTCATCCAATTGGATATCTCCCCTAGACCAGTCTGAAGGAGGGAATTAGAAGCCTGGTCAGATTGGGACAGGAAGAAAACAATTTGCGAATCGTCGGCATAGGTGAACAAGGTAAGCCCGGCCCGCTTGGCAATGTAAGCCAAGGGGGTAATATAAAGATTGAAAAAGAGGGGGCTGAGGATCGAGCCCTGGGGTACTCCATGAGGTGAAGGATAGGTTTTGGAGGTTGCTGCATGAGAAAAAATTTGGAATGAACGATCAGTCAGGAAGGAGGCCAACCAATCCAGAGCAAGTCCACTGATGCCAATGGTGGCCAGGGAACGAAGGGGAATATTGTGGGAGACAGTGTCGAAAGCTGCACTGAGATCAAGTAATATCAGTGCAGCTGTATCACCCCTGTCTAGCAAGGAACGAAGATTCTCCGTGACGCCGAGGAGCGTGGTTTCGGTGGAGAAACCGGGGCGAAAACCCGACTGGGAGGGATGTAGTATTTTGTTAGCAGAAATAAATTGATTTAAGTGGTGGTGGATATGTCTCTCTAGAACTTTAGAGAATGCAGGCAACAAAGAGATAGGACGGAAGTTTGAGAGAACTTTGGAGTCCACAGTGGGCTTTTTCAGCAGTGACGTGACCATTGCATGCTTCCAACAAGCAGGGACAGAGGCCGACTTCAATGAGAAATTGAACGTGGTACAAATCATGGAGAGCAGCGAGGAGTCCAGTAGCGGAAGTATTGGGATGGGCAGGGGATCGGTCGGAGAGCCCGATCTAACCTTACACAGAATCTCGAGCAGGGCAGCTGGGTGCAATTCGGGCCATGAGAGAAGCGGGCGTAGGTGGGGATAGGGGGGTAATTAGTATCAACAGATTTGCAGGTAGATGCAAGGGAGGTGTTGCTACCCTTGTGATAGTAAATATCTTGATAAATCATATCAATTTTAATGATAAAAAACTACGCGATTTCATAGTACTTACTGCTCGATAAAGGCAGAGGTTTTGCAATGGTGTGAGAGCCAGCAAGATTTTTCACCAAGTCAAATAGTGCTTTAGACTTATTAGCTGCTTCTGTTATGGTTTTAGTGGCGTAGGCGGCCCTAGTCCAGGCACAGACTTTATGATAAATCTTCAGAGCATTTTTATAAATGGTGCCCGCCATGGGGGAGTAGTCTTTTCTCCAAGTACGTTCGAGTTTTTTGCAGTGGGACTTATCCACTTTTAAAGCGTCATTGAACCATAGTGCCGGTATCTTATGGTTCGTCTCCTTCTTATGGGAGAGAGGAAGGCAGCTATCAATGGCATCAAGGAGCCAGAGTTTGGTTATTCCTGCTGCCGCCTCTATATCAGTGGACTCAAGCAGTTCAGTTGGAGGATGCTGTGCAAGGGCGTTATTGAGGGAGACAATGTCCAACTTGTAAGTAATGGGGTCGAGCTGGCATTGGAAATCGTTTTTAAATATAATCGCAATGCCACCCCCGTTTTGCTGACTCTGTCATACCTAACAATAGCGTAATTAGAGGGCAGTGCTTCGGCAATATCCGGTCCTGAGCCATCATGGAGCCACGATTCGGTGATAAAGAGGGCGTCGGGTAGCTCATCAACCAGGAGGTCAAATATTTCCCGTTTGTGTTTAGGTAAGGAACGACAATTCAGGCTGAGAAACCTAAAAGAGCGTTCGTGGGTGATAGTGATCCGTGGAGTACAGCTTCGACACCACTGAGGAGCGTCTAGAGAAAAGGTGCAACAAGGACAAGACTGAGGAAAACTACCAACCATGTCAAAGATACTACAGTCATGTTTGACTATGGGTCTGTACGCATGCAGTAGATCTGCATTGTAAGTGAGCTTCTTTGGAGGATCTAGAACAGGGGGTATGGCCCATGGGCCCGTGTGGGCGCGGACGGGCGCAGACGGGCACGCCTTCGGCGCGCTGAAGGCGCGCCCGCCCGCTGCTCGGTCGGGAATTGACTGACATTAATGCAGAAGAGGGCGGGAGGTCACAAACTACTAGTCCGCAACCCTGCGCAAGATGGCGTCTTAACCCCTGAGATCCCACGAAGCACCAATCGGCTACGAGGATGACGGCAGTGCAGGGTAAGTAAGCAAAGTGCAAATAGTAAGTAGCAGCAAACAATGTTTAAAAGAATTAAAGTTAAAAAGATCGTAGTATCAGGCCTAGTTTCCCCGGCTTTCCGCCTCAGGGAAATACTTGGTAACAGATCCGCGCGCACAGGAAATTGCGTGCTTTATATGCAGGAGAGGGCGGAAGGGCACAAACAACTAGTCCGCAACCCTGCGCCTCTGAGCAAGATGGCGTCTTACCCCCTGAGATCCCACGAAGCGCCTAATCGGCTACGGGGATGACGGCGGTGCAGGGTAAGTAAGCAAGGTGCAAATAGCGAGTAGCAGCAAACAATGTTTAAAAGAATTAAAGTTAAAAAGATCGTTGCATCAGGCCTAGTTTCCCCGGCTTTCCGCCTCAGGGAAAAACTTGGTAACAGATGACATAGACTGATAGACATAGACAACTGACATAGAATGGTTGCATGTTTTTATAAATCCCTAACCGAGGCCATGGTGGACAAAGTTAATGACTGAAGTCTAGTTACCTGGTAGCACTAAGTATCTGTTCAGTCTTTAATCTATATTCGATGATTGGAAAATAATCATAAAAGAAAAACATAAAGATTCCTTAAGGATATTTGCAAAACTTTTAAAAGCACATTTGAGAATCTTGACGTATCTAAAACAACATTGCCCTACATCTAAGTGCAGACTTTAAAATGAAACCCGCCACGTACCAAACCTGTGGGCTGTGACATATTCGTAAAAACTAAAGCGCAGGTTTACATTTATACAATCTATATTTTCTGGGAATAGGCAGGATAAGCGATCCACAAATAATTGGTAAATTGTACAAAACACAAAATACAGCAATTTTCGGAAGAGAGAGTTCATCAAAAGGACAGACAGCCGCACCCGTGCAGGTAAGAGGGGTATAACAGTGGGGCCGGGGAGGGGGGCTGGAGATTATGGCAGTGGGGCCGGGAGGGGAGGGGGGGGGGGTGGAGATTTCGACGGACGATGACGAGGGAAAATGTATTATTTATTTAATTTTCCCTCATCACCGCCCTCCAGGCCCCACCACCCTACCGCTCTTACCTGCACGGCCCGCAGATATGGACAGTGTCTGTGTCATGTTGGCCCAATAGAAAGATTAGTAGTCTGTGAGTACTGCCCAAAGGGAATCTCGTTAAAAGTGTCCTTTCTTAAGGGTTAATAACCAGTGTTAAATACTGTTACATTACATGTCCTCAGCACTTTGCACAAATACATAGTGTTGGTTTTTGTAACTCCATCTCCTTTCTGGAAAGTGTCCTATACTCTGTAAAGCGATTTTTCACGAACGCTTTCTTGCTGATGGTAATCTGGTTACGTTTTGTGTATGTGTCTAGTCTACCAATAATGTTTGCTATGTGTTTAATATGCTCAAACCAAGGCCTTTTTTACTTAAGATTGCTCGCTAAGCAGTCATCTATGATGTCCCTGTTAAGAGTGTGATTAGATCAAACAGCTAGCCATTGGGGCCAGTTTCATATGATCTTCCACACAACATAAATACATTTACTATGCCCATATTTGTTAAAATGCCCCAAATCTTTCACCTATTAATTTGGCCAAAAGCCCTTCTAAAATCCTTAAAGGATAAGTACACGCGCTCCCCTTAATGGTGTATTTGCCGATTACCAGGTGAAGGTTTATGTGTTGCTCCATCGCCTTGAGCCTTTACCTAAATCCATATTGCACCTTTGAAGGGATATTTCGGTCATGAAACCATGCCACGATTCTATCTAGGACTATGCGGCCCACAACCTTCACTATGGAATAAAGCAGTGAGATGATTCTATAGCAATGAGGGTCTTGATTGTTACATTTTTTTTTAAATGGGTGCTAAAGTGGATGTGTACCATGAAGATGGTAATTCAGTGCGACAGTCAGAGTTTAAAGCATTGGTGATAACTGGAGCACAAAATGTCAGTATTTCATTTATAAAAGACTATCGGGACCCCATTGGGACCCGATGCCTTTCCATATGGGCTCTGTAAGTTTGCAGTTACCACCACATCCACCTTGAACCTGATTGCAAGTAGTTGGGTGGATGATAAAATATTAGTAAATTGCTGGTCGCCTGAGGACACTAGGCAGTAAACAGACCTAAAGTGAACCAACCATTAGTTGCCGATGATATTCAACCCTAGGCCTATCGCCTGTTTCCTAAAAAATTAATCAGTGTTAACTATTGTCCACAATATCTTGACATCTTTATTGTTGCAGAAGTTGACTAAGTTCTCCTACGTCTCTACCCTGTAAGGAGATTTGCTGTTTTTATGTGAATTTATACTCAAGACTGCATATGACTACCTCCTCCGTCTCTATAGGATTCTTGTTCAAGGCTTGCGCAAACACCTGATTGCCTCCTTACAGGCCCTGTCCAACCAGCAAGGATCATCGAGTTTAGGGAGTCTAGAACGTGCTAGCACGAAGTTCCTAATAAAACAGCTAAAGCTAACAAAGGGTATGCAACGTTTACAACGCGCGCATTACCACGACCTACCATTACCACGCGGTTGTAACAACGAAAGTTGTTACAACGAATTGCGCTGGGGGGCGCTCGAGGATAGTAAATCATTTAATTTACTATCCCAACACCTTCCCTACTATCCACGGGGACTGGTGTTGGAATAGTAAATTAAATGTTTTAAATTTGCGCCCCCCCAACGCAAGTCATTGTAACGACTTGCGTTGTTACAACCGCGTTGTAATGATAGGTCGTTGTAACGCGCGCGTGGTAACGTCATATATCCCTAACAAAGACCATTGTCACTTTACAGACAGTGACTAATATTGGATTCGATCTAACAATGTAAACAGTTCTCAACCTAAGGCTCTATACTTGGTTTTTTACTTTTAAATCAGTAGTGCACTTGTTAGGATGCCTTTTAGTCATTTCAGGTATATCCAAAACTAAAATCTTTGGATTAGGGTCACTAAAACCATTAGCCCCTAGTGCACCCAGTCTGATCATAAGTATACAATATCCTGGAAACAAAAACATAATCAATCACAGGTATGCGACCCCAACCAATAGTCGTCACAATTTTGTTCTCAATGCCCCAAGTGATTCTGAGTTATTACACAGATCAAAATCAGATGAAAACCTGTGAAGTAATGTCCCCATTGTGTCCATTTTTAATGGAAATGACCAGTGTTTTCAAGTGGTAATAGGCCATAGAATGTAGGACTATTACCTAATTAGGCATTAAAGTCAACCGCTAAGCTGATTTTAAAATGTTACAAGAGGGAATTATATCTAAGCCTAACTACCACCATAGCCGAGAATTAAGCATCTATATTGCACACATTAGCTCTAGGGCATACGTCATTATAAAAATTATTAAAGAAGACGTTAAAATACCTGGAGCACATTACCCAGGATATCTGGATGTACATAGGGACATGCTTCTGGTGGCAAATTCAAACAGGGAATAAGTGTTGGTAAGCTGGAGCTGCCATCGGACCCTAACATTGGGTGCCTTATTACACGATTATCATTAATTTTATGTGCTGTCTCATATACTCTGTTCACTGTTTCATGGCCACTCGTTTAATTGGGATGGTTGGAAAGCTCCGCTTCAGATCGAACAAGATGAGATCTGACTTGAGTCGGATCTTGCACCGGCATGGTGGTTGAGAGATCAAGATGAAGTCTTACCCCGACCGGGTTTCGTAGTGGGTGGGTTGTTTGGGTGTAGTGAAACTTAAGAAATTGATACTATATTTGCAGCAGTCCCTTCCAGGACAACATAATATTCAAAAAAGGGGTTCAGACGATTAACAATCATACCCTGCAAGTTTAACAAAGAATATTTCCCTGTTATGCATGTTTTGTCCCAGTCCTATTGATTCCAGAATACGGGACTTTCAAAGATTAACCACACTGGTAATTTGCTTAGTTACTTGAGCTCCCCTTTTTTTTCTCTTTGATGATGGTCCAGGATCATGAGATGGGGTTTTGCAGTCTACGCTCTCTCACTTGCCTTGAACATCCAAAGATAATACAGGTTTGCTACCTGCTCAGGATCGCTGGCCAAGACCCTTGGTGGAGCTGTAATTACACTAGTTAATGCTGTCACACCTATGAACAATTGTAGTTCCACCAAGGCAATCTCCTGGGATATAACTCCAACAGCCCTTTCAAGATACAAATATAATGTGCTAATTCTGGGCTCTGGGTTTGATTTATAGTTCCCACCAAATTTGTGCTTGCCCATGTTGAAATGATGAAGGAGGAGGGAAGGCTAGCTCACAAGCAGAGCTAGTACAGGTCTCTAAGGTTGGTACCAGTATGCATGTAGCAAATGTGGCAAAAGTTACAAGTACCAACACGTTTTTTTTCCAAAAAGAAAAACCTCTGATGGGAATGGTAAACGTCTGATAAAAACACAATAGGTGTGGTCCACTTGGGGTTTATAGATGACGCTTATAGCGCACAGAGAGTAGGAAGGGACCATCCTCATACTCCCCTCCTCACATGTCAGAAGGTCTTCTAGAACTCGAAGTCTAAGCAAAGTTGAGGCATTTTCTTCACAGTGGGGTACAAAGAAACGGGTACAAAGAAGCAGGTCTTGGGGTCCCTCAGTAAATTCAGCTGTTCTGTTGAGTCCTGGAATGCTAGAGTCACCTTGAGTATTTTTTTATTTGAATTTCATAACTGAAGCAACAAGCCAAATTTGAGTAGATAACAGGACTGTCAGAACTCCTTTCAGAGTGCAAAGGGACACTCAGGAGCTACTGGGCCCAGCTGAGGTGGTTGCAGCCTTTCACTTCTGATGAGCTGGGCACAACATACTATGGATCCCGCTCTTCTGGGCCAAGTACCCATTCTGCACTTGACTCTCAGTGGTAGTTGCGGTCAAGCAGACAAGGCCCCCTGCGGGTAATGTAGATACAGATCAGTGAACACAACTCATAACTGTGAGAAAGTGCCCTCTTTCTTGCATGGTATGCCCCCACTTTTTGCTGAATTGCTGATGTTCTTTGACTGAGTGTGCCCTGGGCTCCTGCTCATCAGGTACCCAGGGCCTATGTTCCTTCCCTAAAACTGCATTGAAGCCTAAACCCAATTGGCATCTCTGGCCACATGTTAGCCCCTGGTAAATGGTTCCACAGATATCCAGGGCACTGTGACCAGAGAAGGCCTCTAAGGGCTGCAGCACTTATTGAGCCGCCCTTAGAGGTCTGGTACCCTGACACTCACACACTGACTTGCCAGGCTGCGTGTATTGGTGCAGAACAATATGAAGAGTCAACATGTCACACATCCCTGTGAGCCATGCCCACAAACCACTGCCCTCGCATACATCAGTTTCCCCTCTAGCTGGGTGCCCTATGCCAGTGGTCAGGGTACAGGTGAGTGAGCCCTGTACCCCTACAGTGCCCAAGTCCATTCCTGGGCACTGTAAGTGCAGTGCTGCCATTAAGAGTATATGGTGCTGGGAGTTTGTCATTACGAACTCCACAACACCATAATGGCTACACTGAAGACTGGGAAGTTTGGTATCAAACTTCTCAGCACATTAAACCCACCCTGGTGCCAGGGTGAGATTTAATGTAAAATGCACAACAGAGGACATCTTAGAGATGCCCCCAAAACTCAACCAACTTCTAGTGACCTGATTGAGTGGCTGCATAGGCTGATAGGCTGCCACCAACAGACATGTTTCCGGACCCCTGGGTTGAGAGCTGCTACTCTCGGGGGCCAGAAACAATGCACATCCTAGGACGAGGTGCCAGCCTCCTCCCCCAGGATGGGCAGGGTTCACAAAGGAGAAGCTTCAAAGGCATGCCACCTTTGTGAGCCTCCCCAGACCATTTGCTGCTTTCAGCAACTGGCCCCCATTTGTTCTACCCCCCACTTTGGGCGGGAGAACCGGCAGGAAAAACAAGTGAGGAAGAGAGGTGTGCCTACCTCTGCCAACTCCACCCCTCAGGTGGGGGAGGCAAGGTGAAGCACAACCTTGTGTCCCCGCCATCTTGAGGATGGGGGACCCAGCCAACCAGGGACAGGCTCCTGCCCCCCTCCCACTGGATAATAGCAGAATAGGGGGTGTACCCACCTCAGGGAAGGTACCCGTTGGTCCCTGTCCTTTACCTACCTGTAACACCCCTAAATCTAGTATTTAGGGGGAATCCTGAATCTTGCTTCCTCAGATACAGCAACAACAAGAAACGAAGGTAAGAAGAAGGATCAAAGAGCTGTGCAGAGCTAACAAGATGACAACGCCCACCGACTTGGCCCCAGCCCTACAGGCCTGTCACCCCTAGAACCTGCGAAATCCCGGTGTGTCCTTCCTGTCTTCACTTCAAAGACTGAATCTCCCATAAACACCTGACTTGTTCAAACTGCAGCTTCTGGCTCCGGCCGGACACCGCAAATCCAACCCACTCTGCACCCGCCGAACCCGGCCCGAGCTCAAGTGGAAAAACACCATGAGGAGGTCACTCTGGCAATCCTGACCCGAGATCCGGTGACTACTGACCTGCCTCAAGCCTCCAGACGACGCCTGCAGCCTCAATCCAGAAGATCCCCTCTACAGCAACCAGAGCGGGTAAGACTTTCCGACGTCCCAAGGCACCCCTGCTCCCAACGCCCCACCGCCTTGTGTGCCAAAACCGATGGTACTTAACCAACCCACAACATCCCAACTTACCCCTAAAAGTGGTGGTTGCACCCGGAAGATCCTCGTCCCCAAGCCTGCAGTGTTTCTTTGTATCAAAGGATCCCCATTGGAAACAACTGGGCACCCTACCTTAAAACAGCACCCTGCACCCAGCCGCCCTAGTGCCGCTGAGGGTGCACCTCTGGTGCTAATTTGGTCCCCTATTTGACCTGAGCTAAACCCTAGGACCTTTGCTTCCACAACACCGTGGCCTGCTTGCCAGCAGCCACCAACCGGAGACGCCCTATCCGCCGTAGGATAATATTAGGCCTCAACACTCTGTACCCGGCCACCCTAGTGCCGCTGAGGGTTCAACAGCAGTGCATCACTGACCCTGGGGGACCCCTAAGTCTAACCCAGAACCTTAACTCCCACAGTTGAATACTTACCTAAGAACCCACAACCTGTTTTTCCTCCGTAGGATAACATTGACACTTTTTGCTGAAAAAGTTTCAAAGTGTAGAGTTTCAAAAACTAAAGAAATGCTTTAAAATAGTATGATTTAACCAAAACGCTTTTACTCACCTGTTTACAGGAAATGTCCCAGTGCTGCGTCAAGGCATACAGCACTGAGTAAGAAAAGTAATCCAAAAATAACTTAGCTGCTATTTTACGGAAAATCCCATTGAAGTCTATGTACTGCATTTACAAGTGCTTGCATTTCCCTGAAACAATTCTGTAAGTCAAACCAAAGTACATTTACAATTGCAATGCAACTGAATAACATTCAGCATTTATTACTGCAAAGTATTTATTGCTTACCTGTGCCTGGCTTGCTTGGTTCTAGAAATAAAATACCTTATAATAATATATTTTATACAAAAATAGTTTGCCTAGAGTTTAGTCATTGAGTGTGTGAATTAATTTGCTGACTGAGTGTGTACATCAAATGCTTAACACTGTCCTCTGATACTGCCTTACTGCTCGACCACTCTACCACAAACAGAGAGCAAGGTTCTTTCTAACTTTAACCTCTGCCTACCTCTGGGGACAGTTGGACTCTATTCACACTATACCTCATTTTGGTGTAGAATATATAGAGCCAGTTTCTTACAATAACTCAATGTGCAAACAGTACGTACGATAAATCAATGTCCAACCAAATTGTTGCTTTTATAAGATAAAGTAGTGCTCTATTTGTAACTCTCACAAGCAAAGAAGTGTGACATTCAAATGCCACAACACAATCCCCCATGAAGTCTGAGCTCAAGCAGCTGACAAGCGAATCACTGTTTTAAGCTCTTTTGTGTTAGGGCTATTCCCCATTCATTTGTGGCGACAGCAGAGAATGCAATCTATTAGGCCATACTCAAGAGTTCCCTTTTGACTCTTCAGGATTTCAGTCAAAAGTGTCTACAGTGCCTCCACACCTTTGGCAGTGAACCCACAGGGGCTCCAAAGCCTTACCCGCTCCTGCAGCATGTAAGTGTTTGGTGTTACAGCTGGTGTTCTCAGCACGGACACTCACCAGATCAGATCTTGGTCAGCGAAGTTAGACTGCTGGCGGTACATGCTGAACTGTCGGCAGGCACAGGATCTCTCTTCGGAGTGGGGCAGCTGCTCGTCCCAGCCATCACAGCAGCTTTCAGCTCCCAGTGATGAGGTAAGTATAGTCCTCTCCAGTGAGGGGGAATTCTGTCCTTCAGTTCCAGACTGGAGTCCTGCGAGGACACGTCGCCCTCCTTGGTGTCCTCCTGGTCTATGGGGATCAGTCAGGGCAGACCCTTCTGTGTGGCTAGACCTGCTGGTCACAACCTCACTCCACTACGGGGAGGCAGCCCAAGTCTTTTAAGATTTGGTCCTGGCAGCCCCTCTTGCCACACAAGGTTGCTGCAGTACATTCTGTGTGCAGTGTAGACTCCTCAGATGGGATCACCCTCCTGATCAGGTGTTAATGACTTTTGGCACTCTGGTCACACAACTTCTTCACTGGTGCCCCCCTCTGGTATATAGGGTGCCCCCAATAAGGCCATGTGGGCTCTGCACTCTCTGCCCAGGGCTCAATACTTGGCTCAGTCAACAGAAGCCCTCTCTTGGCATATGAGGGTCTCTGAAAAAAAAAGTTGTGCACAGGGCAATGGCCCAATCAGTGCACAGACGAATCCTCACAACTCACACTGGGAGATCTCATGGTAGGGATCCACACTAGACCTCGCTTCCTCCAGCGCTCTCCTATTACTCACAGTTTAATTTTTGAATCTGTGATTCTTAAATTCAGAATCCCACTGAACTGACAAAAGCAAAAAGAAAGAACATTATAAAGAAATTGGATGCACTTACTCAAACTTCAGATTTCTGTAATAATTTGGAACGCAAACAACGTATTGGATATCAACTCAGCTCTGTATTGCCTCCTTCCTGAGCACACCTGTCTTTGCAAGTCTTGGTGCTCCAGCTCTGGGGCAGGTGGGCTTGGTTTCCCTGGGTGATGTCTCCTCATCCAACAGAGAGTGTAGCAGGCCTTGGCCCAAAGTCCGAATCACAGGCATAAAGTTTTCAAAGCTTCCCCTTCTCACACAGATTATCTGGCTGCTTGTCAGGTGACCAATTTTTAAAATCTCAACCTTTCTATAGTTCTTTTCCAAACAGCAAATGTAATTTAGGATCTGGGTCTTTGAAGCTTTATGTTGGGGTTCTGTTTTTTTAAGTGGACACTTTTTTTCATCTTCATTCATGAACGAGGTCTGTCATAGCAGGCATGACTCTGATGCTGATTGCCCAAGACACTGTTCATGGAAGTGACCATAGGTCACACCTGGATATCAGCCACAGACATATGTACATCAAAACGTTAATCCCAGACCCCAAGCCCTACTGCTTGTGATTCTCCCTTCCTGAGATGTGTCCTGACCCCTTCCTTGTGATATTTCACTGAGTCAAAGAGCAGTTTTCTGAAATGTAAAGGGAGTTTCTTCCTTATCCATCCAGTATATCCCTAACCACCCTACAGGAATGCAGCAATACACATCTGTCTGGGGGGATTCCTCTCCACTTATGTCTTACCAGGCAGGCCTGGGCTTCCCAACATAGAACCCAGGATTCTCCATACTAGGGGCCTCATTATGATTGCGGATTTTCCGCATCCTCCGGGCCGGCGGAAGCCACCGCCGGCCCGGAGGATGCGGAAAATCCGCAGCGGACCCACCAAAGACCCACCGCCACATTAGGATGGCTGGTGGGTCCTGGTTTCCGTCCGCAGCTTTTCCTCCACGGTTGGCTTACAACCGCGGAGGAAAAGCACTAATCTGGTGACGGTGTCTCTCAGACACCGTCCGCCAGATTAGTATGTGCCTGCAAACATGCTTTTCCGCGGCGGCTTTTCCGCCGTGGAAAAGCATGTGTAACTTCACTGCGGGGCCCGTTGCGGGCCCCCTAGGTGAAGGGGGGGTTGAGGAGTGCACATGGGGGGTACCTGTGGTACCCCCCTGCATTTGTATGCAGAAAGCGGCAGGCACCGCATGGTGCCTGCCTCTTTCTGCATGCAAATGCAATGCGTGCATTTTTAACATTGCTGCGGGTGCAGCTTGAAGCCGCACCCGCCGCAATGTTAAAAATAGAGGATGTGACCGCCACCCTGCCGGTCACATCCTAATCGCACAGGAGGGGACTCCGCAGCCCATGCGGACGTCCCCTCCTCCTCAATGATCGCGGACGGACGCAAGTCCGTCCGCGATCATAATCGGCCCCTATGTCCCATTGGCGGCATACTCACTCAGTGTACTTTCATAGCACACTTTCAGTCCAGCACAGCTACCTCTATGCATTGTACCCTTATATGTACACATGCATTCAGTACATACACTCAGGGCCTCGTTTACAATGATTTGGCACAGGACAGTGCCATAAGTCATTTTGCTCCACTGCCCTATGCCAAATCAAAGGGTCCGGAATGCACTGTATTTATGAGATATGGAGCTTTTATGTCTTTTCAGGTAGCTCCGGTGCAGAATTTGGTGCCTAGCGCCAACGCAGGCACCATTGCGCCATGGTGTAAGGGTAACTGCACTGTTAGCGGGATTGTTTTTGTACAGGAAGGGACACCTTATTGTACATTCAGAATGCAGCACACATAGAAAGAGGAAAAAAGGAGAAGAAATAAACATATTTCTCTTTGTTACGCCTGCCCTAAGAGGGGTGCTGTTTTAGTGCATTCCCAGGGTTACAGATCCTTGTAAATCTGGGAATGGATCAAACATATGGGTGTTGCATGGGAACACCCAGCGAAACGCCCATTGAACCCCTCTCTAAAGCAATGTAAGGCAACGCAGTGGCATGCATTGTGTTGCCTTACACCATATCTACGAGGCCATGAAAACCAAGCTAAGTGATTTTGCGTGACGTCGTAGATATGGGTCTGCACTCTGAGCCGCCAGAGTATCATAAAAAGTGAAGCACCGGCAGCACAAGGGGCATGTATATAAGCCACTCAATCTACATGCACTGTTCATCACTGAAGCTTTTATATCACTAACCAGGGTATGCCCTTTACAAAAACACACACACTCACTATGTGTACAGTACACACCAGTTCACCTGTGTGAGAAAGTGCCATCTTTCTTGCATTGGTATGCCCCCACTTTTGCTGAGCTGCTGATGTGCTTTGACTGAGTGGGCCCTGGGCTCCTGCCAACCAGGTGCCCAGGGCCTGTGTTCCTTCCCTAAAACTGTGTTGAAACCAAAACCCAATTGGCATCTCTGGCCACCTGTCAGCCCCTGGTAAATGGTACCCTAGGTACCCAGGGCATGGTGACCAGAGAAGACCCCTAAGGGCTGCAGCACTAATTGTGCCTCCCTTAGGGGCCCTCTATCCTAACACCCACACACTGCCTTTGCAGGCTGAGTGTCTAAATGCAGAACTAAGCAGAGATTCGACATGACACACAACCCTGTGTGCCATGCCCACAAAACCCACTGCCCTGGCATCCCTCAGTCACCCCTCTAGCTGGGTGCCCTATGCCAGCGGTGTGGGCACAGGTGCATGAGCCCTGGGCCCCTACAGTACCCAGGGCCATTCCTGGGCACTGTAAGTGCAGTGATGCCATTAAGAGTATATGGTTCTGAGAGGTTGTCACTACGAACTCCACAGCACCATAATGGCTACACTGAAGACTGACAAGTTTGATATCAAACTTCTCAGCATAATTAACCCGCACTGATGCAAGGTTGAGATTTAATGTCAAATGCACCAGAGGGCATCTTAGAGATTCCCCCTGAAAACCTAACCTACAATCCACGTCTGGACTGAGAGGCTGCCTAGGCTGCAAACATGTTGGTGGACCCCTGGGTGGAGAGCCCCCACTCTCCTGGGCCTGCAACAATGCACATCCTGGATAAGGTGCTAGGTCTCCTCCCCCAGGATGGGCAGGGGGAAGCTTCAAAGGCCTGCCACCTTTGTGGGCTTCTCCAGACCACTTGCTGTACTCAGCAACTGGCCCCCACCAGTTCTGACCCCCACTCTGGCTGGAAGACTGGTGGGAAACCCTACGCCAGGAAGGGGGGGTGCCAGCCTGTGCCAACCCCACCCCTCAGGTGGGAGAGGCGAGGTGAAGCATGACCCCAGGCTCCGGCCATCTTGAGGATGGGGAGCCCTGCCCAATCACAGCTAGGCTCATGCCCCCCTCCCACAGGAGAGGAGCAGACTAAGGGGTGTACCCACCCCAGGACAGGGATCCATTGGTCCCTGCCCTTGCCCTACCTGTAACACCCCTAAATTCAGTATTTAGGGGCACCCTGAACCTTCCTTCCTCAGTTCCCGATAAGAAAACAAGAAAGAATATCAAGAAGAAGACCCGCCGTACAGCTGATAACAACAGGACGACACCAACTGACTTGGCCCCAGCCCTACTGGCCTGTCGACCCTGGAACCTGCCCCTGCTAAATCCCGGCGACTCCTGCGGACAGCAACTTGAAACCCCTGCGGACATGCCTGCCTTGACCCTCTCAAAGACTGGGACTCACTTGAGCAGAGGCTCTGCTCCAACAACCATACCCCTGATGCCAGCCAGGAACCGCAAATCCAGCCCATTCTGCACCCGCCGAACCCGGCCCTTGCGATCCAAGACCACGAGGACGTCCCCCCGGCGACTGGGACCCGAAGTCCAGTGCCCAAAGACCCCTCTCAATGACCCAGACGTTGCCTGCAGCCTCAGAACCAGGGGCCCCTCCAACCGCGACCAGCTGAGGGTAATAAGATTTCACGACACCCAAAGACTCCCCTGCACCCGGCACCCCACAGCCCCTTGTGCCCTCCTTTGGGGTACTTACCTCTTCTCCAAGAACCCAACTTACCTCTCGAACTGGTGGTCGCACCTGAAGAATCTCCGTCCCCGAGCCTGCAGCCTTTGTTCACTTTGTAACTTTCCCGTTGGATAACATTGAGCACCCGACGGCTCAAAGGCACCCTGCACCCAGCCGCCCGAGTGCCGCTGGAAGTGCAACTACTACCCTACTCTACTTCCCCACTTGCCCTGAGTAAGTGACGAGGAGCTCAGCTCCCATAGCCGCGTGGCCTGCCCGCTTGCAGCCACCAACCAAAGGCCCCCTACCCTCCATTGGATTGCATTGGGACTACTCTCTCTGCACCCGGCTGCCCCTGTGCCCCTGAGGGTGTAACAACTGTACCTTTCCGACCCTGGGAGACCCGTGAGTCTATGCCCAGAACCTTAACCTCACCAGTCGAGTACTCACCTGAAAGCCGTTCACTTTCCTTCCATAGGCTAACATTGACTGGTTTTCACTGAAAATTCTTTTAAGTGTGGAGTTTTGAAACTTCAAAATATTCCTCTAAAATCAGCCGAATAACGATTTCCGAAATACTCACCTGGGATCAGGAGGGAAGCCAGTGCTGTACTTTCTAGTCCAGTGCTGAACCGCAAAAGTAAGCTTAACTGTACTTGCCAGTTACCTGCATTTTCTTCCATAGGAAACCATTGACTGTATTTCTCTAAAAATAATTCTGTGTCGATTTTTGCAAATTACAAATATTCCTTAAAAATCGTACCAAATGCTGAAATGTAAATACTTGCCTGTCTTAGGTAGAGGTCACCTGGCTGGACCTAGGAGCCCAGTACTGGATTACAAAAGTAACGAAAACCTACTTTACCTGAGACCTGAATTTTCTTCCGTAGGATAACATTGCTAGTTTTTTCTCTGAAAGGTTTCTAAGTGTCAACTTTGAAAATACATTTATAGCCTTTAAAAATTACAACTGTGGGCTGGTGGCCAAGATGGTGGCCTGACAAGACGTGTCTCACTTGGCTCCTCGGCCCTGAACCCCGTATTGCCCCTTACATACGCCAAAACCACAGTTGATGGACAGAATGCAGAACAATGTCATACATTCACCCCAGTACAGAGATCTGGGCCTAAATCCATCGTTTTTTTGCACTCCACGACACCCCTGTTCAGACATGGCCATATGCAAATCAGTCTGACCCTGTGCCTCACGGGAACAGTCCAGCCCGAACTGCCAAGCCATGCCTTCCCTGGACTGGAAACAAGCTTCCGAGGACCGGTTTCTGGCATTCCAGCCGTCTTCAGCCCGGCTTGCTTGAATCCAGTGGTGTGGAGTGCATGGGACTCACGTCTGAGCATACCCATCCCACTCAGTGGGACAAATGCAAAAACCACAGTTGATGGACAGAATGCAGAACAATGTCATACATTCACCCCAGTACAGAGATCCGGGCCTAAATCCATCGTTTTTTTGCACTCCACGCCACCCCAGTTCAGACATGGCCATATGCAAATCAGTCTGACCCTGTACCTCATGGGAACAGTCCAGCCCGAACTGCCAAGCCATGCCTTCCCTGGACCGGAAACAAGCTTCCGAGGACCGGTTTCTGGCATTCCAGCCGTCTTCAGCCCGGCTTGCTTGAATCCAGTGGTGTGGAGTGCATGGGACTCACGTCTGAGCATACCCATCCCACTCGGGGTGACAAATGCAAAAACCACAGTTGATGGACAGAATGCAGAACAATGTCAAACATTCACCCCAGTACAGAGATCTGGGCCTAAATCCATCGTTTTTTTACACTCCACGCCACCCCAGTTCAGACATGGCCATATGCAAATCAGTCTGACCCTGTGCCTCATGGGAACAGTCCAGCCCGAACTGCCAAGCCATGCCTTCCCTGGACCGTAAACAAGCTTCCGAGGACCGGTTTCTGGCATTCCAGCCGTCTTCAGCCCGGCTTCCTTGAATCCAGTGGTGTGGAGTGCATGGCACTCACTTCTGAGCATACCCATCCCACTCGGGTGACAAATGCAAAAACCACAGTTGATGGACAGAATGCAGAACAATGTCATACATTCACCCCAGTACAGAGAACTGGGCCTAAATCCATCGTTTTTTTGCACTCCACGCCACCCCAGTTCAGACATGGCCATATGCAAATCAGTCTGACCCTGTGCCTCATGGGAACAGTCCAGCCCGAACTGCCAAGCCATGCCTTCCCTGGACCGGAAACAAGCTTCCAAGGACCGGTTTCTGGCATTCCAGCTGTCTTCAGCCCGGCTTGCTTGAATCCAGTGGTGTGGAGTGCATGGGACTCACGTCTGAGCATACCCATCCCACGCGGGGTGACAAATGCAAAAACCACAGTTGATGGACAGAATGCAGAACAATGTCATACATTCACCCCAGTACAGAGATCTGGGCCTAAATCCATCGTTTTTTTGCACTCCACGCCACCCCAGTTCAGACATGGCCATATGCAAATCAGTCTGACCCTGTGCCTCATGGGAACAGTCCAGCCCAAACTGCCAAGCCATGCCTTTCCTGGACTGGAAACAAGCTTCCGAGGACCGGTTTCCAGCATTCCTGCCGTCTTCATCCCGGCTTGCTTGAATCCAGTGGTATGGAGTGCTTGGGACTCACGTCTGAGCATACCCATCCCACTCCCGGTGACAAATGCAAAAACCACAGTTGATGGACAGAATGCAGAACAATGTGTCCATCAACTGTGGTCCTTACATACGCCAGCAAATCCCCAAAACACAGGCATCACACCCCACCGAGCTGCGCTCCTCGGCGCTACCCCCTGGGCTCGCCTAAAGCTCGGGGGCGACGTCCGGAACCACCACCATCCCAGCACTGAGGCCCTGCCGGGAGATGCGAAGAAATGGCGACCGAGCGCTGAGAGAGGCGGACGCAGAGCACGGAAGCGGGCACCTGGCTGAGAGCCGGCGGTGTGCCGCGATCCGCTCACTGGCGAGGCCGGGACCCGGTGCAGCCAGCTGGGTCCCAGTGCAGACAAGACGAAATCCGCAGTGAGTGGCCGCGGGGGCCTGCGTGCCGCTGCGAAATCGAGGCCCCGGCTTTGGGCCTATATCGAGAGAAGGGACGAGGCCTTGCCGCAGCTTTGAGCCGGCGGGGGCTCTGTACAGTGGGCCCGCAGTGTGCACCCATCCTGCCGCAGAGAGACTGGCCCCCACTGCTCACCGACTACCGGGAAACCCGCCACCAGAGGGCCGAGGCCGGTGCCAGCGACGTGGGCAGTCGTGTAAATTGAGGCCCAGGCTTTGGGCCTAGGAGGAACCTGCGGCCAGCCGGGAAGCAGCGGTCTGCGGGCGCACTGGGAGACCTCCCCAGGCAGTCATAGGCGACCAGACGGCCCACGATACCCAGCAGAAGACTCGACGGCCGACAGGTGAGGAGGGGCACGGAGGGAGAGGAGGTGCCCAGCTGCAAGACACACACAGCGGCTTGGCCCGCCGCAGCAGGGGGAGTCCTGGGAGAGAGTGGGGAGACTGTCCCCTCACGGAGTGACCCCCTCAGTAGACACACATCTAGCGGGACCGGCATGACCACCGTTAAGTAGCCCAGCTGCCTTGGGAGCACCCACTCACTGCACCTAACTTGATTTGAAAGCAAGACCACCCGCCAACACTGGGCGCAGGGGCGGCCGTACTATAACAGACATGTTGGTTAAGAACACTCCAAAGGCGGAGAAGAACCAGGCACCCCCCTCCCCGTCGACACCATCTAACGCCCCGGGGCAGGAAGATGGAGGGGCCACTATCACCAAAGCCTTCCTGTACACGCTCTTTATTACCCTGCGGGAAGATTTCCAGACCCTGAAGCAAGATCTGGCCGGAGAACAACGCGAAATCCGCCGGGATGTACATAACTTTGGGGAGAGGGTGGCAACGATGGAGGCAGCGGACCAGGCCCGGAGTGGAGAGGTGGAACTTTTACAGCAAGAGGTCCTTCGCCCTCCGGGAGCAACAAGTGGACCTCCAAGCACATGCGGAGGACCTGGAAAACCGCTCCCGGAGAAATAACATACGGGTCCGGGCGGTGCGGAAAGCGTGGTTGATTTTAAGAAAAAGTGTTGCAATTTTTACAGTGAAGGTTTTCAAGTGCATAATAATTACCTTCTTGTTTCATTGTATGTATTGTATACAAGTACACTGAAAAATTCTAATATAAAATGTAATACTTTCATATATACACCCGTTTTTGTCTGTTCTATACACCTCTTTGAGATTTACTCCATATGATTGTTCGCTCTTGAACTGAGTTGTACCTGTTTACAAGAAATTGCCTAAAAGAATTGACAAGTGTGATTGTGGGCGGGGGCCCAGTCCTGGCGGGGATAAAAGAGGGACCGTATCACAACGAGTTAAAAGAAATCATTTAGCAAGCATATCTTCCAGCTTGCTCCCAAATGTTAGCTTAAAATAAACTAATCATTCAATTGAATAAATCCCTTGAAGGCATATTTGCCCATTCCGCTGTTCACAAATTGGCATTAAGCCATGCAAAGTGGCTTAAAGCTGCTTTGTAAAGATGGGGCAGGGCATTGCCCCACCAGAACGTGGGAAAAAGTGACGCTGGTACAATCCCCATGTAAATATGCCCCACAGCAATAGAGAGGTGTAAGGAGGTGGTGGAGGGGTCATGCTTGCCTGGTACTGATATGCAAAGCTGTGCAGCAGCTGTTGGTCTCATCACTAGGAATGAGGGATACCTACACACTGAGGATTGGAAGAGCGAGGACGTCAGAGTACTCAAATTTAAGTTTAGTTAGTTTTTTAAAAAAAATATGATTGTGCATGCACACATGTAAGAGCATTTCGAACAGAAAAGCTTTACAGATTATCGTACACTGAATTATTGACGGTTTGCATAGTACGTTCTTACATACCAGCTTTGAATCTTAACGGTTTGCTTTATAAACACTTTGAATCTCCTTAACTGCAGGATAGACAATTCAAATATTATGAATTTTCACCCAAGACAAAGTTTTGCCACGGTTGTCATCTTTGTAAAACTTTCTAAAGTTGCAACATTTATCATATTTGCAAAATGGTGTAGGCAAAATTATGATTTTGCAGATGCCTAGTGAAGATCCTGGTTTGGCCTGCATTATATCACGAGGATGACATCTGAAAAGCATATTGCTGACTCCTCTTTTTTCTGATGTTTCAGAGGGACACAGGTGGCCCACTAGTCTGCCAATATAACAATGCGTGGCTGCTGGCTGGAGTTGTGAGCTACCGAGATGGATGTGGACAGCGTAACCGCCCGGGGATTTACACCCACGTTCCAGCCTATACACAATGGATCATACAAAACGTGCCGAACATTTGGGGCAACGTGGTGAACCCTCAATTTCCAAATGCTTCGACTACAAAAGAACCCATTCCAACTTGTGCTGCCCCGAAATCTTCATATTCTGTCTTCCTCATCTTCTGGGTGGCATTCCTTCTCCTTGTCAAATGATCCATGTATGTTTAGTGTCTTAATACACACACAACAGGAAGTAAAGAGCATGCTTAGGTATACAGATCCACTCTTTCCCAAAACCCCCTACATGTGCTCTGGAATTCTAGGTTATAACGAAGAATTACATCCGCACAATAGTACATCAGCACTGTGAATGTAGGCTCTGGTGAACTTGCCTCCTTCTTTGCCAAGGGGATCTCTTTTGGAATACTCTTGTGCTTCGGGCAGGTTCAGTTAGTCACCACTGACATCCCTGCTCCTATAGACATTTAAGTTTCAGGTCCTTCATGCAGCACCTTCCGAACACAATCATATTGACATCAGTTGGCCTGAAAATAAAGCTTTTTTCCTTGAAGAGGTGTGAATTAACACCAGAAATTTAGTGGTAAGCCATATGTTAACTGAAGTAATGTACTTTTATTAACAAACAATCTTTGTGAAGGCAGCACCTCTCCTTGCCATGATACCTTACCCGAGATTAGAGGCTCGTTGATTTCTAAGCATTCACCAGTGCTGCTTTAGATCCATAGGACATGTCAACAGGCAAGTTATTCTTCCAGCAGGATTCCCAGCACAGGCTTCCTAGAGTGGAGATGCATAGCCTGCTCAGCTGTTACCATAGAGATCTCACTGAGAAGGGTCTGAAATGAAGAGCCTGATGCCATCACCTAAAGACATATCCCTGCTGTCATTTTAATGGCGTTGGTATTGCTGCACTTCTATATGTATTTATATGGGGTCGCAGATGAATGTGAACCTAGCTATAAAGCAATGTAGCAGAGTGCAGAGATCAGGGTGCACAAGACCAGGATCAGTTTTGTACACAGGGGGCAGAAGCTTCCCAGGGAGGCAAAAATTAAAATGGGGGTCCCTTTGGAATTGGTCCAGTAACCAGGGATAAGTGTAGCCTAAACAGAAGGATCTTAATTTCCTTCCTTCCTCAACTCTGGTTAACACATGCAGGCAATATCCAGTATGGCCGTCCCAAAACAAGCCTAACTGAGATCGATTTCCCTCTGATCGGCCTGATAAATGTGTAAAGAATGGTATTGCCCCTTGCACTCCCTTCTTAAGAAGAGTGCTGAAGATTCGGAATAGGTCTCAGTTGGGTTTTCACCTTAATAGTCTAAACATTCCCACAGCAGCAACACCTTCTACAGAAAGGGGAATTTATTATCTCTCCAAACCACTACATAAACACTCCTCTCAAGGCGGCGAATCACAACTCCAATTTAAGTGCGCCCTGTTGCAAGTCAGTCATTTTAGATCAGTGGTTCTTAACCTTTTGACTTCTGTGGACCCCACTGAATCACTGCTGGAAGCAGGGGACCCTGACCTCGGCAATTCCTATAAACTGAACCTCACAACAATACACAAAAATGCGGAAACAATTGCACATCAAGCAGATACACGTTTTACTTCATTCACAAACAAATAATATATATAAAAAGTGAAAGATTAATTTTAATCAGAACGTTGAAGCTTTTCAAAATGTGGTTTTATTTCTAAAAGACAAAACAATATATTAGACTCTAGGGTGTCACTTTTCTGGGTTTTTTTTGGCCCTAATGCAGGCTCTCTTTTTGTCGGATCATACAGGTGCTTGAATTGAGGTCACCATTCATCCATACTATATTCTGTTTCCGGGACTTGTATTGCTTCTGCGAATGAAGCTAAGAATACCTAGTTAAATTTAGCCTACAATTTCACAGTCCTTCACATTAACACGAGCTTTAAAAAAGAAATTCAACTTTACATCATTGCTTTTTCTTGTGCATATACTTTATTAATCTGCTTATATGATTTAATTTTCTACACAGATACTGACCCCATATGTAGGTGAGAGTCGAAGAACCAAGGCTAAGAACCACTATCCTATATGTATCTGCACACCTCATCATGAGTGTTAGTGGTTTTAGCCACATACACTTGTCCTTACCTCACTCCCTGGCCTTCCCACATGCCACCATAATATTTAACATGGCTTGCCCCTCCAGCAATGCTTCCTACTTCAAAAAGTCCCACCTATACAGCGCTAAAGCATTCCCTGTCTAAACAAGTGAAGTTCACCAGTAGATGAGCTCTTTAGCACAACTAGAGACAACAGTTTCTGCAAAAACAATATTGTTTCACAGTGCTGTATGTGTCCCAATTTCTGCAGTCCCTGCCCTAGAGCTTGTGCCAGGTTAGTGTATGTGCATTACAGCAAGAAGCTGAAAATCTAAGTTTCCAGAGCACATGTACCAGTTTCTAATTCACCACTGTCTGCAAGACAGGAACCCCCTTACTCTCGCCCTTTTCCCACAGGCAGTACCTACTCGCTCAATATCTTTATTCTTTTCTACCACATAACCAATCTCCAAAAATCACAAGGAAAGGATGCAAAGCCATATAATTATTAAATGATTTATGTTTTCCCTATGATGATTTTTCTTTTCTTGCACCCTGTAAAATGTTGCGTATATAATCATTGTTAGCCCTGTTTGAGCTTTGTCTGTACCAGAGAGTACTTCTAAATAAACTATACCGACACTGGTTTAATTTTTGCTTTGTTTGTTTATCAATGCTCCAAGATGTCTGTCGTCTGATACATATTTTCATCCAAAGACATTTGCGATTTATTATTGTAAATGTACAAAGATCATGCAGTCAGGCAAGTGCTGTACGAGTTACAGTTGCACAATGAGGGCATTCTAGAACCCATTGTTCTACGTAGTGCTTGGACTAGTCCTGTGCTCCTAGTACCAGAGCAAAGGCCTACTGACTTGTGATTCTGTGTGGACTACCAAGCCCTCAACGAGGTAACCAAACCCGATGCACATCCAATTCCAAGAGCGGATGAACTTGTGGATCGGTTAGGTGCTGCAAAGTAATTTGAGCACCGTGAATCTGACCAGTGGATATTAGCAGATCGCGTTGGCACCAAATGCTAAGAAGCCAGCATTTTTTACGCCAGAGGCTACATCAGTTTGAGGAGATATTGTTTCGTTTGAAAAATGCTCCTGTTACTTTTCAGTGCCTGGTGAACCATGCTCTTGCAGGGCTGGAACAGTTCTCTGCGACTTACCTAGTTTTTTTTAAGTTCAAAATAAGTTAATTAAGATAAAGGAATATATTGATGCAGAGAATACAATAACAGTAACATTAAAAGTATTACATACAATAAAGTAATTCAATATTTGAGGCATACAAAGGATTTAGATAAAAGTTAATCAATTGTAACATGTGTAAAAGGATAACAAAGTCGTAAAGAGAAAAAAAAGAAAGATTCAGTAAGGGAAGGAAGCTAACATTCTTTTCTAACAAACACATTGCATACTGGAATATAATTCAACTATACAGTATTAACATAAAGGAAGTCATGGAGGTTTAGTCACTTCTTGTTGGAGAGGAGTGAGAGACAGAGAACATCGAGCACTTATATCTAAAAACAACATAACAGGCACCCATAAATCTAAACGCTTTGACGCCATATGCAACACGTATACAAATGTTGTGTCAAGTTTGTGATTATAACAGACAGCATACCACCATGCTTGATACGACAGCTTAGTAAAGTCCTTCCAATTCTTGGTAATTTGTTGAAAGGCAACTGCTAGCAATAAATCTATTATCTTTACATTAGAATCACAATGTTCCCAAACGGGGGATAAACTATCTAAGAAAATATGTGAAACAGAGACGATTGGATTCAAAGATCAGATTAATTTTATGCCATACTTTTTCCCAAAAACCATGAACAAATTTGCATGTGAAAAGAAGGTGAAGTAAATCAGCATGTGGTGAAGAGCATGTTCAGCACGTGTCTGGTAGTGTGGTATGTCTCGACATGAGAGTAAGTGCTGAAAGCAAAGGTCTATTGTATACAAAAAAGAGTGTCTGAGTCGTGCTCACAGCCCTAGAGGACATTCTAAGTTTAAGCCAGATTTTGTCCCATAGCTCCACAGACCAAGAAGTCTCTAAATCCTTCTCCCAAGATATCTCTAATGTTGGCTTTAACCCTTGGAATAAATGAGCTATGTAACAGTTTATATATGACAGAAGCCCTAGAGTTGTTAAGAAGGAGAGTTGTCAACTTAATCTGCAGGGATGGATTCAGGAGAAATAGGGTATTGAGAATTTGCGCATTTTGTACGAGTAGTTTGAATAGCTTGTGTTAAGGGGAGATATTTAGAGTAAAAATCTGGAGGTAAGTCAAAAGAGTTGCTGGCATGGTCAAAAGACAAAATTTTGTCTTGGTCATATAATTGACGTACCCAAATCAGGCCTCGTTGCATACACAATTTCCAAAAGATAGGTTTATTATTTATCAAAATAGAAGCATTATGCCAAATAGTAGAGTTTCAACTAAGACCCAAGCACTGGAATTCGAAAGGGAGACATTCAGTAGAATCTTAGAAGTGTGTTTAAGTATAGGAGTGGAAATTGACTGTGGTTTATGTGTAAAAGATAAGTATTCTTGGAATGAAAACGGCAGGATGAAGGATTGTTCAAGCGTGACCCTAAGGGGACAATTTACAGAGGACTCAGAGAGCCACCTTGAAGCTTGGTGTAACAGGAAAGACTTATGGTAAATGGGAAAATCAGGGAAATTTGCCCCTCCTTCTTATTTTGGTCGAATCAATTTTGATATACACATACGCGATTTCTTGTTGCTCCATAAAAAGGAGGATACAATGGAATTAAGTTTCTTAAAATATTTTAAGGGTATAGACAGCGGAATGTTAGAGATTGTATGTAAAACTATAGGGGAAAACATCATCTTAATGGTATCCAGGTGACCCCACCAGGACAAGTAGAGGGGGTGCCATTTCGTTGCTAAAGAGGATACTCTTTGTACACAGTTGTCCATGCAACATGATATTGTACCTGAAATTAAGGGAGTGAAGTGTAGACCTAAATATTTAATGTATTGGGTCTCCATGCAAAACCTGAAGTGATAAACTCAGCCTTAAAAGTATATTTTGTTAGAGGTAGAATTTCGCATTTATCTTTGTTCAATTTATAACCAGAAACGTATGCAAAGGAATCAACTTCTTTTAAAAAGGCTGGAAGAGAGGATTGAGGTTGTGAGATAAATAAAAGGACATTGTCAGCATATGCTGCCATTTTAATATTAGTCTCTTTGAAAGTAAAACCATGAATATTAATATTTTGACACATTTTTAATAAAACCGGTTCTAAAGCGAGATTAAAAAGAAACGGCGAGAGTGGGCATCCATGTTGGACACCTCTACAGAGTTGAAAGTAAGAAGATATACCACCATTCGCACATGCAGCTGCTCTTGGATTGAAATACAAAATAGATATTAGGGAGATAATTTTTGACCAAAGTCAAACCATTTAGGTGTACGGAAAAGATAGGGCCATTCCACTCTTTCGAATGCCTTTCCTGCATCCAGGGCTACTGCCGCCAAGGAGTGAGGAATTTGTGAGGCTTTGGATAGGACATTAAAAAAAAAGTGTGTGTTGTCTGTGATGAGCCGCCCCTTCACGAAGCCAGATTGTTCTGCTCATAGTAAGTCAGGCAGCTGAGATTCCAAACGTGATGCCAGAGCCTTTAAGAAGATTTTATAATCAATATTAACCAGAGAAATGGGTCGGTCATTTTTGCAATGTTGCGGGTCCTTATCATCTTTAGGTATAAGACAAATGAGGGCATCCGAAAAAGAGCCATAGGAAAGAATAAGGAGTTTCCTGACCAAATAATGTGATTCATTGCCTTTACTGCAGATAAGTTTCTTAGCAAGTCAGTGAACTCTAAAAGGTATAAGATCACTCCCCTTGGTTTTTTGCTGCAGAGGAGGACATCGAAGGTAATGCCGGACCCAATCTATGAGCTCTCTGGATATTAAGTGTCTCCCGGTAACGTATTAAGAAAGGATTTTAAAAAGGCAAATGGATCCGATCCTTCTGTTCCTTCATATTTCTCCTATTTCTATTTTCCAAGTTTTTGACGTGCTTGTGGAGTATTGACACCTGTGAGCATAGAAAGTCAATCTTGGAAGCAGAAGAATTTAAGGACTCTACATTTTGTTCTAGTGTAGTAACACGTTCTTCCGCATTAGACCATCTATCAGAGAGCATTTGTAATTTAGTATTAGTTTCTTTCTTCAACGAATGGGCATAGCGCCCTAATTTCTTCCAGTAGTAATTCCATTGTAACTAAAGTAGGTTGTTAAGGAGGAGAAGGAAGGTCCTTTTTCAACCTTTTAGACAAAGCTTTGGTAACACCAGAGGTAAAGGTGGTGGTAGAAGGCGAGGTACCTTTGGGTGAGGTACTGGTTAAGTCCTCCATGGTAAGGCAACTGTAGCGTGAATTAAGAATCTGTAAGATGAATATTTGGGTTGGGCAAAGCCTTTAGGTAATGTTCCCACATATAAGGATGAAATTTAAACTGGATCACCAGTGATAACGAGAACTCAACTTGAAATGTTTCAGTAATTACCTCCTTAACACAATATGAAGAATTAATAATTCAAGGAGATGCAGAAGATTTTGGTAGAGTAGCTGCGATATTGTAGAAATACCACCATTAATGACTCGATGAATAGAACAGAGCGTAGATGGTAGTTAAGTCAGTCAGTTCACTGAGTCAAGTTTACTTGCAGAGTATTACAAAGTATTACAAAATGGGCGCTATTAAATGCGCGGACTATGTCATAGCTTGTAGAATATTTAAAGTTAATAGGTAAAATGACATGCTAATAGAATGAATAAGGCATCCATGTAGGACTGATTAAAACCCACTACTAAAGGAATATAACAATGAAAACAGTGGATTGAAAGGAGAACTCTAACAGTGAGAATACATAGGAGTATTGGTCACAATCTCAATGGAGCCACAGCTCAATGCATCAACCTTGGTGTCACAGAGTACCAAATTCACCATAAATGTCTAGCTCATTGAATTTGAAGTATATTACTCCAAAGTAAAACATGTGGTGTGAGCAAGAAGAGGCAGGCCATTAATACTGTAGTAAAGAGGAAATGCAAACATAGCATAATCATTCCCCAACCTGAATAAAACACAGCGCAAGTAATAAATCAGTCAGCGCGCTAAAACAAATTCATCTGTTAGGTGCTGTGAAATGGCAGCCATTGAGTTCACAAATTGCTACATCCTGTTTGTGTGGGTAATAAAGTCGCTAATTGTAATAAGTCATTGAAGGAAGGAGTGGATAGGGCAAGCGCTATTCAGCGGACATTGGCAGGGGAATTTGGCAATGAAAACAGCGCGATGTGTGTGCAGCCCTGTCTGCGATAATTTACAAAATGGCAGGTGCAATCTGAAGAGAACCGCGCCACAACTCACGGATGAGATGAAGGTGGCTCCTGTGCCGCAATCAAGATGAAAAGGGAATCTTTGTGGAGCTCAAGGCTTCCGAAGCATATTCCTCCGTTTCAGTAGTTGCGTGGTTGAAAGTTACCGCGTTCTGGCCGTTTTCGGTCCCACAGACCCAAGAGAGCTACGGGCGAGCCACCATCTTCTTTGGGCGCTAGCCACGCCCCGACTTACCTAGTTGACATTGCAGTGTTCAGCAACTTATGGCAGGACCACACGAGGCACCTAGAACAGGTTTTGGATAGGATACAAGAGGCAAAACTGATAATCAAGGCGACCAAGTGGGGTACTCCTTTGTAGTCTACCTTGGGCATGAGGTGGAAACAGAGTTATTTTCCAGTTAGATGCCAAGATTCAGTCTGTGATATTTTGGCAAATGCCTACTACCAAGACTGAAGTGAGCACATTTGTTGGACTCATCGGGTATTACAAGAACTATGAGGTAAACTATGGAAGAATAGTTGCCCCATTGACTGCTTTGATCTCCAAGAAGCAGCCCAAGAAAGTGATGAGGACTAAGGAGTGTCAGAAAGTACTTGAGGAATTGAAGTAGGCACAATGCACTGCACCTGACTGAAAGCACCGGACTACAGTCAACCTTTCATTGTACCGACTGATGCTTCTCACAAAGGAGGTGACGCAGTGATAGGACAACTTTATGACAAAGGTAGCCTTTATTAATAGAAGATGATTACCTACAGAACAGAACTGAGCAGCTATTGAGAAGGTGTGCTTTGCCATAGTGTAGGTACAGCGCAAGTTATGCTCTTATTTGTGTGGAACTAAATGTGGGGCACAAACGGATCATAAGCCACTGAAATGCTTAATAGTTATGACGGGAGGGAATCCCAAGTTTCTGCAATGGTCTATTAGACTTTGTGGTGGGGCACAGAGCCAGATTGAGCCACAGGAATACTAATGGTCTTTCTCACCAGTTTTACCGATCTGACCTCCCAATCTCTCCATGTTAGGGGGTTGGTTTGGGGTGTTCCGATCTGCGAGGGGTGTCTTTTGGGATGGAAGATTGCTCCGCAAAGTAATGATCATGCTCCCCTGACCTGAGGGTCCCAACTGTGCTGAAGCCGTTAATGGTTGAGGGATGCAGGATGGAGCCATGTGACAATTCTCACTATGCTGGGTGGATGCTAGTCTTGGGATGAAACGGTGTTGACAAATAAATTAGCTGAAATCTCAATGCTTATTCACATCCTAATCTGTCAATGTAATATCTTTAAATGTCACAATTGATACCCTTAATGGGAATGCTAGTATTATAATGTTGTTCATAAAGAAAAAAAATACAACTACAATTCGAGATGCTTACTCAAGATTTTTTATTTGATTTAGTCTTCTACTGAGAACACATTTTTTAAAGTGCATTTATTATAGAAACAGGTTATGACATACAAATTCATCAGGCGGCGATTTAAGAAGCGATAAAATAAAAGGCCATGAACCAAAATTATATTATTTTGAATAGGTTTTAAGTGCTGGTGTCTGGACTCGACCAGTGTCAGATTTGGGCATTCAAATAGGATATGCAGTAAGTATTGTGCTCCTCCGTCACATAAATCATAACTACTTGTGGTATTTTCACATTTGGAAGTGAAAGCTTTTAAAGGTAAAATCACTAGCCGTAATAACATTATACAACGCCAGACTCCATGCCCTAAGATGAAACAAACATAACTTTCCTGGAATTTATTTTCTATTGAGTCTGCATACTGTTCATAATGTTTTACTTGAGAGCAGTGCTTAACATCGAGATCGTAACTTATTCCCGGAGTCAGATATTTAAAAAAAGACTTAAGTGAGCAGGAGTCCAAGTTTTCAAAAGGGGTTGTGTGCAATTCGATAAGTAAAATGCTATAATTAGATTCTGTTTAATATAATGCGAAGATTCATTCTTAAAAGTCTCCATATTTAATATAAATCTTACGGTTCCTTGTTCAGCTTGTAAGAGATTATAAACCCATTTTATGAGGATATATGTTGTTACTACGCATGCTTTTACAACGCATGCCTTTACCACGCAGGTTTTACAACGCAAGTTGTTACAACGACTTGCGTTGGGGGGCGCTGGATAGTGAATAGTTTAATTTACTATTCCAACTCCAGTCCCCGTGGATAGTAGGGAAGGTTTTGGATAGTAAATTAAACTATTCCCTATCCTACAGCGCCCCCCAGCGCAAGTCGTTGTAACGACTTGCGTTGTAAAAGTTGAGTGGTAAAGGTACTGCGCGGTAAAAGTTGCGTTGTAAACGCTGTTCCCCTTTTATGATGTTTATGATAGCCCTGGCGTAAGAGCTAACTAGAGAAAGCGCGAAGCTCAGGGCTTAAGCAGGAACTGCTTGAGGGACTTTATTCAGTTTGCAGAGGATATTCCCCTTGTTGATTTTTATTTGATGCCAGTTTTTTATTGGATTGTATTCAAATGCATAAGATATGATAGGCGTAATTTTTGAACTAAAAACCTCTAAAAGGCAGTTTCCAGAAGAGGAATATAAGTGTTGCAGTGCACCAACATGGGCATCTGCTTTGCACCCTATGTGCTGAAAATGAGAGACATTTTGTAGTGTTTGTGTAAAGATTCGCCCCAGGTATGTATATTCATTAATCACCTCTAAAGATTTGTGCCCAAGTGACCAGTTCAATTTAGTGAATTGCTTTCTTCCTCTAAAAGGAATTACTTTTTTGTTTGAGATGTTTGGGGCTAAAAAAATATCTTCTGTATACCTGTAAGTTTTTTTGTAGGCCGAATGGTGTGAGAACTAGTATAACCAGTCGCGGCTGGCATGACTGGTGGGGAAGAGGTGGGGGGCACGTGCAGGGTGGGGTAATTAAAATTGAAAAACATACTTTTCCGGGTCCTGCGCCTCCTCAGCTACTGGCCGGGTCACGCGTTTTCCTGCTGCCCTCCTGGAGGAACAGGAAGCAGCCTCCCCTAAGACAATCACAACGCTGCAATGGCAGCTTTGTGATTGGTGGGGACGGTGCTCAGCCGGGTGAATATGGGGAGGCCATTTTCTCCGTGCAGGCTGCAAGCAGCATACATCGAAAAAAGTGAGATCGCGCATGACTTGTTCGGTCAGCCCCAGAGGGCCGACCAAACCAATCAGGGCCTGCAACATTGGGCTAGGCACTCCCCCCCTGCCATCGAGCAAGACCGCTCACTTGCCCGTCCCCAACCAAACCCTTCTTCTGCTTTCTCACAGTGCGAGAAGCAGAAAAATAAAATGGTAGTTTTACCATTTTATATTTCGGCTTCTCGCGTTGCGAGAAAGCAGTGGGATGACACTCCTCCGCCCTAATGGAGGAGCTGCCCATGAGTATAACCACACTGTCGGTATACATCATGTTGTATATTTTACAAGATTATAGTTTTGGGGGTAAATTAATAATGTTTATAAACAGTAAGGGAGATCATTTATATAGAGAGAGAATAAAAGGTGGGCTAAAAGACAACCTTGCCTCAGACCATTCGGTGTAGCTATTGGTCGAGTGAGTCCTTTCTCTCTCCCCATTTGTATTCTACACCATGTTATTGTGTTAAGTTATATAATTATGTTACGAAGTGTATCGGGCACTCCTAATTTACCTAGTTTCTTCCAGAGCGTGGGTCTATCTACTCTGTCAAACGCTGTCATAAAGTCAACAAATACACAATAGATGACTTGTGATTTTGACACAACATATTTGTCTATGATCGCCTGTAGAACCGCAATAATATCAGTTGCAGAGTTTTTTGGATGGAACCCAACTGGAGTCATAGGGATCACTCTGCGTGTAAAAGCCCAGTCCTTCAAATGTTCCAGGAAACTTCCCGCAAAGATCTTACCCAATAGTGTCCAACAAGGCGATTTGTCGATAATTACTGAGAAGTGACCTGGAGCCCTTTCTAAAAATTGGAATCACAATGCTCCCTTACCATGATTTAGGATTTTCCCCTGTGGCATAACAATGGGAATATAGGGGAGCTAAAAACTTACTCCAGTTTTCTAGGTTACTCTGCAGTACTTTTATCGGAATCTGATCTGGTCCCTTTGCTGCAGAGGATCTGGCGTTCTTTAGTTGGTATTCTATTTGCCAAACTGTAGAGTCTAGGATATCTTGGATATTTTCTCTTTCTTACTTATTGCTAGATTCGATTTTTCTTGCCTCATATTTAGTTTGTATGGGTCATGGATGTATTTTTCCCACTCTGTTGAAGGAACGAGAGAGGCTTGCAGGGGTTTCTTTGTTCCTGTTTCTTTGCCGATTAAATTCCAGTATGCCCTACTGTTTTTCTTTTTTGGCTTCCATTTGAACATCGACCCAATTTTGATCCTGTTGAGCTTTTCGATTCTTTTCTTTTACAATCCGACACAATTTTTTTTTGCTTTTAGATTTCTTTGTGTCAAACTCCGAACAAATTTAAGAATTGCAACCGGATTAGTTTATTCAACATGCCTTTTCTGACCTTTTGGAATATCCTGCAAGGTTTCCACTACTGTAGTGAGAACTTCTTTGAAATCTATTATTGGGTCTGAAGAGTTGTCACTTTGTAGTACTTGGGCAGTGATAATGGCGGAATTTAAACTATTGACTGTTGTTGAATTCCATATCAGCTGCACTTTTACCTGGTTTACAAGAACAGTGCCATGCAACTGCGTCATGTTCCATGGTTGCAAAGTTATTCCAGTTTTGAGATATAGAATTGCGTGATCGCTTTCCTGTGTGAATTGGATACTTACTGAATAAGCTTTCCCAAATAGATCTTGGCTACAGATCATTTAGTCGATAATCGATGAACTAGTGTTACCTTTTCTTGTGGAGGCCGTGGGAATGTCTCCATCTGTGCTTCAATTTAGGATGACTCCATTTAGCTATGTTAGTGAGGTGAGTAATATTTTCACACGTTTGTCTGCTTTTATCTCTGGTGGAAATACTGGTAATGGAATTGACAAAACTTCCTCTTGTTCACTATACTCCCATTTTGCCAGGACTGCATTTGAAATTTTCCCATTAAAGTCTCCAGTTATAATGCAGGAGGAGAATCCTTTTGCTTCTATTACTGCTTGGATTTCCTCTAATGTTAGAATTGTGAGTGAATCTTTTTTGTATCCTGGGGGGTTACAGCTGCCATAATTTGATTGAGGGTTCCATCTCCCCCCATTGGCCGCCCCAGTGGGTGTTTATCAATTTGGGTCAAAATTACAGCTGGTGTTAAAACTGAACTACTGCCAACCACCAACACAAATTTTATGGCATTGAAATATACAGGACGGTTAAAGTTATGCTTTATCAATTTTTATAATAATGATTTTATAACCAATCCCAACATTAACTTTCTGGAATTGTTTACATTTATCGACGAAGTAGTGGATGGCCAAAAATATGGAAGCTTTGATGGCATTTGCTTGGGAGGCGATTTCAATGCACACATTCACTTTAGTTCCCAACCTTGTAGGAGAGGTGAAGAACTATTAGACCTGTTAGCAACACGTGACTTAGTTGATGCTAAAGAGAAATTGGATATGGATGTGAACTATGTACCCGCCCCTACCTACATCGGCCGTGGGAGCTCTACCACTATTGATTATGTCTTCATTTCATCTCTCCTTGAGGATCTCCTTTTGAAATCTGAGGTTATCACGTCTCCGTATAGCGACCACTATCCAATTTTAATTTGCCTCAAATCAACCAAAACACTAACGAACAGAATAGAAATCGGGGCAAAAAACTTAATGGCATCAACAGACAGGTTAAGGGTGGCTTGGAGGGGGATAGACAACCAAGGTGTCTTGGCTAGAGTCATTAAAAAACATCCTACTCTAGTCTCAGTATGTCTATCAACCACCAGCCCGGGGCTTGACATTGTTAACTCTTTTTGTGAGCTATGCAAGGTAATAAAAGGGGAAATCTCCAAACCAGCCCCAGCCCATACCAATAGCAATCCCAGGTGGTTCGACACCTCTTGTTCCAAAGCCAACCGGGAACTTAGGGCTGCCCTTACTGCAGCACCACGAGACCCGTCTCTGGTAAGGACTTTGAGACTCAGATACAAACATTGTCTAAAAACTAGATCAGACGAACTATTAAAAGATCACTTGGATTCCCTTGTCCGCACTGCAGCCCTACGAGACGTTGGAGGGTTCTGGAGGGCTGTTAAGAATCTTAGGTCACTGGGTTCTAACATCTGCCCCATTAACTGCAATATAACAGGGGATGCGTGGGTTGACCATTTTTCTAAGATCTATGACGCTTCTGCGACTGGCAACCCAATTACAACTATCCCAGTTATAAAGCCTTTAAATATTTTGTTGTCTGAGGTTGAGGATGCTATAATTGAAAGTGCTGGTAACAAAGCTCCTGGTCCAGGTGGTTTATCCATCGATCAAATTAAATCTGAACCTGACTTTTGGGCACCCTTGTTATGCAATGTCTTCAATAATTTATCCACCACTGCTGTCCCGGAAACATGGTCTTGTAGTACCATCGTACCCATATTCAAAAAAGGCAATAACTTGATCCTGGCTGTTATCGCCCAATATCATTAATTGACAATACTCTAAATGTCTTAGGCAGGGTCCTTTTTAGTAGAATTAGTACTTGGGCGGAAGAAAACACCATCTTACATCCCTGCCAGCTAGGGTTCAGAAGTAAAGTGGGCACGGTGGAACAGTGTCTGAATCTAAACTTACTTATGGCCAAATATACGATTGCCAAAAAATCACCCATATATTTTGGTGTTATGGATTTAAGTTCTGCATTTGATTTTGTTAATCGTTCCCTTCTATGGTCAGTTTTGTTAAATTATGGTTTAGATGAATCTTTAGTTTATTTTCTGGCACACCTCCATAGTGATTTGAAAGCTCGTGTTCGTATAAATAATGATGGTGAAGTCTCTAATGACATTTTAATTGGCAGGGGGGTCAGACAAGGTTGTATCCTAGCCCCCCTACTTTTTATCCTGTATATAAATGATCTGAGTGTTTGTTTGAGCAAATTAACCAATGATGTCCCGCAAGTTAACGGCAATTCTGTTCCTGCATTACTCTATGCGGACGATGCGGTCCTTATGGGCCGCACACCTAACGCCTTGCGAATTTTAATTTCAGGTTTTGTTAAATTTATGGCAGATCTGGGCCTTTGTACTAACTTCAAAAAGTCATTTATAATGTCTTGCAGCCCTAAAAGTTACAAAATAAGCCACATTCAATCAGGGGATGATATTTTAAAATGCACTTGCTCTTTCCCTTATCTTGGTCTGTTATTTTCCAACACTGGCTCTTGGCAACCCCATGTCGCCTTGGGAAGGAATAAAATGAGCAAGGCCATAAACTCTTTAACCTCCCTTCGCCAACCCAAACAAGCAGACGTGATTGTGTCACTTTTACAAATTTATAGAACACAATGTCTACCTGTGGGCACCTACGGTGCCGAGATATGGGGTTACTCCAACAACACACAACTACAGACCGAAGAAAATAGATTTTGTCGGAAGATTTTAGGGGGGGTTATAAGTGCACCAACTTACATCTGCCATAGGGAATTAAACCTCCTTTATATTGAAGGTTTTATAAGATCCAGACCCGCATTGTTTTGGATAAAAATCTGGTGTAATTCCGCTGCCTCCCTGTCACGTGATATTATTAGGGATTGCCTAAATTGTGAGAAGGCTAACTGTATACCTTGGTTTAGGGCTGTAGAAAATAGTTTATCAAGTGTGGGCCTGGGTCATCTTTTTACATCCCCACAACTGATTGACCATACGCATAAGAATTTAACAAAAAAAGGCTCTCTACGAATGTTACCACAAGGAGAGGCTAAGGCGTGACTTGACAAAATCTACTACAATTAGATACACCTCCTTTATGGAGTTAAGTGAGAAACCATCTGTCCTGCCTCAGAGTTATCTACGCTTAAAACTAGGCAGATGGAATAGGAGTGTGCTATTCCGATTCAGGGACGGAAGCATTATAAACTTACTTTGTTTTCCATTAGGTTTCAATAAATGTGTGGAAAACTCAAAATGTCCCTGTAATCTAGGTGGTACACAAAGTCTGCTCCATTTCATTTTCTTTTGCGGTTTCTATAGAATGCACACTTTGCACTTTCTAATGCCGTACTGTAGGGAAAATGCTTTGATCGATTTTAATCTAGCTTTTAAAGATTTTTTAATGTTAAAGACGGATTAGGCCATCTTCAGAGTGAGCAGCTTTCTTAAAGCAGCCGTACGATCACGTGCTTCTCTGCTAATTTATTGAAATATTTGCACTATGCACACTTTTGCACATTTGCCTATTGCACAATGTATATTTTGCACTAAGAATTGTACTTTTGCACATGATAAAATTGTATATCGTTATGAGTTTGTAATAAGTGGGACGGAATTTGTGTTTTATATTATTGCTGGATTTTATGTGTACTTTTATGGATGTTTTACAATCCGAATAAAGATCATTTGACTTGACTTGACTTGTATCCTGGGGGAATGTAATCGTTCAAAATTACTAGATTTTGGGAAATATCCATATTTTTGTTCCAGTGCTTAACCGTGGTACATTGCACGCTCGTAAGACGCATATTAATAATGTCCGATCCCAATGGAAGTCTTAGCGTAGAAGAATTGCGAGTCCACCTTTAGCGTGGCCCCTGCTTACGGGTTCTGCTGGTACGTCATAAACGAAGTAGTCTTTTTGGTCTAAAGTTTTTATTGCTCAGGTTTCCTGTAGGGCCACCATCGCGGGAGTGTATTCCAGAATTGGTGCTAACTTCTGCGGATTTTTCCTGCTATATTCCATAATGCAATACTCAAACTTCTGCTAAAAGGGGAGTTTTTTACCTTTCCTTGTGTGTGACTGTTTAGATTTCCCGAAATCCAGGACTAGCAATTTTCCTTTGATGTTATCTCTGTTTTTATTGGATTTTTATTTCAGATCTGTCTCGCTCCATTTTTTATAAGGATGGTTAAATTTTCTTCAATGACATTAGACAGGTTTTTGGGGTCACGAGGTGATTGGTCCAATGGAGTGTTTTCCTTTCATTCCTCTCCTTGTTTTTTTCCTGTTTTTGATTTTGTCTGCAGTTTGCTGCTGAAACATCAAAACAATTTTTATGGAGGATGTCGCTTTCTTTTAGGATTATGGCGGGGACCACATGGGACCAGAACTTGACATTGCCACCGTGGGTTTAGACTTTATCAGGAAGGCCATTAGTTTTATTTCCAAGATTGTTAGGGAATGTAGTGAGTGGAAATTACGAATGAGGTTCACAATTCTCCCTCGGTTCAATGGATTGTTTCCTACGGGGAATAAGTCCGTTATTTAAAGAAAAGGTTTTTGGATTTGCTATTTCTGTGAAAGAACAGTCCCAGAAATCTGCTCTGTTGGTTTTTCAGGGTTGAGTATATGGGAATGGTTGTTAATAGTTGCCCGAGAGAAGTTTGAGGCCAGAGGATGTAGTTGTTTGTAATTTTGTTTTGTGTCAAGTAATAATTGACATTGGCCATTGTTGTGTGGGGTTTTGGGAGCTTAGGAATTTGCACTTTAACTGGAATTTTCTGCTCTGGAGGTGGAGAAGTCTCTGGAATTTTACCTTCTGCGGCTTCCGTCTCATGACTATTCTATTTGCTCGCTTCTTAATCCTTTTCTGCTTGATATTTTCATTTTGATTTACCTTTCTTGATATGACCGGCTAAGGCACTTCTATGGCTGAAGTTCCAGTTTTTAATGTTTCTTCTTTACTTATTGAATTATCAGACAATTCTATGGATCTTCTCTGGTTAAAGATTAGATAATAGGGAATGACTTTGTGTGCTTCTTTAATAATGGTGGGGTCTTTGAATAGTTTTCGGAGAGAATACATTTCATCATCCTTGAGCTTCTTGTTTTTCCCTATTTGTGTGATCCAACACCATTGGGTCGCCATTTGTTTCTTAAATGGGTATTGGTCTTCAGATGCTAATGGTTTTTTGAGGTTTTGTTGTTTCCCGGCATCATTCTCTTCTCCTTTTGATAAAGGAGATTGAGGTTTTTATTTGAGTTGTTTTTTCCTTTTTTTTTCTAATAAGTTTTGTAGTATTACTGTTAGCGTTTCTAAGATCTGGTCTGAATGTTCCATAAAAATTCTCTAAGAGGGTCAATACTGATTCCAGGATCCTTTGTAGAGTGAATAACAAAATGGAGACAGGATTTTGTCTATTCGGAGATTGAAAAGTGTAAAACTGCTGAATTTCAGGTGAATGTGAGAGGCTTCCCGCTGAGTCAGATGTGGAGTGCTGTTGTATAATTACAGTGTCTCCGTTGTTATTTTAGAAACCGGTGGAGAAGGGGTTTCATTTAGATTTATATCTGGTAAAGTAAAATCTGCTTCTGGAATAGCTCAGTTTCTGACGGATGGAAACCTGAATCGAGGCGCTCTGCGGGGGTCGTCAATTTGTGTTGGTGCTATTTCTGTTGCCTGTTCTCCAGCATGTCCATTGATGTTTTGTGAAGGAATGCTGATAACCTCTGCTTTATCTAAACCTGTTTCCTGTGTTTTTTCCTGCTCAATTCGTGAATATACTTCTTCCGTTATTGGAGTTTTGGCAAAGAAATTTGTAATTTCTGCGCTCCCAGAAAAGACTCATATATGGGCTGCCTTACCTGAACTCTTTCCCATTGATTGCTGTGTGCCCAGACTTTTCATATGGATTGTTCATGTTCTTAGTTTCTTGTAGGCCATGGTAGACAGACAGACAGAGGGCTGCCGGGGTGACTTTAACTAAGGTAATTGGTGTTGTGCTAAACCACCACTATTGCCTCAGGCATAAACCATTATTTTGTAGGTAATTGTCAACCTTGCTGTTGGATTGGACGGAGCCCCTTGAAACCACACCCAGACCCAGCTGGACAGCTTCCGCAGGAACTATCGGGAATATTGGGATGAGTGGAGCACTTCAGGCAGGGCATCCGTGGACCTCCTGTCCAGGTGATTGCCAACGGCCTGAGAAATGTGCCTGAGGGATCAAACAGAAGCACCCCTGATCAGTCACGGATTGCACCTTAACCTGAGTAGGCCACTTTACTTCACTATCTCCCCTCACCGCTCAAGCACCTTATATGACCTGCTCCCTTTTTTGGTATCCTTGCACCATGTCCCATTGTCACACCTTACGTCATATATTCTCTTATGTCTCCTTGTGTCTCCTTATGTTACTTGTGTACACCTCTCAGTTAAAAGACGCAATCACTGTGTGGTAGGGTGAAACTCCAGCTGCCCCCCACGGGCGCTCCAATCGCTGTCCTATCAACTAATGCCACCGTGCTCAGGGTCTCTCCCTATATGACCTTGAGTATCACCAGTTTAGCCCCTGAAGCTGATACCACGCTGCCACTCGAAGCAGTAATGACTACTAAGAAGCCTTACTTGGAGGGGCAACCGCGCTGTCCATTTGCAGAGGCGGCGATAATGTGGGTAATGGCGGCTGGAGCAACCCCCTCCCCAGCCAAGTCTACAAATTAGCCACACTCTGGGCTCTGGAGACTCCGCTAGGTCTCCCAGGCGCCAGGCGTCAGGTGTCGGGGACACCATCCTGCTCTTTTTGGGCATTGGTCACTGGCCGTTAACTGGCTTCGCCCGGCCTCAGTCACAGCTCCAATCAGCCAGCCGCAGGGTACAGCGGAGCTGCCGCGAGGACAGAGCTGGTACACAGCAGAACTGCGGAACAGGAATCCACCTTCAGCACACTGACAGGAACGTTATTGTGCATACAGCAAAAGTCATGCTTACTGACTTTTATTAACGCTGTCACTGCACACAAATGTATTGCCTATGTTTGTTTATTGTTTATGTGCAGGAAGCCTTACAATACACAGCACACTTGCAGCCACAGACTCCTCAACAACACTCCGCATTTTATTGGAAATTGCATTAAGCAGCACACATAAAAGTTACGGAACGTCATGTAAAGAGGTAGACCTTCCTGCACATAAACAATGATATGCCTCATCGCAGACCCCCTTGCACAATTTTTTTTCTTCAAGTTTTATATAGCGTGAATTTGAACAGAAGGTATCAGAGCGCTTTACATGAGCACCAGCTGTGTTACATAAGGACACATTCATTTTTGTTAGGCACGGGGAGATTGAGATTTGCCCAGAATCACAGGCTGTTGAGCACTGTTGTCGAGACTCGAAACCGCTTCCCAAGATTTGAGGTTGACCGCCCTAGCCATCCTCTCTGCACTATGGAGCAAGGGTGCCTGTGTTGGTGTTAGGCTGCTAAGTTTAGCGCCAGCGCAGGGGAAGAACGCATTGTTGCAAATATGCTGCAGCCCTGCATTCCTGAAGTGGCGGAATGCAGAGTCAAGCCAGGAAGGCTAACGCCGCACTCAGTCCACAGTCGATAGGTGGATGCAGGAAAGGTGGTTTTAGGTGTGTTGGATTGTGATGTTTTATGTTTGAAAGCAAGCTAATGATGGTCTGGAGTCATTGTTTGATAAGTAACTAGTTCTGCATTTGCAAAACTGACATCTAGGATGTGTAAAGCAATATGTGTAGGTTTGTGGACGATCTGATGAAGTGTCTAGGCCAGTGATTATTGTTTTTGGAAGGGGCATATTGGGCTTGTCAAACCAAATGTTGAGGTCACCAATGTGCATAGGTTAGAGTATAGTGTTAGCAGGTTTGAAAATGGGTCCAGAAGTGTGTCTGGGAATGTGCAATGCTAGGTGGAGGTCAGTAAAGGAGCAGTAAGTTACAGGAGGAAGATGGTGTAGGATTGCATCTGGTGAAAAAGGCCTCATAGCCTTGTATGGAGACATCAGCTTTAATTATATTTAGTGTTTGCCTGAACATAACAGCTAGGCCACCATCTCTTTTGCATGTATGATTTTGCGTGATAGTTTGATAGCCTTGAGGAACTGCTTCATGCAGGAAGGGAGCCATATCATCACCCAACCATGATTCAGTTGAGGAGTATGTCAGTGAGAAGGTCGTAGATGTGATGTTTGTTTTTCAGAGACCAATTGAGCATTTATTAGTAGACAGTTTGGAGAATGTGCTTTGGCGATAGTATGACTGTGTTTTGTAGAAGTATGAGCAGTATTTTGTGGGCTTGTAGCATGTGTGTCCTAAGTGTTGGTGCTGGCTGTATGAGGATAGCAATTTTGTAGCTGTTCTGTGCCAGGCTCCTGGTTCAGCAGGCTAAGATGGCATTTTGATGAGTCTGCCTGTGTAGGTATTAGAGACAGTGATTGAGAGTGAGTAGGTGAGTATGTTGTTTTCGTGGTGTAACCTTGTTGTGCAGTAGGCATGGAGAAGCTAAGTTGTGAGGAGTGGCATGTACCTTATTTTGTTTGTGTCTGTTAAGGGCAGAAGGTGTATGATTTATTGGTGGTGGTGCAGCATGTGGGTCTTGTAGTAAGGTTCTAAATTGTCGAATGGATGAGATATGGTTAAAATAGAGTTGCTGTATATGTGTTAGGTGTGGGGGAGGGGAGAAAGCTTGACATTAGAGTCTGTACATGGTGTGTATCACTTGTGTAATATGGAAGGTAGGTGTATGTTTTTAGTTTGTAATCGAAAGTATTATGAGGTGTTGTGTGTGAGAGATCTTGTTGTTCCGGTGTGTGTGTTATGTTTTGTTTTTGAGGAGTAGTGAACAGAGGTGCTGATGTATTTGTCTATGGGAAGGATTTGTATGTAAATTATTGTTTGTGTGTGGAAGTTGAAGGGTAAAGGGGGTGGTGATGTGTTTGTGAGTAGTGTGTGTTGTGTGTAAGAGGGGATGAACTACAGTTAAGGGTGTTTGTGTTAGATTTGATTGCTGCAAGAGGTAATATGTGTGGTGCAGTGGAATGTAAGTGTTGTGTGGTTGTGTTATTGTGGTAGAATGAAGAGGGGGGTGTTGATGGTTGGAAATATGGATGGCTGAGTATGGCTTTGTTAAAGACAAGATGTGTTCTGTTAGGAGTAATTAGAGCAGGGAGTATGTGTCTGGATGGGATATAGTTTATTTATTTATTTATTTATTATAGAGTTTTGTATGGCGCGACCATGACCCGTGGGTATCAGAGCGCTTTACAATAAGAGGTAGGTTAAAGATTAACATATATAGTAACAATTTAAGAGCAAAACAGATATGAGGTAGATAATTAAATGGCTTTAGGAGGAGAGTATATATATATATATATATATATATACATAACATGAACGTTTACATTATGAGAAAGATTAAAGGATAGCAAAAAAAATGAAGACGATTTAAAGCAAACAAATATGAGGTAGGTGATTATAAGGCGTTCGGGCGGTGATTATATAAATATAAGTATTCTTATTAGCATGAGGTGGCAGTAAAGATACAACTAGGTCCCAAGGAGAGATTCCTGTCCCGAATCATCGTACGGTATTAAACTTTGTTCAAGTCAGAGCCTTTCCCTTCTGGCGACGTAGATGATCTGTATCAGGGCAACAATAAATCCTATCTGTGCTCAGCAGTCTTCACTATGTAAGGTGTTTACTCATCAAGAAGTTTGGTGTGTGGAATTGAGTTGTGTTAGTGATGAGTGGATTAGTTAGTGGTATAGGATAAAGCAGTGCATTGTTTGTAAGTGATGGTGCAAATGTGTGGTAGCTGGGATAAAGGGGCGTATAGGTTTTATTTCTGAGGTTATGTAGAGGGTGCTGAGACATTGACCTTTGTCTAGGGTTACTTTCTAATGAATGAGTAGAGCGCATGTGCTGTGAGTATGATAATCTGGTTGCGGATGGGGTAGGGCGGATGCTGGTGTATGTAATATTGGGCAGCATTTCTGGCCCTAGTGCCGACAAGTCTCAAACAGGCAATTACCATTGTCCCCTCCTCCCTTAATCTCGAACCCAGGCTTAGACGCCCTGAACCCTAAGCTTTAACAGCCCTAGTAATCAGGTGACTCCTTCAGCCAATGGAAATCCTAGCCTTTATAGTCTGTGATCATTTAGGGAGCTGTAGCCCCAAAAAAGAGGTGCTTTGTTAACTTGCTGGACATAATAGAAGAAGAGCTATCTGTATCTACCTACTAATCAGTGCTTGGCTTGGCCATTCTCCCAGAATTTGCTCTTTTAAAACTTCTTCAGGATCTAAGCGGTAGGCCTGCAGTCAAGTTTGCATTGTCCCTCTAGCGGGTGGCACAACGGGTGTTCAAACTCAAAAGTGACATACTTTGGTGGCCTTCCCTGCTCATGTGGTAGAACAGGGACAATGTACCTCTTCTGCAGTGGCACTTGTCCATTCTATTACACCTATCTGTACCCCTATCAACATCCTCCTGAACCACGGAACCCGCTCATGGGGAACTCTTCTAATCATTTGCAGACCTCATCTGTGAGGCTCCTAACCTTTGCTTGCTCACAGATGTATCCCAGTATGCAGAGTACTTCTGCCACCCACCCCAGGGAAAAATTTCCCCACAAGGTAAATAACGCGCAGACAAAGACAGCGGACCTTCAGAAAACACAGCAGCCTCCCAGACTTAGCGCCAGAGGATGTCATCGCCCACTACAGGATACAAAGGACAACCATCTCCTGCGTGTGACCATCATTGCTCACAGGCTGACGGTACCAACACAGCGGACAACCAACATCCCACCTCAGACAAAGCAGCTGGCCATGCTGCACTTGTTGGTCTCTGGTACCTTCCAAACAACAACCGCCAGAGTCGAAGGAGTCTCAAAGCCAGCCCTATCAAAGTTCATCACAACTGTTTTGGATGCCATCATCAGCCTGGTACCCCAGCACCTTCACTTCCCCCACACTGCACAGGAACAGCTGGAGGCCAAGCAAGGCTTCTACGCCATAGCTGGCTTCCCACGTGTGTTGGGGTCAACTGACTGCACACATGTCCTACTTGTGCCCCCTGCCAACACTGCACACAATTACCGCAACAGAAAGCACACTCATTCCATCAATGTGAAGGCAATAGTGGACCACTGGGGACACTTCACCAACGTCATCGCCAACTACAGGCAGTGTGCATGATTCCTACATATTCAGACAATCCATCATCAACCAGTGCTTCCAGGATGGCACCTATGGAAAGGTTGGTAAGAATCAAATGAACACACCACACACTTCAACTCCACAATCATGCAACTCACAACTCTGGGAATGTACACGTTACAAACTCACATACAACATGCCAAACAGCATGCCCACCTACCAGACATGACAGCACAACTTACTGTGGTAACCTAGGCTAGCCATGAACATAAGCCATCAACGGCATGGCACCTCAGCCACACAATAGCAGATTCTGGGGAGTGGTGGGAACTAGGCATGTGCAAAGGAGGCAATTGACCCATGACTGAGAATGTACACAATGCCAAGTGTGGCGTGGATGTGCTGGACAGACTGCAGTATGCAGACCACAGACTTGTCCATGTCGACATATACTACTGGTGTTTGTAGTGCAGTGGACAGTGGACGCAACCATATTACCCCAGCAAGTGGGGAAGATCGCGGAAAAGTAGCTGGTCACGTCACCCCCTGTGCGCGTGAGCGGAGTGGGCTGGCCCGGCGTACGCTAGGCTAGCGTAGGGGTGTGGATAAAAAGCACGTAGCTCTGGGCTTGGTTCTATTCTGGAATGCCAAAGGGCGCAAACGGATCATAAGCCACTGAAATGGTTAATAGTTAGGGAGAGAATCCCAGGTTTCTATGATGATCTATTAGACCTTGTGGTGGGGCACAGAGCCAGATCAAGCCACAGGAATACTAATGGTCTTTCTCACCAGTTTTACCGATCTGACCACCCAATCTCTCCATGTTAGGGGTTGGTTTGGGGTGTTCCGATCTGCGAGGGGTGTCTGTTGGGATTGAAGATTGCTCCGCAGAGTAATGGGCGTGCACCCTGACTCGAGGGTCCCAACTGTGCTGAAGCCGTTAATGGTTGAGGGATGCAGGATGGAGCCACGTGACAATTCTCACTATGCAGGGTGGGTGCTAGTCTTGGGATGAAAGCGTGTTGGCAAATAAATTAGCTGAAATCTCAATGCGTATTCACATTCTAATCTGTCAATGTAATATCTTTAATTGTCACGATTGATACCCTTCATGTGAATGCTAGAATCATTTTGTTATTCATAAACAAGAAAAATACACTACAATTTGAGATGCTTACATAAGATTATTTATTTGATATAGTCTTCTACTGAGAACACATTTTTTTTAAATGCATTTGTTATAATACAGGTTATGACATACAAAATTTATCAGGCGACGACTTAAGAAGCGATAAAAGGCCATGAACCGAAATTATATTATATCTAGTTCTAATAGGGTTTAAGTGCCGGTGTTTGGCCTCGACCAGTGTCAGATTTGGGCATTCAAACAGGACATGCAGTAAGTCTTGCGCTCCTCCGTCACATAAATCACAACTACTTGTGGTATTTTCACAGATGTTCCATTTGGAAATGAAAGCTTTTAAAGGTAGAATCCCTAGCCGTAATAAAATGATACAACGGCAGACTACATGCCCTAAGATGAAATGAATAAGCATGGGCGAATTTTGCGAATTGGCAATTCACGAATTTGCGAATTGGCAATCCACAAAATTCGCAAATTCGCGCTAATTTTTTTATTTTTGCGTGTTTGCGGGTGTTCGCGAGGCGCTTTGCGTGTTCGCGGGTTTTCGCGAGGCGCTTTGCAATTTCGCGGGGTTTTTTTTTTTTGCCTGCTTAATCACTGCCACCCTCTCGTTTTTTATGTCCATCTGCCCTCTATACCATTGTTTCTGTGCCCTTCTGCCCTCTGCCCCACTAATTTTTTGTCCCCTTCTGCCCTCTGTCCCACTTTTGTGCCCTTCGACCCTCAGCCCCACTTAGAATGGCGCCGGCAAGCTGCCAGCGCCATTCTAAAATAGCTAGAAATAGCTTCAACAGGAAGCACTAATAGATAAAGTAAAGCAGGTGCTCCAGTTGAAGGTCAAATTAAGTTACACAATCATTAATCAGCCCAAGTTTGGGGTGATTAATGATTGTGTAACTGAATTTGAGCAGCACCTGCTTTACTTTATCTATTAGAGCTTCCTGTTGAAGCTGACTTTTGTAACTATTTTAGAATGGCTCTGGCAGCTTGCTGGCACCATTCTAAAAGAGTTACCAAAGTCAGCTTGAACTGTTGACCCAATCCGTTCTGTTCGCAGATTTTCGTTCGCGGATTTTGCGGGAAATTCGCGAATCTCGCGGATTGCGAATTTACCGAAAATCTGCGAAATCCGCGTGCGGAACGGATTTTCCGCTCATGCTTAGAAATGAATATAAAGTTACTGGAATTTATATTCTATTCATTCTGCATACTGTTCATAATGTTTTAATTGAGAGCAGTGCTTAACATCGAGATCGTAACTTATTCTCGGAGTCAAATGTTTTAAAAAAGCCTCAAATGAGCAGGAGTCCAAGATTTCAAAAGTGATAATGTGCAATTCGATAAGTAAAATGCTATAGTTAAATTCTTTTTAAAAGTATAATGCGATGATTAATTCTTAAAAGTCTCAGTTTTTAATATAAATCTTAAGGTTCCTTCTTCAGCTTGTAAGAGATTGTAATCCCATTTCATGATGTTTGTGATAGCTCTGGCGTAATAGCTAACTAGAGAAAGCGCAAAGCGCAGGGCTTGAGCAAGAACTGCTTGAGGGACTTTAATCAGTTTGCTGACGATATTCCCCTCTTTGATTTTTATTTGATGCCAGTTTTTTATTGGAATGTATTCCAATGCGTAAAATATGATAGGTGGTATTTTTTAAATAAAAACCTCTAAAAGGGATTGAAAGTGTCTCTTTCTGGAAGAGGAATATAAGCGTTGCAGTGCACCTGCGTGGGCATCTGCTTTGCGCCCTATGTGCTGAAAATGAGAGGAATTTTGTAGTGTTTGTGAATAGATTCTCCCCAGGTATGTATATTTTGAACCACCTCTAAAGATTTGCGCCCTAGTGACCAGTTACATTTAGTGAATTGCTTTCTTCCTCTAAAAGGAATGACTTTTGGTTTAGATAAGTTTGGGGCTAAAAAAAATATCTTCTGCATTCTGGTAAGAGCTGGTAAGTTTTTTTGTAGGCCCCATGGTGTGAGATCTAGTATAATCAGTCACGCCTGGCATGACTGGCAGGCGGCGATATTGGGGGGAACACACTGGGTGGGGTTAATTAAAATTTAAAAAACATACCTTCCCAGGTCCTGGGCCTCCTCAGCTCCTGGCCGGGTCCCGCGTTTTCCTGCTGCTCTTCTGCAGGAGCAGGAAGCAGCCTCCCCTAGGACAATCACAATGCTGCAATGGCAGCTTTGTAATTGGTAGGTATGGTGCCCAGCCGGGTGACTATGGGGAGGCGATTTTCTCCATGCAGGCTGCATGCTGCATACATAGAGAAAAGGGAGAGTGCGCATGACTCATTTGGTCAGCCCAAGACCAGTCAGGGCCCGTAACATTGGGCTGGCCACTCCTCCCCTGCCCTTGAGCAAGACCGCCCACTCACCAGCCCCCAACGAAACCTTTCTTCTGCTTTCTCGTAGTGCAAGAAGCAGAAAAATAAAATGTAGTTTTACCATTTTATGTTTCTGTTTCCCGCACGGCGAGAAAGCAGTGGGGTGATGCTCCACCGCCCTAATGGAGGAGCCACCCATGATATTAACAACATTGTTGGTATATATCATGATGTATATTTTACAAGATGATAGTTTTAGGGGAAAAGGAATAATGTTCCAAAACAGTAAGGGAGATCATTTATATAGCGAGAGAATAAAAGGGGGGCTAAAAGACAACTACTGTGGTGAGAACTTCTTTGAAATCAATTATTGGGTACGAAGAGTTGTCACTCTGTAGTACTTGGGCAGTGATAATGGCGGAATTTAAATTATTGACTGTTGAATTCCATATCAGCCGCCCTTTTACCTGGTTTACAACAGTAGTGCCATGCAACTGCGTTATGTTCCATGGTTGCAGAGTTATTCCAGTTTTGAGATATAGAATTGTGTGAGCGCTTTTCTGTGTGAATTGGATACTTACTGAATAAGCTTTTCCAAATATATCTTGGCTACTGATCATGTAGTCTACGATCGATGAGCTAGCATTACCTTTTCTTGTGAAGGCCGTGGGAATGTCTCCATCCGTGCTTTTATTTAGGATGCCTCCATTTAGAGGCGAGTAATATTTTCCCACGTTTGTCTGCTTTTGTCTCTGGTGGAATTACTGGTAATGAGATTTACAAAACTGCCTCTTGTTCACAATACTCCCATTTTGCCAGGAGTGCATTTGAAATGTCCCCATTAAAGTCTCCTGGTATAATGCAGGAGGGGTATCCTAATGCTTCTATTACTGCTTTGATTTCCTCTAATGTTTTATTCATGAGTGAATCTTTTTTGTCCCCTGGGGGGATGTAAGCGTTCAAAATGACTAGAACGTGGGAAATGTTAATATTTTCATTCCAGTGCTTAACCGTGATACATTGCACGCTCGTAAGACGCATATTAATTCCCGATGAAAGTCTTAGCGTAGAAGAATTGCGAGTCCACCTTTAGCGAGGCCCATGCTTACGGGTTCTGCTTGTATGTCATAAACTAAGTAGTCTTTTTGGTCGAAAGTTTTTATTACCCAGGTTTCCTGTAGGGCCACCATCGCAGGAGTGTAGTCCAGAATTAGTGCTAACTTCTCCGGGTTTTTCCTGCAATATTCCACGACGCGATACTCAAACTTCTGCTAAAAAGGTAGATAATTTACCTTTTCTTGTTTTTGACTGTTTAGATTTCCCGAAATCCAGGACCAGCAATTTTCCTTTGATGTTATCTCAGTTTTTTATTGGATTTTTATTCCAGATCTGTCTCTCTCCATTTTTTATGAGGATGGTTAAATATTCTTCAATGGCATTAGAAGGGCTTTTTGTGTCACAGGGTGATTGGTCTAAATGGAGTGTTTTCCTTTCATTCCTCTCCTTGATTTTTTCCTGTTTTTGATTTTCTCTGCAGTTTGCTGCTGAAACATCAAATCCATTTTTATGGAGGATGTCGCTTTCTTTTAGGATTATGGTGGGGACCACATGGGACCAGAACTTGACATTGCCACCGTGGGTTTAGACTTTATCAGGAAGGCCATTAGTTTTATTTCCAAGATTGTTAGGGAATGTAGTGAGTGGAAATTACAAATGAGGTTCACAATTCTCCCTCGGTTCAATGGATTGTTTCCTACGGGGAATAAGTCCGTTATTTCAAGAAAAGGTTTTTGGATTTGCTATTTCTGTGAAAGAACAGTCCCAGAAATCTGCTCTGTTGGTTTTTCAGGGTTGAGTATATGGGAATGGTTGTTAATAGTTGCCCGAGAGGAGTTTGAGGCCAGAGGATGTAGTTGTTTGTAATTTTGTTTTGTGTCAAGTAATAATTGACATTGGCCATTGTTGTGTGGGGTTTTGGGAGCTTAGGAATTTGCACTTTAACTGGAATTTTCTGCTCTGGAGGTGGAGAAGTCTCTGGAATTTTACCTTCTGCGGCTTCCGTCTCATGACTATTCTATTTGCTCGCTTCTTAATCCTTTTCTGCTTGATATTTTCATTTTGATTTACCTTTCTTGATATGACCGGCTAAGGCACTTCTGTGGCTGAAGTTCCAGTTTTTAATGTTTCTTCTTTACTTATTGAATTATCAGACAATTCTATGGATCTTCTCTGGTTAAAGATTAGATAATAGGGAATGACTTTGTGTGCTTCTTTAATAATGGTGGGGTCTTTGAATAGTTTTCGGAGAGAATACATTTCATCATCCTTGAGCTTCTTGTTTTTCCCTATTTGTGTGATCCAACACCATTGGGTCGCCATTTGTTTCTTAAATGGGTATTGGTCTTCAGATGCTAATGGTTTTTTGAGGTTTTGTTGTTTCCCGGCATCATTTTCTTCTCCTTTTGATAAAGGAGATTGAGGTTTTTATTTGAGTTGTTTTTTCCTTTTTTTTTCTAATAAGTGTTGTAGTATTACTGTTTGCGTTTCTAAGATCTGGTCTGAATTTTCCATAAAAATTCTCTAAGAGGGTCAATACTGATTCCAGGATCCTTTGTAGAGTGAATAACAAAATGGAGACAGGATTTTGTCTATTCGGAGATTGAAAAGTGTAAAACTGCTGAATTTCAGGTGAATGTGAGAGGCTTCCCGCTGAGTCAGATGTGGAGTGCTGTTGTACAATTACAGTGTCTCCGTTGTTATTTTAGAAACCGATGGAGAAGGGGTTTCATTTAGATTTATATCTGGTAAAGTAAAATCTGCTTCTGGAATAGCTCAGTTTCTGACGGATGGAAACCGGAATCGAGGCGCTCTGCGGGGGTCGTCAATTTTTGTTGGTGCTATTTTTGTTGCCTGTACTCCAGCATGTCCATTGATGTTTTGCGAAGGAATGCTGATAACCTCTGCTTTATCTAAACCTGTTTCCTGTGTTTTTTCCTGCTCAATTCGTGAATATACTTCTTCCGTTATTGGAGTTTTGGCAAAGAAATTTGTAATTTCTGCGCTCCCAGAAAAGACTCATATATGGGCTGCCTTACCTGAACTCTTTCCCATTGATTGCTGTGTGCCCAGACTTTTCATATGGATTGTTCATGTTCTTAGTTTCTTGTAGGCCATGGTAGACAGACAGACAGAGGGGTGCTGGGGTGACTTTAACTAAGGTAATTGGTGTTGTGCTAAACCACCACTATTGCCTCAGGCATAAACCATTATTTTGTAGGTAATTGTCAACCTTGCTGTTGGATTGGACGGAGCCCCTTGAAACCACACCCAGACCCAGCTGGACAGCTTCCGCAGGAACTATCGGGAATATTGGGTTGAGTGGAGCACTTCAGGCAGGGCATCCGTGGACCTCCTGTCCAGGTGATTGCCAACGGCCTGAGAAATGTGCCTGAGGGATCAAACAGAAGCACCCCTGATCAGTCACGGATTGCACCTTAACCTGAGTAGGCCACTTTACTTCACTATCTCCCCTCACCGCTCAAGCACCTTATATGGCCTGCTCCCTTTTTTGGTATCCTTGCACCATGTCCCATTGTCACACCTTACGTCATATATTCTCTTATGTCTCCTTGTGTCTCCTTATGTTCCTTGTGTACACCTCTCAGTTAAAAGACGCAATCACTGTGTGGTAGGGTGAAACTCCAGCTGCCCCCCACGGGCGCTCCAATCGCTGTCCTATCAACTAATGCCACCGTGCTCAGGGTCTCTCCCTATATGACCTTGAGTATCACCAGTTCAGCCCCTGAAGCTGATACCACGCTGCCACTCGAAGCAGTAATGACTACTGAGAAGCCTTACTTGGAGGGGCAACCGCGCTGTCCATTTGCAGAGGCGGCGATAATGTGGGTAATGGAGCAACCCCCTCCCCAGCCAAGTCTACAAATTAGCCACACTCTGGGCTCTGGAGACTCCGCTAGGTCTCCCAGGCGCCAGGCGTCAGGTGTCGGGGACACTATCCTGCTCTTTTTGGGCATTGGTCACTGGCCGTTAACTGGCTTCGCCCGGCCTCAGTCACAGCTCCAATCAGCCAGCCGCAGGGTACAGCGGAGCTGCCGCGAGGACAGAGCTGGTACACAGCAGAACTGCGGAACACGAATCCACCTTCAGCACACTGACAGGAACGTTATTGTGCATACAGCAAAAGTCATGCTTACTGACTTTTATTAACGCTGTCACTGCACATAAATGTATTGCCTATGTTTGTTTATTGTTTATGTGCAGGAAGCCTTACAATACACAGCACACTTGCAGCCACAGACTCCTCAACAACACTCCGCATTTTATTGGAAATTGCATTAAGCAGCACACATAAAAGTTACGGAACGTCATGTAAAGAGGTAGACCTTCCTGCACATAAACAATCATATGCCTCATCGCAGACCCCCTTGCACAATTTTTTTTCTTCAAGTTTTATATAGCGTGAATTTGAACAGAAGGTATCAGAGCGCTTTACATGAGCACCAGCAGTTACATAAGGACACATTCATTTTTGTTAGGCACGGGGAGATTGAGATTTGCCCAGAATCACAGGCTGTTGAGCACTGTTGTCGAGACTCGAAACCGCTTCCCAAGATTTGAGGTTGACCGCCCTAGCCATCCTCTCTGCACTATGGAGCAAGGGTGCCTGTGTTGGTGTTATTTAATACAAGGGGTGGTGAGGGACAGAGTCTCTGAATTAAACAGAAAGCTCTCACCCAGTCAAGAGATCAGGGCTAGATCCAACACCGTTTTTTAGCTCACTGCACCATCCCAGTTTCAGAACCTGGCTGTATGCAAATTAGTCTGTTCCTGTCCCAGTGCATGATGGGAACAGGGCAAACCAAACTACAAAAGCCAATTCTTACACTGGGAAGGAAACAAGCTCCCGGGGACCGGTTTCTGGCATTACAGCCGTCTTCGGCCCGGTTTGCTTGAATCCTGATGGTGCAATGAGCAAGGGTCTCACATCTGAGAATACCCTTCCACGCTTAGGGTGGGTGTTAGGCTGCTAAGTTTAGTGCCAGCGCAGGGGAAGAACGCATTGTTGCAAATATGCTGCAGCCCTGCATTCCTGAAGTGGCGGAATGCAGAGTCAAGCCAGGAAGGCTAACGCCGCACTCAGTCCACAATCGATAGGTGTATGCAGGAAAGGTGGTTTTAGGTGTGTTGGATTGTGATGTTTTATGTTTGAAAGCAAGCTAATGATGGTCTGGAGTCATTGTTTGATAAGTAACTAGTTCTGCATTTGCAAAACTGACATCTAGGATGTGTAAAGCAATGTGTGTAGGTTTGTGGACGATCTGATGAAGTGTCTAGGCCAGTGATTATTGTTTTTGGAAGGGGCATATTGGGCTTGTCAAACCAAATGTTGAGGTCACCAATATGCATAGGTTAGAGTATAGTGTTAGCAGGTTTGAAAATGGGTCCAGAAGTGTGTCTGGGAATGTGCAATGCTAGGTGGAGGTCAGTAAAGGAGCAGTAAGTTACAGGAGGAAGATGGTGTAGGATTGCATCTGGTGAAAAAGGCCTCATAGCCTTGTATGGAGACATCAGCTTTAATTATATTTAGTGTTTGCCTGAACATAACAGCTAGGCCACCATCTCTTTTGCATGTATGATTTTGCGTGATAGTTTGATAGCCTTGAGGAACTGCTTCATGCAGGAAGGGAGCCATATCATCACCCAACCATGATTCAGTTGAGGAGTATGTCAGTGAGAAGGTCGTAGATGTGATGTTTGTTTTTCAGAGACCAATTGAGCATTTATTAGTAGACAGTTTGGAGAATGTGCTTTGGCGATAGTATGACTGTGTTTTGTAGAAGTATGAGCAGTATTTTGTGGGCTTGTAGCATGTGTGTCCTAAGTGTTGGTACTGGCTGTATGAGGATAGCAATTGTGTAGCTGTTCTGTGCCAGGCTCCTGGTTCAGCAGGCTAAGATGGCATTTTGATGAGTCTGCCTGTGTAGGTATTAGAGGCAGTGATTGAGAGTGAGTAGGTGAGTATGTTGTTTTCGTGGTGTAACCTTGTTGTGCAGTAGGCATGGAGAAGCTAAGTTGTGAGGAGTGGCATGTACCTTATTTTGTTTGTGTCTGTTAAGGGCAGAAGATGTATGATTTATTGGTGGTGGTGCAGCATGTGGGTCTTGCTGTAAGGTTCTAAATTGTCGAATGGATGAGATATGGTTAAAATAGAGTTGCTGTATATGTGTTAGGTGTGGGGGAGGGGAGAAAGCTTGACATTAGAGTCCGTACATGGTGTGTTTCACTTGTGTAATATGGAAGGTAGGTGTATGTTTTTAGTTTGTAATCGAAAGTATTATGAGGTGTTGTGTGTGAGAGATCTTGTTGTTCCGGTGTGTGTGTTATGTTTTGTTTTTGAGGAGTAGTGAACAGAGGTGCTGATGTATTTGTCTATGGGAAGGATTTGTATGTAAATTATTGTTTGTGTGTGGAAGTTGAAGGGTAAAGGGGGTGGTGATGTGTTTGAGAGTAGTGTGTGTTGTGTGTAAGAGGGGATGAACTACAGTTAAGGGTGTTTGTGTTAGATTTGATTGCTGCAAGAGGTAATATGTGTGGTGCAGTGGAATGTAAGTGTTGTGTGGTTGTGTTATTGTGGTAGAATGAAGAGGGGGGAGTTGATGGTTGGAAATATGGATGGCTGAGTATGGCTTTGTTAAAGACAAAATGTGTTCTGTTAGGAGTAATTAGAGCAGGGAGTATGTGTCTGGATGGGATATAGTTTATTTATTTATTTATTTATTATAGAGTTTTGTATAGCGTGACCATGACCCGTGGGTATCAGAGCGCTTTACAATAAGAGGTAGGTTAAAGATTAACATATATAGTAACAATTTAAGAGCAAAACAGATATGAGGTAGATAATTAATTAAATGGCTTTAGGAGGAGAGTATATATATATAAATATATATATATATATACATAACATGAACGTTTACATTATGAGAAAGATTAAAGGATAGCAAAAAAAATGAAGACGATTTAAAGCAAACAAATATGAGGTAGGTGATTATAAGGCGTTCGGGCGGTGATTATATAAATATAAGTATTCTTATTAGCATGAGGTGGCAGTAAAGATACAACTAGGTCCCAAGGAGAGATTCCTGTCCCGAATCATCGTACGGTATTAAACTTTGTTCAAGTCAGCGCCTTTCCCTTCTGGCGACGTAGATGATCTGTATCAGGGCAACAATAAATCCTATCTGTGCTCAGCAGTCTTCACTATGTAAGGTGTTTACTCATAAAGAAGTTTGGTGTGGAATTGGCTTGTGTTAGTGATGAGTGGATTAGTTAGTGGTATAGGATAAAGCAGTGCATTGTTTGTAAGTGATGGTGCAAATGTGTGGTAGCTGGGATAAAGGGGCGTATAGGTTTTATTTCTGAGGTTATGTAGAGGGTGCTGAGACATTGACCTTTGTCTAGGGTTACTTTCTAATGAATGAGTAGAGCGCATGTGCTGTGAGTATGATAATCTGGTTGCGGATGGGGTAGGGCGGATGCTGGTGTATGTAATATTGGGCAGCATTTCTGGCCCTAGTGCCGACAAGTCTCAAACAGGCAATTACCATTGTCCCCTCCTCCCTTAATCTCGAACCCAGGCTTAGACGCCCTGAACCCTAAGCTTTAACAGCCCTAGTAATCAGGTGACTCCTTCAGCCAATGGAAATCCTAGCCTTTATAGTCTGTGATCATTTAGGTAGCTGTAGCCCCAAAAAAGAGGTGCTTTGTTAACTTGCTGGACATAATAGAAGAAGAGCTATCTGTATCTACCTACTAATCAGTGCTTGGCTTGGCAATTCTCCCAGAATTTGCTCTTTTAAAACTTCTTCAGGATCTAAGCGGTAGGCCTGCAGTCAAGTTTGCATTGTCCCTCTAGCGGGTGGCACAACAGGTGTTCAAACTCAAAAGTGACATACTTTGGTGGCCTTCCCTGCTCATGTGGTAGAACAGGGACAATGTACAATGTACCTCTTCTGCAGTGGCACTTGTCCATTCTATTACACCTATCTGTACCCCTATCAACATCCTCCTGAGCCACGGAACCCGCTCATGGGGAACTCTTCTAATCATTTGCAGACCTCATCTGTGAGGCTCCTAACCTTTGCTTGCTCACAGATGTATCCCAGTATGCAGAGTACTTCTGCCACCCACCCCAGGGAAAAATTTCCCCACAAGGTAAATAACGCGCAGACAAAGACAGCGGACCTTCAGAAAACACACCAGCCTCACAGACTTAGCGCCAGAGGATGTCATCGCCCACTACAGGATACAAAGGACAACCATCTCCGCATGTGACCATCATTGCTCACAGGCTGACGGTACCAACACAGCGGACAACCAACATCCCACCTCAGACAAAGCAGCTGGCCGTGCTGCACTTGTTGGTCTCTGGTACCTTCCAAACAACAACCGCCAGAGTCGAAGGAGTCTCAAAGCCAGCCCTATCAAAGTTCATCACAACTGTTTTGGATGCCATCATCAGCCTGGTACCCCAGCACCTTCACTTCCCCCACACTGCACAGGAACAGCTGGAGGCCAAGCAAGGCTTCTACGCCATAGCTGGCTTCCCACATGTGTTGGGGTCAACTGACTGGACACATGTCCTACTTGTGCCCCCTGCCAACACTGCACACAATTACCGCAACAGAAAGCACACTCATTCCATCAATGTGAAGGCAATAGTGGACCACTGGGGACACTTCACCAACGTCATCGCCAACTACAGGCAGTGTGCATGATTCCTACATATTCAGACAATCCATCATCAACCAGTGCTTCCAGGATGGCACCTATGGAAAGGTTGGTAAGAATCAAATGAACACACCACACACTTCAACTCCACAATCATGCAACTCACAACTCTGGGAATGTACACGTTACAAACTCACATACAACATGCCAAACAACATGCCCACCTACCAGACATGACAGCACAACTTACTGTGGTAACCTAGGCTAGCCATGAACATAAGCCATCAACGGCATGGCACCTCAGCCACACAATAGCAGATTGTGGGGAGTGGTGGGAACTAGGCATGTGCAAAGGAGGCAATTGACCCATGAATGAGAATGTACACAATGCCAAGTGTGGCGTGGATGTGCTGGACAGACTGCAGTATGCAGACCACAGACTTGTCCATGTCGACATATACTACTGGTGTTTGTAGTGCAGTGGACAGTGGACGCAACCATATTACCCCAGCAAGTGGGGAAGATCGCGGAAAAGTAGCTGGTCACGTCACCCCATGTGAGCGTGAGCGGAGTGGGCTGGCCCGGCGTACGCTAGGCTAGCGTAGGGGTGTGAATAAAAAGCACGTAGCTCTGGGCTTGGTTCTATTCTGGAATGCCAAAGGGCGCAAACGGATCATAAGCCACTGAAATGGTTAATAGTTAGGGAGAGAATCCCAGGTTTCTATGATGATCTCTTAGACCTTGTGGTGGGGCACAGAGCCAGATCAAGCCACAGGAATACTAATGGTCTTTCTCACCAGTTTTACCGATCTGACCACCCAATCTCTCCATGTTAGGGGTTGGTTTGGGGTGTTCCGATCTGCGAGGGGTGTCTGTTGGGATTGAAGATTGCTCCGCAGAGTATTGGGCGTGCACCCTGACTCGAGGGTCCCAACTGTGCTGAAGCCGTTAATGGTTGAGGGATGCAGGATGGAGCCACGTGACAATTCTCACTATGCAGGATGGGTGCTAGTCTTGGGATGAAAGCGATTTGGCAAATAAATTAGCTGAAATCTCAATGCGTATTCACATTCTAATCTGTCAATGTAATATCTTTGTCACGATTGATACCCTTCATGTGAATGCTAGAATCATTTTGTTATTCATAAACAAGAAAAATACACTACAATTTGAGATGCTTACATAAGATTATTTATTTGATATAGTCTTCTACTGAGAACACATTTTTTTTAAATGCATTTGTTATAATACAGGTTATGACATACAAAATTTATCAGGCGACGACTTAAGAAGCGATAAAAGGCCATGAACCGAAATTATATTATATCTAGTTCTAATAGGGTTTAAGTGCCGGTGTTTGGCCTCGACCAGTGTCAGATTTGGGCATTCAAACAGGACATGCAGTAAGTCTTGCGCTCCTCCGTCACATAAATCACAACTACTTGTGGTATTTTCACAGATGTTCCATTTGGAAATGAAAGCTTTTAAAGGTAGAATCCCTAGCCGTAATAAAATGATACAACGGCAGACTACATGCCCTAAGATGAAATGAATAAGCATGGGCGAATTTTGCGAATTGGCAATTCACGAATTTGCGTTTTGGCAATCCACAAAATTCGCAAATTTGCGCGAATTAGCGAATTTTTTTATTTTTGCGTGTTTGCGGGTGTTCGCGAGGCGCTTTGCGTGTTCGCGGGTTTTCGCGAGGCGCTTTGCAATTTCGCAGGGTTTTTTTTTTGCCTGCTTAATCACTGCCACCCTCTCGTTTTTTATGCCCATCTGCCCTCTATACCATTGTTTCTGTGCCCTTCTGCCCTCTGCCCCACTAATTTTTTGTCCCCTTCTGCCCTCTGTCCCACTTTTGTGCCCTTCGGCCCTCAGCCCCACTTAGAATGGCGCCGGCAAGCTGCCAGCGCCATTCTAAAATAGCTAGAAATAGCTTCAACAGGAAGCACTAATAGATAAAGTAAAGCAGGTGCCCCAGTTGAAGGTCAAATTAAGTTACACAATCATTAATCAGCCCAAGTTTGGGGTGATTAATGATTGTGTAACTGAATTTGAGCAGCACCTGCTTTACTTTATCTATTAGAGCTTCCTGTTGAAGCTGACTTTTGTAACTATTTTAGAATGGCTCTGGCAGCTTGCTGGCACCATTCTAAAAGAGTTACCAAAGTCAGCTTGAACTGTTGACCCAATCCGTTCTGTTCGCGGATTTTCGTTCGCGGATTTTGCGCGAAATTCGTGAATCTCGCGGATTGCGAATTTACCGAAAACCCGCGAAATCCGCGTGCGGAACGGATTTTCCGCTCATGCTTAGAAATGAATATAACGTTGCTGGAATTTATATTCTATTAATTCTGCATACTGTTCATAATGTTTTAATTGAGAGCAGTGCTTAACATCGAGATCGTAACTTATTCTCGGAGTCAAATGTTTTAAAAAAGCCTCAAATGAGCAGGAGTCCAAGATTTCAAAAGTGATAATGTGCAATTCGATAAGTAAAATGCTATAGTTAAATTCTTTTTAAAAGTATAATGCGATGATTAATTCTTAAAAGTCTCAGTTTTTAATATAAATCTTAAGGTTCCTTCTTCAGCTTGTAAGAGATTGTAATCCCATTTCATGATGTTTGTGATAGCTCTGGCGTAATAGCTAACTAGAGAAAGCGCAAAGCGCAGGGCTTGAGCAAGAACTGCTTGATGGACTTTAATCAGTTTGCTGACGATATTCCCATCTTTGATTTTTATTTGATGCCAGTTTTTTATTGGAATGTATTCCAATGCGTAAAATATGATAGGTGGTATTTTTTAAATAAAAACCTCTAAAAGGGATTGAAAGTGTCTCTTTCCGGAAGAGGAATATAAGCGTTGCAGTGCACCTGCGTGGGCATCTGCTTTGCGCCCTATGTGCTGAAAATGAGAGGAATTTTGTAGTGTTTGTGAATAGATTCTCCCCAGGTATGTATATTTTGAACCACCTCTAAAGATTTGCGCCCTAGTGACCAGTTAAATTTAGTGAATTGCTTTCTTCCTCTAAAAGGAATGACTTTTGTTTTAGATATGTTTGGGGCTAAAAAAAATATCTTCTGCATTCTGGTAAGAGCTGGTAAGTTTTTTTGTAGGCCCCATGGTGTGAGATCTAGTATAATCAGTCACGCCTGGCATGACTGGCAGGCGGCGAGGTGGGGGGAACACGCTGGGTGGGGTTAATTAAAATTTAAAAAACATACCTTCCCAGGTCCTGGGCCTCCTCAGCTCCTGGCTGGGTCCCGCGTTTTCCTGCTGCTCTTCTGCAGGAGCAGGAATCAGCCTCCCCTAGGACAATCACAACGCTGCAATGGCAGCTTTGTAATTGGTAGGTATGGTGCCCAGCCGGGTGACTATGGGGAGGCGATTTTCTCCATGCAGGCTGCATGCTGCATACATAGAGAAAAGGGAGAGTGCGCATGACTCATTTGGTCAGCCCAAGACCAGTCAGGGCCCGCAACATTGGGCTAGCCACTCCTCCCCTGCCCTTGAGCAAGACCGCCTACTCACCCGCCCCCAACAAAACCTTTCTTCTGCTTTCTTGTAGTGCAAGAAGCAGAAAAATAAAATGTAGTTTTACCATTTTATGTTTCTGTTTCCCGCACGGCGAGAAAGCAGTGGGGTGATGCTCCACCGCCCTAATGGATGAGCCGCCCATGATATTAACAACATTGTTGGTATATATCATGATGTATATTTTACAAGATGATAGTTTTAGGGGAGAAGGAATAATGTTCCAAAACAGTAAGGGAGATCATTTATATAGCGAGAGAATAAAAGGGGGGCTAAAAGACAACCTTGCCTCAGACCATTCGGTGTAGCTATTGGTCCTGTTGAGCTTTTTTTTTTTTTTTTCTTTTTACAATCCGACGGGATTTCTTTTGCTTTTTAATTTCTTTGTGTCTAATCTCCGAAAAATTTAAGAATTGCAACCGGATTTGTTTATTCCACGTGCATTTTCCGACCTTTTGGAATATCCTGCAAGATTTTCACTACTGTGGTGAGAACTTCTTTGAAATCAATTATTGGGTACGAAGAGTTGTCACTCTGTAGTACTTGGGCAGTGATAATGGCGGAATTTAAATTATTGACTGTTGTTGAATTCCATATCAGCCGCCCTTTTACCTGGTTTACAACAGTAGTGCCATGCAACTGCGTTATGTTCCATGGTTGCAGAGTTATTCCAGTTTTGAGATATAGAATTGTGTGAGCGCTTTTCTGTGTGAATTGGATACTTACTGAATAAGCTTTTCCAAATATATCTTGGCTACTGATCATGTAGTCTACGATCGATGAGCTAGCATTACCTTTTCTTGTGAAGGCCGTGGGAATGTCTCCATCCGTGCTTTTATTTAGGATGCCTCCATTTAGAGGCGAGTAATATTTTCCCACGTTTGTCTGCTTTTGTCTCTGGTGGAATTACTGGTAATGGGATTTACAAAACTGCCTCTTGTTCACAATACTCCCATTTTGCCAGGAGGGCATTTGAAATGTCCCCATTAAAGTCTCCTGGTATAATGCACGAGGGGTATCCTAATGCTTCTATTACTGCTTTGATTTCCTCTAATGTTTTATTCATGAGTGAATCTTTTTTGTCCCCTGGGGGGATGTAAGCGTTCAAAATGACTAGAACGTGGGAAATGTTAATATTTTCATTCCAGTGCTTAACCGTGATACATTGCACGCTCGTAAGATGCATATTAATTCCCGATGAAAGTCTTAGCGTAGAAGAATTGCGAGTCCACCTTTAGCGAGGCCCATGCTTACGGGTTCTGCTTGTATGTCATAAACTAAGTAGTCTTTTTGGTCAAAAGTTTTTATTACCCAGGTTTCCTGTAGGGCCACCATCGCAGGAGTGTAGTCCAGAATTAGTGCTAACTTCTCCGGGTTTTTCCTGCAATATTCCAGGACGCGATACTCAAACTTCTGCTAAAAAGGGAGATAATTTACCTTTTCTTGTTTTTGACTGTTTAGATTTCCCGAAATCCAGGACCAGCAATTTTCCTTTGATGTTATCTCAGTTTTTATTGGATTTTTATTCCAGATCTGTCTCTCTCCATTTTTTATGAGGATGGTTAAATATTCTGCAATGGCATTAGAAGGGCTTTTTGTGTCACAGGGTGATTGGTCTAAATGGAGTGTTTTCCTTTCATTCCTCTCCTTGATTTTTTCCTGTTTTTGATTTTCTCTGCAGTTTGCTGCTGAAACATCAAATCCATTTTTATGGAGGATGTCGCTTTCTTTTAGGATTATGGCGGGGACCACATGGGACCAAAACCTGGCATTGCCACAGTGGGTTTAGACTTTATCAGGAAGGCCATTAGTTTTATTTCCAAGATTGTTAGGGAATGTAGTGAGTGGAAATTACGAATGAGGTTCACAATTCTCCCTCGGTTCAATGGATTGTTTCCTACGGGGAATAAGTCCGTTATTTCAAGAAAAGGTTTTTGGATTTGCTATTTCTGTGAAAGAACAGTCCCAGAAATCTGCTCTGTTGGTTTTTCAGGGTTGAGTATATGGGAATGGTTGTTAATAGTTGCCCGAGAGAAGTTTGAGGCCAGAGGATGTAGTTGTTTGTAATTTTGTTTTGTGTCAAGTAATAATTGACATTGGCCATTGTTGTGTGGGGTTTTGGGAGCTTAGGAATTTGCACTTTAACTGGAATTTTCTGCTCTGGAGGTGGAGAAGTCTCTCGAATTTTACCTTCTGCGGCTTCCGTCTCATGACTATTCTATTTGCTCGCTTCTTAATCCTTTTCTGCTTGATATTTTCATTTTGATTTACCTTTCTTGATATGACCGGCTAAGGCACTTCTGTGGCTGAAGTTCCAGTTTTTAATGTTTCTTCTTTACTTATTGAATTATCAGACAATTCTATGGATCTTCTCTGGTTAAAGATTAGATAATAGGGAATGACTTTGTGTGCTTCTTTAATAATGGTGGGGTCTTTGAATAGTTTTCGGAGAGAATACATTTCATCATCCTTGAGCTTCTTGTTTTTCCCTATTTGTGTGATCCAACACCATTGGGTCACCATTTGTTTCTTAAATGGGTATTGGTCTTCGGATGCTAATGGTTTTTTGAGGTTTTGTTGTTTCCCGGCATCATTTTCTTCTCCTTTTGATAAAGGAGATTGAGGTTTTTATTTGAGTTGTTTTTTCCTTTTTTTTTTCTAATAAGTGTTGTAGTATTACTGTTTGCGTTTCTAAGATCTGGTCTGAATTTTCCATAAAAATTCTCTAAGAGGGTCAATACTGATTCCAGGATCCTTTGTAGAGTGAATAACAAAATGGAGACAGGATTTTGTCTATTCGGAGATTGAAAAGTGTAAAACTGCTGAATTTCAGGTGAATGTGAGAGGCTTCCCGCTGAGTCAGATGTGGAGTGCTGTTGTATAATTACAGTGTCTCCGTTGTTATTTTAGAAACCGGTGGAGAAGGGGTTTCATTTAGATTTATATCTGGTAAAGTAAAATCTGCTTCTGGAATAGCTCAGTTTCTGACGGATGTAAACCTGAATCGAGGCGCTCTGCGGGGGTCGTCAATTTTTGTTGGTGCTATTTTTGTTGCCTGTTCTCCAGCATGTCCATTGATGTTTTGCGAAGGAATGCTGATAACCTCTGCTTTATCTAAACCTGTTTCCTGTGTTTTTTCCTGCTCAATTCGTGAATATACTTCTTCCGTTATTGGAGTTTTGGCAAAGAAATTTGTAATTTCTGCGCTCCCAGAAAAGACTCATATATGGGCTGCCTTACCTGAACTCTTTCCCATTGATTGCTGTGTGCCCAGACTTTTCATATGGATTGTTCATGTTCTTAGTTTCTTGTAGGCCATGGTAGACAGACAGACAGAGGGGTGCCGGGGTGACTTTAACTAAGGTAATTGGTGTTGTGCTAAACCACCACTATTGCCTCAGGCATAAACCATTATTTTGCAGGTAATTGTCAACCTTGCTGTTGGATTGGACGGAGCCCCTTGAAACCACACCCAGACCCAGCTGGACAGCTTCCGCAGGAACTATCGGGAATATTGGGATGAGTGGAGCACTTCAGGCAGGGCATCCGTGGACCTCCTGTCCAGGTGATTTCCAACGGCCTGAGAAATGTGCCTGAGGGATCAAACAGAAGCACCCCTGATCAGTCATGGATTGCACCTTAACCTGAGTAGGCCACTTTACTTCACTATCTCCCCTCACCGCTCAAGCACCTTATATGACCTGCTCCCTTTTTTGGTATCCTTGCACCATGTCCCATTGTCACACCTTACGTCATATATTCTCTTATGTCTCCTTGTGTCTCCTTATGTTCCTTGTGTACACCTCTCAGTTAAAAGACGCAATCACTGTGTGGTAGGGTGAAACTCCAGCTGCCCCCCACGGGCTCTCCAATCGCTGTCCTATCAACTAATGCCACCGTGCTCAGGCTCTCACCCTATATGACCTTGAGTATCACCAGTTCAGCCCCTGAATCTGATACCACGCTGCCACTCGAAGCAGTAATGACTACTGAGAAGCCTTACTTGGAGGGGCAACCGCGCTGTCCATTTGCAGAGGCGGCGATAATGTGGGTAATGGCGGCTGGAGCGACCCCCTCCCCAGCCAAGTCTACAAATTAGCCACACTCTGGGCTCTGGAGACTCCGCTAGGTCTCCCAGGCGCCAGGCGTCAGGTGTCGGGGACACCATCCTGCTCTTTTTGGGCATTGGTCACTGGCCGTTAACTGGCTTCGCCCGGCCTCAGTCACAGCTCCAATCAGCCAGCCGCAGGGTACAGCGGAGCTGCCGCGAGGACAGAGCTGGTACACAGCAGAACTGCGGAACAGGAATCCACCTTCAGCACACTGACAGGAGCGTTATTGTGCATACAGCAAAAGTCATGCTTACTGACTTTTATTAACGCTGTCACTGCACACAAATGTATTGCCTATGTTTGTTTATTGTTTATGTGCAGGAAGCCTTACAATACACAGCACACTTGCAGCCACAGACTCCTCAACAACACTCCGCATTTTATTGGAAATTGCATTAAGCAGCACACATAAAAGTTACGGAACGTCATGTAAAGAGGTAGACCTTCCTGCACATAAACAATCATATGCCTCATCGCAGACCCCCTTGCACAATTTTTTTTCTTCAAGTTTTATATAGCGTGAATTTGAACAGAAGGTATCAGAGCGCTTTACATGAGCACCAGCTGTGTTACATAAGGACACATTCATTTTTGTTAGGCACGGGGAGATTGAGATTTGCCCAGAATCACAGGCTGTTGAGCACTGTTGTCGAGACTCGAAACCGCTTCCCAAGATTTGAGGTTGACCGCCCTAGCCATCCTCTCTGCACTATGGAGCAAGGGTGCCTGTGTTGGTGTTAGGCTGCTAAGTTTAGCGCCAGCGCAGGGGAAGAACGCATTGTTGCAAATATGCTGCAGCCCTGCATTCCTGAAGTGGCGGAATGCAGAGTCAAGCCAGGAAGGCTAACGCCGCACTCAGTCCACAGTCGATAGGTGGATGCAGGAAAGGTGGTTTTAGGTGTGTTGGATTGTGATGTTTTATGTTTGAAAGCAAGCTAATGATGGTCTGGAGTCATTGTTTGATAAGTAACTAGTTCTGCATTTGCAAAACTGACATCTAGGATGTGTAAAGCAATGTGTGTAGGTTTGTGGACGATCTGATGAAGTGTCTAGGCCAGTGATTATTGTTTTTGGAAGGGGCATATTGGGCTTGTCAAACCAAATGTTGAGGTCACCAATGTGCATAGGTTAGAGTATAGTGTTAGCAGGTTTGAAAATGGGTCCAGAAGTGTGTCTGGGAATGTGCAATGCTAGGTGGAGGTCAGTAAAGGAGCAGTAAGTTACAGGAGGAAGATGGTGTAGGATTGCATCTGGTGAAAAAGGCCTCATAGCCTTGTATGGAGACATCAGCTTTAATTATATTTAGTGTTTGGCTGAACATAACAGCTAGGCCACCATCTCTTTTGCATGTATGATTTTGCGTGATAGTTTGATAGCCTTGAGGAACTGCTTCATGCAGGAAGGGAGCCATATCATCACCCAACCATGATTCAGTTGAGGAGTATGTCAGTGAGAAGGTCGTAGATGTGATGTTTGTTTTTCAGAGACCGATTGAGCATTTATTAGTAAACAGTTTGGAGAATGTGCTTTGGCGATAGTGTGACTTTGTTTTTTAGAAGAGTCAGCAGTATTTTGTGGGCTTGTAGCATGTGTGTCCTAAGTGTTGGTACTGGCTGTATGAGGATAGCAATTGTGTAGCTGTTCTGTGCCAGGCTCCTGGTTCAGCAGGCTAAGATGGCATTTTGATGAGTCTGCCTGTGTAGGTATTAGAGACAGTGATTGAGAGTGAGTAGGTGAGTATGTTGTTTTCGTGGTGTAACCTTATTGTGCAGTAGGCATGGAGAAGCTAAGTTGTGAGGAGTGGCATGTACCTTATTTTGTTTGTGTCTGTTAAGGGCAGAAGGTGTATGATTCATTGGTGGTGGTGCAGCATGTGGGTCTTGCTGTAAGGTTCTAAATTGTCGAATGGATGAGATATGGTTAAAATAGAGTTGCTGTATATGTGTTAGGTGTGGGGGAGGGGAGAAAGCTTGACATTCGAGTCTGTACATGGTGTGTATCACTTGTGTAATATGGAAGGTAGGTGTATGTTTTTAGTTTGTAATCGAAAGTATTATGAGGTGTTGTGTGTGAGAGATCTTGTTGTTCCGGTGTGTGTGTTATGTTTTGTTTTTGAGGAGTAGTGAACAGAGGTGCTGATGTATTTGTCTATGGGAAGGATTTGTATGTAAATTATTGTTTGTGTGTGGAAGTTGAAGGGTAAAGGGGTTGGTGATGTGTTTGTGAGTAGTGTGTGTTGTGTGTAAGAGGGGATGAACTACAGTTAAGGGTGTTTGTGTTAGATTTGATTGCTGCAAGAGGTAATATGTGTGGTGCAGTGGAATGTAAGTGTTGTGTGGTTGTGTTATTGTGGTAGAATGAAGAGGGGGGTGTTGATGGTTGGAAATATGGATGGCTGAGTATGGCTTTGTTAAAGACAAGATGTGTTCTGTTAGGAGTAATTAGAGCAGGGAGTATGTGTCTGGATGGGATATAGTTTATTTATTTATTTATTTATTATAGAGTTTTGTATAGCGCGACCATGACCCGTGGGTATCAGAGCGCTTTACAATAAGAGGTAGGTTAAAGATTAACATATATAGTAACAATTTAAGAGCAAAACAGATATGAGGTAGATAATTAAATGGCTTTAGGAGGAGAGTATATATATATATATATATATATATATACACAACATGAACGTTTACATTATGAGAAAGATTAAAGGATAGCAAAAAAAATGAAGATGATTTAAAGCAAACAAATATGAGGTAGGTGATTATAAGGCGTTCGGCGGTGATTATATAAATATAAGTATTCTTATTAGCATGAGGTGGCAGTAAAGATACAACAAGGTCCCAAGGAGAGATTCCTGTCCCGAATCATCGTACGGTATTAAACTTTGTTCAAGTCAGCGCCTTTCCCTTCTGGCGACGTAGATGATCTGTATCAGGGCAACAATAAATCCTATCTGTGCTCAGCAGTCTTCACTATGTAAGGTGTTTACTCATCAAGAAGTTTGGTGTGGAATTGGGTTGTGTTAGTGATGAGTGGATTAGTTAGTGGTATAGGATAAAGCAGTGCATTGTTTGTAAGTGATGGTGCAAATGTGTGGTAGCTGGGATAAAGGGGCGTATAGGTTTTATTTCTGAGGTTATGTAGAGGGTGCTGAGACATTGACCTTTGTCTAGGGTTACTTTCTAATGAATGAGTAGAGCGCATGTGCTGTGAGTATGATAATCTGGTTGCGGATGGGGTAGGGCGGATGCTGGTGTATGTAATATTGGGCAGCATTTCTGGCCCTAGTGCCGACAAGTCTCAAACAGGCAATTACCATTGTCCCCTCCTCCCTTAATCTCGAACCCAGGCTTAGACGCCCTGAACCCTAAGCTTTAACAGCCCTAGTAATCAGGTGACCCCTTCAGCCAATGGAAATCCTAGCCTTTATAGTCTGTGATCATTTAGGGAGCTGTAGCCCCAAAAAAGAGGTGCTTTGTTAACTTGCTGGACATAATAGAAGAAGAGCTATCTGTATCTACCTACTAATCAGTGCTTGGCTTGGCCATTCTCCCAGAATTTGCTCTTTTAAAACTTCTTCAGGATCTAAGCGGTAGGCCTGCAGTCAAGTTTGCATTGTCCCTCTAGAGGGTGGCACAACGGGTGTTCAAACTCAAAAGTGACATACTTTGGTGGCCTTCCCTGCTCATGTGGTAGAACAGGGACAATGTACCTCTTCTGCAGTGGCACTTGTCCATTCTATTACACCTATCTGTACCCCTATCAACATCCTCCTGAGCCACGGAACCCGCTCATGGGGAACTCTTCTAATCATTTGCAGACCTCATCTGTGAGGCTCCTAACCTTTGCTTGCTCACAGATGTATCCCAGTATGCAGAGTACTTCTACCACCCACCCCAGGGAAAAATTTCCCCACAAGGTAAATAACACGCAGACAAAGACAGCGGACCTTCAGAAAACACACCAGCCTCACAGACTTAGCGCCAGAGGATGTCATCGCCCACTACAGGATACAAAGGACAACCATCTCCCGCATGTGACCATCATTGCTCACAGGCTGACGGTACCAACACAGCGGACAACCAACATCCCACCTCAGACAAAGCAGCTGGCCGTGCTGCACTTGTTGGTCTCTGGTACCTTCCAAACAACAACCGCCAGAGTCGAAGGAGTCTCAAAGCCAGCCCTATCAAAGTTCATCACAACTGTTTTGGATGCCATCATCAGCCTGGTACCCAGCACCTTCACTTCCCCCACACTGCACAGGAACAGCTGGAGGCCAAGCAAGGCTTCTACGCCATAGCTGGCTTCCCACATGTGTTGGGGTCAACTGACTGCACACATGTCCTACTTGTGCCCCCTGCCAACACTGCACACAATTACCGCAACAGAAAGCACACTCATTCCATCAATGTGAAGGCAATAGTGGACCACTGGGGACACTTCACCAAAGTCATCGCCAACTACAGGCAGTGTGCATGATTCCTACATATTCAGACAATCCATCATCAACCAGTGCTTCCAGGATGGCACCTATGGAAAGGTTGGTAAGAATCAAATAAACACACCACACACTTCAACTCCACAATCATGCAACTCACAACTCTGGGAATGTACACGTTACAAACTCACATACAACATGCCAAACAACATGCCCACCTACCAGACATGATAGCACAACTTACTGTGGTAACCTAGGCTAGCCATGAACATAAGCCATCAACGGCATGGCACCTAAGCCACACAATAGCAGATTGTGGGGAGTGGTGGGAACTAGGCATGTGCAAAGGAGGCAATTGACCCATGAATGAGAATGTACACAATGCCAAGTGTGGCGTGGATGTGCTGGACAGACTGCAGTATGCAGACCACAGACTTGTCCATGTCGACATATACTACTGGTGTTTGTAGTGCAGTGGACAGTGGACGCAACCATATTACCCCAGCAAGTGGGGAAGATCGCGGAAAAGTAGCTGGTCCCGTCACCCCCTGTGAGCGTGAGCGGAGTGGGCTGGCCCGGCGTACGCTAGGCTAGCGTAGGGGTGTGAATAAAAAGCACGTAGCTCTGGGCGTGGTTCTATTCTGCAATGCCAAAAGGCGCAAACGGATCATAAGCCACTGAAATGGTTAATAGTTAGGGAGAGAATCCCAGGTTTCTATGATGATCTATTAGACATTGTGGTGGGGCACAGAGCCAGATCAAGCCACAGGAATACTAATGGTCTTTCTCACCAGTTTTACAGATCTGACCACCCAATCTCTCCATGTTAGGGGTTGGTTTGGGGTGTTCCGATCTGCGAGGGGTGTCTGTTGGGAATGAAGATTGCTCCGCAGAGTAATGGGCGTGCACCCTGACTCGAGGGTCCCAACTGTGCTGAAGCCGTTAATGGTTGAGGGATGCAGGATGGAGCCACGTGACAATTCTCACTATGCAGGGTGGGTGCTAGTCTTGGGATGAAAGCGTGTTGGCAAATAAATTAGCTGAAATCTCAATGCGTATTCACATTCTAATCTGTCAATGTAATATCTTTAATTGTCACGATTGATACCCTTCATGTGAATGCTAGAATCATTTTGTTATTCATAAACAAGAAAAATACACTACAATTTGAGATGCTTACATAAGATTATGTATTTGATATAGTCTTCTACTGAGAACACATTTTTTTTAAATGCATTTGTTATAATACAGGTTATGACATACAAAATTTATCAGGCGACGACTTAAGAAGCGATAAAAGGCCATGAACCGAAATTATATTATATCTAGTTCTAATAGGGTTTAAGTGCCGGTGTTTGGCCTCGACCAGTGTCAGATTTGGGCATTCAAACAGGACATGCAGTAAGTCTTGCGCTCCTCCGTCACATAAATCACAACTACTTGTGGTATTTTCACAGATGTTCCATTTGGAAATGAAAGCTTTTAAAGGTAGAATCCCTAGCCGTAATAAAATGATACAACGGCAGACTACATGCCCTAAGATGAAATGAATAAGCATGGGCGAATTTTGCGAATTGGCAATTCACGAATTTGCGAATTGGCAATCCACAAAATTCGCAAATTCGCGCGAATTTGCGAATTTTTTTATTTTGCGTGTTTGCGGGTGTTTGCAGGTGTTCGCGAGGCGCTTTGCGTGTTCGCGGGTTTTCGCGAGGCGCTTTGCAATTTCGCTGGGTTTTTTTTTTTGCCTGCTTAATCACTGCCACCCTCTCGTTTTTTATGCCCATCTGCCCTCTATACCATTGTTTCTGTGCCCTTCTGCCCTCTGCCCCACTAATTTTTTGTCCCCTTCTGCCCTCTGTCCCACTTTTGTGCCCTTCGGCCCTCAGCCCCACTTAGAATGGCGCCGGCAAGCTGCCAGCGTCATTCTAAAATAGCTAGAAATAGCTTCAACAGGAAGCACTAATAGATAAAGTAAAGCAGGTGCCCCAGTTGAAGGTCAAACTAAGTTACACAATCATTAATCAGCCCAAGTTTGGGGTTATTAATGATTGTGTAACTGAATTTGAGCAGCACCTGCTTTACTTTATCTATTAGAGCTTCCTGTTGAAGCTGACTTTTGTAACTATTTTAGAATGGCTCTGGCAGCTTGCTGGCACCATTCTAAAAGAGTTACCAAAGTCAGCTTGAACTGTTGACCCAATCCGTTCTGTTCGCGGATTTTCGTTCGCGGATTTTGCGGGAAATTCGTGAATCTCGCGGATTGCGAATTTACCGAAAATCCGCGAAATCCGCGTGCGGAACGGATTTTCCACTCATGCTTAGAAATGAATATAAAGTTGCTGGAATTTATATTCTATTAATTCTGCATACTGTTCATAATGTTTTAATTGAGAGCAGTGCTTAACATCGAGATCGTAACTTATTCTCGGAGTCAAATGTTTTTAAAAAGCCTCAAATGAGCAGGAGTCCAAGATTTCAAAAGTGATAATGTGCAATTCGATAAGTAAAATGCTATAGTTAAATTCTTTTTAAAAGTATAATGCGATGATTAATTCTTAAAAGTCTCAGTTTTTAATATAAATCTTAAGGTTCCTTCTTCAGCTTGTAAGAGATTGTAATCCCATTTCATGATGTTTGTGATAGCTCTGGCGTAATAGCTAACTAGAGAAAGCGCAAAGCGCAGGGCTTGAGCAAGAACTGCTTGAGGGACTTTAATCAGTTTGCTGACGATATTCCCCTCTTTGATTTTTATTTGATGCCAGTTTTTTATTGGAATGTATTCCAATGCGTAAAATATGATAGGTGGTATTTTTTAAATAAAAACCTCTAAAACGGATTGAAAGTGTCTCTTTCCGGAAGAGGAATATAAGCGTTGCAGTGCACCTGCGTGGGCATCTGCTTTGCGCCCTATGTGCTGAAAATGAGAGGAATTTTGTAGTGTTTGTGAATAGATTCTCCCCAGGTATGTATATTTTGAACCACCTCTAAAGATTTGCGCCCTAGTGACCAGTTAAATTTAGTGAATTGCTTTCTTCCTCTAAAAGGAATGACTTTTGGTTTAGATATGTTTGGGGCTAAAAAAAATATCTTCTGCATTCTGGTAAGAGCTGGTAAGTTTTTTTGTAGGCCCCATGGTGTGAGATCTAGTATAATCAGTCACGCCTGGCATGACTGGCAGGCGGCGAGGTGGGGGGAACACGCTGGGTGGGGTTAATTAAAATTTAAAAAACATACCTTCCCAGGTCCTGGGCCTCCTCAGCTCCTGGCCGGGTCCCGCGTTTTCCTGCTGCTCTTCTACAGGAGCAGGAAGCAGCCTCCCCTAGGACAATCACAATGCTGCAATGGCAGCTTTGTAATTGGTAGGTATGGTGCCCAGCCGGGTGACTATGGGGAGGCGATTTTCTCCATGCAGGCTGCATGCTGCATACATAGAGAAAAGGGAGAGTGCGCATGACTCATTTGGTCAGCCCAAGACCAGTCAGGGCCCGTAACATTGGGCTAGCCACTCCTCCCCTGCCCTTGAGCAAGACCGCCCACTCACCCGCCCCCAACGAAACCTTTCTTCTGCTTTCTCGTAGTGCAAGAAGCAGAAAAATAAAATGTAGTTTTACCATTTTATGTTTCTGTTTCCCGCACGGCGAGAAAGCAGTGGGGTGATGCTCCACCGCCCTAATGGAGGAGCCACCCATGATATTAACAACATTGTTGGTATATATCATGATGTATATTTTACAAGATGATAGTTTTAGGGGAGAAGGAATAATGTTCCAAAACAGTAAGGGAGATCATTTATATAGCGAGAGAATAAAAAGGGGGCTAAAAGACAACCTTGCCTCAGACCATTCGGTGTAGCTATTGGTCCTGTTGAGCTTTTTTTTTTCTTTTCTTTTTACAATCCGACAGGATTTCTTTTGCTTTTTAATTTCTTTGTGTCTAATCTCCGAAAAATTTAAGAATTGCAACCGGATTTGTTTATTCCACGTGCATTTTCCGACCTTTTGGAATATCCTGCAAGATTTTCACTACTGTGGTGAGAACTTCTTTGAAATCAATTATTGGGTACGAAGAGTTGTCACTCTGTAGCACTTGGGCAGTGATAATGGCGGAATTTAAATTATTGACTGTTGTTGAATTCCATATCAGCCGCCCTTTTACCTGGTTTACAACAGTAGTGCCATGCAACTGCGTTATGTTCCATGGTTGCAGAGTTATTCCAGTTTTGAGATATAGAATTGTGTGAGCGCTTTTCTGTGTGAATTGGATACTTACTGAATAAGCTTTTCCAAATATATCTTGGCTACTGATCATGTAGTCTACGATCGATGAGCTAGCATTACCTTTTCTTGTGAAGGCCGTGGGAATGTCTCCATCCGTGCTTTTATTTAGGATGCCTCCATTTAGAGGCGAGTAATATTTTCCCACGTTTGTCTGCTTTTGTCTCTGGTGGAATTACTGGTAATGGGATTTACAAAACTGCCTCTTGTTCACAATACTCCCATTTTGCCAGGAGTGCATTTGAAATGTCCCCATTAAAGTCTCCTGGTATAATGCAGGAGGGGTATCCTAATGCTTCTATTACTGCTTTGATTTCCTCTGTTTTATTCATGAGTGAATCTTTTTTGTCCCCTGGGGGGATGTAAGCGTTCAAAATGACTAGAACGTGGGAAATGTAAATATTTTCATTCCAGTGCTTAACCGTGATACATTGCACGCTCGTAAGACGCATATTAATTCCCGATGAAAGTCTTAGCGTAGAAGAATTGCGAGTCCACCTTTAGCGAGGCCCATGCTTACGGGTTCTGCTTGTATGTCATAAACTAAGTAGTCTTTTTGGTCGAAAGTTTTTATTACCCAGGTTTCCTGTAGGGCCACCATCGCAGCAGTGTAGTCCAGAATTAGTGCTAACTTCTCCGGGTTTTTCCTGCAATATTCCACGACGCGATACTCAAACTTCTGCTAAAAAGGGAGATAATTTACCTTTTCTTGTTTTTGACTGTTTAGATTTCCCGAAATCCAGGACCAGCAATTTTCCTTTGATGTTATCTCAGTTTTTATTGGATTTTTATTCCAGATCTGTCTCTCTCCATTTTTTATGAGGATGGTTAAATATTCTTCAATGGCATTAGAAGGGCTTTTTGTGTCACAGGGTGATTGGTCTAAATGGAGTGTTTTCCTTTCATTCCTCTCCTTGATTTTTTCCTGTTTTTGATTTTCTCTGCAGTTTGCTGCTGAAACATCAAATCCATTTTTATGGAGGATGTAGCTTTCTTTTAGGATTATGGTGGGGACCACATGGGACCAGAACTTGACATTGCCACCGTGGGTTTAGACTTTATCAGGAAGGCCATTAGTTTTATTTCCAAGATTATTAGGGAATGTAGTGAGTGGAAATTACGAATGAGGTTCACAATTCTCCCTCGGTTCAATGGATTGTTTCCTACTGGGAATAAGTCTGTTATTTCAAGAAAAGGTTTTTGGATTTGCTATTTCTGTGAAAGAACAGTCCCAGAAATCTGCTCTGTTGGTTTTTCAGGGTTGGGTATATGGGAATGGTTGTTAATAGTTGCCCGAGAGAAGTTTGAGGCCAGAGGATGTAGTTGTTTGTAATTTTGTTTTTTCTCAAGTAATAATTGACATTGGCCATTGTTGTGTGGGGTTTTGGGAGCTTAGGAATTTGCACTTTAACTGGAATTTTCTGCTCTGGAGGTGGAGAAGTCTCTGGAATTTTACCTTCTGCGGCTTCCGTCTCATGACTATTCTATTTGCTCGCTTCTTAATCCTTTTCTGCTTGATATTTTCATTTTGATTTACCTTTCTTGATATGACCGGCTAAGGCACTTCTGTGGCTGAAGTTCCAGTTTTTAATGTTTCTTCTTTACTTATTGAATTATCAGACAATTCTATGGATCTTCTCTGGTTAAAGATTAGATAATAGGGAATGACTTTGTGTGCTTCTTTAATAATGGTGGGGTCTTTGAATAGTTTTCGGAGAGAATACATTTCATCATCCTTGAGCTTCTTGTTTTTCCCTATTTGTGTGATCGAACACCATTGGGTCGCCATTTGTTTCTTAAATGGGTATTGGTCTTCAGATGCTAATGGTTTTTTGAGGTTTTGTTGTTTCCCGGCAACATTTTCTTCTCCTTTTGATAAAGGAGATTGAGGTTTTTATTTGAGTTGTTTTTTCCTTTTTTTTTCTAATAAGTGTTGTAGTATTACTATTTGCGTTTCTAAGATCTGGTCTGAATTTTCCATAAAAATTCTCTAAGAGGGTCAATACTGATTCCAGGATCCTTTGTAGAGTGAATAACAAAATGGAGACAGGATTTTGTCTATTCGGAGATTGAAAATCGTAAAACTGCTGAATTTCAGGTGAATGTGAGAGGCTTCCCGCTGAGTCAGATGTGGAGTGCTGTTGTATAATTACAGTGTCTCCGTTGTTATTTTAGAAACCGGTGGAGAAGGGGTTTCATTTAGATTTATATCTGGTAAAGTAAAATCTGCTTCTGGAATAGCTCAGTTTCTGACGGATGGAAACCTGAATCGAGGCGCTCTGCGGGGGTCGTCAATTTTTGTTGGTGCTATTTTTATTGCCTGTTCTCCAGCATGTCCATTGATGTTTTGCGAAGGAATGCTGATAACCTCTGCTTTATCTAAACCTGTTTCCTGTGTTTTTTCCTGCTCAATTTGTGAATATACTTCTTCCGTTATTGGAGTTTTGGCAAAGAAATTTGTAATTTCTGCGCTCCCAGAAAAGACTCATATATGGGCTGCCTTAGCTGAACTCTTTCCCATTGATTGCTGTGTGCCCAGACTTTTCATATGGATTGTTCATGTTCTTAGTTTCTTGTAGGCCATGGTAGACAGACAGACAGAGGGGTGCCGGGGTGACTTTAACTAAGGTAATTGGTGTTGTGCTAAACCACCACTATTGCCTCAGGCATAAACCATTATTTTGTAGGTAATTGTCAACCTTGCTGTTGGATTGGACGGAGCCCCTTGAAACCACACCCAGACCCAGCTGGACAGCTTCCGCAGGAACTATCGGGAATATTGGGATGAGTGGAGCACTTCAGGCAGGGCATCCGTGGACCTCCTGTCCAGGTGATTGCCAACGGCCTGAGAAATGTGCCTGAGGGATCAAACAGGAGCACCCCTGATCAGTCACGGATTGCACCTTAACCTGAGTAGGCCACTTTACTTCACTATCTCCCCTCACCGCTCAAGCACCTTATATGACCTGCTCCCTTTTTTGGTATCCTTGCACCATGTCCCATTGTCACACCTTACGTCATATATTCTCTTATGTCTCCTTGTGTCTCCTTATGTTCCTTGTGTACACCTCTCAGTTAAAAGACGCAATCACTGTGTGGTAGGGTGAAACTCCAGCTGCCCCCCACGGGCTCTCCAATCGCTGTCCTATCAACTAATGCCACCGTGCTCAGGCTCTCTCCCTATATGACCTTGAGTATCACCAGTTCAGCCCCTGAAGCTGATACCACGCTGCCACTCAAAGCAGTAATGACTACTGAGAAGCCTTACTTGGAGGGGCAACCGCGCTGTCCATTTGCAGAGGCGGCGATAATGTGGGTAATGGTGGCTGGAGCGACCCCCTCCCCAGCCAAGTCTACAAATTAGCCACACTCTGGGCTCTGGAGACTCCGCTAGGTCTCCCAGGCGCCAGGTGTCGGGGACACCATCCTGCTCTTTTTGGGCATTGGTCACTGGCCATTAACTGGCTTCGCCCGGCCTCAGTCACAGCTCCAATCAGCCAGCCGCAGGGTACAGCGAAGCTGCCGCGAGGACAGAGCTGGTACACAGCAGAACTGCGGAACAGGAATCCACCTTCAGCACACTGACAGGAACGTTATTGTGCATACAGCAAAAGTCATGCTTACTGACTTTTATTAACGCTGTCACTGCACACAAATGTATTGCCTATGTTTGTTTATTGTTTATGTGCAGGAAGCCTTACAATACACAGCACACTTGCAGCCACAGACTCCTCAACAACACTCCGCATTTTATTGGAAATTGCATTAAGCAGTACACATAAAAGTTACGGAACGTCATGTAAAGGGGTAGACCTTCCTGCACATAAACAATCATATGCCTCACCGCAGACCCCCTTGCACAATTTTTTTTCTTCAAGTTTTATATAGCGTGAATTTGAACAGAAGGTATCAGAGCGCTTTACATGAGCACCAGCTGTGTTACATAAGGACACATTCATTTTTGTTAGGCACGGGGATATTGAGATTTGCCCAGAATCACAGGCTGTTGAGCACTGTTGTCGAGACTCGAAACCGCTTCCCAAGATTTGAGGTTGACCGCCCTAGCCATCCTCTCTGCACTATGGAGCAAGGGCGCCTGTGTTGGTGTTAGGCTGCTAGGTTTAGCGCCAGCGCAGGGGAAGAACGCATTGTTGCAAATATGCTGCAGCCCTGCATTCCTGAAGTGGCGGAATGCAGTCAAGCCAGGAAGGCTAACGCCGCACTCAGTCCACAGTCGATAGGTGGATGCAGGAAAGGTGGTTTTAGGGGTGTTGGATTGTGATGTTTTATGTTTGAAAGCAAGCTAATGATGGTCTGGAGTCATTGTTTGATAAGTAACTACTTCTGTATTTGCAAAACTGACATCTAGGATGTGTAAAGCAATGTGTGTAGGTTTGTGGACGATCTGATGAAGTGTCTAGGCCAGTGATTATTGTTTTTGGAAGGGGCATATTGGGCTTGTCAAACCAAATGTTGAGGTCACCAATGTGCATAGGTTAGAGTATACTGTTAGCAGGTTTGAAAATGGGTCCAGAAGTGTGTCTGGGAATGTGCAAGCTAGGTGGAGGTCAGTAAAGGAGCTGTAAGTTACAGGAGGAAGATGGTGTAGGATTGCATCTGGTGAAAAAGGCCTCATAGCCTTGTATGGAGACATCAGCTTTAATTATATTTAGTGTTTGCCTGAACATAACAGCTAGGCCACCATCTCTTTTGCATGTATGATTTTGCGTGATAGTTTGATAGCCTTGAGGAACTGCTTCATGCAGGAAGGGAGCCATATCATCACCCAACCATGATTCAGTTGAGGAGTATGTCAGTGAGAAGGTCGTAGATGTGATGTTTTTGTTTTTCAGAGACCAATTGAGCATTTATTAGTAGACAGTTTGGAGAATGTGCTTTGGCGATAGTATGACTGTGTTTTGTAGAAGATGAGCAGTATTTTGTGGGCTTGTAGCATGTGTGTCCTAAGTGCTGGTACTGGCTGTATGAGGTTAGCAATTGTGTAGCTGTTCTGTGCCAGGCTCCTGGTTCAGCAGGCTAAGATGGCATTTTGATGAGTCTGCCTGTGTAGGTATTAGAGACAGTGATTGAGAGTGAGTAGGTGAGTATGTTGTTTTCATGGTGTAATCTTGTTGTGCAGTAGGCATGGAGAAGTGAAGTTGTGAGGAGTGGCATGTACCTTATTTTGTTTGTGTCTGTTAAGGGCAGAAGGTGTATGATTTATTGGTGGTGGTGCAGCATGTGGGTCTTGCTGTAAGGTTCTAGATTGTCGAATGGATGAGATTTGGTTAAAATAGAGTTGCTGTATATGTGTTAGGTGTGGGGCAGTGGAGAAAGCTTGACATTAGAGTCTGTACATGGTGTGTATCACTTGTGTAATATGGAAGGTAGGTGTATGTTTTTAGTTTGTAATCGAAAGTATTATGAGGTGTTGTGTGTGAGAGATCTTGTTGTTCCGGTGTGTGTGTTATGTTTTGTTTTTGAGGAGTAGTGAACAGAGGTGCTGATGTATTTGTCTATGGGAAGGATTTATATGTACATTATTGTTTGTGTGTGGAAGTTGAAGGGTAAAGGGGGTGGTGATGTGTTTGTGAGTAGTGTGTGTTGTGTGTAAGAGGGGATGGACTACAGTTAAGGGTGTTTGTGTTAGATTTGATTGCTGCAAGAGGTAATATGTGTGGTGCAGTGGAATGTAAGTGTTGTGTGGTTGTGTTATTGTGGTAGAATGAAGAGGGGGGTGTTGATGGTTGGAAATATGGATGGCTGAGTATGGCTTTGTTAAAGACAAGATGTGTTCTGTTAGGAGTAATTAGAGCAGGGAGTATGTGTCTGGATGGGATATAGTTTATTTATTTATTTATTATAGAGTTTTGTATAGCGCGACCATGACCCGTGGGTATCAGAGCGCTTTACAATAAGAGGTAGGTTAAAGATTAACATATATAGTAACAATTTAAGAGAAAAACAGATATGAGGTAGATAATTAAATGGCTTTAGGAGGAGAGTATATATATATATATACATAACATGAACGTTTACATTATGAGAAAGATTAAAGGATAGCAAAAAAAATGAAGACGATTTAAAGCAAACAAATATGAGGTAGGTGATTATAAGGCGTTCGGGCGGTGATTATATAAATATAAGTATTCTTATTAGCATGAGGTAGCAGTAAAGATACAACTAGGTCCCAAGGAGAGATTCCTGTCCCGAATCATCGTACGGTATTAAACTTTGTTAAAGTCACGCCTTTCCCTTCTGGCGACGTAGATGATCTGTATCAGAGCAACAATAAATCCTATCTGTGCTCAGCAGTCTTCACTATGTAAGGTGTTTACTCATCAAGAAGTTTGGTGTGGAATTGGGTTGTGTTAGTGATGAGTGGATTAGTTAGTGGTATAGGATAAAGCAGTGCATTGTTTGTAAGTGATGGTGCAAATGTGTGGGAGCTGGGATAAAGGGGCGTATAGGTTTTATTTCTGAGGTTATGTAGAGGGTGCTGAGACATTGACCTTTGTCTAGGGTTACTTTCTAATGAATGTGTAGAGCGCATGTGCTGTGAGTATGATAGTCTGGTTGCGGATGGGGTAGGGCGGATGCTGGTGTATGTAATATTTGGCAGCATTTCTGGCCCTAGTGCCGACAAGTCTCAAACAGGCAATTACCATTGTCCCCTCCTCCCTTAATCTCGAACCCAGGCTTAGACGCCCTGAACCCTAAGCTTTAACAGCCCTAGTAATCAGGTGACCCCTTCAGCCAATGGAAATCCTAGCCTTTATAGTCTGTGATCATTTAGGGAGCTGTAGCCCCAAAAAAGAGGTGCTTTGTTAACTTGCTGGACATAATAGAAGAAGAGCTATCTGTATCTACCTACTAATCAGTGCTTGGCTTGAGGTTCCGTGACAATTGTAAGTGGTGTTTTCGACTCGCACGAATATGGTCGAGTCTGGTATCTATGAACCGCAAATGACGAGTTTAGTGGGTGTACGCGTTTTCGCTGTGTTAGCCTAAACCGTTCGTTTGTTTCGTGGGTTTCTTCATCTGAACCCACGGGTTCCATCTTAGATACGGCATCCATTTTGTTTCTTGCCCTCAAGTAGCCAGCGAACGGACGCTGTCCGCTTCGCGACCCTGGGATTCCCAAACTCTTGCGGAAGACACGTGTTCCTTTGAAGCTGTCTTTATGATGAGGGGGATGGCACTGTAAGGCAGATGGCCCCGCTCGAGGCTCATCTTGCCGTGCCGGTCTATTGTCTCAGTTGTGCATTCATTAGGCACGTCCCCTTTGATGCCTGCAACTCGTGTTTCCTGATACCACCCCTTTTACACCCTCTTCGATCTGTTCACTGTCCTCGTTTCCCTCTGCACCTGTTTCTGTCTCTTCCTCGATTCGTTTACAGCCAAACAGAATGTACTAATGGTGGGAAGATGTACTTTTACAGTTGGGAAATGCCAAATGCTACTGTAATTATGTTCCGTCGTGTGAAATCTCCGAGGGAAGGTGCACCCCGCTTCATTGATCCTGTTGTCGAAACAAGTGGCCCGACGACTTTTCCCGCGAAGATCCCCGCCTCCTGACGGCTGCGACGGACTGCTGCCCTGACTGTAGACCTGTTTTGGCGCCTGGCGTAGACCTTGGTACAGCGAGACGATTGACGGGCCTTCCTGGTGACGCCACTGATCTTTGAGTTAAGTATTTGTGGGTCGCTCCCAGAGTCCTTTGTTGTTGTGGGTGCTTAGTTGTTGCATGGTTCCATTGCATTTGTGGTTCTTGGTATTTTGTTCTTTGTTGTGCTATTTGACGTCTGCAGTCGCCAAAAACCGAGGGTTTTTGCTCTTTGCAGGGACATTGTAATCCTATAACCCTTGACGTTTGTGAAACTCGGTTAGTGTGCACGATGCCTGGCCGTAGTACTTTGTTCAATTGCTTTAGAGGTTGTGGTGCGGATTCCCGACTGGAGGACTCGTGTCCGATACCTCCGGTTGGAACTCCTACTTACGAATTGTACAGTCGACATGGTTTGGGTCCAATTGCATTCAATGAGTGTTGGGTTCGTTACACTAAAAAAGACGGTGTCCTTAGTTGGCCACCTCATGGTAGTCTTGAGGCCCCGATTTTAGATAATCTTGAAGCTCAATTGTTTCGAAGAAAAGCGAGGCCGGCCATGTTTGATTCCTTTCGGTTGTGGCGTAAAGAAGCCAAGCAGAAAGAAATCAAGCAGCTTAAGCGTAATAAGAGAGAAGGGATCGTTACAACGGTAAGAAATGCAGGGCAGTTTCAGCGAGATAAGGAGGAAAAGGAAAAGGAAGTTTTCGATAGACTACAGCGTATGACTGTGGATAAGTGTTACCCTGTTTTACTGACGGGTACGGATAAGCAGGGAGAGGAGGTAGTTGAGGACCCCTTGTTGTCCTATCTATTGAAGTCACCACCTCCGTATGCGCAGGATACTGCAGTTCCTGTGGTTCCTCCTGTTCCTCAACCCACTCCTGTTCCTGTTCCTCAACCTGTTCTTGTTCCCCAACCTGTTCCTGCTCCTCTACCTGCTCCTGTCCCTACTGCTCCCCCGCTTGTGCTTCCTCATACTCCTGTTCCCGCTACTTCTACTGTTTTGGTTACTCCTGCTGTCCCGTCTGTTCCTGACACTTCTCTTGTTACCCCGTTGTGTTACTCTTCTACCCCGTCTGCTCGACGTCGTGTCCCTTCTGTTGCTGCTAACTTCTTCACTTCTCTTGGACCGATTCTTGGGTCCGATGGTTCTGGTGCTCCCCAAAGACGAAGTCAGCTTCCTGACGGTAGGGAACGCGATACGCTATATAATATGGCGACAAATTGGATTAGATACCCCCTTAGGAATCCTCCACGTGTGGTGATTGATACGTTTTCTCAATTCAATGAACCGACACAGAGGTTCGTGTTTGAGGAAATGTGCAAGCTTTTACGTGATCAGATATCAGCTGATGCGGCTGACGATGTACTGGCCGCCCTAACTAATCTTCAGCTTCAGTTTGCGAGCGGAATAATGGTGGGTAGCAATGTTCGACGTGCTGTCGAGCAGTTGCTATCTTTTCGTCCCGCTATAATGCCTCGAGCATTGTTCACAGATGAAACTGACGAACCGACAGCAGCGCCTGGTCAGTATCCCATGCGCGAAGTTCCACCAATATGGATGCCTGGTGATGCACAGGCTGTTCCTATTGTTCCGCCACATTTCCAGAGAGTGTGGATACATCTTCCGTGGAAACGATCGGAAGTTTTGCAGGTCAAACAGACTCTGCCCGACCCTCGCAAAAATCCTGCAGGGTAATATAAAGAATTGTCTCAGCTAGTGGATGCTACGATAATGAATCATGCCGACATTGATATGCTGTTCGGCAATGTCGTTCCGCAACCGGTATGGGCGAAAATTCGTCAGGAAAACCATGTAGCCGAGCAAGGCAGTGACTGGCCTGCTCTTGTGGCGGCTGATACCCGACAAATTGGTGGGGCTAAGCCCGAACAGCTCATTACCGATCTCCCTCAGAGAATAATCACTCTTATGAAAACACTTATGCCAGCTATGAAAGTCAATTGGGACAAATTGTCCGCTTGCAAACAAAAGAAGGATGAGAGTGTCTCTGATTTCTTTACCAGATTTGAGGAGGCATTCATTGATCATAGTGGTCAAGATATGGGTACCGAGGGAGGTCAGAGATTGTTCGTGGACAAATTTGTGTCGAATTTGTTGCCGGACCTAAGCAACAAATTAAGGAATTCAGAGAGTGCGTGGGCCGTTTCCACTTCTGCTCAGATATTGGCTACGGCCCAATATTATGAGAATAGAGAGAAAGAGGAAAATGATCGTGCCGACAAAAAGACGAAAGAGCTCAAAACGAAAGTGTTGTTGCAACAAGCGTATCCTCCACGTTCGAATCAGAATGATTCGCAACAGCGGAATCAATCGCAGTCTCAGTCGAATAGGTCGCAATCACGAAATGACTCCCCTTCGCAGAGATCTACGCTGGGGTACAATCAGTGTGCCTATTGTAGGGGAGAGGGTCATTTGAAATTCAATTGTCCGGTTTTGCGTGATCGAAATAGTGGTAATTCATCTAGAGGAGGTCGTAGTGGTCCTCAACAGGCCTCGCGTGGTAGAGGTCGCGGTGCTCAAAATGATCGTTCTAATAATTCTTCTGATTCTAATAATTGTTTCAATCAGCGTGGATCGTCGCAAGGCAGATCCGCACAGTACAATGTGGATGATTATTACGTCGATCAGGGCACTGACGACGGTAATTACTAGGACAGCCATAGACAAGGAGAGGGAGTAGTATCAGTTCCGGTTGATCAGAGAGGGCCTTACGTCGCAGTTGCCACCTCGGGCGTAGTTGAGCCTTTTCTGTTGGACACTGGTGCAGCGAAAAGTTCCATCATGCATTCGAAACTCCCTGGCGCACCTTTGTCTGGCTTAACAAATGTTTCCGTTGGATTCTCTGGCACCCCTGTTAGCAATCCGGTTTCGCGCCCTTTGCCCCTTGCAATTGGGCCTCGTGAGCTGAAAGCTCCTTTGATTTTGACTACTGGTTGTGGTGAAAATCTTTTGGGCCTGGATTTGCTGAAACGTCTGTATGCGACTTTGTATTGTTCTCCCGCGGGAGTGAAGCTTACATTGGGTGAGAGAGTTATCTCTCCTATGTACTTGTCCATCGACAAGCTTCCACCGGAATTGAGTTCTCTTCCTGCATCTTTGTGGGCTACAGGTCCCAATGACGTGGGCCTGCTTGACATCTCCCCTTATGTTGTTCACTTGAAATCTAATGTGCGTTTGCCACGTATTCCCCAGTATCGTATCTCCCTCGATGGTGAGCGAGCGCTGTTGGCGATCATCTACGATTTGATTGAGAAAGATGTTATCAAAGAGACTCGGGGAAACGTGTGCAATAGCCCTGTGTTGCCCATTCTGAAACGCACTGATCCATCAAAGCCTCCTGTTTATCGTTTTGTCATCGATTTACGGGAGGTGAATAAAATTGTGATTCCTCAGTTCCCTGTGGTGCCCGACATAACGGCTCTACTGACTCTGATTCCAGCCTCTGCATCCTGGTTCTCAGTGATTGATCTGAAGAATGCTTTCTTCAGCATTCCGATTGCTGAGGAGAGTAGGGACCTTTTCGGTTTCTCTCTAGGTGGCCGCAGCTTTAGGTTTAAACGCGCTCCTCAGGGCTACTGTGAGAGTCCATCGATATACAGCCAAGCCTTGAAGAGCCAACTTGACGCGTTTGTGTTGCCGGCCGGTGCGTCCTTCATCCAATATGTCAATGACTTATTGGTGGCTGCGTACACTCAGGACATTTGCAAAATTGCTACGGTGTCGTTGTTGCAGCATCTCTGTGACTTACATCACAAGGTGTCACCTTCTAAACTGCAATATTGTTGCCAAGAAGTAACCTATCTAGGTCACTTATTGTCAAAGGAGGGAAGAAGGTTGACCCCAGAGAGAATTGCAGCGATTGCTCGAATGACTGTGCCAACAACTCAGAGAGATGTGCGTGCCTTTTTAGGTATCACGTCATACTGCAGGCAATGCATTCCAAATTTTTCATTGCTAGCGAAACCATTGGTGGCTCTTACGTGCAAGGATGTTCCAACTCCTTTACCATGGACGGAAGAATGTCAGAAAAGTTTTTCTGAATTGCGTGATGCGTTGTGTTCGGCCCCTGTGTTAGGTACCCCTGACTACAGTAAGCCGTTTACACTATACGTTCACGAGAGGGAAGGTTGTGCGTTGAGTGTCTTGACGCAACAATTCGGTGGTACGCAGCGTCCATGTGCATATTTTTCCTCGACCTTGGACCCGGTAGCTAGAGCATTGCCGTGTTGTTTGAGAGCAACAGCGGCAGCTGCGGTGTCCATCCGACAATCTGCAGGATTGGTCATGGATAATATGCTTACGGTGATGGTTCCGCATGCAGTTGACACTCTCTTGAATCGTACGAAAACCCAACACCTGACGAGTGCAAGGTTGTCTGGGTATGAGCTGACGCTTTTGGCAAGTCACATTCAAATAAAACGCTGTAATGTCCTGAACCTGGCGACTTTGTTGCCAATCAGTATGGAATCAGATGAGGTAGCGCCTCATGACTGCTACTTACGAACTGAGGAGGAAACAAAAGGTCGTGTGGACCTGAAAAACACTCCACTGAAAGACCCCGATGGTACCTTGTATGTGGATGGGTCGTGTTTTAAGTTGCCGAATGGTGATGTGACGACTGTGTATGCTGTGGTGACGTTGAGTACGGTTGTGGAGACTGCGAGATTGAATCAGAATTCTGCGCAGGCGGCAGAGCTGATTGCCTTGACTAGAGCGTGTGTGTTGTCGAAAGGGAAACGGGTGAATGTGTTTACGGACAGCCAGTATGCATTTGGTGTTGCTCACAGTTTTGGACGATTGTGGAGAGAGAGAGGTTTCATGACGTCGCATGGTACGAAAATTCAGCATGGACAGCTTGTGAATGATCTTTTGGATGCACTTACATTGCCCGAGCAGGTGGCGATTATTAAATGTAGTGCACACCGTAAGGTGACGGATGATGTTGGTCGTGGCAATGCGTTCGCTGATGAGATTGCTAAGGAGACTGCCAGGAACCTTAGCACTAGAATGTATGTGACGAGTTCGGTAAGGTGGCCTGCAGAAACTGGTATGTGTAAGGACACTATCGAGAGTATGAAAGCGATTCAGAACGAGGCCACCAAGTCTGAAAAGACGAAGTGGAAAGAGAGTACGGGAAAGTTGGATGCGAATGGCTGTTGGATTGATTTGTCGGAGAATAAGAGGTGGATGTTGCCGGATGCGTATGTGCTAGCTGTTGTGACGATGGCACACGGCTTGGCACATATTAGTGCGAAGGGTAGCTGTAAGTTGTTGTCCCCTGTATGGAAGAATGATGGTATCGCTAAGTGTGCTGAGAGATTGGTTAAGAATTGTATGATACGTATGATGTACAATCCTGGTAAGGGAACTCCTACACCCCCTGGCCATTTTGCTCCTCCTTCATGTCCCTTTGAGGTGATTCAGTTAGACTTCATCCATATGGAGAGATGCAACAACCTAAAGTACGTTTTAGTTGTGGTTTGCGCATTCTCCCGATGGGTTGAAGCCTACCCTCTTAAAGACAACACTGCTCTGTCCACTGCAAAAATCCTACTGAAGGAATACTTCCCTCGGTATAGAATGCCACGGATTGTATGGTCTGATAACGGAAGTGAATTTGTAGGGAGTGTGATGAAGAATTTGTGCAAGGGCCTTGGAATTACACAAAAATTCCACAGCGCCAATCATCCCCAGTCAGCAGGTTTGGTTGAAGGGTACAATGGCACCCTTAAATTGAAACTCGCGAAGATTCAGGCTACGACTGGTCTCTCGTGGCCTGACGCTTTGCCCTTAGCTCTTCTGTCAACCAGGGTGACTGTACACTCCCGAGTAGGGCTCAGTCCCTATGAGATTGTGTTCGGCCGCCCTGCCAATGTTTGGGGGGTCCCTAGACCCAGTGTGGTCTCTGATCTTGAGTATCCAATGTTGATCGATTATCTTCATGATCTGACTGCTAAACTGAGGTTAATTCACCAACAGGTCTTTGAAGCACTGCCGACGCAGACGGAGGGTCCAGGCTGTAGGAGAGTAGGGTCTGCTATCCTATGGTCACCCCAAATTTTTGCTTTTTGCTTCACTGGTTTCTGACTTAATGTGGCTGTGGGCCTGCTAATCAGACCCACAGCCTGCTGTTCTCTCTCTAAATTACTGCCAATGCACTCTAGGTGCATTACGAATTGGAACTGGTTCACCTTATGAGCCCCTGTATTAGTGCACCCTAGGTGCCCAGGGCATAGGTGTATCCAAGGCCTACCAGGGGCTGCAGCATGTATTGTGCCACCCCTGGCCTGGCCTCCATATTTGACACAACTGGCTGATCACTCAGCTGGGGTAAGTCGGTGTAACCACCTCTTACTTAGGTACAGTATGTCTGTGCCTAACCCTAAACTGGACACATATGTTCCTATCAGCCACTCCTATGGAAGGCCTCATCAATCCTGGAGGCAGAGTGCTTGGAAATATGTGAGATGGTGCTCTAGCATGAGCTGAGCCTGTCTGCAGCCGTCGGGAACCACTCCCTAAACTGTTCCGGGATATTGCCATACCATATACTCTTAAGTGCATTATAATCCTCGCGGTTAAATGCTATCTTTGGTTTGGCTTTATCAAAACATGTCGAGTAAGGTGTCATACAAATTGGAATACTATCCCCTCGCCAATTCTGGCGACGGGGATAGCATTCCACCCTTCTAGAGGGACACGACATGTATGTAGCCTTAACCCCGGTTAAAGTTAAACAGAGCCTCAGCATCACAAAATGGATGCTGCCACCACAGACACGAGTCTGGCCTCCTGCTGCTGACCGAAACTCGGCAGATGGTGGCCTGGACAAAGGGTTTCCTGCCTTGGGAGGTGCGAGCACCACCCCAGACAGGGTTTTGTGTATTGGGTAGGACAGGGCTGAATAGAATCAGACATGCCCGGGGCACACAAGGTGTCCCCGTGCATAGGCCAGTCCAAACCGGTCCTGGGACTTTCCAGACCCGGGCTTGGCGCGGAACTGGACAAAGGAAAGGGGGTGTAACCGCCCCCCTTCCTGGTTCCTCCCAGAGGAGGGACCTAGTAGGTGATCCACCCCTCAGATTGGGAATAAGAGTGGGAGCAGTGCCATTGCAGAGCAGATCATCCTGAATCAACTTAAAACTAAGAAGACGACTGGACTTCGACATTCTGCTGCACAGAAGACTGAAGAAGAATCTCCCTTGTGGCCTAGGAGTGGCCACCCTGTGAACACAGGTACCAACCAGCAACTCGATGTCTGCTTTGCCGCCGCCTCCCGCCGGAGCCCGAGCCCAGAGCTCGACAAGAACCAGACTCCCAGACCTCTCAGAGCCCGATCCACAGTCCCTGCAAAGAAGGGACCCGTGGAGGCACCGAGTGACGTGGGACCGGACCTCTTGGAAGACACTCAAAAAGCTGACTGCGCAGCTTCTGAGGCATCCTCAACGTTGTGCTTTGGGGACTGAGAACCCCCACCACCGAGCAGCCCTTGCACCGAAGATCAGCCCTCCAGCATCTCCACGATCTGCGTGGGGCCCTTTTGCATTGTGCCACTCGCCGCGCCATCCCGGCCACTAGCTACGTGGTCAGCGGCCATCTTGGCGATGAAACCGACAATTTACACAGCAGGTCTGGTTGCTCCAGACCTACCCAAGCTCCTGTAAAAAGGAGCACCCGCTCTGACCTTGCTGGTCCGAGTGTTAAGCATCTTTCAACTTCTGCGTGGCTTGCATTTGCCAAGGCCTGTTTGCTCCGATCAGGTCGCCGACACCGCCAACAGTGAGAAGCCTACGTGGGACAGCTCATGACCGACTCCTGGACGTCCTTGACCCCGGGTTTCCACGTGGCTGCAGAAAGAAGCTACCCAACAACGCCTGTTTGCACCCGACATCGCCTGGTTCCAATCTGGTTCCACGGTAGTCACTGGCTAGTGACTTTGAACACTGTCCCCTCTGCTTTCAGGTCTTCACATCTTCAGATCCACCCTTGGATCCACCGGAACTCTTCACATCGAGCCGCCTGCAGCATCTTCAGCTCCAAGCACCATCGACCAGCGTGACGAAACCCGACACTACTTCGACCCTGTGCACCCGCTTCCTGTGGGTGAGGTAACTCAGCTCCGCCGGTGCTCCTGCACTGGTACACATCTCAAGGGCCTGTGTCTTAAGTTTTAACTCCGTAGGTCACTCGGAAGGTTCCTAACTTTCTAACTTTGTACTTTTTACGCACCATAGACTTTGCATTGGAAAGTACGTGCACTTTGAACACTGCACCCGAGTCCCGTGGGCCTTTCCCGACGTAATCATTGCCAGTCTCGAATAGCTCCAGCGATTCCCAAGGCCCTAGGCCTCTTCCCTTTCCTATTGGTATCTCTTATACCACTTTCTTAGTATATGGTTTAGGTGGCCCCTAGGGCTCATCCATATTGTGCAACTTTTGTGTATTTTAAACTGTCTTGTGATTTAACGCTTGTGCTTCTGTGCTCATAAAGAGTCCAGGGGATTTTATAGTTAATAAATCAATATATATTTTCAATATATATCTGTGTGGTGTCCCTTTCATTTGGTATTCAAGGGGGTTGTGTATGGTATAACAGCTGGCTTCACATGCCTTTCAGAGTTTAGCCTAAGACTGCTTTGTCCACGTTACCACTAGGATAACTGGTCTACAAGGTTGAATTACAACCATCATCATAAGGGTTGCTTGGCATGGTACAAAGTGATCACTAAGAATTAGTGAGCATTATATACCAGGCCAACTTCTCACATTGGTGAGCAGCGGATTGGGATCTGAGCTTGCTGTTGTTTTACCATTACAATCTTTGAGATTATCATTTGAAAGATCATACAGGTACCTGCTAGGTACATATAAAACAAGACTAGTATACTTAAGTTCTACTGAACTTAGTTGTTGTAGAGCAAAGGGAGTAGCACACCCTAGCTACAACTACTAGATAGGTTTAGTAGGTAAACACCAGTGTAGGTGGATTGCAACACATCCACCCACACTAGAGCAATGTCTGGAGCAGAGGGGTCCAGTGGACTTACTCCTGTTGAGAGTGACCCTCCAAGGGCACCATCCAAATTTGCTATTTTTTCCTTTAAGGAATTAAGACAGCTTTGTGTCTTAAGGGGTCTGAAGACAGGGCCTTCCCCTACTACAGACCACCTAAGAGAGCTCTTAGACCAGTCTGAGACTCTAAAGCCCTCTAAGGCAAACCCCCAGGTGGACTTAATCAGGAGCCTAGGAGGAGAAGGACTCACTCAGGTGACTCTGACAACTCCCATGCTTCTAGAGGTTCTCATGGTCACTCCAGAAGGAGGATGACTAGCCCTCAGAGAAGGGAACATGAGGCCAAATTGAGAGAATCTCAAATTAGAGAGGCTGAATTGAGAGTCCAGAGACAAGAGTTAGAGATTGCCCTGGCCCAAGAGAAACTTGCTAGAGCAAGACAGCCTAGAGAGAGTGGGATAATAGAACCCACTGGTGGCAGCAATATCCACAAGGATAAAGACAGGTCTTTTGATAACAGAAACCTGAGTAAGATTGTGCCCCCCTACAAAGCTGGGGATGACATCCATAAATGGATTACTGCAATGGAGAGAGCCTGCAGAGTACAGCAGATCCCTCAGGAGCAGTGGGCAGCAATCTTGTGGCTCTCCTTTGAAGGTAGAGGCCGAGACAGACTCCTCACAGTTAGTGATGGGGATTCTAGAAACTACCTGGTCCTGAAGAGTGCTCTGATTGATGGGTTAGGCTTAACCACTGAACAGTACAGGTTAATGTTCAGAGATACCCAGAAGACACAGACTCAGGACTGGTCTGAATTTGTTGAGTGTGCCACTAAGGCTCTGGAGGGATGGTTGCTGGGAAGCAAGGTTAAAGACTATGAAGGATTGTATAATTTGCTAATGAGAGAAAAAATGTTAAGTAATTGTCAGAACCAGCAGTTGCATCAACATTTGATTGACTCAAATTTGACCTCTCCCCAAGAATTGGGAAAGAGGGCAGATAAATGGGTAAGAACCAGAGTTAAGCAAAAGAACCAGAACCAGAACCAGGGTGGTGACCAGAAGAAAACAGACCAGAAGGGTGGGGAGCAGAAAGCTAAAGACCAGAAGTCTTCAACAGGGCCCCAAACTGAGACAGAGGGTGGGTCCCAAACTTCCAAGAAGAAGAAGAAAGAAGGTCAGAAGAAACCCTGGTGTAAAACTTGTAAGAACACCTCTCACTGGACAAGTGAGTGTAAAAAGGGTGGAGCCCCCAGCACTGCAGCCCCTAAGGCACCTGCACCCACTAGTACAGTTAGCAGTGCTGGTCCTCAAACCAAGGGATTAGTGGGTATCACTTTGGGAACTGAAGGAGATTCTGACCTAGTCAGAACCCTTACACAGGCTGTTCTGATTTGTGAAGGGGACATAGACTTGACCCCTGACATAAGTCCCAGTAATCTGGGCAAATACAGACAGACACCTTTGATCAACAATAAAGTGGCTCAAGCTTACAGGGACACATGTGCCAGTGTCACTATGGTGACACCTAACTTTGTGGACCCTGGACAATACATGCCAGGCGATGATTACCTGGTGACCAATGCCAGCAATGTCACTACTACACATAGTGTGGCACTTGTTAACTTTTCCTGGGGAGGGGTAACTGGCCTAAAGAAAGTTGTGGTTAGTGCTGATCTCCCAGTAGAATGTTTGTTGGGCAATGACCTGGAGAACTCTCTATGGTCAGAAGTTGAGTACAGGACTCATGCAGAGATGTTAGGGATATCATCACATGTCCTTGCTGTGACCAGGTCACAGGCCAAAAAGTGCCTCTCTGAACCTCAGGTCTTGGATCCTGGAACAATGGACCAAGCACCTTCCAAGAGAAAGAACAGGAGGGTTAAGGCTGTGCCTTCCCAACTGCCTGCAAGTGAGGATCAGGCTTCACAGGAAACTGATCTTGAGACCCCTGAAGGAACTGTCTCTGAAGAACTTGAACCTGATAAGGTTGAGTTTCTGGGGACAGGGGGGCCTTCTAGGGCAGACTTGGGGCAGGCTCAGTTAACCTGTCCTTCTCTTGAACCCCTCAGACAGCAGGCTGCTGCTGAGGCTGCTGGGAATGCTGAAGGTGCCCATAAAGTTTATTGGGATGAAGGACTCCTTTACACAGAGGGTAGAGACCCCAAGCCTGGTGCAACCAGGAGGTTGGTTATACCTCTGCAATTTAGGGGTTTCCTTCTAACCTTAGCCCATGATATTCCTCTAGCAGGACACTTAGGCCAGAACAAGACCTGGGACAGGCTTGTCCCTCACTTTCACTGGCCTCACATGTCTGAAGACACCAAGGAGTTTTGTCGCTCCTGTGAAACCTGCCAAGCCAGTGGTAAAGCAGGTGGAACAACAAAGGCCCCCCTGATACCACTACCTGTGGTGGGGGTTCCCTTTGAAAGAGTGGGGATTGATATTGTTGGTCCAATGGATCCCCCTACAACATCTGGGCACAGATTCATACTGGTGGTAGTGGATCATGCCACCAGGTACCCAGAGGCAATTCCACTTAGGACCACAACAGCTCCTGTTGTGGCCAGGGCCTTACTTGGAGTTTTCTCCAGAGTGGGGTTTCCTAAGGAGGTAATATCTGATAGAGATGCCAACTTCATGTCAGATATTTTACAGCTATGTGGAAGGAATGTGGTGTTAACTACAAGTTCACCACTCCTTATCACCCACAATGCAATGGGCTTGTTGAGAGATTTAACAAGACCCTAAAGGGCATGATTAAATGATTACCTGAAAAGCTCAGGCGAAGATGGGACATCCTACTGCCCTGCCTTTTGTTTGCTTACAGAGAGGTCCCTCAAAGGGGGGTTGGCTTCAGCCCCTTTGAATTGTTGTTTGGGCACCCTGTAAGAGGACCCCTATGTCTGGTGAAGGAAGGATGGGAGTTACCTCTCAAAAAGCCTAAGCAAGACATAGTGGACTATGTACTTGGTCTCCGCTCCAGGATGGCAGAGTACATGGAAAAGGCATCCAAAAACCTTGAGGCTAGCCAAGAATTACAGAAAGCTTGGCATGACCAAAAGGCTGTCCTTGTTGAATTTCAGCCTGGACAGAAGGTATGGGTGTTGGAGCCAGTGGCCCCAGCAGCACTCCAAGACAAGTGGTCTGGACCCCATACAATTCTGGAGAAGAAGGGAGAGGTTACCTACTTGGTGGACCTAGGAACTCCCAGGAGCCCCCACAGGGTGCTCCATGTAAACAGATTGAAGGCATATGTCAGCAGGGCAGACATGGGCTTGCTCATGGCTACAGATGAGGGACAGGAGGAAGAGAGTGACCCTCTCCCAGACCTGCTCACTCAGAACCCTGAGGATGGTTCAGTTGATGGTGTGGCCTTAGGTGGCCGCCTCACTGAGCATCAGCAACATGACTGCAGACAAGTTCTGCAGGCATACAGGCATATGTTCTCCTTGACACCCAGTCAGACTAACTGGTGTACCCATGTGGTGGACACTGGTGACAGTCTTCCTGTAAAGAGCAAGATTTACAGGCAACCTGACCACGTCAGGGACTGTATAAAGACTGAGGTGCAAAAGATGCTGGAATTAGGTGTCATTGAGCCTTCAGAGAGCCCCTGGGCTAGCCCAGTGGTTCTGGTCCCCAAACCTCACACCAAAGATGGCAAGAGAGAGATGAGGTTTTGTGTGGATTACAGAGGACTCAATGCTGTCACCAGGACAGATGCACACCCTATTCCAAGGGCAGATGAGCTCATTGACAGGTTGGCTTCTGCCAAATATTTGAGCACATTTGACTTGACAGCTGGCTACTGGCAAATCAGGTTAGCTGAGGAGTCTAAAGCCAAAACAGCATTTTCTACCCCTAGTGGGCATTATCAGTTTGTGGTGATGCCCTTTGGTTTGAAAAATGCACCTGCCACCTTCCAAAGGTTGGTGAATCAAGTCCTTACTGGGTTGGATGACTTTTGTGCAGCTTATCTGGATGATATTGCTGTCTTTAGCTCCACCTGGGAGGATCACCTGGTCCACCTGAAGGAAGTTCTTGAGGCTCTGCAGAAGGCAGGCCTCACTATCAAGGCAACAAAGTGCCAGATAGGGCAGAGTAAGGTTGTATACCTGGGCCACCTTGTAGGTGGAGGCCAAGTTCAACCACTGGAGAGTAAGATCCAGACCATCAAGGACTGGTCCCCTCCAACCACCCAGACTCAGGTCAGAGCTTTCTTGGGCCTGACTGGGTACTACAGGAAGTTTGTTAAGAACTATGGGTCCATTGTGACTCCTCTTAATGATCTGACATCTAAGAAGATGCCCAAAAAGGTTCAGTGGACAGAAATCTGTCAAAAGGCATTTGATGACCTGAAGAAGGCCATGTGCTCTGCACCTATCCTGAAGAGTCCTGACTACTCAAGAGAGTTCATTGTCCAAACAGATGCTTCTGAGTTGGGAGTGGGAGCAGTGCTTTCACAGCTTAATGTAGATGGCCAGGACCAGCCCATTGCTTTCATTAGCAGAAGGCTGACCCCCAGAGAGAAACGTTGGTCAGCTATAGAGAGGGAGGCCTTTGCTGTGGTGTGGGCCCTGAAGAAGTTGAGGCCATACTTGTTTGGTACTCACTTCAAGATTCAGACCAACCATAAGCCCCTCTTATGGCTTAATCAGATGAAGGGTGAAAACCCCAAACTACTCAAGTGGTCCATTTCCCTACAGGGGATGGACTTTACAGTGGAGCACCGCCCAGGGACTGACCATGGCAACGCAGATGGTCTCTCCAGGTACTTCCACTTAGAACATGAAGACACAACTGGTCAAGGTTAGTCTAATGTCCCTGCGTTTGGGGGGGGGGGGGGTTATGTAGGAGAGTAGGGTCTGCTATCCTATGGTCAACCCAAATTTTTGCTTTTTGCTTCACTGGTTTCTGACTTAATGTGGCTGTGGGCCTGCTAATCAGACCCACAGCCTGCTGCTCTCTCTCTAAATTACTGCCAATGCACTCTAGGTGCATTACGAATTGGAACTGGTTCACCTTATGAGCCCCTGTATTAGTGCACCCTAGGTGCCCAGGGCATAGGTGTATCCAAGGCCTACCAGGGGCTGCAGCATGTATTGTGCCACCCCTGGCCTGGCCTCCATATTTGACACAACTGGCTGATCACTCAGCTGGGGTAAGTCGGTGTAACCACCTCTTACTTAGGTACAGTATGTCTGTGCCTAACCCTAAACTGGACACATATGTTCCTATCAGCCACTCCTATGGAAGGCCTCATCAATCCTGGAGGCAGAGTGCTTGGAAATATGTGAGATGGTGCTCTAGCATGAGCTGAGCCTGTCTGCAGCCGTCGGGAACCACTCCCTAAGCTGTTCCGGGATATTGCCATACCATATACTCTTAAGTGCATTATAATCCTCGCGGTTAAATGCTATCTTTGGTTTGGCTTTATCAAAACATGTCGAGTAAGGTGTCATACGAATTGGAATACTATCCCCTCGCCAATTCTGGCGACGGGGATAGCATTCCACCCTTCTAGAGGGACACGACATGTATGTAGCCTTAACCCCGGTTAAAGTTAAACAGAGCCTCAGCATCACAAAATGGATGCTGCCACCACAGACACGAGTCTGGCCTCCTGCTGCTGACCGAAACTCGGCAGATGGTGGCCTGGACAAAGGGTTTCCTGCCTTGGGAGGTGCGAGCACCACCCCAGACAGGGTTTTGTGTATTGGGTAGGACAGGGCTGAATAGAATCAGACATGCCCGGGGCACACAAGGTGTCCCCGTGCATAGGCCAGTCCAAACCGGTCCTGGGACTTTCCAGACCCGGGCTTGGCGCGGAACTGGACAAAGGAAAGGGGGTGTAACCGCCCCCCTTCCTGGTTCCTCCCAGAGGAGGGACCTAGTAGGTGATCCACCCCTCAGATTGGGAATAAGAGTGGGAGCAGTGCCATTGCACAGCAGATCATCCTGAATCAACTTAAAACTAAGAAGACGACTGGACTTCGACATTCTGCTGCACAGAAGACTGAAGAAGAATCTCCCTTGTGGCCTAGGAGTGGCCACCCTGTGAACACAGGTACCAACCAGCAACTCGATGTCTGCTTTGCCGCCGCCTCCCGCCGGAGCCCGAGCCCAGAGCTCGACAAGAACCAGACTCCCAGACCTCTCAGAGCCCGATCCACAGTCCCTGCAAAGAAGGGACCCGTGGAGGCACCGAGTGACGTGGGACCGGACCTCTTGGAAGACACTCGAAAAGCTGACTGCGCAGCTTCTGAGGCATCCTCGACGTTGTGCTTTGGGGACTGAGAACCCCCAACACCGAGCAGCCCTTGCACCGAAGATCAGCCCTCCAGCATCTCCACGATCTGCGTGGGGCCCTTTTGCATTGTGCCACTCGCCGCGCCATCCCGGCCACTAGCCACGTGGTCAGCGGCCATCTTGGCGATGAAACCGACAATTTACACAGCAGATCTGGTTGCTCCAGACCTACCCAAGCTCCTGTAAAAAGGAGCACCCGCTCTGACCTTGCTGGTCCGAGTGTTAAGCATCTTTCAACTTCTGCGTGGCTTGCATTTGCCAAGGCCTGTTTGCTCCGATCAGGTCGCCGACACCGCCAACAGCGAGAAGCCTACGTGGGACAGCTCGTGACCGACTCCTGGACGTCCTCGACCCCGGGTATCCACGTGGCTGCAGAAAGAAGCTACTCGACAACGCCTGTTTGCACCCGACATCGCCTGGTTCCAATCTGGTTCCACGGTAGTCACTGGCTAGTGACTTTGAACACTGTCCCCTCTGCTTTCAGGTCTTCACATCTTCAGATCCACCCTTGGATCCACCGGAACTCTTCACATCGAGCCGCCTGCAGCATCTTCAGCTCCAAGCACCATCGACCAGCGTGACGAAACCCGACACTACTTCGACCCTGTGCACCCGCTTCCTGTGGGTGAGGTAACTCAGCTCCGCCGGTGCTCCTGCACTGGTACACATCTCAAGGGCCTGTGTCTTAAGTTTTAACTCCGTAGGTCACTCGGAAGGTTCCTAACTTTCTAACTTTGTACTTTTTACGCACCATAGACTTTGCATTGGAAAGTGCGTGCACTTTGAACACTGCACCCGAGTCCCGTGGGCCTTTCCCGACGTAATCATTGCCAGTCTCGAATAGCTCCAGCGATTCCCAAGGCCCTAGGCCTCTTCCCTTTCCTATTGGTATCTCTTATACCACTTTCTTAGTATATGGTTTAGGTGGCCCCTAGGGCTCATCCATATTGTGCAACTTTTGTGTATTTTAAACTGTCTTGTGATTTAACGCTTGTGCTTCTGTGCTCATAAAGAGTCCAGGGGATTTTATAGTTAATAAATCAATATATATTTTCAATATATATCTGTGTGGTGTCCCTTTCATTTGGTATTCAAGGGGGTTGTGTATGGTATAACAGCTGGCTTCACATGCCTTTCAGAGTTTAGCCTAAGACTGCTTTGTCCACGTTACCACTAGGATAACTAGTCTACAAGGTTGAATTACAACCATCATCATAAGGGTTGCTTGGCATGGTACAAAGTGATCACTAAGAATTAGTGAGCATTATATACCAGGCCAACTTCTCACATTGGTGAGCAGCGGATTGGGATCTGAGCTTGCTGTTGTTTTACCATTACAATCTTTGAGATTATCATTTGAAAGATCATACAGGTACCTGCTAGGTACATATAAAACAAGACTAGTATACTTAAGTTCTACTGAACTTAGTTGTTGTAGAGCAAAGGGAGTAGCACACCCTAGCTACAACTACTAGATAGGTTTAGTAGGTAAACACCAGTGTAGGTGGATTGCAACACATCCACCCACACTAGAGCAATGTCTGGAGCAGAGGGGTCCAGTGGACTTACTCCTGTTGAGAGTGACCCTCCAAGGGCACCATCCAAATTTGCTATTTTTCCTTTAAGAAATTAAGACAGCTTTGTGTCTTAAGGGGTCTGAAGACAGGGCCTTCCCCTACTACAGACCACCTAAGAGAGCTCTTAGACCAGTCTGAGACTCTAAAGCCCTCTAAGGCAAACCCCCAGGTGGACTTAATCAGGAGCCTAGGAGGAGAAGGACTCACTCAGGTGACTCTGACAACTCCCATGCTTCTAGAGGTTCTCATGGTCACTCCAGAAGGAGGATGACTAGCCCTCAGAGAAGGGAACATGAGGCCAAATTGAGAGAATCTCAAATTAGAGAGGCTGAATTGAGAGTCCAGAGACAAGAGTTAGAGATTGCCCTGGCCCAAGAGAAACTTGCTAGAGCAAGACAGCCTAGAGAGAGTGGGATAATAGAACCCACTGGTGGCAGCAATATCCACAAGGATAAAGACAGGTCTTTTGATAACAGAAACCTGAGTAAGATTGTGCCCCCCTACAAAGCTGGGGATGACATCCATAAATGGATTACTGCAATGGAGAGAGCCTGCAGAGTACAGCAGATCCCTCAGGAGCAGTGGGCAGCAATCTTGTGGCTCTCCTTTGAAGGTAGAGGCCGAGACAGACTCCTCACAGTTAGTGATGGGGATTCTAGAAACTACCTGGTCCTGAAGAGTGCTCTGATTGATGGGTTAGGCTTAACCACTGAACAGTACAGGTTAATGTTCAGAGATACCCAGAAGACACAGACTCAGGACTGGTCTGAATTTGTTGAGTGTGCCACTAAGGCTCTGGAGGGATGGTTGCTGGGAAGCAAGGTTACAGACTATGAAGGATTGTATAATTTGCTAATGAGAGAAAAAATGTTAAGTAATTGTCAGAACCAGCAGTTGCATCAACATTTGATTGACTCAAATTTGACCTCTCCCCAAGAATTGGGAAAGAGGGCAGATAAATGGGTAAGAACCAGAGTTAAGCAAAAGAACCAGAACCAGAACCAGGGTGGTGACCAGAAGAAAACAGACCAGAAGGGTGGGGAGCAGAAAGCTAAAGACCAGAAGTCTTCAACAGGGCCCCAAACTGAGACAGAGGGTGGGTCCCAAACTTCCAAGAAGAAGAAGAAAGAAGGTCAGAAGAAACCCTGGTGTAAAACTTGTAAGAACACCTCTCACTGGACAAGTGAGTGTAAAAAGGGTGGAGCCCCCAGCACTGCAGCCCCTAAGGCACCTGCACCCACTAGTACAGTTAGCAGTGCTGGTCCTCAAACCAAGGGATTAGTGGGTATCACTTTGGGAACTGAAGGAGATTCTGACCTAGTCAGAACCCTTACACAGGCTGTTCTGATTTGTGAAGGGGACATAGACTTGACCCCTGACATAAGTCCCAGTAATCTGGGCAAATACAGACAGACACCTTTGATCAACAATAAAGTGGCTCAAGCTTACAGGGACACATGTGCCAGTGTCACTATGGTGACACCTAACTTTGTGGACCCTGGACAATACATGCCAGGCGATGATTACCTGGTGACCAATGCCAGCAATGTCACTACTACACATAGTGTGGCACTTGTTAACTTTTCCTGGGGAGGGGTAACTGGCCTAAAGAAAGTTGTGGTTAGTGCTGATCTCCCAGTAGAATGTTTGTTGGGCAATGACCTGGAGAACTCTCGATGGTCAGAAGTTGAGTACAGGACTCATGCAGAGATGTTAGGGATATCATCACATGTCCTTGCTGTGACCAGGTCACAGGCCAAAAAGTGCCTCTCTGAACCTCAGGTCTTGGATCCTGGAACAATGGACCAAGCACCTTCCAAGAGAAAGAACAGGAGGGTTAAGGCTGTGCCTTCCCAACTGCCTGCAAGTGAGGATCAGGCTTCACAGGAAACTGATCTTGAGACCCCTGAAGGAACTGTCTCTGAAGAACTTGAACCTGATAAGGTTGAGTTTCTGGGGACAGGGGGGCCTTCTAGGGCAGACTTGGGGCAGGCTCAGTTAACCTGTCCTTCTCTTGAACCCCTCAGACAGCAGGCTGCTGCTGAGGCTGCTGGGAATGCTGAAGGTGCCCATAAAGTTTATTGGGATGAAGGACTCCTTTACACAGAGGGTAGAGACCCCAAGCCTGGTGCAACCAGGAGGTTGGTTATACCTCTGCAATTTAGGGGTTTCCTTCTAACCTTAGCCCATGATATTCCTCTAGCAGGACACTTAGGCCAGAACAAGACCTGGGACAGGCTTGTCCCTCACTTTCACTGGCCTCACATGTCTGAAGACACCAAGGAGTTTTGTCGCTCCTGTGAAACCTGCCAAGCCAGTGGTAAAGCAGGTGGAACAACAAAGGCCCCCCTGATACCACTACCTGTGGTGGGGGTTCCCTTTGAAAGAGTGGGGATTGATATTGTTGGTCCAATGGATCCCCCTACAACATCTGGGCACAGATTCATACTGGTGGTAGTGGATCATGCCACCAGGTACCCAGAGGCAATTCCACTTAGGACCACAACAGCTCCTGTTGTGGCCAGGGCCTTACTTGGAGTTTTCTCCAGAGTGGGGTTTCCTAAGGAGGTAATATCTGATAGAGATGCCAACTTCATGTCAGATATTTTACAGCTATGTGGAAGGAATGTGGTGTTAACTACAAGTTCACCACTCCTTATCACCCACAATGCAATGGGCTTGTTGAGAGATTTAACAAGACCCTAAAGGGCATGATTAAATGATTACCTGAAAAGCTCAGGCGAAGATGGGACATCCTACTGCCCTGCCTTTTGTTTGCTTACAGAGAGGTCCCTCAAAGGGGGGTTGGCTTCAGCCCCTTTGAATTGTTGTTTGGGCACCCTGTAAGAAGACCCCTATGTCTGGTGAAGGAAGGATGGGAGTTACCTCTCAAAAAGCCTAAGCAAGACATAGTGGACTATGTACTTGGTCTCCGCTCCAGGATGGCAGAGTACATGGAAAAGGCATCCAAAAACCTTGAGGCTAGCCAAGAATTACAGAAAGCTTGGCATGACCAAAAGGCTGTCCTTGTTGAATTTCAGCCTGGACAGAAGGTATGGGTGTTGGAGCCAGTGGCCCCAGCAGCACTCCAAGACAAGTGGTCTGGACCCCATACAATTCTGGAGAAGAAGGGAGAGGTTACCTACTTGGTGGACCTAGGAACTCCCAGGAGCCCCCACAGGGTGCTCCATGTAAACAGATTGAAGGCATATGTCAGCAGGGCAGACATGGGCTTGCTCATGGCTACAGATGAGGGACAGGAGGAAGAGAGTGACCCTCTCCCAGACCTGCTCACTCAGAACCCTGAGGATGGTTCAGTTGATGGTGTGGCCTTAGGTGGCAGCCTCACTGAGCATCAGCAACATGACTGCAGACAAGTTCTGCAGGCATACAGGCATATGTTCTCCTTGACACCCAGTCAGACTAACTGGTGTACCCATGTGGTGGACACTGGTGACAGTCTTCCTGTAAAGATCAAGATTTACAGGCAACCTGACCACGTCAGGGACTGTATAAAGACTGAGGTGCAAAAGATGCTGGAATTAGGTGTCATTGAGCCTTCAGAGAGCCCCTGGGCTAGCCCAGTGGTTCTGGTCCCCAAACCTCACACCAAAGATGGCAAGAGAGAGATGAGGTTTTGTGTGGATTACAGAGGACTCAATGCTGTCACCAGGACAGATGCACACCCTATTCCAAGGGCAGATGAGCTCATTGACAGGTTGGCTTCTGCCAAATATTTGAGCACATTTGACTTGACAGCTGGCTACTGGCAAATCAGGTTAGCTGAGGAGTCTAAAGCCAAAACAGCATTTTCTACCCCTAGTGGGCATTATCAGTTTGTGGTGATGCCCTTTGGTTTGAAAAATGCACCTGCCACCTTCCAAAGGTTGGTGAATCAAGTCCTTACTGGGTTGGATGACTTTTGTGCAGCTTATCTGGATGATATTGCTGTCTTTAGCTCCACCTGGGAGGATCACCTGGTCCACCTGAAGGAAGTGCTTGAGGCTCTGCAGAAGGCAGGCCTCACTATCAAGGCAACAAAGTGCCAGATAGGGCAGAGTAAGGTTGTATACCTGGGCCACCTTGTAGGTGGAGGCCAAGTTCAACCACTGGAGAGTAAGATCCAGACCATCAAGGACTGGTCCCCTCCAACCACCCAGACTCAGGTCAGAGCTTTCTTGGGCCTGACTGGGTACTACAGGAAGTTTGTTAAGAACTATGGGTCCATTGTGACTCCTCTTAATGATCTGACATCTAAGAAGATGCCCAAAAAGGTTCAGTGGACAGAAATCTGTCAAAAGGCATTTGATGACCTGAAGAAGGCCATGTGCTCTGCACCTATCCTGAAGAGTCCTGACTACTCAAGAGAGTTCATTGTCCAAACAGATGCTTCTGAGTTGGGAGTGGGAGCAGTGCTTTCACAGCTTAATGTAGATGGCCAGGACCAGCCCATTGCTTTCATTAGCAGAAGGCTGACCCCCAGAGAGAAACGTTGGTCAGCTATAGAGAGGGAGGCCTTTGCTGTGGTGTGGGCCCTGAAGAAGTTGAGGCCATACTTGTTTGGTACTCACTTCAAGATTCAGACCAACCATAAGCCCCTCTTATGGCTTAATCAGATGAAGGGTGAAAACCCCAAACTACTCAAGTGGTCCATTTCCCTACAGGGGATGGACTTTACAGTGGAGCACCGCCCAGGGACTGACCATGGCAACGCAGATGGTCTCTCCAGGTACTTCCACTTAGAACATGAAGACACAACTGGTCAAGGTTAGTCTAATGTCCCTGCGTTTGGGGGGGGGGTTATGTAGGAGAGTAGGGTCTGCTATCCTATGGTCACCCCACATTTTTGCTTTTTGCTTCACTGGTTTCTGACTTAATGTGGCTGTGGGCCTGCTAATCAGACCCACAGCCTGCTGTTCTCTCTCTAAATTACTGCCAATGCACTCTAGGTGCATTACGAATTGGAACTGGTTCACCTTATGAGCCCCTGTATTAGTGCACCCTAGGTGCCCAGGGCATAGGTGTATCCAAGGCCTACCAGGGGCTGCAGCATGTATTGTGCCACCCCTGGCCTGGCCTCCATATTTGACACAACTGGCTGATCACTCAGCTGGGGTAAGTCGGTGTAACCACCTCTTACTTAGGTACAGTATGTCTGTGCCTAACCCTAAACTGGACACATATGTTCCTATCAGCCACTCCTATGGAAGGCCTCATCAATCCTGGAGGCAGAGTGCTTGGAAATATGTGAGATGGTGCTCTAGCATGAGCTGAGCCTGTCTGCAGCCGTCGGGAACCACTCCCTAAGCTGTTCCGGGATATTGCCATACCATATACTCTTAAGTGCATTATAATCCTCGCGGTTAAATGCTATCTTTAGTTTGGCTTTATCGAAACATGTCGAGTAAGGTGTCATACGAATTGGAATACTATCCCCTCGCCAATTCTGGCGACGGGGATAGCATTCCACCCTTCTAGAGGGACACGACATGTATGTAGCCTTAACCCCGGTTAAAGTTAAACAGAGCCTCAGCATCACAAAATGGATGCTGCCACCACAGACACGAGTCTGGCCTCCTGCTGCTGACCGAAACTCGGCAGATGGTGGCCTGGACAAAGGGTTTCCTGCCTTGGGAGGTGCGAGCACCACCCCAGACAGGGTTTTGTGTATTGGGTAGGACAGGGCTGAATAGAATCAGACATGCCCGGGGCACACAAGGTGTCCCCGTGCATAGGCCAGTCCAAACCGGTCCTGGGACTTTCCAGACCCGGGCTTGGCGCGGAACTGGACAAAGGAAAGGGGGTGTAACCGCCCCCCTTCCTGGTTCCTCCCAGAGGAGGGACCTAGTAGGTGATCCACCCCTCAGATTGGGAATAAGAGTGGGAGCAGTGCCATTGCAGAGCAGATCATCCTGAATCAACTTAAAACTAAGAAGACGACTGGACTTCGACATTCTGCTGCACAGAAGACTGAAGAAGAATCTCCCTTGTGGCCTAGGAGTGGCCACCCTGTGAACACAGGTACCAACCAGCAACTCGACGTCTGCTTTGCCGCCGCCTCCCGCCCGAGCCCAGAGCCCGACAAGAACCAGACTCCCAGACCTCTCAGAGCCCGATCCACAGTCCCTGCAAAGAAGGGACCCGTGGAGGCACCGAGTGACGTGGGACCGGACCTCTTGGAAGACACTCGAAAGCTGACTGCGCAGCTTCTGAGGCATCCTCGACGTTGTGCTTTGGGGACTGAGAACCCCCACCACCGAGCAGCCCTTGCACCGAAGATCAGCCCTCCAGCATCTGCACGATCTGCGTGGGGCCCTTTTGCATTGTGCCACTCGCCGCGCCATCCCGGCCACTAGCCACGTGGTCAGCGGCCATCTTGGCGACGAAACCGACGATTTACACAGCAGGTCTGGTTGCTCCAGACCTACCCAAGCTCCTGTAAAAAGGAGCACCCGCTCTGACCTTGCTGGTCCGAGTGTTAAGCATCTTTCAACTTCTGCGTGGCTTGCATTTGCCAAGGCCTGTTTGCTCCGATCAGGTCGCCGACACCGCCAACAGCGAGAAGCCTACGTGGGACAGCTCGTGACCGACTCCTGGACGTCCTCGACCCCGGGTATCCACGTGGCTGCAGAAAGAAGCTACCCGACAACGCCTGTTTGCACCCGACATCGCCTGGTTCCAATCTGGTTCCACGGTAGTCACTGGCTAGTGACTTTGAACACTGTCCCCTCTGCTTTCAGGTCTTCACATCTTCAGATCCACCCTTGGATCCACCGGAACTCTTCACATCGAGCCGCCTGCAGCATCTTCAGCTCCAAGCACCATCGACCAGCGTGACGAAACCCGACACTACTTCGACCCTGTGCACCCGCTTCCTGTGGGTGAGGTAACTCAGCTCCGCCGGTGCTCCTGCACTGGTACACATCTCAAGGGCCTGTGTCTTAAGTTTTAACTCCGTAGGTCACTCGGAAGGTTCCTAACTTTCTAACTTTGTACTTTTTACGCACCATAGACTTTGCATTGGAAAGTGCGTGCACTTTGAACACTGCACCCGAGTCCCGTGGGCCTTTCCCGACTTAATCATTGCCAGTCTCGAATAGCTCCAGCGATTCCCAAGGCCCTAGGCCTCTTCCCTTTCCTATTGGTATCTCTTATACCACTTTCTTAGTATATGGTTTAGGTGGCCCCTAGGGCTCATCCATATTGTGCAACTTTTGTGTATTTTAAACTGTCTTGTGATTTAACGCTTGTGCTTCTGTGCTCATAAAGAGTCCAGGGGATTTTATAGTTAATAAATCAATATATATTTTCAATATATATCTGTGTGGTGGCCCTTTCATTTGGTATTCAAGGGGGTTGTGTATGGTATAACAGCTGGCTTCACATGCCTTTCAGAGTTTAGCCTAAGACTGCTTTGTCCACGTTACCACTAGTATAACTGGTCTACAAGGTTGAATTACAACCATCATCATAAGGGTTGCTTGGCATGGTACAAAGTGATCACTAAGAATTAGTGAGCATTATATACCAGGCCAACTTCTCACACAGGCCACCAGCTCCAGCCCGGAGACTGGGTGGTGACGAGGAATTTTGGCCGAAAACGCAATCTTGAGCCTCGATTCACCGGACCCTACCAGGTCCTCCTTGCCACGAGGACTGCTGTTCGTTTGGAAGGGCGCAAGCATTGGGTGCATGCCACCCACACCAAAAAGGTACCTATACCTTTACCAGCTGACTCGTGGGTAAGGAAGGGCATCGCCTCGTCTGAAGTTGAGACCATCCCGAACTTTGTCCCATTCAGCGACGCTCAGCCTGTCGGAGATACCTCAGTGCAGCAGAACGATATTGTTGAACATTTGTCATCACAGAACTCAAGATCTGAACAATTGACTGGTCAACAGAACTCTGTTTCATCATCGGACCAACTGTTTGACGATCAGACTCGTCCTGGGAGAAGCCGATATTTTCTTCGCTCCAATACCAGAGACTAATAAAGAAATATCTTTGCTTTCTCCCCTGACATCCACGTTACCCCATTACCACTCTCTAGTCTGAACACTTTTGCATAATTGTGATTTTGTAAATTTTTGAGTCTTTTTCCACGTATATGTTTTTGTTTCCACAGCTAGGAGATTTTGTATATATATTGTTGTTTAAAATACCTTTCATCCGGGTAGACCGTAGGGCCGCGCGGGTACTTCCTTCTGGTTAGTAGGTCTTGACACTAGGTCAGAGACTGTCGATTCCTAGGAACTCCTGGGGATTGACCACTGCTACACAGAACGAAGTGCGTCAAGAACGTTTCGGACGGTTTTAGAGGATGGCTTTCTCGAAGCTGTCGGAATTGGAAAAGGCTCAAACCCAAAGATTCGAATTGCGTAGAATGACACGTACAAAATGCTTCATGTTTCAGGTGTTCCTTCTATTCCTAACTGTTTCTTCATTATTGGTGGGTGGGGTGTATTACATGATACAGTCATTGTTGCCTACTGCCTCACCTACCCCTTCTTCTGAACCTAAACTTACCTCCACTGTCTCTCCTCATTCCTTCCACATCCTACCCCAACACGAGCAGGTTAGACGTGCGGAATTCATGAATAATTCCTTCGTTCAGCTCCTTCATCAGCATCAGTTGGTGATGAACACTACCAATTGTTGGGTGTGTGGGTTAATGCCACATACCACCGATAAGGGAATTCCGTACTTGGTCCTTCCTTACAGTTCCCAGGGTTCAGCTCGAGCATTCCAAACAATGTTTCGAAGCGCACTAGATTCTTACCCCAATCGAGAGCCACGTTCTCCACACTTTGGTCCCGGTCCGTACCATAAGCCTTTGGCAGTAGCGATTGCTGATTTAGATAGGGATATCTATGAACCATCGCTCAACCCAGAGGAAGAGGTGCGAGCCTATAGGGATCTGAGTGAGGTTGAGTATAGTGCGCTCATGGGCGAAAGACAGCTCAAGAGTTCATCTCCAATATGGATCGTACCCCACCTTGGTAATTCCTGTTTAAAAGGCCGTGGCCGAAGCCCGAGAGCTCACCTCGGGGAGAGTGCTTGCTCTGAGACGTATGTTTTACCAATGCTCTCTTCCCCTGTTCTCCTGACTGCCAAGGGTACGTACTTTGTCTGTTACGACCGTGCATATACATGGTTGCCCCTTGACTTTGCGGGCACCTGTTATATTGCAAACTTGTTGCCACCGACTTTTACGGTTGCCTCAGATTATCACAAGACTAGAGTTGTGAGAGGCGTGATTAGCAAAGAGGACACTGCCGGTCAAGAGGCAGGAGACTTTTTCAAGGGTTTCTTGCCGTTTTGGGGGCCTATGATCAATAGTAGGAACCTGAGACAGTTGACTCGAGTGGTGGAATCGACAGCTAACATCACTGCTAGTGCCCTTGGTAATATCACAGCAGAGCTTCAGGCGGATAGGCTTATGACGTTACAGAATCGTATGGTTTTGGACGTTGTCTTAGCATATCGAGGTGGAGTATGTAAGGTGATCCATTCGAGTTGTTGTATATTCATTCCAGACAACGCTCCGACTTTCTATCAAGCCATCTCGAAGTTGCATAAAATCTCTGAGTCCATACACGTGGACGTAGGGGATTGGACGCTACTCGGGTGGTTTTGGGGCCTAATGTCGACTTGGGGTTGGAAGGTTCTGATGATCATTGGGGTTGTTGTAGCACTCCTGTTCACGTGTTGTCTTTGTGTGCAGTGTGGTCCTGCCTTATGTGGCCTCTGTGCTACGACGTGTATAAGGCAGCCGCCTGTTACCAAAGGAACTCTGATGGATAGAATTATGTTGCAACAGCATCTAGATGGTCTGATGAATATCGAGATCGATTCTGATTCCGACTAGTGCTTGCCTACATGAGGGCAAAAGGAGCGTCTGAGGTTCCGTGACAATTGTAAGTGGTGTTTTCGACTCGCACGAATATGGTCGAGTCTGGTATCTATGAACCGCAAATGACGAGTTTAGTGGGTGTACGCGTTTTCGCTGTGTTAGCCTAAACCGTTCGTTTGTTTCGTGGGTTTCTTCATCTGAACCCACGGGTTCCATCTTAGATACGGCATCCATTTTGTTTCTTGACCTCAAGTAGCCAGCGAACGGACGCTGTCCGCTTCGCGACCCTGGAATTCCCAAACTCTTGCGGAAGACACGTGTTCCTTTGAAGGTGTCTTTATGATGAGGGGGATGGCACTGTAAGGCAGATGGCCCCGCTCGAGGCTCATCTTGCCGTGCCGGTCTATTGTCTCAGTTGTGCATTCATTAGGCACGTCCCCTTTGATGCCTGCAACTCGTGTTTCCTGATACCACCCCTTTTACACCCTCTTCGATCTGTTCACTGTCCTCGTTTCCCTCTGCACCTGTTTCTGTCTCTTCCTCGATTCGTTTACAGCCAAACGGAATGTACTAATGGTGGGAAGATGTACTTTTACAGTTGGGAAATGCCAAATGCTACGGTAATTATGTTCCGGGCTCTGAATACATGAAAGCGACCCCCTATGACCTTTACTATGGGAACCAGGTTGTAATCTTTTGTTCACCATGTTATCCTATGCCCGAAAACTGTATAAGAAGAGCGATCCACAGATACAATTTGAAGCAGACTCCTCGAACATGCACATGTTGTACTTCTTGTGACTTCTGTGTTCCCTGCAGTAATAAACCTCGAATCTTTGACGCCGAAGGAAGTGTCCTGTGTCTCTGTCATTTGTACGCCGGAACAGGTTACCCACGAAGGTTTTAGGTGTTATCCCTGGCACCGCTGGGTCTTAGAAAAACCCAGTCCTTCAGGCTTGGCCATTCTCCCAGAATTTGCTCTTTTAAAACTTCTTCAGGATCTAAGCGGTAGGCCTGCAGTCAAGTTTGCATTGTCCCTCTAGCGGGTGGCACAACGGGTGTTCAAACTCAAAAGTGACATACTTTGGTGGCCTTCCCTGCTCATGTGGTAGAACAGGGACAATGTACCTCTTCTGCAGTGGCACTTGTCCATTCTATTACACCTATCTGTACCCCTATCAACATCCTCCTAGGCACGGAACCCGCTCATGGGGAACTCTTCTAATCATTTGCAGACCTCATCTGTGAGGCTCCTAACCTTTGCTTGCTCACAGATGTATCCCAGTATGCAGAGTACTTCTGCCACCCACCCCAGGGAAAAATTTCCCCACAAGGTAAATAACGCGCAGACAAACACAGCGGACCTTCAGAAAACACACCAGCCTCACAGACTTAGCGCCAGAGGATGTCATCGCCCACTACAGGATACAAAGGACAACCATCTCCCGCATGTGACCATCATTGCTCACAGGCTGACGGTACCAACACAGCGGACAACCAACATCCCACCTCAGACAAAGCAGCTGGCCGTGCTGCACTTGTTGGTCTCTGGTACCTTCCAAACAACAACCGCCAGAGTCGAAGGAGTCTCAAAGCCAGCCCTATCAAAGTTCATCACAACTGTTTTGGATGCCATCATCAGCCTGGTACCCCAGCACCTTCACTTCCCCCACACTGCACAGGAACAGCTGGAGGCCAAGCAAGGCTTCTACGCCATAGCTGGCTTCCCACATGTGTTGGGGTCAACTGACTGCACACATGTCCTACTTGTGTCCCCTGCCAACACTGCACACAATTACCGCAACAGAAAGCACACTCATTCCATCAATGTGAAGGCAATAGTGGACCACTGGGGACACTTCACCAACGTCATCGCCAACTACAGGCAGTGTGCATGATTCCTACATATTCAGACAATCCATCATCAACCAGTGCTTCCAGGATGGCACCTATGGAAAGGTTGGTAAGAATCAAATGAACACACCACACACTTCAACTCCACAATCATGCAACTCACAACTCTGGGAATGTACACGTTACAAACTCACATACAACATAACAAACAACATGCCCACCTACCAGACATGACAGCACAACTTACTGTGGTAACCTAGGCTAGCCATGAACATAAGCCATCAACGGCATGGCACCTCAGCCACACAATAGCAGATTGTGGGGAGTGGTGGGAACTAGGCATGTGCAAAGGAGGCAAGTGACCCATGAATGAGAATGTACACAATGCCAAGTGTGGCGTGGATGTGCTGGACAGACTGCAGTATGCAGACCACAGACTTGTCCATGTCGACATATACTACTGGTGTTTGTAGTGCAGTAGACAGGGGACGCAACCATATTACCCCAGCAAGTGGGGAAGATCGCGGAAAAGTAGCTGGTCACGTCACCCCCTGTGCGCGTGAGCGGAGTGGGCTGGCCCGGCGTACGCTAGGCTAGCGTAGGGGTGTGAATAAAAAGCACGTAGCTCTGGGCGTGGTTCTATTCTGGAATGCCAAAGGGCGCAAACGGATCATAAGCCACTGAAATGGTTAATAGTTAGGGAGAGAATCCCAGGTTTCTATGATGATCTATTAGACCTTGTGGTGCGGCACAGAGCCAGATCTAGCCACAGGAATACTAATGGTCTTTCTCACCAATTTTACCGATCTGACCACCCAATCTCTCCATGTTAGGGGTTGGTTTGGGGTGTTCCGATCTGCGAGGGGTGTCTGTTGGGATTGAAGATTGCTCCGCAGAGTAATGGGCGTGCACCCTGACTCGAGGTGCCCAACTGTGCTGAAGCCGTTAATGGTTGAGGGATGCAGGATGGAGCCACGTGACAATTCTCACTATGCAGGGTGGGTGCTAGTCTTGGGATGAAAGCGTGTTGGCAAATAAATTAGCTGAAATCTCAATGCGTATTCACATTCTAATCTGTCAATGTAATATCTTTAATTGTCACGATTGATACCCTTCATGTGAATGCTAGAATCATTTTGTTATTCATAAACAAGAAAAATACACTACAATTTGAGATGCTTACATAAGATTATTTATTTGATATAGTCTTCTACTGAGAACACATTTTTTTTAAATGCATTTGTTATAATACAGGTTATGACATACAAAATTTATCAGGCGACGACTTAAGAAGCGATAAAAGGCCATGAACCGAAATTATATTATATCTAGTTCTAATAGGGTTTGTGCCGGTGTTTGGCCTCGACCAGTGTCAGATTTGGGCATTCAAACAGGACATGCAGTAAGTCTTGCGCTCCTCCGTCACATAAATCACAACTACTTGTGGTATTTTCACAGATGTTCCATTTGGAAATAAAAGCTTTTAAAGGTAGAATCCCTATCCGTAATAAAATCACACAACGGCAGACTACATGCCCTAAGATGAAATGAATAAGCATGGGCGAATTTTGCGAATTGGCAATTCATGAATTTGCGGATTTGCTAATTGGCAATCCACAAAATTCGCAACTTCACGCGAATTTTTTTATTTTTGCGTGCTTGCGGGTTTTTGCGAGGCGCTTTGCGTGTTCGCGGGTTTTCGCGAGGCGCTTTGCAATTTCGCGGGGTTTTTTTTTTGGCTGCTTAATCACTGCCACCCTCTCGTTTTTTATGCCCATCTGCCCTCTATACCATTGTTTCTGTGCCCTTCTGCCCTCTGCCCCACTAATTTTTTGTCCCCTTCTGCCCTCTGTCCCACTTTTGTGCCCTTCTGCCCTCAGCCCCACTTAGAATGGCGCCGGCAAGCTGCCAGCGGCATTCTAAAATAGCTAGAAATAGCTTCAACAGGAAGCACTAATAGATAAAGTAAAGCAGGTGCTCCAGTTGAAGGTCAAATTAAGTTACACAATCATTAATCAGCCCAAGTTTGGGGTGATTAATGATTGTGTAACTGAATTTGAGCAGCACCTGCTTTACTTTATCTATTAGAGCTTCCTGTTGAAGCTGACTTTTGTAACTATTTTAGAATGGCTCTGGCAGCTTGCGGCACCATTCTAAAAGAGTTACCAAAGTCAGCTTGAACTGTTGACCCAATCGGTTCTGTTCGCGGATTTTCGTTCGCGGATTTTGCGGGAAATTCGCGAATCTCGCGGATTGCGAATTTACCGAAAATCCGCAAAATCCGCGAGCGGAACGGATTTTCCGCTCATGCTTAGAAATGAATATAATGTTGCTGGAATTTATATTCTATTAATTCTGCATACTGTTCATAATGTTTTAATTGAGAGCAGTGCTTAACATCGAGATCGTAACTTATTCTCGGAGTCAAATGTTTTAAAAAAGCCTCAAATGAGCAGGAGTCCAAGATTTCAAAAGTGATAATGTGCAATTCGATAAGTAAAATGCTATAGTTAAATTCTTTTTAAAAGTATAATGCGATGATTAATTCTTAAAAGTCTCAGTTTTTAATATAAATCTTAAGGTTCCTTCTTCAGCTTGTAAGAGATTGTAATCCCATTTCATGATGTTTGTGATAGCTCTGGCGTAATAGCTAACTAAAGAAAGCGCAAAGCGCAGGGCTTGAGCAAGAACTGCTTGAGGGACTTTAATCAGTTTGCTGACGATATTCCCCTCTTTGATTTTTATTTGATGCCAGTTTTTTATTGGAATGTATTCCAATGCGTAAAATATGATAGGTGGTATTTTTTAAATAAAAACCTCTAAAAGGTATTGAAAGTGTCTCTTTCCGGAAGAGGAATACAAGCGTTGCAGTGCACCTGCGTGGGCATCTGCTTTGCGCCCTATGTGCTGAAAATGAGAGGAATTTTGTAGTGTTTGTGAATAGATTCTCCCCAGGTATGTATATTTTGAACCACCTCTAAAGATTTGCGCCCTAGTGACCAGTTAAATTTAGTGAATTCCTTTCTTCCTCTAAAAGGAATGACTTTTGTTTTAGATATGTTTGGGGCTAAAAAAAATATCTTCTGCATTCTGTAAGAGCTGGTAAGTTTTTTTGTAGGCCCCATGGTGTGAGATCTAGTGTAATCAGTCACGCCTGGCATGACTGGCAGGCGGCGAGGTGGGGGGAACACGCTGGGTGGGGTTAATTAAAATTTTAAAAACATACATTCTCAGGTCCTGGGCCTCCTGAGCTCCTGGCCGGGTCCCGCCTTTTCCTGCTGCTCTTCTGCAGGAGCAGGAAGCAGCCTCCCCTAGGACAATCACAATGCTGCAATGGCAGCTTTGTAATTGGTAGGTATGTTGCCCAGCCGGGTGACTATGGGAAGGCGATTTTCTCCATGCAGGCTGCATTCTGCATACATAGAGAAAAGGGAGAGTGCGCATGACTCATTTGGTCAGCCCAAGACCAGTCAGGGCCCGCAACATTGGGCTAGCCACTCCTCCCCTGCCCTTGAGCAAGACCGCCCACTCGCCCGCCCCCAACTAAACCTTTCTTCTGCTTTCTCGTAGTGCAAGAAGCAGAAAAATAAAATGTAGTTTTACCATTTTATCTTTCTGTTTCCCGCACGGCGAGAAAGCAGTGGGGTGATGCTCCACCGCCCTAATGGAGGAGCCGCCCATGATATTAACAACATTGTTGGTATATATCATGATGTATATTTTACAAGATGATAGTTTTAGGGGAGAAGGAATAATGTTCCAAAACAGTAAGGGAGATCATTTATATAGCGAGAGAATAAAAGGAGGGGCTAAAAGACAACCTTGCCTCAGACCATTCGGTGTAGCTATTGGTCCTGTTGAGCTTTTTTTTTTTTTCTTTTTACAATCCGACGGGATTTCTTTTGCTTTTTAATTTCTTTGTGTCTAATCTCCGAAAAATTTAAGAATTGCAACCGGATTCGTTTATTCCACGTGCATTTTCCGACCTTTTGGAATATCCTGCAAGATTTTCACTACTGTGGTGAGAACTTCTTTGAAATCAATTATTGGGTACGAAGAGTTGTCACTCTGTAGTACTTGGGCAGTGATAATGGCGGAATTTAAATTATTGACTGTTGTTGAATTCCATATCAGCCGCCCTTTTACCTGGTTTACAACAGTAGTGCTATGCAACTGCGTTATGTTCCATGGTTGCAGAGTTATTCCAGTTTTGAGATATAGAATTGTGTGAGCGCTTTTCTGTGTGAATTGGATACTTACTGAATAAGCTTTTCCAAATATATCTTGGCTACTGATCATGTAGTCTACGATCGATGAGCTAGCATTACCTTTTCTTGTGAAGGCCGTGGGAATGTCTCCATCCGTGCTTTTATTTAGGATGCCTCCATTTAGAGGCGAGTAATATTTTCCCACGTTTGTCTGCTTTTGTCTCTGGTGGAATTACTGGTAATGGGATTTACAAAACTGCCTCTTGTTCACAATACTCCCATTTTTCCAGGAGTGCATTTGAAATGTCCCCATTAAAGTCTCCTGGTATAATGCAAGAGTATCCTAATGCTTCTATTACTGCTTTGATTTCCTCTAATGTTTTATTCGTGAGTGAATCTTTTTTGTCCCCTGGGGGGATGTAAGCGTTCAAAATGACTAGAACGTGGGAAATGTTAATATTTTCATTCCAGTGCTTAACCGCGATACATTGCACGCTCGCAAGACGCATATTAATTCCCGATGAAAGTCTTAGCGTAGAAGAATTGCGAGTCCACCTTTAGCGAGGCCCATGCTTACGGGTTCTGCTTGTATGTCATAAACTAAGTAGTCTTTTTGGTCGAAAGTTTTTATTACCAGGTTTCCTGTAGGGCCACCATCGCAGGAGTGTAGTCCAGAATTAGTGCTAACCTCTCCGGGTTTTTCCTGCAATATTCCACGACGCGATACTCAAACTTCTGCTAAAAAGGGAGATAATTTACCTTTTCTTGTTTTTGACTGTTTAGATTTCCCGAAATCCAGGACCAGCAATTTTCCTTTGATGTTATCTCAGTTTTTATTGGATTTTTATTCCAGATCTGTCTCTCTCCATTTTTTATGAGGATGGTTAAATATTCTTCAATGGCATTAGAAGGGCTTTTTGTGTCACAGGGTGATTGGTCTAAATGGAGTGTTTTCCTTTCATTCCTCTCGTTGATTTTCTCCTGTTTTTGATTTTCTCTGCAGTTTGCTGCTGCGGCATTAAATCCATTTTTATGAAGGATGTCGAGTTCTTTTAGGGTTGTGACGGGGACCACATGAGACCAGAACTTGACAATTGCCACCGTGGGTTTAGACTTAATCAGGCAGGCCACTAGTTTTATGGCACTAGCTTAGTGGCACCTGACCCCTAGGTTTTTTGCCTTGGCAGAGGTGCTGGACCCATCTCCGCAGGCCACCAAAACTCCGCCGGAGGGGAAGAGCCTTTTCCGAAGAAAATTACCTCAGTTTTTCCCGCATTTAGTTTTAGTTTATTTGTGTTCATCCAGCATGCCACATTGCAAAGGCATCCCTTGAAACTCGCAAAGGCTGCCTCCGACACCACCGAGTACGGGAACACCAGTTGGGTGTCGTCCGCATATGAAATTGCGGGGACCCCCCAATTGGCAATTAGCGTACATCCAGCAGGTGGTTGTAAGCTGCCTGAGTAAGCTGAGGAATTTGCGAAAAAGCCTTCGGCTACTACCAGAGGCTTGCCGAAAAACAGTTATCCATGCCACTGTTACTTCCAGACTGGATTACGCCAACGGCCTTTATCTGGGTTTGCCGAAATATTTAACTCAGCGGCTGCAAATTGTCCAAAATGAGGCTGCGAGGCTGTTAAAACGTATTCCATTTAAACACAATGTCTCTCCGCATCTTCTCTCGCTACATTGGCTACCAGTCGCGTGTCGGGATAAAATTTAAGGCGCTCACTCTTTGCCTTTAGAGTCCTACATGGCATATGCCCGAATTACTTGAGATCTCGGCTGCCTAGATATACGCAGGCCCGATCCCTTCGCTCCAACTGTCGTGTCCAGCTACTCATTCCACGAGTCAGAAGGGCGCATCTGGGGGGGCAGATCCTTTTCAGCTAATACCACACTGCTATGGAACGCCTTGCCACCGGCGCTCCAGATGGCACCCTCCGAAACCAGTTTTAGGAAACAGTTGAAGATGTGGCTATTCGCTCAGGTGAGCTAAGTCATGGTCCTCACTTTCCTGCTCTAGTCCCACTCGGCTCCATAGCGCCGGGACACCTCCCAGTGAGGTAGCTGTTCGCGCTCTAGAAAAGTCTGCATTATTATTATTATTATTATTATTATCATTTTATTTCCGATATTGTTAGGGAATGTAGTGAGTGGATATTACGAATGGGGTTCACAATTCTTCCTTGGTTCAATGGATTGTTTCCTACGGGGAATAAGTCCGTTATTTCAAGTAAATGTTTTTGGATTTGCTGTTCCTGTGTAAGAACAGTCCCAGAAATCTGCTCTGTGGTTGTTCGGAGTTGATTATAGGTGAATGGTTGTTAATCGTTGCACTAGAAAAGCTTGAGGCCAGAGGATTTAGTTGTTTGTAATTTTCTTTTGTGACAAGTAATAATTGACTTTGGCCTTTGTTGTGTGGGGTTTTGGGAGCTTAGTGATTTGTACTTTTGCTGGAATTTTCTGCTCTGGAGGTGGAGAATTCTGGAATTTTAATTTCTACGCCTTCTGTCTTGTGAATCTTCTATTTGCTCTCTTCTTAATCCTTTTCTACTTGATATTTTCGTTTCGATGTACCTTTCTTGATAGGACCGGCTCAGGCACTTCTGTAGCTGAAGTTCCAGTTTTTAATGTTTATTCTTTACTTGTTGAATTATCAGACGATTCTATGGATCTTCTCTGGTTAAAGATTAGATAATAGGGAATGACATTGTGTGCTGCTTTAACAATGGTGGAGCTTCTTGTTCTTCCCTTTTTGTGTGATCAGACACCATTGGGTCGCCATATGATTCTTAACTGGGGGTTGGTCTTCAGATGCTAGTGGTTCTTTAAGGTTTCGTTGTTTCCCGGCATCATTTTCTTCTCCTTTTCATAATGGAGATTGAGGATTTTATTTGAGTTGTTTTTTCCTTTTTTTTCCTACTAAGTATTGTAGTATTCCTGTTTGCGTTTCTAAGATGTGGTTGGAATTTCCATAAAATTCTCTAAGAGGGTCAATACTGAATCCAGGATCCTTTGTAGAGTGAATAACAAAATGGAGACAGGATTTTGTCTATTCGGAGATTGAAAAGTGTAAAACTGCTGAATTTCAGGTGAATGTGAGAGGCTTCCCGCTGAGTCAGATGTGGAGTGCCTCAAGGATACACCATTCGTTTGTAGGTAATTGTCAACCTTGCTGTTGGATTGGACGGAGCCCCTGCAAACCACACCCAGACCCAGCTAAACAGCACAGCTTCCGCTGGACCTATCGGGAATATCGGGATGAGTGGAGCACTTCAAGCAGGGCCTCCGTGGACCTCCTGTCCAGGTGATTGCCAGCGGCCCGAGAAACGTGCCTGAGGGATCAAACAGAAGCACCCCTGACCAGTCATGGATCGCGCCTTACCCTGAGTAGGCCACTTTACTTCACTATCTCCCCCCACTGCTCAACCACCTTATATTACCTGCTCCCTTTTTTGGTATCTTTGCACCATGTCCCCTTGTCACACCTTACGTCATCTTTTCTCTTATGTTTCCTTGTGCCTCCTTATATTCCTTTTGTACACCGCTCAGTTAAAAGACTCAATCACTGTATGGTAGGGCAAAAATACAGCTGCCAACCAGGGGCTCTCCAATCGCTGTCCTATCACCACCCACTGCACCAGAAGACAGGGTCAATGAGAGGGGGAGGCTGAGCAGGAGCTCACGGTTCCTGCAAGCCGCACCCACGCCTAGGCCGCTTCTGCAGGAGCTCCAGGCTCACACTCCGCTGGTGGCCACTAATACCACCGCACTCAGGCTCTCTCCTTATTTGACCATGATTATCACCAACTCAGCCCACGAAGCTGATACCACGCTGCCACTCGAAGCAGCGATGACTGATGCAAAGCAGAGAAGCCTTACTTGGAGGGGGCGACCGCGCTGTCCATTTGCAGCAGCGGCGACAATGGGGGTAATGGTGGCTGGAGCGACCCCCCAGCCAAGTCTACAAATCAGCCACACGCTAAGCTCTGGAGACTCCGCTCGGTCTCCCGGGTGCCGGGCGTCATGCTGCTCTGTTTGGGCGTTGGTCGCCGCCCATTAACTGGCTTTGCTCGGCCTCAGTCGCAGCTCCAGTCAGCCAGATGCAGGGTTGAGCGGAGCTGCTGCAAGGACAGAGCTCGGTACACAAAAGAACTGCGGAACAGGAATCCACCATCAGCACGCTGACAGGAACGTTATTGTGCGTACAGCAAAGTCATGCTTACTGACTTTTAATAAAGCTGTCATGAGCATCGAAGGGGTTAAGCAGGACTGGAGCCATATCATCTCCCAACCATCATTCTGTTATGAATAGTATGTCAGATTTTGTGTCAGTGAGAAGGTCGTAGATGTGATGTTTGTTTTTCAGAGATCAATTGAGCATTTATTAGTAGTCAGTTTGGAGAATGTGCTTTGGCGATAGTGTGACTTTGTTTTGTAGAAGAGTCAGCAGTATTTTGAGGGCTTGTAGCAGGTGTGTCCTTAGCGTTGGCGCTGGCTGTATGAAGATAGCAATTGTGAAAACATAAAATGGAAGGTGCACACAATTAAAGTCAAAAAAGGCAGTAAAGTATTAAATATCTTCTTCTTTATTTAGTGGTATTCATTGGACATAGGCACAGCCAACGCGTTTCGTTCCATTTGCCTTAAGGAACTTCGTCAGGGCAAAAAAAGTATAGTTCAGTGCTGTCAACAAAGTTGGACAAAGATGTGAGGATCAAAGGATTGACTACCAATAGTGGGTCAAAGTCGTATGACCTGTAGAGACGGTGTCCTCACTAATTGAGATAGGTCCAGTTGTCCCGGTGTGACACCGGGACACCACGAGAAAGCGGATTACGGAAGACAAGCACCCTAATACAGGTGCTCGGTGGTTAATGCCACGAACACCGCACTGCTCTTCAGATTGGCTGCGGTATCGCCTTTATATTCGGCCTTCCCCGGGATACTGAGTCAAGAGGAATATAGTAATATTCCCCACGGGAACCAATAGACCTCCCGTCGAGTTATAATTCAACTGTACTCATCATCTGATCCTACACTCAATACCGGTCAGCCTTGGCGAACTTGGGAGTCTACCTTAGGATTCCAACTGGACCTATCTCAATTAGTGAGGACACCGTCTCTACAGGTCATACGACTTTGACCCACTATTGGTAGTCAATCCTTTGATCCTCACATCTTTGTCCAACTTTGTTGACAGCACTGAACTATACTTTTTTTGCCCTGACGAAGTTCCTTAAGGCAAATGGAACGAAACGCGTTGGCTGTGCCTATGTCCAATGAATACCACTAAATAAAGAAGAAGATATTTAATACTTTACTGCCTTTTTTGACTTTAATTGTGTGCACCTTCCATTTTATGTTTTCATCTCTGATTCATACACCTATTGGTAGCAGGTGTAGGAAGTAGTTTGCACCACCCTAAATTCAGAACTATAGGATCTGGAGTGCTTGACCTGGTCTGCTGCCTTGGTCTTTTTGAATTTTGAAGATAGCAATTGTGTAGCTGTTCTGTGCTTGGTTCCTCGTCCAGCAGGCTAAGATGGCATTTTGATGGGTCTGCCTGTGTAAGTATTGGAGACAATGATTGAGCTTGAGTTGGTGAGTATGTTGTTTTTGTAGTGTAACCTTGTTGTGCAGTAGGCATGGACAAGCAAAGTTGTGAGGAGTGGCATGTAGCTTACTTTGTTTTGGTCTGTTAAGGGCAGAAGGTGTATGAGTTATTGCTAGTGGTGCAGCATGTGGGTCTTGTGGTAAGGTTCTTAATTGTCCAATGGATGAGATGTGGTTAAACTAGAGTTGCTGTATACGTGTTAGGTGTGGGGGAGAGGAGAAAGCTTGACATTAGAGCTTGTACATGGTGTGTATCACTTGTGTAATCTGGAAGGTAGGTGTATGTTTGTGATCAAAAGTATGATGAGGTGTTGTATGTGAGAGATCTTGTTATTCCGGTGTGTGTTATGTATTTGTTCTCTGTGAAGGATTTGTATGTAAAGTATTGTTTGTGAGTGGAAGTAATAGGGTAAAGGGGTGGTGATGTGTTTGTGAGTAGAGTGTATGTTGTGTGTACGGGGGGGGTGAACCAGATTTAACAGTGTTTGTGTTAGATTTGATTGCTGCAAGAGGTAATATGTGTAGTGCAGTGGAATGTAAGTGTTTTGTGGTTGTGTTATTGTGGTAGAATGAAGAGGAGGGTGTTGGTGGTTGGAAAGATGGATGGCTGAGTATAGGTTTGTTAGAGACACAATGTGTTCTGTTAGGAGTAATTGGAGCAGGGAGTATGTATCTGGACGGGATATAGTTAAATATGGTGTAGAATTGGATTGTGTTAGTGATCAGTGGATTAGTTAGTGGTATAGGATAAAGCTGTGCATTGTTTGTAAGTAATGGTGCAAATGTGTGGTAGCTGGAATAGAAGGGTGGATAGGGTTTGTTTCTGGGGTTATGTAGTGGGTGCTGAGACATTGATCTTTGTCTAGGGTTAGTTTCTAGTGAATGAGTAGAGTACATGTGATGTGAGTATCATAATCTGGTTGTGGATGGGGTAGGGTGGATGCTGGTGTAGGTAATATTGGGCAGCATTTCTGGCCCTAGTGCCGACCAGTCCGCCCTTAACCTCGAAACCAGGCTTAGACGCCCTGAACCCTAGCCCTTATAGACTGATCATTTAGGGAGCTGTAGCCCGAAAAAAGAGGGGCTTTGTTAACTTCCTGGGCATAGTAGAAGTGGAGCTCTCTGTATCTACCTGCTAATCAGTGCTTGGCTTGGCCATTCCCCCAGAATTTTCACTTTTAAAACTTCTTCAGGGTCTATGTGGTAGGCCTGCAGTCATGTTTGCATTGTCACTCTAGCGTGTGGCACAATTGGTGTTCAAACCCAATAGTGACATACCTTGATGGCCTTCCCTGCTCATGTGGTAGAACAGGGACAATTTACCTCTTCTGCAGTGGCACTTGTCCATTCTATACCAGTCTGAACCTATATGTTCCCCTATCAACATCCTCCTGAGCCACGGAACCAGCTCATGGGGAACTCTTCTCCTCATTTGCAGACCTCATCTGCTTGCTCACAGATGTATCCCAGTATGCAGAGTACCAACATGGCCAACAATGAGAGGTGGCCCATTCTGCCCCTTGGGTCAGACTTCTACCACCCACCCCAGGGAAAAAGTTCCCAACAAGGTAAATAACCAACAACGGCCATTGACATCTCTCAGTGTTGTGAGGCCAAGCTCCTAACCAGCCACTGCCACTTGTAAGCACCTGTTTGGAGTCTTGGCAAGGCCTCACTTCCAGGCGTGGGGTTGGGATAGAGTCCCCCACTTGCTCCTGAAGCCCCCCTGGCCTCATAGGTTTCTCAAAATGGGAGGCTATATCCTTAGGTAGGGCCACTGGAATTATACGGCAGCGGAGAGCCAAAGTATGCCGCATGGTTGAGTAAGAAAGGGAAAATCATGCACCATAAAGGTGCACAATTTTTTACAGTATTACATCATTATTTTGTAATTTCGACACTTGTTACCACTGTCTGGGCATTGGCTGAACCTCCTTAGTTCCAGTTTAACTCTCAAATATAGCAATAGGCAACATAAAGGTGACCAGTCAATTTTTCCAGATGGCCCTCCCCTGCGCGGTAACGTGTTACTGCACTGTTTGAACATTTCTAAATATTTTAGCTAGAAATGTTTTTTTGTTAAAATCTGTAGATTATGCAGCAGTTGGTGGATTATGTGTCAAATCTAGAATTAAGAGAAAAATGCTGAGGCCGCACAATCGCATAATTCCAGTGGCCCTGGTCTTAGGTGATGGACACCCTCCTCCCACTCTTACTTCTGCCACCTCATCTCATACAAATCTTTTTTTGTAATCACCCTTCAGCACGTTCCTAGAAGCCTAAGCCTTTCCTGTTGTAATAATTGTGACCAAACCCACTTTTGTTTGGCCCACACGTTCAGACCTTGAACTGCCCACTAAGCTCAGGCAAGTGAGTCCTCCATGGTTGTGTGATACACGTTGGAGCCAATGCAAGAGTTACCCCTATGCAGGGTATGTGCTAGTCATGGGAAAAAAGGGCTGTCTCGAATAAATCAGCAGAAACATGTACATTTCAGAGCTTTTTCACCTCCTACTCTCTCAAAGTACTATTTAAATGGTATGTGTTCAGTTGATGCCCAACATGCATATGTTATTTTCATGTTATAAGTATTATGTCTCCATAAACAACAAAATCGCAACTATAATTCCAGATGCATACTGAACGTTTAATGGAGCAGTCACTGCACACAACATTATTTGGATTTTGCAGGTGGTATTTGTACAACAGTTAATTATGAGACACTTAACAGCGCTGAAGTCCAGGTGGTAGAAGAGAATGTCCTAAACATTAATGAGCTTGTTCTTGATTGAATAAGTGCAGGTCAGTGAGAGCATGGCACACTTAGTAATGTGGCATGGTTCTATCAAGCTCACAAGGGGTCATGGAGCTAGGTTAATTCTCAAGGTAATAAGCTTCGCATGTTTGCTACTGCTGTCCACAAAGGTACTGGCACCTTCTACTAAAAATGTTGCTGCAGACTGCCAACATGATTTAAGCTACTACAAATAATTGCACTTCCGGCTTTTAGGGTTTCCCCACATGTAAATGCTGGATGAAAAACAGAGTCCCTTATGATTAGCCTCAATTTAGGACGTGACTTGTAGTTTCTACTCATGGTTCCCCATCGGGGTGAAAGTCAGAATTCTTATTGTTCCATCTCATTCTTAAAAAAGGAGACTTTGTGTTCCTTAAATTAACTTCCACCTCCACATAAAGACTTCTCAGGGTGTGAGAAACCTCTGAAATTCTTTCTGGTAACACGCCTCCTTAAAACTCTGAGCCACTATCCAGTATTTTCAGAAACATCTTCAGTATTGAGCCGTGGCTGATTCCTTTCTGCCTGTGGCTCTCTCGGTGCCTTCAAGTATGACATTTTTCAAAACCTCATATTGCGCCCTCTTCTGTCAAGAGACACTGCTCAGCTGTAACTGCTGGTGTTAGTGGTTAGGGTTCCGGTAGCTGTGTCCTTCATGTGTCCTCTGTCCAGCCGTGGCATGGGAATGGGTGGGCTCAATCACCCATCCCATTTTCCCACAAACTTCAACGAAAGAGAAACAAGAATTAGATTCCAATGTGATAATTCCATAAATATTCTAACAGTGATAAATACACTGAAACAATTTCTTGAAATCAAAGAGACTATCCAAATCTTCTGTCTGTTACCATAAGCAACAATATTCTATTTTAGCGTTTTTTTACAACCCAGACAGACAACTGAAAATGTTCTCATGTGAAAAAATAGACAAAATACACATTGATCAACTTAACATAGAACCCCTGGTGGTGTGTATCCATCAGTGCACCTATAGATGAAATGGATGCCTCCAATTGCAAGAGGGTGTTCCTCGTAGAATGTCCTGTGACTGAGCTACCACGCTGACTAGTTGTAGCTGTGCCAACCGAGAATGGGTGGAATTGGTAGTCCAACTCACAAATAGATGGAAATATTTTGGCGGCACGCCCATCAATCCAGAGGATGGGCACTATTCTTAGTTTTTTAGATCTTCCCTAAACCGAGGCCTTGTCCCCTCTAGGGTATAGACACCATGTGATAAAATGACTGTTTAGCTAGATGTTTCAGACCAGACCATGGTATTGCTGGGGCCGATGCAGAATAGGTGTTCCACTGCAAGCAAAGGTTGGTTGGTGAAACCAAGGAACCTGGTGGAGAACAACGAAAGACAATCGTCCTATGGCCAATGCCAACTATACCAAAAAGGGTGATCCTGAACTACCATTACCTGCATCAGCTTAATTTGGAATTTTAGGAAATGATCCGCAGAAACAGTGATTCTGGTGGTATTGCCACAACAACTTCTGACCACAAAACGTTACCAAGGACTTCCATGCATTTATTTTTGGGTTTTTTAACTATGTCTCAACATGGTCCAAAGCATTAGAGAACTTTATAAAAGAACACACATATCGTGAACCTAAAATAAACACCAAGGAAGGACAGACGGATCAACACAATAAAAAAAATAATAGACAATGGATCTTAGGAATGGGAGAGAGCTAAACTGATATACGCCTTAACGGTAATGGCGTTCAACTAGAAGACAAATCAAGGGCTTGGCTGAAATGGCTTTCAAATACGAGGCTTGAGCCCCTTAATTAGAAATAGCCATGTTAGCTCGGGGTAATTGTCAGACAAGTTGAAAATGCCCTTGAGAGTAACAATGTAAAAAAGCCCTATTACTTGTATCTGTAACCTTCCATAAGGTTGCTACCAAGTTTGAAATCAGGAACTGTACGTCTTCAGAGCACATAAAGCGGATGAAAATCCTAACCACTGTTTCTCGTCTTTTAATCTCCTTTTTTGCTGCAGTTTTAATATTCCTACCATTTCATTTCCACAATCGGTTCTTATTGAAACTGAATGGTATAACTTCACCGGCTGTGTTCAGCAATTTGTTCACTTCTGTTATGGACTGTGTATTTCATGTTTTTCTGTGAAATCCCTTCTTTCACCCAGCACTCTGTTCTTACATCACTTTACATGGGTGTTAAAGGGAGCCCCTTACTTCATGTATCCATTGTTTAATTGCTTAAAACACATTGCTTCTGTAAGGAAGCCAACCTTAGTTGTTTTAATCCTACTCTATAAATTTTCACTTTTATTTTGATCATGTATGCAGTGCCTATGATATTTAGTTGCTTTAGCTGTTTTGCATAGTGACATGGATGCTTCTATTGAATTGGTGAGTACAGGCAATGACTTGGTCTTACCCTGCAAAAACATCACTTTTTGTGGCACTGTTAGTGGTAAATGTTATTGGGGTAAGCGGTCTTTGTTTGGATGGTAGGAGAAGATTAAGCTATTAAGCATTGCTTGAATTTGTGCTGCTTTGTAAAAGTGCATAAGACCTGAGTTTGAGAAGCACCAATATGTGATCAATGGTTGAGCCCATGGCTGCAGCATTTGAAATTGTAATCTCAGGATAAGAGTTCTGAGTAAGAACCTATAAAATCATGAGAGGTGGATACATTAGCTTACCTTGGCCTCCAAACAATGCTTGAGGCTATTCCACTCCCATGGGGAGCGCTAGCCATGTCTGAGAGCCACCACAGCTGCTGTTCTCTTAGTATGGACAGGCAGTCTCTCTTTGCAGTTCATGAAATGGACATTCCTGTCGATCTCATTCGCACTCAGGCACCATGTCACGAGACCTCTACCTCAGCTCCCAAGAACAGAGATGAGTAATCGGTGAGTATGGTCTGGTCTGTGCTATGTTCTCTCCATTGATCTGGCTTCATTTGGAAGTCTGTGAAAAAAACTTCTAGCTCAGGAGAAGAACATGTGCTTTCACTGGAGTCCGAATTCAGGGAGCCCAAACTGATGCTCTTGTTGCTCTCTTCTGTGTCAATGCTTTCGGAATCAGAGGAGCTCGAAGATCCACTGCTCGTCTCCACAGCCTGCCCATCGCCGCCAGAAGACACGGAGTCACTGGAGGTGAGCTCAGTGCTGCTGCCTTCTGCTACATTGCTGGTGTCTTCTAAACCACCTGCTAGACCGAGATCCACTGTCCAAGAAAAATCAATGAAGTGTAGGACTTCCACAGCATTGCTCCTCTGGAGAGGATTGTGAGCCAGAAATTGACGGAACATATTGAGGGCTTCAACAGTGAAACGTTTCCACCGGCAAGGAACCCCGTCTGCACCTGTAGTCGCCCAGTCCACAAAGATGCTGTAGTTGATGTCTTCAAATCTTGGTGTCTCCCAAGGAAAGGTGCCAGTCAACACACAGAAGAGAAGTATCCCAAAAGCCCACACATCCAGGCTGAAGTCAACCTCCAAGCAGTCAGCGTGGGGTCTGTAAACTTCTGGGGACATGTATGGGACCGTTCCTGACCTTGCAGATACATCAGTTCCCTTCAGTCGAGTTAACCCAAAGTCAGTCACTTTGATGCTGTGACATTCCTCATCATAGAGTAGCACATTCTCTGGTTTGATGTCACGGTGCACAAGTCCTTTACTCCGCATGAAGTCCAAAGCACTAGATATCTGAACCGCACAGCGCTTTACTTTCTTTTCTGGAATTCCAACCTGAAAAGCAGAAAAAAAAATATGAATAGGTGCAAATTGATTAGTAAGGATTCGCATGAGGAAATGCACCATATTATAAACCCTTGAGATGACCCATGCATAAAGAGATCTGCATGCAGTATTAGACAGTTACACGAATTCCGCTATGAATGCATTATTTGCCATATAACATGGAGCAGCTGTACTAGACTGGCCCATGTGTGTACATACCTGATCCTGAATTAAAGAGAAGAGGTCACCTCTAGGGGCCAGTTCCTGGGCAAATACATAGTGCTCTTTGGTCTGGAAAGCAACTCCGTAGCTGGCAATAATATTAGGGTGCGAGGAGAGACAGAAAGCTATGCAGTACTCCATCAAAAATCTCCTCTGTGATGTACGGCCTTTACTGAGAAGCTTCAGGGCCACTTTCTGGTCTGTAGAGAAAAAGCAGTCATTGGTTGGACATGCATTGCAAAATGTACAAGACATCCTCAACCTCACTCTGGAGATGTTGTGAACCTGTGCAATGTAATAACTTTGTTTCAATTAGTACAGAGAGGTGGTAGCACCAACAGGGCCCCCAGTGGAGAGCAGAGATGACACATGGAGGTATGGTCGAAGAACAACCAGGTCAAGAGATTTGTTTCACAGAAAACACTATACGCAAGACGATCATAAAGCATTGGAAAATTGGGAAACAAAGCAATGTCTGTTCAGTATCAGGTCGATACAAATACGTTTTGAGGGGAAAAAACATAGGTTGCACAAGAACATGACCTCTAGTGTATTCTACTTTGTGGACAATGTGTCTCACTTGTTTACTGATTCCTACACAGATCATTTTAGAAAGTTGAACGAGGTACCTAGCCCCTAGTTCTAATTCTACTTTTAGGCCTTGCTTTCTCACCGGTTGTCCTGTTTTGTGCCATCAGCACAGATCCGTAGGCGCCAGAGCCAAGCTCTTGCAGAACCTCAAAATAAGCTTCCAGCTCTACCTCCACGAGGTTCTTTGATATTTGGGATGCGTGCCCTTCCAGGATCAGTTCAGTCTCGGTCACGTGTGGATTCATATTCTAGTATTCTTCCTTTTAAGCTAAAAACATGGACAAAAGAGGGGGATACAATGAAATGTCTGTCTCTAGGCTGTCAGGTGGGTGCTGCGTTTCACTGGAAGGGTGCCACTCCTAATGTCTGTGATAAGACATTAGGAGTGTGTCCACGTCCTTGTGTCATTGCCGCAGTATAATTCACATGCATTCATTAGTAGGAGCTGAACAGAGGGTTTCATTTACAAAGAATTGGCTTAACCTTCCTGCAGAAAAAAAAATCAATGGAGGGTGTTTCCTCTTTCTATGTGTGCTGCAGAATGCAGCTACACAGAAAGAGGGGAAAACAAGGAGAACTGAAAATATTTTTACGCATTTCCTGGTTTACAGATACTTGTAAATCTGGAAATGTGTCAAAACCTATGGGCGTTGTATGGAATAACCCACTGCAACGCCCATGGAACGCCCCCCTGACGCATAGTAAAGCAACACAGCAGCTTGCGCTGCATTGCCATACACCATACATATGAGGCCATGGAAAGCCATGCAAAGTGCTTGGCCTCGTAGACATGGGTGGGCACTCTGCGCTGCCTGAACGTTATAGAACTTGACCCACTGGCAGTGAAAGGGGCTTGTAAATAAGCTTCAACGTGTGCAATCAAAGACCAACAAAAAAGTCTAATTTCAGGGCAAGATCGTGTGCACGCCGCATTGGAAGGCATCACACGCTGCACCTCTTCTGGAGGTCACCATCAAACAAACATTTGGGCCTAAAACTGCCTTGTGACGCGTCCGATGAATTTACTCGAAAAACCAAGGCATATACAAAAAACATCTGAGATAAAGGACAGGCATCGGAAACCACTCCAAGAAGCGTGACACAAAAGCATTCTCTCATATTTGAAACCCCCACTCCGGATTAGCTTAAATTCGTTTCAGTTACAAAGCCCACAAAGCTGCTCGCATTTGTTAGCCAAACACCGCCATTCTAAGCGTGTGCGTAACGTCACTTCCTACATAATTAATGTGGTCAGGTCAACATTGGCGTCCCCTTGTTCCGAGAATAAATAAAACGCAAGCTTCTATTTTGTTCGTTTTTGGGTGTCGCCCCTGGAGTTTAATTAGTTCCATATCGCCAGCTCCCCGCCATCGAAATCTTGGCCACAAGGCGGTGAACCGAATACCATCGCATCAAAGCATCAGCGAGAGACCTCACAAACGGAAGTTCGCAAATCAAACATACGGGCACATTAGTAATTAAAACCGAATATTTCAGTCCATGCTTCTTCTAACATTCAAATTCAAAGCGCTGCAAAATCGCCCCATTTTAGTCTAAAACTCGGGGTGCAGTTTGAGGCAGGGCAACCGTCGCCAACAGGAGTTGTGGCTCTAGATCCCAGGGGTAAGAGAGGCTTTCTTCATCCCAATTAGGTGTGCCCATCACTGCCAGAACAAGGAGTGGGAGCGTTGTCCTTGCATCGGCGCCCATGCCCCCCCTGCCCGGCCTCGATTCACCTACAGACTGCAGCCCACAATCTGTAGGTGACAGAATAACCGGCACTTTCAAAAGCTGCATACCTGAGTGTGAACGGGACTCACTGACGTCCGTAGTCAAGACCGAGCGGTTCCCGCTCTCTTTTAAGGATTCCTGGGTCCGGTCTTCGTCTTCAGTTCAAACTCCAGCAACAGAGGCCGCAGCACGAGGGAAGGCGAGGGCTTTGCCCCCAGACAGGGGGTTTTGTACCCCGGCTGGGGGCGTGGCCTTGTCCATCCTGGGCACAGGTACTGGACTCATTTACATAACAAAGAGACGAGGGCCCGGCGGGAACAAACGGGAACTGGGGTGGGCGTATACGATGAAAACGCAACTTATATATTAGGGCGCCTTTGTAATTAAATACATCTATAGTATTGTATCGGTATTAGTTGTAGTTTTTATGTTCAGAAATTCCTCAGTACACCACCAACCTGTACTTTGCCACGGATAAGAAGACGATGTGCTGTGGGGAGATGTCGGTTCTATCGCCCCGTATCACCGCAGAGACACACACTGAATACAATTCTCTCCCTAATTACAGTAATTTGGGTCAAATAGTATTTGAAATAAGATCAGCCCCACTAATATACTCCCTTAGTTCTACAATTGACGGTGTTTTAGGAAGGAGAGGTGTACATTCAACTATATATTATAAGATGATATGTGGAGAAATGGCTCATTTTGCCCCTCCCTTGCAAACACGGGTTCTATAGATGTTTTCCATCGCCCTTCAGATGTACTTCAAGAAGATGGGCCGCGCTCCCGCCCCGCATCTCAAATAACCCCGATGAGTCCCATCACCAGGCGAGCCTACCTCATCCAGCGACTCTGCATGGGACACGTAAGACATTTATTTCTGAGCTAGGTCTACTGCTCTATAATTCCCCTTTAATATGAATACTGATATATATGAAACACTAAACATGTAATCGAAATTTAGAAATCCCTCACTTAACACTGCTTTACCAATCGACTAACGCTCAAAACTTCGATTTAAAGAGAAGTGAAAAAATGATGAATAAATAAATGCATCTACAATTTTAGTAACAGTAAGGAGTGAAGCTATATATGTTTAAGTATGGAGAGAGTGGGGAGTTCGCGTTGCTAAACTAGGAACCAACATTTTGAAGTATAGAAATACGACCGTTAAACGGACCAGAGTTGTGGTTTTCGTGACGTCACTTCCTCTTCCGGTAATTAGTGAACGCCTGTAACGCCTCAGTAACTCTTAATCAAACCAAACAGTAACATACACCACTTTTCCAATGTAAGGTGGTTTGTAATCACCGTCTGCGCATACCTACACTTGAATGTTATCGATTCAACATATAAACTTTTAATAGAACAAAAAAAAATCTGGGTCCATTTCCGAGTATATGATATACTCCTAAAAGAACACAGAAAGTCAAAGGCTACGTAATAAGGGGCAGATTTACAAGCCCTTGCGCCTCTTTTGCGTCAAATTTCACATGGGGAATGTGCCGCAAAAGTGGCGCAAGGGGCTTGTAAATCTGCCCCTAAGTGCATGGATGTAAAGTGCATTTCTGCAATTGAAAGTCCAGGTGTGTCTCAATTCTTTGTTTGTATAGAGATGGGATGGGAACAATTTAACTGAAACAAACACTCTAAAGGCAGATAGCACGGAGCGTAAAAGAGATGAAAACAGAAGAGCGATTGGAGGGTCAAAACTCATATCGCAGCCCCGGGGCATTAGCAAAGGAAAGGCCGGAGGGGCCAGGGCCAAGCCCAGACACTAGCGGGACCGGAGAGAGATTGTGGCGGGAACAGGAGCGCTGGGCGGTTGGGAGCCAGAATATTGCTTTATAAACACCCATGAACGTAACCGAAGGAGAACTATGATAACTCAGTGGGTTTAAAGCACAACATTGCCTTTCTCCACGATTCGCAGCTGGAGCTCCGGCCGCCCCCGCCCTGCCTGGCCCATTTATCTTTACACTCATTAGTAATCGGTAAATCCCAACCAACAATGGTGACGGTAAGGCTGCTGTCCCACACGCTTCGAACCCGCAGACCCTAGGGTATGTGTGCAAAAACAGTATAATTGTCGTGTTTTACCCGGCCCTCGCTTATCACTCAGGTGGGGCTGTGGCCCTTTATGTGACACCCCTGGCGACAGGGTCGGACTGCGGCAGAAAATAGTCCTAGGCGCCAAATAAAGTGTCTCACACATGCGAATCAGACCACTAAAAAGTTGGCCATGTTTGCAAACTGGGGAACCTTTGAACTTGTAAAGACATCAGTATCGGCCACATGCATCAAAGTAAGGTTTTGCGATTCCTTATTTGCGATTTTTAGGGAATCGCAAATAAGGAATCGCAAAATGGGATGCATGATTTAAATCGCATAATATTTGCTCGCAGCCTTGGGAGTGCAACTGTGAGTCACTCTGGTGTTGGTGACGCGGGGCTATCAGGACCTTTGCCTTGTTCCCTGGATTGTAAGGAGCGATCCTTGTTGCTGGCCCTGGATCCCCTGAACTGACCTTTTCCGTTTGCTGCCTGGATTCCCTGACCAAAGAGGAGAAGCTGCCGGGTCGTCAGGGCGGGACTGCGAGTCCCAGCAGGACTAGCGCTCTGGTCATCAGCACACCTGCGACTCTTCCCGCCCCCCCGCTCCGCCTCCAGCACGCCTGCAGTACTTAGACGGCTCGCGGCCCCCGCTCCGCAGTAAGCAGAGGGAAGGGCAGACCGGCGGGAGGCCTCTCGGTCTGGATAAAAATTGATTTGGACTGGGATGTGATCCACCACGATTCGGAGTGTAGTGATATACTACATCTCTCATCTAGGGGTCACATTGAGGGATGTAGGCTTGAACTATTCAATGTGTATGCCCGAGGGGCCCCAGGGGATACCACTTCAGCAACTATAGTAAGTCTAGATTCAGCTTTAGTCAATTGTCCTCCTGCAGCTAAAATTATTGTGGGGGGGATTTCAATTGTACGTTTGAACCTCTCCTCGGAGATGACCCCCTAGGTATCGAAGAAGAAGATTCCAAATGGTCCATCCCAACCTTGTCTTTACCCCCCATTAGAAAATGGTCTGCTAGGGCAATTCAAATTAATGCACTTACCAGGGATCACAAACGAAGAACTATGTCCGACCGGGCAGGTGCATTGACCTTCAATAGGCTCATAGGGCCGTCCAGAATCGATTACATCCTAATGGATGTTAGCATGTGGACTGACCTAATTGATATGGAGGTGATACCTACTCAGGATAGTGACCATAACCCCTTGTGCAGCAAGTTTAAGTGGGGTAACTTTAAAGATAGGAGGGTGAGTGCCCCTACGAAGCTAACTAAAGAGATTATCCCATATAACAATAATCGTAGACTGAAATGGGATAAGGCAAACTTGAAGGAGGACCAACTAGGGACCATTAAATCCCTTGTGGTGGGCCTGTATTTGGATCTGGATGTTTGGGATCGGGAATACGGGAGTAGCCAGAACCCTCCCACTACCCTTGATACAGTCTATAAAGCCACAATTGAGCAAGTAAGTCACTTTTTTATCTCCAAAGGGAAAAGCCGTAGAAAGAACATCACACCCCCATTTCAAGCAACCCTTGGTATTCAGTCCAGTGCAAGGGGAAAAGGAAAAACCTGACAGAAGCCCTACTTTCAAGGGATCCTTTACTAGTTAGAGCGGCTAGAGAGGATTATTTGAAAGTATTAGCGCTGGCTAAACGCGAATGGGAGGAACAGCATTGGCAGGACCTAACAGATGATGTGAGCATGAGGAACCCGAATCTTTTTTGGGACTTAATCAATAGAGCTAGACAAGGGAGATCGCAACCACTAGCCGCTCATATAACTCGCCAGCAATGGTTTAATCACTTCTCAGCTTTATATGGCGGAACTGAGGACATAAATAGCCTCGAGGTAGCCAGCTGTGGGGGTGGGGAACCTAGAGGGGAGGACGAGCTTCCATTTACGGCCTCTGAAGTAGCAGTGGCTATTAGACACCTAACCCCCAAGAAGGCGGCCGGTCCGGACGGGATCCCTGGGGACCTCTTTATTGCGGAACCTTTGGCCTGGGCCAATCTAATTGCCACAATAATGAATCTGATTGTAAGGGGCCACCCTGTACCTGATTATTGGAAAGGGGCTGAGGTGGTAACTGTGTTTAAGAAGGGGGCAAGAGATGACCCTGCCAATTACAGACCTATCAGTTTGATAGATGTAATCCAGAAAGTTGTTGTCAGGGTAATTATCTCAAGGGTTGGCGACTGGATGGAGGAGGCTAGCATCCTCTCCCACTTCCAAGCTGGATTCCGCCGAAAGGTAGGCACGATGGACCAGGTCTTTCGGTTTTTTGTTATCTATTGGAAGACAGTTACCATCAAAAAGGGCAGTCTATATATGGCCTTCATAGATCTTAAAACAGCTTTTGACCTGGTCCCTCGGGCTAAATTGTGGGAGATTCTAGGTGGGATGGGCTTCCCCGGTAGACTCTTGAGTTTAATTGTAAAGCTCCACGAGGGGAACTACGCGAGGATCAGATGGGGTACCCAGGGACAGTTAACTGATAGGGTCCCTGTGAGGAGTGGAGTACGCCAGGGCTGTGTTATGGCTCCGACTCTTTTCTCCTTGTTTGTGAATGGAGTGGTGGATCATCTGAGAGGGGAAGAGTCGGATGCCCCATCCCTGGCGGGGGAAAGAATCCCCACTCTACTCTTCGCCGACGACACTATACTGATCTCCAAATCCCCAGTGGGTCTGCAAAACCTTTTGAATCGATTCAGCTCCTTCTGCATAAATAGAGGCTTAACCATCAACACCGCGAAAACCAAGCTGATGGCCTTCTCACCCTCCAAAAGATTTAAAAACAACTTTTCGCTTAATGGGGCCCCCCTGGAGATGGTCGATTCATTCGACTATTTAGGGGTGCGGATAAATAGTCGAATGAATTGGAAGGACCATCTGGCTAAAATGTTACTTGGTCACAAAAGAATATCTGGGGTGACTCTGAGGGAGTTTCGAGAGTCAACAAGTAAACCTGTGTCCCCGGCCATGGCCATTTATGAGGGTCAGATACTCCCGGCTGCATTATATGGCTCTGAGCTTTGGGGGTTCGAAAACATTTTGGAACTTTCCTTAGCGGAAAATAAGTTTTTGAGGGAGGTGGTGGCTCTCCCCGCCTCTACCCCGCTGATCCCCTTGCGACTAGACTTGGGTAGACGAGCCCTTAGGGCCTAGAGAGGCTGCGCCCATTGCTCTTCTGGGTCCGCTTAAGAAGGACTAAGGAGCTTGTTAAATATGCTGAAGGGTTGGATGACCTTTTATTGCTTGATACAGGCAATAAGATTGGATGGCTGAACAATGTGAGACACCTGGTTTTCCAACTGGGACTGAGAGATGCATGGGAGACACAAATGCCGCCGCCCAAACTAGTGATCAAGAAGCTATACTGGGATTGGGTACAGGGCGAGGCAATACGCGGTATGGTTGGGGGTTCACTCACCGATCGGTTTTTAGAGTTCAAATGGGCTAGAAAGCTGGAACCCTTTTTTGATCTGATAACCAAACCTCTAGACAGAGCGTTATATTTAAAACTAAGGTACGGGACCCTCCCGGTGCATGAATTCACCGCGAGGTGGTCCAACTCTGGTGTCCCTTCGCGTTCGTGCCCTGGTTGCGCAGTCCCTAAGGAGTCTGTGGCCCACCTATTTTTCGCCTGCCCCGCCTACAAAGTGGCTCGGAAGATCTGGCTGAAACCTGTATGCAGGGAGTTGGGGTTGAGGTGCCACAGTTTGGCCTTACGTGTACTCTCTACTGACTCAACATCCACTGCCATGATATGCGGGGTGGAAATATTTTTGAGTAGTGCATGGCTGACGCGCTCAAGGATATTGAAGCTGCATTCTAGGCTACCGATTGATGACTGTATGTAATTGATGACTCTCCTACTTATCTTAGTGAACTGTCGAGGATGCTTCGTCCTAGGTCTATATTAATTATACTGTTATATTTTATCACTGTTTTTTAGGGGGGAAATGTACTTTTATTGTGTATATGTACTCTTTTATGGTGAACAACTTTTTACCGAATAAAGATATTCAACAACAAAAATCGCAATTTTTACTGAATCGCAAATATTATGCGAATTCTAATTTGCGATTTCACAATTCCCATTGATTCCTATGGGCCTCAATTGGAAGGCATTGGCATTTTGCGAATTTCAATTAGCGATTCGCAAAATGTTAATGCATTCCATGGGTGCAGGGGGGGTCCAAAGGACCCCCCCCTGCACCCCTGAAATTTATTTTGAAGTGCATGTTTCACACACACATGTCCTAAGGACGTGTGTCTGTAACATGACAGTGTTTTAAAATGCAATTTTTAGCATTTTAAAACATTTTTGCAAATTACCACGAGGTTCACCCTCGTGGTAATTTGCACCCCCTAATTGCGAATTCGCAATTTGAAACACAATCATGCATTGCTTTTAAGGAATCGTAAATTTGCGATTCCTTAAAAGCAATCGCATTTTTGGAAATCGCTAAAAATAGCAATTTTCACAAAAATGCATGATGCATCCCAAAAACCTATTTAGGAATCGCCAACGGCCGATTTTACCGATTCGCACCGTTTGCACTTCCTAAATAGGTTGATGCATGTGGCCGTATGTGTATTTTGAATGGTATGGACGTTTACATGGATTGGAGCTTGCTGCAGGCAATGTTAAGTTTCAGATCAGGTAAATCGACAGTAAAATATGGCCCAGCAGCGCATAAAACAGGCCACAAACAGCGAAATAACGCGGCCCACACAATGACACATCAGATGAGGCCGTGGGGCACTGCTTGGTTGCCCATTAGGCCTGTCCGAACCTACCTCACTGGACTTCTTCACCTTTTTATAGCCCTTCTCTCTAGTCGGAGAAGAATATATACCATCACGCGTTGTGGGCAATATTTGTCTCTGTATACTGATGTGTAGTTCTTGTGTCTTTCAGTTTGACTTATTATTGGCTGCAATTTGTTAAGAAGTTCTTGTGTGATTTGGGTCTGCAGAACTACTATAATAATCACCTAAAATGGCCAGGATCTCAAGAAAGTCGCTAAGGAATGTATGTTTAAACCACTTAGCTGATCTCCGACTGTCTGCTGAAGTAAACACAATCTCTGTACAGCATTCACTGTCAATCCAAACAACTGCTAAGATCCAACCCTACTTTACCTTGAACTTATCTAGCTCTGACACATTTCTATTGATTAGATTTAGACTAAATATCTTCCATCGTCTCGTAAGCTTTCCTTCTCCAAACAACTGGTCCAAGCAGCTAACCCAATGTCCGCGTGATGGTACCTCAACGCAGTCCCTTCTCCATGTAACTCTTTTCTGCAAAATTTATTCTGAACCCAGAAAACGCTGGCTGGTCCCTATATTGAAAACTTTGGGTCTCCGTCAGTGCCGCTCTGCCTTTCTGGTTCTCCAAATGCTGGAATTAGACCTTATAGAAATAAATATGGCAAGGTTTCTAAAATTTTGTATACGGCACCGAACAAACCTGTAGATGGAGCCTAGTTCTATTTAAAAAAAAAAATAATCTGATATGATGTTTTTAACCCAGATAAGAAATATTTTAAGAAAGTAGAGAGAGACTGACTGACTGAGGGAGATAGATAGACTGACTAACTGAGACATAGAGACTGACTGAGAGAGAGATTGACTGACAGAGAGAGACTGACTAAGAGAGAGACTGACAGAGAGATATTGACTGACATAGAGAGACTCGCTGACTGACAGAGAGAGAGACTGACTGACAGAGACTGATTGAGAGAGAGACTGACTGACTCAGAGACTGACTGACTAAGAGAGAGACTGACTGACCAAGAGACTGACTGACTGAGCGAGAAAGAGAGAGAGAGACTGACTGACCGACCGAGGGAGAGAGAGACTGACTGACAGAGAGAGAGAGACGGACTGAAAAAGATAGACAGAGAGAGAGACTGACAGAGAGACTGACTGACTGAGAGAGAGACTGACAGAGAGAGAGACTGACTGACTGATACAGAGACTGACTGAGAGAGAAACTGACAGAGAGAGAGACTGACTGAGACACTGAGTGACATAAAGAGAGAGACTGGCTGAGATAGACTGACTGACTGAGAGAGAGAGACTGACTGAGAGAGACTGACTGACAGAGAGAGACTAACTGACTGACAGATAGAGACGGACTGACTGACAGAGAGAGACTGACAGAGAGAGAGACTGACTGGGAGAGAGACTGACTGACAGAGAGAGAGACTGACAGAGAGAGACTGACTGACTGAGAGATTGACTGACTGAGGTAGAGAGACTGACTGACTTAGAGAGAGAGAGACTGACTGACTAAGAAAGAGAGACTCATTACTGACAGAGAGAGAAAGAGAGACTAACAGAGAGAGACTGACATGGAGAGAGAAAGACAGACTGACAGAGATAGAGAGAGAAAGACTGACAGAGAGAGAGACTGACAGGGAGAGAGAGAGAGCAAGACTGACTGTCAGAGAGAGACTCACTGACTGAGACTGACTGAGAGAGAGACTGACTGACTGACAGAGAGACTGACTGACAGATTGAGAGACTGACAGAGATAGAGAGAGGCAGACTGAGAGAGAGAGACTGACTGATTGAGAGAGAGTGACTGACAGAAAGAGAGATACACTGACTAACAGAGAGAGAGAGAGACTGTGATGGAATTGGGGTCAAAGTATGTGTGAAGCTATGCAATGCCTCTGTGTCTGCTAATAAAAGTGTATTATCAAAATGTGCTCTTTGTAGTTACATCTGCTTGTAGTAGTGGGCCTCAGCAAGGCCTAACAGTGCTAGGGGTTCTCCCTTCTCTGCACAGAGTCCTCAGACCAATAGAAAGAAGTTCGCACAGAAGCTGGAACAGAAAATACATAGTTTATTAAACCTCATGAGGTGGAACTACATTCACACAGCACCCTTCAGTAATGTATGAAGTAGCACACTGAATGGAAGAGGCTTGGTCCTTTTATACCCACACAGGGGCTCAAATGAAGGCGGTGCAAGTACAAAATGCTGGTTTTAGGTACATATAAGGTCATACAGAAAATGCACAGTCAACAAGTGGGAGGAGCTAACAATTGCTAATTCTGGTGAACACATCCAGACAGTTACAGACTGGGGACAGCTGCAAGGACAGCTGCAAGCTCAACTGAGCATGTGCGGTGCAGAAAAGGCTAAATATAGCTCGTCTCTAGGCAGATTTCAAGAGCAGTTAACAGGAAGGTAGGACAGAGCACATGGTAGCACATGGCAAACAAAATGGTTGACAGAAATACAAAATGGACAAGATAGTCTCTAAATACAGGATGGCTTCTGCTAATGCTAACCCCATCGCTGCCAAATTACAACAGATGACCCTTTTAGCATTAGCTGAAGACAGTCGTTCATCTGGGGTAATCTAGATATGCATCCTGTACATTGATGCTCATAATCTCAATGATCTCTTTATTTAGCATTTGTTGTTCTTTTATTTCTGTAATATTTCTCTTGGCAGGTGTACAAGCAGTGATGCACATGGAGCAAAGCATAGGACCACATTGTATACAAGTACAGCATGTAAATAATATCGCCAACAGTATACTTAAAATAGTCAGTAGTTTCCAGCCCCAAGTAGCAAATAGTGTCCAGAACCAGGTCGAAAAAGTCCATGTACCAGTCTCTGGGTGAATCTCTGCAGCAATCTTAGGCAGTTTTGATATTGCGTCGTATACTGAAGGTGAGTGATCTGGTATAAATACGCAGCAACTGCTACCGATGATGCAACATGCACCACCTCGATCAGCCAAAATCACATCAAGCACCATTCTGTTGTGGAGTGCTACAATCCTTGCAATTTGCAGTTCCTCTGTAATGTTCCTAAGTGCCATTGCTGTCTGATTGGTAACAGCTTCCACAACACGAGTGAGTCATCTTATTTTCCTACTGTTTAATGCAGCACCCACGAAGAAGAACAAACCCAAAATAAAATCGACATATTGTTGCAAAGTGGTATCAGTCTGATCAACCTCATCAGTACTTATTGTTCGTTTGTATCTGTTCTTGGAAATGTAATTATACAATTTGAAGTCAAGGTGATATGACGCAGGAGCCAAAAACACAGGGGGCAACAGAAAATACACATAGCAGATCCCTGACCACCCAACAGGTAGTTGATAGTATCCTTTATTTCCACAAACAAAATAGGTATTGTGTGAAGGTGTGAAACTACTATTATTAGCTCCTTCAATAGTTAGTGTCAAAATACATTCACTCCGTCCCACTGGAATTCTCCCAACACTACTAATACATAAATCTGCTTTAGCTCTTGTCACCGAAATTACAAAAGGTCTATTGTTCTTGATATTTCTCATGTTCGTAAAGACATATGGTGTTGAAATATTGTCTGGTTGATACTCCTCCCATTCCCATTTAGTACCTTTAGCTTGATGATAACCATCTGTATCTTGATAGCATACTTTATTCAGACGAAAGTTAATCCCACCTACTGAAGGCTTTCCAAAAGCAAACAAAAACGGTAGAGGAATAATAGGTGTTCCTCCTTTCTTTTGGTGTGCAGGTATCATTCCACACACCCAACAGTTGGTGGTACTCGTGGCATTGTGTGTATGATGCAACATCTGGATGAATGCATTATTTAGGTAGGATTGTTGATGCTTCTGCTCATGGTAGGGAAGCAAGTCAAGTCAGAAGATACCCGGAGGGTCTCAAGGCGCTTGAAGAAGGGTGGGGAATTATTTGTCGAATATCCAAGTTTTAAGTTGCTTTCTGAATGCTAGATGGTTCTGAGTGAGACGAAGGTGAGTGGGGAGTGAGTTCCAGGTTTTAGCTGCGAGGTAGGAAAAGGATCTACCTCCCATGGTGGTTTTATTGATGCGAGGTACGGTAGCAAAGGCTTGGTTGGAGGATCGTAGCTGACGGGAGGGGGTGTAGAAGGAAAGACGTGTGTTGAGGCATTCGGGTCCAATTTCATAAAGTGCTTTGTGTGCGTGGGTTAGGAGTCGGAAAGTAATCCTCTTATTGACGGGGAGCCAGTGGAGGTTTTTCAGGTGACTAGAGATGTGGTCTTTACGCGGGATGTCTAGTATGAGTCTGGCTGATGCGTTCTGGATGCGTTGGAGTTTATTCTGGAGTTTTGCGGTGATACCGGCGTATAGGGTGTTTCCGTAGTCCAGGCGGCTTGTAACCAGTGCATGGGTGACCATTTTTCTGGTTTCGGTGGGGATCCAGCGAAATGTTTTTTTGAGCATGCGAAGAATGTTGAAGCAAGATGATGAAACAGCGTTTACTTGTCTGTTCATAGAGAGTGAGGAGTCCAGGATGACGCCCAGGTTTTGTGCGTGGTCCGTCGGGATGGGTGCTTTTCCAAGGGCCTCTGGCCACCAAGAGTCGTCCCAGGCGGAGGGGGAGGTACCTAAGATAAGGACTTCTGTTTTGTCTGAGTTCAGTTTCAGACGGCTGTGTTTCATCCACTCGGCTACTTCTTTCATTCCTTCGTGTAGGTTAGTTTTGGCGGTGCTAGGGTCTTTGGTGAGTGACAGGATCAGTTGAGTGTCAGCGTGGGAGATGATGTTGAGGTTGTGTTGGCGTGCGATGGCCACGAGGGGGCTCATGTATACGTTGAAGAGGGTGGGACTGAGTGAGGACCCTTGGGGTACGCCGCAGATGACTTCAGTGGCCTCTGAGTTGAATGGTGGGAGGCGGACTCTCTGGGTTCTTCCAGTGAGGAACGAGGTGATCCATTCCAGTGCTTTTCCTTGTATTCCGATGTTTCTGAGGCGCTGTAGAAGGGTGCTATGGCAGACTGTGTCGAAGGCTGGGGAGAGGTCAAGGAGATGAGGGCGGCTGTGTCTCCATTGTCCAGGAGAGTTCGAATGTCGTCTGTTGCTGCGATGAGGGCGGTCTCCGTGCTGTGTTTGGCTCGGAAGCCGGACTGTGAGGAGTCGAGGGATTTGTTTGTTTCGAGGAAGGCGGCAAGCTGGTTGTTGACAGCTTTCTCGAGTTTTGGAGAAGCGATGAGGAGATCTGGTCGATGGTGATTTTGTTCCAGTTTCTTCGCATAGTAGGTTGAGGATGGTTGTGAGTTGTGGTCTTTTTGTAGATGAAGTGAACGCAGCTGTGGTCCGTCCAATGGAGAGTAGTGGTGTGACTGAAGGAGACATGTTTGCTGGAGGTGAAGATAGGGTCGAGTGTGTGCCCAGTGATGTGGGTGGGCGTAGTGACAAGTTGTTTGAGTCCGAGGTTGGCGAGATTGTCCAGAAGGGAGGTGGCGTTGCTGTCATTGCTCTTTTCTAAGTGAAAGTTGAGGTCTCCCAGCAGAATGTATTCCTCGGAAGGGAGGGCGTGTGGGGTGATAAAGTTAGTGATTACGTCGCTGAAATGTGCACGGGGTCCTGGAGGTCGGTAGAGGAGTGTGCCTCTGAGTGTGGTTTTGGGGTCGGTGTGGATCTGGAAGTGAAGGTGTTCGACGCTGGTAAGGTTGACGTCAGAGCTGGTTGAGATGCGGATGGAGTTCTTATGGACGATAGCGATGCCTCCTCCTGTTTGGTCAGTGCGGTCCTTGCGGATGATCTTGTATCCTTCCGGGATGGCTATGGTAATGTCTGGAGCTGATGAGGCGTTCATCCATGTTTCTGTAAGGAAGGCGACGTCGGGAGAAATGGTGTCTAGTAAGTTCCAGAGGTCGATGGCGTGTCTGTGGACTGAGCGGGTGTTGAGCAGGATGCATTTTAGGTGGGTGGAGTCAGATATCTGTTTTGTGCTCGTGGATGAGGAGTTTTTCTTGGTGCCGTCGAACTTGCAGGAGTAGCAAGTGAAGGGTCCATGGGTGTGTCCAGGAGCGGCTTGGGCGCAGTTGGAGAGTCGGCCGGGGTTAAGGGCTAGGAGGGTGGAGGCGTCGTAAGTAATGCGGGAGGGCTGGGCATTGCGAGGACCAGGGGGTCTGGCGCTGGACGCGGTCCAGGCGCGGACGGGCGTAGACGGGCTTACCTTTGGCGCACCTTCGGCGCGGCTGGGGCGCGGACGCTGCGCGTGAACGCTGCACGATCCTACAACTGTCATAAGTGGATGGAGAGGGGGGAGGGGCGAGGGGTGGTCAGCTGGGAGGCGGGAGCTGGGCGGGGACTGGTCGGGGAAGGCACAGGAAGCAAACAACAAAAACAGCAATCACAAAATGGCCTCAGCCGATATCTGACCGGAATGGGGCACAGAAATCGAATAGCGCGATCTTAATAATAAAGGCACCGGTGAGATCAGGCAGACAATAGTAACAGCAGCGCTACAATATTCTAGATGCCAGGTGATTAATAGCAGCGTAGTTAGGCAGGCGGAGCGCTATGACACACTAATGCACAACGAGGTTCCTTCCTTAAGGCAGATCAATTCACACTCTGTGGGTACTTGCGGAAGAGCGAGGTGGGGAAGCAGAGGCACTTCAGCAGGCAGGCGGAGCGGGGAGCAGCGTCTGGAGCGACCGTGTCTGTTGAAAAATGAGCGGGGCAAATGGTGTCAGTGGGAGGGGTGGTCAGCTGGGAGGCGGGAGCTGGGCGGGGACTGGTCGGGGAAGGCACAGGAAGCAAACAACAACAACAACAGCAATCACAAAATGGCCTCAGCCGATATCTGACCGGAATGGGGCACAGAAATCAAATAGCGCGATCTTAGTAATAAAGGCACCGGTGAGATCAGGCATGATCACACCGGTGCCTTTGAAGTAATGATGTTCCACTGGCGCTGTAGTAGTGGCAACAAAAAGCTGTCGAGCAGGAGCCACTTTCTCAACATACCAGGTGATTATTCCCATAACCACCAGAGCAACAGCAAACCCTACAGCACAAATTATTCTTTTGTTATGCATTTTAGCAACAGCAATAATTGATCTTTCTACAAACTCGTTGAAACAATCGTTGGAGCTCTTATCCCTGGGCAGCCGCTGATTTCTTCACCACGGGCCAAGACGTGTGTCACTACACTACGCAGGACTGATCCCCCTCCTTGCCACATCGGCGTTCCGTTTCACTAACCCAGGGCGGTAGCTCAACTAGTCTTTTTCGGCAAAGCAGATTCTTTCCTTGGTCTCAGCTGATATCAGGATTCTCCAGCGATCGTGTGGTCCGGGAAGAATTCCGCAGATTCGTCAGGTGAGATAGCTTGACCTTTCTCCGTCTCCAGAATCTCTTGATGGTCGGTCAACACAGCAGGTTCCACCAAAGCAGGCGACACACTTTTGCAATGTGAGCTATGGACCCAGTTCTTCTTGTTCGTCATTCGAACTGCTATCCTTGTTGCTAGGAGCACCTGCTCCGGTCCTCGCCACCTCGGTTCCAAACTGTTCGATCTGTCGAAAACCATGACCATCACGTGATTGCCAGGACAGAGTTCATGGGCCTCACCTGTAGATCTGTCAGGAAGAGCTTCTCGAACCTGTTGATGAATAGAGATCAAACTGTCGGTTAACTGTGCCAAATAATCATTCATCAGAACACATGGAACATCATGTATGGGGCGTGGCTTAGGAACTCCCCAAATGTTCATTGATCTCCCAAAGACCACTTCATATGGGGTAAGGCCAGATCGTGAATGCGGCACCGATCTTATGGACAACAATGCCAAGGGTAGTGCATCTGGCCACCTCAAAGACGAGGAAGCCAGTATTTTCGCCAACTTCAATTTCAAAGTAGCGTTGTACCTCTCCACTAATTCGGCTGCTTGCGGGTGGAAGACTGCATGAAATTTCTGCTTGATCCCTAATCCTTTCAGGACATGCTCAACAACTTGCCCAATAAAATGAGGTCCGTTGTCACTCCACAAGATTTTATAAACACCATATCTAGGGAAAAACTCCTTTAGAATCACCTTTGCTGTGGTGAAAGCAGTATTAACCTTTGTAGGGTATGCCTCTATCCATTTACGAAAGGCACATACCACCACTAGGACGTATTTCAGATTATTGCAGCGTTCAAGTTGGATGTAATCCATCTGCAAAACTTCAAAAGGTGAGGTTGGTGTAGCAAACCCTCCTGTAGGAGTCCGTGTCCCTTTACCAGGATTATACTGCGAACAGATCAAACAGGACTGTACTACTCTTTAAGCTGTGCTGGCAATTTCAGGATGCTTCCAAACTTGCGTAAGCAATTTAGTTATTGCTAGAGCTCAAACATGTGCCAGCCCATGACCATTTGAACCATAGGTTGTAAATAGGCTGCAGGCAATTTCCATTTATACATGTCTTTGTTGCGCCAACAACCCTCATCGTCCAATATTCCTTCTTTAGCCCATTACTCACGTTCTGCTACAGAAGCAGATCTCTGTACATCTAACACTTCCTGTCTAGCATCATGCCATGGCTCAGCTTGAGACTTCACTACGTACATGGAAGTAGTGCTTTGTTGCATTGCAGTCTCACGAGCTACGCGGTCTGTAAAGGCATTGACTTGTCCTATTTTGTCCATGATTTTCTGGTGTGCGCTACACTTCATAATAGCAATTTTCTTTGGGTATGTAAGTGCAGTCAAGAGATTATGTACTAATTCTCCATGCATTATCTGCATCCCGTGGGATGTAAGAAAGCCTCTTTCCTTCCAGAGTAGGCCAAAATCATGAACCACTCCAAAAGCATAGGGGCTATCCGTGTAGATGTTCACACACAAGTCAGTGCTAAGTTCACACGTTTGTGTCAAAGTTATCAGCTCAGCTGCTTGAGCCGAGTGTATCTTGTAAATCGACGCAACCCTTTTTCTGTTCCTCAGTAAGGAATATACAATCGTGATGCTCTTTTGATTGAGACTCGGTTACAGGACATGGCAACAAAGTGGCTGGGTTCAGTATCACGCATCTCTTCAAGGTAATATGAGCTGCTAACAGTGTCAATTCATATCCTGTCAGATGAGCACTAGTTAATTGTTGTGTCTTAGTCTGATTCAAAAGGGCATCTACTGCATGGGGTACTAGCACCAACAGTTTGTGTGACAAAACTATCCCTTCACTCTGACGTATGGACTCAGATGTTGCTGCAACTGGATGAAAACTCCCAGGCAATGCACGAGCAACAGGATCAAGGACAGCTGAAAAGTATGCGCAGGGACGCTGCTTATCACCATGTGTCTGTACTAAAACTGATAATGCACATCCATCTTTCTCGTGTACATAGAGTGTAAAAACCTTCATGTAATCTGGAGTGCCTAACACTGGTGCAGAACAAAGAGCTTGACATAACTGTCGAAAAGCATTCTCACATTCATCTGTCCATGGAAGGGGATTTGGAGTATCTTTCGTCAAAAGTGCTACCAGGGGTTTGACAATGTGAGAAAACCCTAATATCTATTGCCTACAAAACGAGGTCAGACCAATGAATGCACGGACATCTTTCTGAGTGGAAAGTACTGGTGTGTCTAAAATTGCTTGTATGCGATCTGGTGTAAGTGCACAGCCCTCCTTAGACAGAAGGTGACCTTAGTAGGTTACCTTCGGTCTACAATATTGCAATTTCTTTCGTGACACTTTATGATGGTGTGTCGAAAGAAAAGAAGACAAAGTACACTCTTCACATAGTTCAGGCATATCGGCTGCCAACAAGATGTCATAGACATATAGTATGAGAGCCACTCCTTCAGGCAAAAGAAAGGAATCAAGTTGTCGTTTTAAGGCTTGACTATAAATACTCGGACTCTCAGTGTACCCCTGAGGAACTCTACAAAATCTGTCTGATCGATTATTCAAAGTGAAACCGAACAAATAACGGCTATCAGGATGAATAGGAATCGAGAAGAAAGCATTCTTCAAATCGATCACAGAAAATGTAGTCGCTGTTGGGGGAACCAAAGTAAGTAGTGTTGTTATGTCAGAAACGGGATAAAGGAAACCTTACTGGTGTAAGGTGAAGCTCCTGAGCACTCCTATGTGCTAAGAAAATGCTAGTAATTACACGTGGTATTCAATAGTTCAAAGTTTTATTCACTTTGTTTTTTTATCTTCAAAATCAAGTTTTTAGCAACTGAAAATAGATCAAGTATGTCGGTTTTGAAATGTTCCAAAACATAGATTCAAAACAGCATGACTGTATATTTAGATAAACAAGTTAGAATATCCCCGATGCATTTCGAGCTCCATGGCTCTTCCTCAGGGGGTCCATGTAATCTGAAGGAATGATAAGAAATGCTGAATTTAGCAAGTGACAGGGCCCGAGATAATAGGAGTTAGGTATTCGTATCGACTGGAAGCGTGGGGCATGCTTCAAGATGAAGTGATTGTGGACGGGTGCAGGTTAATAAAAAACATTGGAAAGGAATAGGCTGGCAACTGATATGTTACACGTGAAGAATGTAGGGTGCATAAGCAACAAGTCGTGTGCCAAGGTGATGAAAAAAAGATAGAAAACAAAGAATAAAGAAATCGCCCCAGTAACTCAAAAATTCGCTGGAGAATCGCCCTGGTGAATCAATCACAGCAGTGATAGGCGGTAAGGTGAGCGACAAGAATAACCTATAGTGCGAGCAAAAAAATGGGGTGGATGGCCTGGGATGGAACGTGGGACGACTGCCACCAGTTTAAAAGGGGTCAAGTGGGAAAAACGCTTACCGATGGTGCAGAATCGTGTGGTCTTGAACCGAGAAACGCAGTGTTCCAGAGCGACGGGACGCCGGCTTGGAGATTCGGAAGTGAAAATAAATGTGCGCATGCGTATTAAGCAGTGTGTACGGGCAGTAGAAAGAGGACAGGTGGAATACCTTGTTAGGTCCCAGTATAGGGAAAAAGCTGAACAGGTGCTGATGCACTCGAATAAAAGTGTAACAGCAGGATGTGCAAGCCATAAAAGAGAAATGTTGGGAAGCAGTGTGTGGAACATGATTCGAAGTGCTGTGTGTGGCAATTAGATGTCTATAAAGGTAAGCGCAATACTGTCAAATGAAACAATGAAATACATTACTTCAAAACGGAAAATAAGAAAGAAAACTTGTAAAATGAAAACAAGTGAGAGAATAAAAGTGGATAATGAAAAGTAGAAAGGACAAGTGAGAATAAATGAGGTATCATAGAAAAATGAGAGTGAAGATTGAAGAAAAATGTAGAACGGTAACTAGAATACAGTGAAATGCGGATATATGAGTAGAACTGGGTATGAAGAAGAGGGATCACTGGTGATCCGACGAAGAGATAAAGTGAGGACAAAGAAAAGAACGGAAAAAACAGATGAAAAGTGGAAGTTCACAAAAAACTGTGAAAGATTAAGGTAAGAGGGAAGAGAAAATGAAAATGGATCGTGGGAGACAAAGAAACAAACAAAAAGAAGAGAGAATGCTGCCAAGAGAGAGCCAACATGAACACGGAAAACATTGTGAAAGAACGTATCACAGAAAGCTGCTATACTCCAGGCTTTCATTGAGTCCTTTTGGGTGGGCAGAACCCAGTTTATAGATCCAGTACAGTTCTCTTTGGAGGAGGGATTTTCTTGGGTCTATGCCTTCTAGTTTGTTAACCACCTCCAGTATAAGAAACCGGATTTGACTGATGTTATGATTTTGTTGTACAAAATGGGCTGCAACGCAGGATTTCAAATTTTTGTTTCTTATATTGCTGCGATGTTCAATAAGTCTAGTTTTGATCTAGCGTTCGGTTTTTCCAACATAGGGTAGCCCGCAAGGGCACTTCAATAAATATACTACATTCATAGTGTCACATGTAGCATTGACTCGTAGCTGGATGGGAGTGCCTTTTGCAGGGTGTGTTATGATGTTCCCAGAAATTATGCTGTGGCAATTTGTACAATTATGACAAGGGATGGTTCCTTTGGATATAGTCGGTGAAATGGTACGAGGTTTCAACATAGCTTGTAGGTTCCTCGAGCATTGATACGTAAAGATTGGTGCTTGGTCGAAGGTTCAAGCTGCAGTACTTGCCAATGTTTGATAATGCATCTTTTAATCAAACTGCTTTTTGTGGAAAATTTGGATACAAAAACATTTCGTTGTTCGACTGAGCTTGTGGTACCTCTGGGTTTGAGTAAGGTAGAACGATCGATAGTCATCACTCTGTTGCTAGCAGTTTTGACCACTTGATCCGGATAACCTCTTTTGAGGAATTTTTTGATTATGATGGCACTGTCATGTGTGTAAGCTTCCTCTGTGGATGCAATTCTCTTCACTCGAAGTAATTGGGAGTAAGGAAGGTGTTTCTTTAGACTGGGTTGGTGAAAACTGGAATAATGAAGATAGTTATTGCGGTCAGTTGACTTTGTATAAATGGATGTTTCAAGTTTAGTGTTATTGATTCTGATGTCGACATCCAAGAATGAGATTCTCGAAGAGCTGATGTTGTGGGTCAATTGAATCCTGTCATTGATGGTATTGAGATGATTGATGGCTGAAATGAGTTGCTGTTCTGTGCCTGTCCAAATTAAGAAAATGTCATCGATGTAACGATGGTACGTTTTGAGGTGATCTTGCCAATGAGGAACGGTGAGTATATGCTGAGTTTCAAAATCTTGCATGAACAAATTGGCGTACGATGGTGCTGCGCAATTGCCCATCGCTACGCCAGAGAGTTGAATGTAAAATTTGTCCTGATATTTGAAATAACTGTGTAACAAGGTGAATTGAACCAGTTCCATGAGAAATACTTGTAGGTCAGATAGTTTGTTGGTTTTCAGTAACGCTGCTTCAATGGCTTGTAAACCTAAGTCATGTGGAATGGATGTGTAAAGAGAATTTATATCTATGGTGCACAGTAATACTGGAACTTCTGGGTCGATGGAAATGTTTATGATTTTGGATAAAAAATCTGTGGTGTCTTGTAGATATCTTGACATTTGTATGACTGATGATTGTAGATGTCGATCGATGTAGGTACCAATAGGTTGATGAATAGAATTGCATGTGCTGACGATGGGTCTGAATGGGGGTTTGACCAGATGTTTATGGATTTTTGGAATCATGTAAAGATATGGAATTTGAGGATGTGTTTTGACCAAATAGCGTCAATCTTTGTCTGTGATGGTTCCAAAAGAGACTGCTTTGTCAATAGGAGACTGGAGAGTGGCAGAATACTCGTTATCGGGATCTGAGTTTATTTCCACATACGTGTCAGTGTCAAGGAGGTGGTTGTTCACGCTATCCAAATAGAACTGGGTGTCCACGATTACCAAGGCCCCGCCCTTATCTGCGGGGCAGATCTTAATGTTGCTATTAGTAGCCAATTGGGCTAATGCACTTTTCTCATTTTTAGAGAGGTTTTGTTTCTTATGAACCGTAGTCTGGTTGATGATGTTGAGATCTTTATGTACAAGTGCTTCGAAAAGGTCAATGGTTTTGTGACTGACCGGGGCCAGAAATGAACTTTTGGGGCATAAATCCATGAGCGTGCGCTCCTCAGTAGATGTGGGGGGTACACAGATTTTGGAAAAGAAATGTTTAAGTCGGAGTGTCCGCATAAACTTATAGAAACACACCTGTGTTTCTAGATCGTTGGTGGTGTAAGTAGGAACAAAGGTGATGCCTTTTTGTAACACTTTCATTTGGGTAGTTGAAATGCTGGTTTGAGAGATGTTAATAATTAAGTTCTGTGATTCTGTGTTGATTGAGCTATGGGGCACTGTAACTCTGTTGAACCGGGTCCGCCTGGATCGCCGGTTGCGTCGGTGCCTAATCCTAAAAAAGGCACCGGTCCAGTGCTTGAAATGGAAGGTTGACTCATGGAGGTACTACTTTGTTGTGTCTGTGCTTGGCGTGGAGGTTGACGTGGGTCTTGTCTGGAGAATCTTGCACGTGAGGAGTCATCGGATGATGACGTCTCTCCCTCAGTGGATTTGTTGAAATGCGATCTTTGTTGTCTTCGTGCTGTGTAGATCTCTGCCCAATTATAAACCTCCCCAAGTTTGTAATTTACAGTGTCCCTTTTGAATTTTCGTAATTTACGTTCATTGATTTCTTTAGTATATTTTTCAAGTTGTGCGTTAACATCATCAAGTGTTTGACCCAGTTCCTCTGGGGTAAGTTTGGTGCTTAATTCATCTTTTAGTTGTGTGACTTCTGTTGTGAGGTCTTCTAGCATTTTGGATAGCTCTTCCACAATTAATAAAATTACATCAAGTTATGTCAGAAACCACAGGGTACTGCGGTACTACAATCTTGTTGACTTCCCTCAAATCAATGATGAATCTTTAAATCCTAGTGTCAGTATCTTTTTTCAAGATAGGAAGAATAGGATTATTGCAAACATCGTAAGGAACTTCTTCCACAACCCCCACTAATCAAATCATGAACAATGCGTGTAAGTGCTTCTTCTCTTTCTCTAGAAATTTTATACTGAGGCAGTCTTGGCAAAGAAGCACCCTCCTTGAAACTAATATGTACTTGCGGAATAACCATTTGCCCTACATTGGTGTCTGAAGTAGCCCACAAAGTACTAGGGAGTGAAGCTAATGCAATGTCCTCTTTAACAATGCAGGATCTCTCAATCACGGGGTAATTGTCATTCAATATAACCCGTACTCCTTCCGGAGAACATCGTATCGTAGCCCTGAAATACTGGAGCATATCAAGACCCACAATATTGTCTGGTGTGTTCGGAGAAAGCAAAAATGGACATGGAGCAGAGAACTTATCAACATGGAATGCGAGTGCTTGTAACAATGGGCTAAGGGAAGGCGTTCCATCGAACCCTATCGATGTAATGGTTGAGCCAGACAGGGGAGCCCTAGGAACCAATTGTTTAGATAAGGCGCTACGAGTAGCTCCTGTATCAACCAGAAACTGATCAGTAGAACATAAAACATGTGCCCTAACATAGGGACCCCTCTGATCTACTGGAACTTCAACTGATTCCTTACCCCATCCTAGGCAATCCTATGCAGAAGTAGAATCTTGAAAATCAGACGGCACATAGTCGGACATTTGATATTGGCTCATTCTTTCAAAAGTGTTAAACCCATCCTGCCCACGTGTATTAGCATCAAACCTAGCGCGATTATTCGTGCTTCCTCTAGGCCCTGAATATCCTAAACAACTTCTCATTTGTTCCCGACCACGTTGACACTGCTGAGCACGCAGCACTGGACAATCAGAAATCCAATGTCCAAATTTCTTGCAGTACGCACACTGGTCAACAGACAAATTCGAACGAGTATAGGAAGGAAAGGACAAACCATAAGATCCACGTCCACCTCTATCATTACCTCTAGAAGGCGGACCATAAGCCTGAGCCAACATAACCTTTGTTTTCAACTCTTTAGTCTTCTTATCCTCATTACCCTTCGCTTCTAATTCCTGGCGTTCATAATACTGAGCCATAGTCAAAAGAGAAACTGGAGAAGAGGTAGTCCATGAACTCTCACTGGCCTTTAGGCGACTAGCTATTCCTGGCAAAAGGTTTGCGACATATTTATCGACAAACAGATGCCTACCCGTGTCATCTGTCAATGACTGGCCACTAAAATCGTGGAATGCCTCCTCAAAGCGTGTAAAGAAATCTGAAACCGATTCATCTGCCTTTTGCTTACACAACGCTAATACAGTCCAATCTATCTTTTTAGGAGGAATAATCATTTTTAACTTAACTAATATAGCTGTAGGGAGATCTAAAATCAATTTACACGGTTTTCTGTGCAGGCTCCTGCTCTACATCCATTTGTTCTAACTCTTTCCATAATGCCCCAAAAGTTGCACGATCATCAACTTTACGCACAGTTCTCCACATGTCAGGCATTTCAATATCGTCTGCTGCCTTTTTCTCCTCTCGCAAACGGACTGCCTCAACACGTAATTTAACCAAACGCCTGATTGTATCAGCCACCTGAGAAAAGACAAAAAGACCATCACACATTTGTTTACAATCCTGTGCTACATCATCGGGCTACAATTCATCAGAATGTTTCCTAAACCGCTCAACGACCTCTGCGGCAAATACCTCGGTAAAATATATTTGCTCCCTTTCCTGCCAATTTTTCATCTCCTCAGCTCAGAAGCAGGGGCGGTACTGCGAAGGGCTTTTCCAGCAGCAGATCTAAGCTCAGATGAATGCTGGGCGGGCAGCATAGAACGAGTTTCTCGTGCTTTCTCCTGCTCTGTAGGAGAATCCTCATCTGACTCATAAAGAGCAGAAGAAAAAATATACGGAGGGTGGAGAACGATCCAATGACAAGAAATCATCTTGCGGTTTATTAAGGATAGGATAAAGGGGTTGCCTAACAGCATATTGGCCAGTTACCTGTAAATGGCGCTCCCTATCCTCTCTCTCTTTTATTTCTTTTATTTCCTTTTTTTTAACTCTAATGCTTTCGCATAAATGTTCTTTCGCTGTTCTTTTTCAATCAAGGCTTGCTCACGCTTCATTCGTTCACGCACTTCTTTCTCCCACATTAGCATACAGTCAAACATATCTTGCCTAGTCTTTTGCTTAAACATATATTGATCCACATACTGAATCTTTCGCAAATAAAATGACCCATGCATAGGCCAACGCAACTCAGAATCCTTACGAGTGTATTTATTCCATAACGTGCTGTAGATTATGGAAGAAATACCATACTTAATTTACATGTCCCTATTAGGCGTCCCCTCTGGGGGGGAACGGTTGTGCTTCATTGAGTCTCAAACTGGTACCTCTACAAAAGCAACACATCCTACGAAGTGTGCCAGAAACAGGCATGCCAAAAATAGTGCAAAATATGCAGTATTATAATCAAAGTAGCGCTTAAGGTAATCTTCGTATGTTGCGCCGTTCAAACAAATTCAAATAGAGAAAAATCTCCTCATTACCTGCCTATATAAATTACAATTCATATATATCACATACATACAAATACGAATACTTGCCAGTCATACAAATCATAAGCCACAGTAAGTGTTACTAAACTACCTTACCAATCCAAGGCATTAAAAACCAACAGTAAGTGCTGCAGAACGACTCTTACCAATCAAATGGTGTCCAGGTTGCAACTGCCAAGTTCTCAAATTGACCAAATGGTCACTGCACAGCGAATCAACTGAAGAGATCTCAGTCGAGGACCGGCGCCACCTGGATGGCCAGATCAGAAAGAAAGGAAAACCGCTGTGGTTGCCAAGACTCGGGTCTCCTCAGGCAGCGATCGCGTCCAAAGCGAGATTTCAATCCTTCATTTTGACCAGTCCTTCGGGCATCCGAGTCGACAATCAGCCCTGCGTTGGAGCGCCAATTTGTAGTAGTGCACCTCAGCAAGGCCTACCCGTGCTAGGGGTTCTCCCTTCTCTGCACAGAGTCCTCAGACCAGTAGAAAGAAGTTGGCACAGAAGCTGGAATAGAGAATACATAGTTTATTAAACCTCATGAGGTGGAACTACATTCACACAGCACCCTTCGGTAATGTATGAAGTAGCACACTGAATGGAAGGAGCTTGGTCCTATTATACCCACACAGGGGCTCAAATGAAAGCGGTACACGTACAAAATGCTGGTTTTGGGTACATATAAGGTCATACAGAAAATGCACAGTCAACAAGTGGGAGGAGCTAACAGTTGCTAATTCTGGTGAACACATCCTGACAGTTATAGACTGGGGACAGCTGCAAGGACAGCTGCAAGCTCAACTAAGCATGTGGGGAGTAGAAAAGGATAAATATATCTCATCTCTAGGCAAATTTCAAGAGCAGTTAACAGGAAGGTAGGACAGAGTATATGGTGAGCACATGGTAGCACATGGCAAACAAAATGGCTGACAGAAATACAAAATGGATTCCACAAAACGGACAAGATAGTCTCTAAATACAGGATGGCTTCTGCTAATGCTAACCCCATCGCTGCCAAATTACAACATGCTTTTGAAATACAGCATTATTGCATTGTCTAATATTTTGAAATGGGTTTGATTTTTTTTCTCTAGCCCCTCCCCCGACCCCGCCCCCACTGACCCCCATCCCTACCGGTGCAGTCCTCGGCCACAAACCACACTGTAATTTTGGCCCCAACAGAAAGTTTGTGAGTACCCATGCTGTAGGACATCTGTAAGTCTGTGGAACATTATTACTGGGCAGGAATTCAGACACCTGGGAAAATATGCATATCTGCATAAAGGTAATAATTGGAGACATTAGTGCACAACTGTATGATTTAAGAGGATAAAAAGACACACAATTAAACATATGGTTTATATTTTACATTGTACGCAGTAATAATATTTTGACAGATCTGCACCTTTCCCCATGAATTGAGTACTTAATGTTGGGCACATTTCTCTCCTAGTATGTACCCCTTACAGATGTGCAGATTTAATTCTCAGCTTCAATCTCTACAGGGGCAAGAATCTCTCCTCGGTATTATGTATTGGAAACTGGGCTGGGCAGGAGTGAGACCATTTCCAGAGCCGGTCCACAGGGACAGCTCTTCCTTTGCAGTTTTTCTTGCTGCACAGAGTGGAGTTTAAAGCCATCACAGCCCCACACCGACACCTTCACAACCCCACACCCTGCCGCTCTCATTGAGGCAAATCGATTTTATAGAGAACGTCATGTAAGTTTGTGCTTCCTACACAGTCATACACATCCTGTGACCTGTCTCCTACAGTTGTGATACTGTCCCTCCTTAGATCCTGCTCTCTGATACTGGAAGAGTGGATTGAGACTGAAAAACTGATCCATTTCTACCAGACAGGGTCCAGACAGCCGTGAATGACAATAAATAATATAGCAGCATTGTCATGTCTGGCACACTGCACTTTGGCACCATCAAACCCTCCCCTGTTTGCATGCTTTGTTGACTTTACTGCCGCTTTTGATAGTGTGTGCCGGCCACTCCTACCGATGAACCTAACTAGGTGGAGTATAGGCTTTCCTGTTTTCAGTTTCTATTTTTGGTCAATTCTGGGGGGGGGGGGGGGGGGTCCGTTTTTTCAATACCTTAAAAAAACAGTCCTTATCAGTGGTTACACATTTTCGAGCCATTAAAAACAACAGAAACAGTGTTTTTCCGGTGTTTATGGAATTTTAATTTAATTTCAATTATTGCTTGCTTTCTGAACTGATAGTGCATGTGCACAGGGTGTATGAGATCTAAATACATTTTTACTGCACCAGAATGGACTACAAAGTCAATAGCGTTCTTCAATGACTCAAAAGATTGTAAAGATTCTTTCAGCAAACCATCGAGCAAGTAACAAGGATCTCTTACAGGGAAGCACTTCAGCTCATGTATCGATTTTGACAGACCATCATACAACTTTTTCACATACGTAGCAGAATTACTGCAAATACAAACAATATCACTCAAATTTTCATTGAACTTGAAATAATAACACAGCGTCTTTCGACCAAAGACCACTAAACTGAAAAAAGCGGAAGGAAGAAGAGACAATGTTTTCGTGACATCCCTAAACAACAAAACTCAAGCAGAATATTGTGAGCCCAGACTTTCTTGATGCTATCTTGTATAACAAAGTTACATTGTATTGGCCCCTTCAGGAAGAAATAAAAATATCTCTTTCACTCACCTTATCCTTTCTTTAAATGGCATTTAGTTTGTGGTTGCAAAGGTGTTTTTTCAGTGTTTATATGTTTATACAGGTGAGGGTTATTTTCCTTTTGGCAGAGTTTTATCAGTTATTAAAGGTTTAAACCTAAAACCAGATAGCCTAAGTATACCTAACACCCTACTGAAGGCTGCTGTAGGTCTGTGGGAGTGCATCAAACTGGGTAAAGGTGGGAGTCACACAACAAATAGAAACCAAACAGGGTTGTGTTATGGCACCTCTCGTATTCAACCTATACACAGTAGTTCTTGGACGTGTATTGAACAAAGCTCATTGTTTCCCCCCACCCCGAGGACAGGCGGTCAAAAAGTTCTGATCATACAATATGCAGACGATCTGCTCATTTTACATCAGGCAAAAGTAGGCATTCAACGGGCACTGGGTGAATTGAATACATGCAATTCATCTAACAAGCAAAAAGTTAACACAAACAAAACTAAGGTAATTATGTTTGGGAAACATAAAAACAAGCTCAAGCATTTTTGGAAGGTAGACCAGTTAAGGATCACCTACACATCAACATACAACTATTTTAGAGTCTGACTCTCGGATAATGGCAGTGCCTCTGTGCAGATATATAAGATCAGGAAAAAAGACAGTGCGCTAACATACCCCTTGTGCAAATTGACTGCACATCTTTATTGCCCCTCATCTGAAGCAATCATGAAAGTTGTTAAAGCAAAGCTGATTCCAGCCATTTCCTATGGCCATCTTGATTTGGATTCTCAATTTTCAGAAGTATTAGACAAGCTTCAATGCATTTCATACATAACAAAACTTCATCTCCCACATGCTACGTGGCAAGTTTAAATACACCTGGAGTTTGCACTTTAAAAGCAGGACGTGGAATGTAAACCAGCGGGCATCAAATATTATTACAAGGTCACAAAGGCAAAACCCAAAAAAGTGTGAGCCAAGATATTTACAAACTAGAAAGGACCCCTGGTCAATATATTGACAGGCAGCCATCAAAGTTCTTAAAGACCTAAACCTCATAAAAGATGGTCTTTTAGGAAATATGTCTGAGCTGGCCTTAAAAGCCATTCTGAAAAGGCAAGTAACTGCGTTATCAAAAAATGTGGATTTAAGTAAGCTGAAATTGGCTGACCCTTTTGACTTAATTTGCAGCTATTATGAAGAAAACAGAGTGCAGCCAAATCTGAGAGTTGCATTAAGGAAGTCATCCAGGATTCGCATCTTGCATGTGAGATTCATAGTACTACCTATAGATGAGTACAGATGCAAAAAAATACAATTGATGGACGGATTGCTGAACAATGTCAAACATTCACCCCAGCATAGAGATCTGGGCCTAAATCCTTCGTTTTTTTGCTCACCATACCACTCCAGTTTGGACCCAGCAATATGCAAATCAGTTTAGACCCTGCTCCTCATGGGAGCAGTCCTGCCTGGACCAGAAACAAGCATCCTGGAACCGGTTTCAGGGTATCACCCCTCACCAGCCATGCTAGATTGACTTCAGTGGCATCGCGAGCATGGGACCCAAGTCTGGCAAACCCGTCCCACTTAAGGCAACAAATGTAAAAAAGAACAATTGATGGTCGGAAGGTTAAACAATGTCAAACATTCACCCTCAGCACAGAGATCTGTGCCTAATTCCATCTTGTTTTGCTCACCATGCCATTCTGGTTTGGACCCAGCCATAAGCAAATCAGTCTTGACCATGCGCCCCATGGGAACAGTCCAGACCGAACTGCCAGGCCAGATCCCCCGTGGACTGGAAACAAGCATCCTGGACCGGTTTCAGCCCCTCATCAGCCAGGCTAGCTTGACTTCATTGGTACGGCGAGTACTGGATCCACGTCTGGGCATAGCCATCCCACTTAGGGCAACAAATGCAAAAAATGCAATTGATGGTTGGAATGATGAACAAGGTCAAACATTCACCCTCAGTGCAGAGATCTGGGCCTAAATCCATAGTGTTTTTTTGTTCACCATGCCATTGCAGTTCGGACTGCAAATCAGTCTTGACCCTGCTCCCCATGGAAACAGTGCAGCCCGAACTGCCAGGCCAGATCCTCCCTTGACCAGAAACATGCATCACAGGAACTGGTTTTGGGGTATCAACCCTCATTAGCCGGGCCGGAGTAAATCCGACATTGTTTATAAACTGGAATCGAACGACCTCCTGTCAGCGGTACCAGCCCAGCACGTTGGATGCAACCAATCCTACTCCTTACAATGGGAGCATGCATTCCGAAAGGAATGTATGCTTTCATTGCAAAGAGCAGAGGTACGGTTCATCCCTGCAGCTCGTGGCAGGCACCTCAAGGTGCCTCCTACCGGGTGTAGGGATCAACAGGGGGACATCTATGGTGCTCCCTAGGCAGCCATCCGGAAGCCTTGTACCCATGGAGCCCTGCTGGGGGCCCCCAAAGTAGTATTCCCACAGCTTTTCTGTGTAGGAAAGGCCGGCACAGAAAGGCTGTGGGAATCTTTCATCACAATTAGGGCTCCCGGTTTTCAGTTTTTATGGATTTATACATATAAATACAGACGGAAATCTATATTTCCTTTGTCTGTATTTATATCTATAAACTGCAAAATACAAGCAAATTTTGACACGCTGCTGTCGGGTATTTTGCTACCAACAGGGCTCTTGGAATGGAAGATAAGGCGCGATAAGATAAGGCGAGGGCTTTGGAGAGCAGGGCACTAAGTAGAAACGCTTGCGCTCCTAGCTGCGCTCGATGCATTGTGAAAATTCAGGTCAATCTGTCAATTAAAGCCTAAATGACTCCCACGCAGCCTTTCCAACCACTTTATCATTAGCCATTTGCCACATTTACATTTTCTACAGGAGTCAGGCGCCCTGACGAGTGTTGTTGTTTACATTGCTGTCCTCCGGCTTCACAGCACCCATCCCGTTTCCTTTCAGACCAGGCATCTCAGGGCTGCGTTTCTTTTCTTTCGCAAACAGCACGGCAACTGTTTCTGTTTAAATACATTTAAAAAATGGACACGTAGCTCCCACCGTGTCCTGTGTAAAAGGCAGCTCTCACAGGGGGTAGACACTGCCTGCAGTCTCGTAAGAAGGGGTGAAATAAACAACAAAGCCTCATTAACATTTGAATGGTCTTTTTAAAGACCTGTGAAGTACTCGGGTGAGGCTTGTCAGCTTTGTTATATCGCATCCTGTGAGAGTTAATGGGCGACTCCTGACCCTGACTATGGCGGTGGATTCCTTCCAGGAAGAACATTGGGGTTTAGAGTATGGCCCCCTCCTTTGTTGGCTCATGCTGCGGAACCCCCAAGAGAGTAAATAGCTGCCTCTGGGAGCTGACTGCGGTTGCAGCTTTCTGCAAGGAAGCACACTGGTGTTTAGTGTATGGCCCCCTTCTTTGCTGCGGAGTGGGGGGGCATACGCTAAACATGTTTGTCATAGGATGTAACACACATTTTGAAGAATACATGTAATTTATATTCAAGACAAATATGTTGAACTTAGTGTCTGAATGATTAACTGTATTACATAAAAAAAGGAAATATAATGACTGTGACTGTTGACACACAGAAAGCTGTGCATTGCTCAAATGATTCATGCGCTGTGACAGAGTTGCATACATGCCAACATTTTGTAGCTGCAAAGCGGTAGATTTTGAAAACAAAATTAGTAGAATTTATTTCCTAAACGGATTTTCATAGGAACAGAGGTAATTTTAGGTAGGAGGCAGCTAAAAATAAAGCTGCTTCGGGCTTAAAAAATTGGGAGTCTCCCATCTGAATTGGGTCTATTGCATACATACCAACATTTGGGAGGAGAGAGTTTTAAAAAGAAATAGGGGGTATTTATTTTCCCCATTGACTTGTATTGAATTGGGGACTATTGCAGGAGGGACATTTTTGGCATGAAAAATCTGGATTCTCCCTCCTGAATCAGGCCTGTCGGCACGTATGCTGTTGGCATGAATGAGCTGGTTGAGGCAAGTATGTGCTTAGCTTATTCACATTGAAATAACTGAGCGGTTACAATTAGTAAGTGGTAGCGAGGTTTGGCACAGCACGATAGCCTGATGCCAGCGCTGGCACAGCCCCATTTATTCATGTATCAGCCGCTTTTACGTGCACTTCCTTCCTATCTTGGCACCAACAAAAAAGTGGCCTCATTATCGAACCATAAACCTTAACAAGCATTGACATAGCCAATAGGTCTCGCCTTTGGGACCTTATAAGTGTTTATCCATGCAACAGTTGATGTTGTTGCACTAAGGATATTGTGCTACATAACTAAATACTTATAAGGTCCCAAAGGTGAGACATATTGGCTTTGCCAATGCTTGTTATTTGTTTTCTAATACAATATAGACTATATTGTACTAGAAAACGAATAAAATTGTCGATTTAAATAAATATGGAAAAATACTAGCTCTAGCGTCGTCTTTTGCTTGTGGCAAAAATAAATGTGTATAAATACAGATAAAATGTCCCAAAATTATTTGCTTGTTCGCGTTCTCAAAATGCGTGTTCGCAAGTTATTTCCCCCCGAGCATGCAAACAGCAATTGCCAACAGGAAAAAAGCATCGCGAACAAGCAATGAAACAGAGATTTGCCTAACGCAATTCCGCAAATTCCGCCCACCCCTAATACCGATGCGGTCGGAATGGGTACGACGGACGGTTGGAGCCATTTCCGACCGCATCTAAACTAAGCAAAATGATGCCTATGCTAGTGTTCTCTGAGAAGATTAATATAGGACAGATACCAAAAATTATCTGTCCTGAGTTTTTTATATACTCCTTGACTTAACCTTCAAGTTTACTTTGTAATCATTCATCTAGTAGCTATCTAGAAAATTCAATAAATCCAACAAACAAAAAGGTGGTTTGCATAACTTTTTAAGTAAACCATGTATTTTTTCATAAGGAAAATTAATTTTCACTTTTTCTATATCTTTTTGACTTTTTTCTTTTCATACATGTACATACATATTTATCGCATTTAACATGTATATATATATATATATATACACAATATTTACAATATAAACATAAACATAATAAAACAACAAAACTTTCTCCTGAACCGTTTTTGTGGTTCAAATGCCCAATTATTTGAACAAGGAAATCTATGGCACTCAATTATACGACCTTATTCCTTTATCTTGGTCACCACATCCAATTGTAATGAAGCCTGGGAAGCTAAAATGACTTTATACTTTCATTTTTCTTAAGGCTCTCATCAAGTCTTTTTGATTCAATTTAAACATTTTATGGTGGTGTCAGACTAAACAACAGTCGACGCGTTCCAGCCTATGAACTATTCAGGCCTCTTCATGACTTTGGGCAAAGAATATAAATTTACCTGCATACAAATGCAGTCTGAATCGTTTGTACAAATTAGCCGGCAGGTTCCGCACCCACTCAATTGTGGGGGCTTTTAGTAAAGGAGAGCGCCCCAACCAAGAGCATCTCAAAAAAGTCGCATATGGCTCGAATTCTTCACGGTGAAGCCCAATTACTTAAGGGTCTCTACAGCACCCACGCGACCTAGAACGGCGCTGGCCGTTCTTCACCAGGGGCTAAAACCCAGAATAAGAAGCAAAATCCTATTCTGAGAGCAATCTCCGTTTTGTTCACGCCGCGACTGCATCAGCATTGGCCCCATGGAGTTAACCAATACCCTTTGCCACTGTCTACCACCACATGAATCATCAATCATCACTCATAATTACTCCCTCATCACTGCAATAGTTGTAGTTATCTCTTCCAATCCAAGCACGGGAAGGTTAGGTTTGTAAAGTTACACAATTCATCTTTGACGCAGGCAACACATTGGAATTTGGTATTTTGGCACTCTTGTAAAGGAACGATATTCTGGGGCAGCCCTGCTAAGTGATGCAAAAAAAGGATAGGCATGCAGTGGAGGCCGGCATCGTCTCCAATTTCATGAAGGAATGGTGGAGGCTTATTCAATGCACACTGGTCCAACTGTAATCCAGCAATATATATGTGATTACAAATGGTGGGGCAGGATATATTGGACACAAAAATTACGATGTTTCACTATCTACTTTTTTGGGGGCAAAGATAGAAGTTCAACGAGAGATAATTAAAAAGGTATATGGGGCCCTGGCATACTCATTCCAAGAAGTTCATCCTCAAACTCAGGAGGATCACCAGGAAGTTGGTCAGCTAACACATTTGAATATGAACAATCCTCCTCCTCTGCTGCTACAGGAATTGTGTAATTGTGTGGTATGAAATGTTGGTTCGTTTTCATCGTAGTCAATCTCTACACATTTAGAGGTGAAAGACTGGTCCTGCTCACTGTAACAACCACATCAGCTGCACAGAACACACACTCAGCAGACACACTGGCTACAGTACAAGCCTGATACTTTATTTTCAGCCTGCTGAACTCTGGCCATTGTTGTCATCTTCCCATGCCAATACATCAATGGGTTTTGATCCATGTAGACCTCTTTTGGATTATACAGTTACTCCTGGAACATCTTGTGGATGGTCATTGGTGCTCCCACTTGCTCAGCCGCTAGCCATTGCCTCTGCACTGGACTTAAGCCCTGCCGATTGAAACCAATACAATGCAGAGGTTGGGTCTGGTTCCTCTGTTGCTGTTGTTGCCGATGTTCTGGTTGATGGTGTTGTTGGCTAATGTGAGACAAGAAGTTGAAAGTGGCACCCCAGAACAGAAGGGTAGGACTCAAAGTTCCAGCCATTCTTCATCTAGGTCTCCGGCTTGCTCAACAATCCACCTCTTGTATTTTGAAACATCCCCTTCAGAAAAAGGAATGAAAGTGGACAGATTTTGTTTGTACCGTGGATCAAGAAGTATGCAGAGATGTACTGTTTGAATGAGATGATGTCATGTTGCAGCCTTGTATTACAAGCCTAATGAAGGATTAAGCTCCCAGCCAAGGCATGCATTTCTGTGTTTTTATTCACACCTGTGAGGGTGAAGCTTTCAGACACCTTCTTTACCTGGCCCTGCAGCAGATACAACAACAGGATATGTTGACCCATCGTACTGTCCTCCATGCTAATTTCCCACGTGAAAACTTCAAAAAGGGAGTAGCATCTGTGTCAGGCATTTGACTTGGCCTCATTTGTCCACATCCATGGTTATAGCTTTCCCAACTGCATCCCCTACTCTTTAAATTACATACTCATTGATCTGTTTGTACTGTTCAAAAAGATGTTGCAACATGTAATAGGTTGACTTCCGATGTGTTGGCACCTCCTGTATCAGGGTTTTAACTGGTACTCTATTAATTCACTGAATAATCCGCAAATGCTTCCAGGCTTTAAAAGAATGTCTGAAATTAGTGCATATTCTTCTGCAGGTGCTCAGTACGTTGCTACATCTTCTGTTTTTTAGAAAGAGTTTCACCACCATGTTGATGCAATGGGCCAAACACAGAACCCTGAAATAGCAACCGTCTGACATTGCCTTGACAATGTAACTGCCATTGTCCGTGGCAAAAAATCCAATTCCGAGACCAATAGGTCACAGCCATTCATACACCTTGGCGTTAAATTTGTCCAAGATGTTTACAGCTGTATGTGATTTCTCCATTGGGAACATGGCCACTGTTGCATGCCACCAAATGCACTAACATTTTCTTCAGGGCCAAGGCCTGTAGATATCTTTTGATTTGCCCCTGCAAAAGAGATTCAGTGTGCAGTGATGCACATGTAATCAGTCGCCTGAAAACTAGTCCACATGTTGGTCATCAGGTGGATAGTGTGAACAACACTTTGCTGCAAAGCTTGTCCAACCAATTGCTGCACATCGTGATGCAACGCTGGAATAGCAACTCCGGCATAATAGGTCTGACTTAGAATCTTCCATTTTAAACAGATGGCTGCCACAAATTCTAAGAATCCCACTCCTTCCATAAAAGAACAAGCATTTGCAATGCAACAGGTCTCGCATTTGTGGGAGGTAGAGCTATTGGTGTTGTAAATGACTGTCTTTTACCCATGTTTTTTGGTTTGGAGTGGGTGTATGTGATGTGGAGTGGAATTATGTGGGTGGGATTGGTATGGTTAGTTGTAAAATTGTGTGTGCTGGACTGGTGTGCTGTTGAGAGGATTTCTGTAGTGGAATTATGTGGTATGGTGTGCAGTGGAATTGAGTGGTTTGTAATTAGGTGGTATTGAGTCTATTGGAATTGTGTTATGATATTGTTTGTAATGGAGGGAAATTATGTGGAATGATATATTTTGTTGTGAAGTGGTATGTAGTGTACTTTAATTATGTGGAGGGATGTTGAATTGTGTGGCATGATGTGAATTCTGTGTGTGTACTGGATGTATGTGGTGGGTTGTGTAGTTGTGTTGTTGAGTTGAATTATGTGGTGTGGAATGGAAATGTGTAGAGTAGAATTATGTGGCATGGAAGTATGTGGCATTGAGTGAAATTATGCATTTATTTAAATATTGAACCATAAAAATCCATAGAAGTTACACCTCACAATGGTACACGTTGTTTTAGATGTGGACTAGCCCATTCAAGTGGCATTTACATTTTGCTTGCATCCAACACATTAGGTCTGGCCTTGAGACTGCTCAACATTACTGGACAATTTATGAGACATGAGTATCCTCCAGGACAGTCATCACCTTGGTACTGAGTAACAATTATCATGTACAACTATTCTCATTTAGTGCATTTTTGATAAAAGTGCTTCTTCAGCATGAGAATATCCTTAATATGTTAATGGAACAGTTGCACCAACATCAGATTAGCTGTGATTTGTGGATTGTGGGACATAATTAATATGTTTCTGCTGACAGAAGGCTAAGTGTAGTTGAATATATTCTGCTTTTTGTTTGGATAGTTTCTTGAATCTGCAGCTATGTAGTGGAAGCGCTTCATGAGGAGTTCTGTGTTAACAGTGGTAACAGGAGAAGTGAGACCACTGCCTATTTGTTTGTAGATTTATAAGATCAGTTCTAAATAAATATAACTTTTTAAACTTTGTATGTAAAACACCTGCGCATGGATGTCATTTTTCGAGACCTAGTAATACTCGCAGTCTACAGCAATATTTATGCTTATGTTTGAAGGAAACTATCTAGCATCTTTCTGCCAAGACTTGCAGGAATTGCAAAAAGTGGGCCATATTTAATTAGATATATGATTTTGGGGCACCTACTATTGTAGAGGTAGTTGAGTTTGCTACTGAAAACTGTTGTCACCTACTCCAATGTAGCATTTCAGGTGTCTGACTTAAAATTGTATATGGCCAGTGAAACAAACAGTGGAAGATTTGCTGGTGAAATACAACACCAGAGAATTCCATGGACACCAGCTGAAGCCGATAAAACAAGGACATTAATCTGGAAATTGCTTAGGTAGGGTCAACAATGGGAATTGTAAGGACCCGGTTTTAAAAGTAGTGCAGTAGCAAACCAAAACAGACTGCTTTTATTACTTTTTCTGTAACCCTTTTGAGCTGTAATGCTGCATTTCTCAATGAAAATTCTCCAAGCTCTTAACAATGGATGTTTTGAAATTAGTGCAAAGGACGACAAATATTGGTATAATAAAACAGGTGAACTGACTGCCGGTATTGAGTAAATTACTCAATTGAAATCGGGGGCGTGGCCAGGCGCCGGAGATGGCAGGAGCTTCGTGTGAAAATTCCGGAGGACGGCCAGCCACTTCAGCGACCCCTGCATGTCGACGTGGTTCCGAAGGTCTTTGCTGCGAGGTTCCCCGCGTCCCGACGGCTACGAAGGACTGCTGCCCTGACTATCGCCCTGTTTTGGACCCAGTGATCCTTGGTAGAGCGAAACGATAGACGAGTCTTCTAGTGACGTCACCGATCTTCAATATTCAGTTAAGTATAAGTGGAGCGTCTCCCAGTTCTTAGTTTGGTTCTTAGTTTGGTTCTTAGTTTTGGTATCCCAGAGATACGGTTTGTATTGGTACTTGCAAGCACCAAAACCGAGGGGTTCGTGTATTCACGACAATATCATAATTAGATAATCCCTTGAAGTTTGAAGCTAGACTAGTGAGCGAAGATGCCTGGTCTCAGCAGACTTGGAAACTTGTTTTGTCTTGGTTGTAGTAAGGACTCCCGATTAGAGGATTCGTGTCCGGTTCCTCCGATTGGAACTCCAACATATGAGTTATATATAAAGCATGGAGTAGGTCCTATCACGTATAACGAGGTATGGATGAAATACACCCGCAAGGATGGTGTTTTAAAATGGCCCCAACATGGTAGTTTTGACTCAGAAATATTAGATAACCTCGAGGTCAAATTGTTCAAGAAAAAAGCCCGGCCGGCGATGTTTGACTCTTTTCGCTTATGGCGCAAAGAAGCCAAACAGAAAGAAATGAAATTAGCAAAGAAAAACAAAAGAGGTATGTCGATGGTACAAGCTGCCATCGCATACAGGGATAACGAGGAAGAGCAGGAAAGTGAACAAATGCTCAGAAGCAAGAAACTAGCAATAGATAAATGCTACCCGATGTTACCACATGGGGGACAAGACTCAAAGGGAACACCTGAGAAAGATCCATTAAAGTCCCATTTATTAAACTCACCACCCCCATATACATCGAGTATTGTTGGACCCCCGAGACGTATTGTTATACCGCGCCCTAGCGCACGAAAAGCAGCTCTTGCACAAGCACCAGCTCCTCTTCCGCTGGTGCCTACTTCTCCGGCGCAGCCTTCTCAAGGGCCGCCGCCTTTGCTACATACTCCTTCTACTTCTAGAACTTTGCCTACTGCTCCAACTATTCACTACGATACTACGTCTGCTACTGCCTCAACTTCCTCTGCTGTTGCCTCCACTTCCTCTTTACATCAGCCTGTCTTTTCTGGCGCATCTGCTTCACCGCAAGCTTCTCCTTCTGTCAGACAGAGAGTGACACATACTGTCACTGGTCTGTTCTCGCCCTTCTTTGGGTTGCCTAAAACGACCCCTAAACCAGAACGAAGACAGTTGCGTAGTCAACTACCCGACTACGAGGAAAGAGAAGTACTGAATGAGTTAGCACGCAAATAGGTTACTGATACTGTAAGGTATGATCTGCAGTCTGTTATGGAAGTTTTCCGTCAGTGGGATCCATCCACTCAAAGATACGTATTTGAGGAAATGTGTGTATACCTCTGGGAAGATGTACGAGACAATGACCCAAAACGCAGAATGCAGGAACTAGCCCGCATACGATTCAAATTTTATGAAGGCATGATTATAGGCGCAGATGTTGAGAAAGCAATGGATTTGTTGTTATCTTATAGGAGCACGGGAAACAGCTCTAGATCGTTTGATGAGGACGATGTGTCCGGTAGGAAAAGGGCGCGACAGTACCCCATGAGAGAGGTTCCCCCGGTATGGAGGGAAGGCGATGCGAACGAGCAACCGCCTGTTCCACCGCATTTCCAGCGTGTATGGGTACATGTCCCCTGGAAAAGATCCGAAGTTTTAGCACTCAAACAGACACTACCCGATCCCCGTAAAAACCCAGCAGGATATTACAAGGAGTTGTCACAGACTGCCAGCTCATGTATAATGAATTTAGCAGATATAGACATGTTGTTTGGGAACGTTGTTCCGCATCCTTTATGGAGTAAAATTCGTCATGCGGATCATGATCAAGAACTAGGTGACTCATGGGCTAATATTACTGCTACTGATGCCAGACAAGTTGGTGGTTCTAAACCCGAGCCTTTAATAGCAGATCTTCCCGGTAGGATTATTGCGTACATGAAAACGTTGATGCCTGAATTACGCGTAAATTGGGACAAGCTATCTGCGTTCAAGCAAAAGAAAGATGAGAATGTGTCTGACTTTTTCACGAGGTTTGAGGAGACTTTCACTGATCACAGTGGTCAGGACATGGCTACCGAGGGTGGCCAAAGACTGTTTGTAGACAAATTTGTACATAATCTGCTTCCTGAACTATGCAATAAATTGAAAGATTCAGAAAGTGCTTGGGCTGTCTCCACGTCAGCACAGATTTTAGCCACAGCCCAGTACTATGAAAATAGACGCAAAGACGAGCTAGATAAGTTAGAGAAGAAGACTAAAGAACTAAAGACTAAAGTTCTTCTCCAGCAAGCGTAGCCGCCTCGCACTCCTAGTCAGCCCAATTATCAGCAACCGCAGCAGTATTCGAGAAACGCGCAAGGGAACGAGTTTTCCCACCAGCGTTCTCCATATGGCCCGAATCAATGTGCATATTGCAAAGAAGAGGGTCATTTCAAAAGTAATTGCCAAGCTCTTGCACGACGTTTAAACGGTGCCTCCGGCATAAGAGGTAAAGGTGTTCAACAGGCTCCTAGAGGTAGGGGCCGTGGAAACTTCACCCAGAACACCAATTCTTTTCCGCCTCAGAATTCTATGAATAGCTTTGACCAACAGAATAATGCGTCCTCCAGGTCAGCTCAGTACTATGCAGATGACTACTACGCAGAAAACGAGAATGAGGGTAATAGTTGCTAGGACAGCCATGGACAAAGAGAGGGAGTTGTTTCAGTTCCAGTAGATCAGAATGGACCTTATGTCGAGGTGATTACATCCGGAGTGTCGGAGCCATTTCTGCTGGATACTGGTGCTACAAAAAGTTCGATTATGCACTCAAAACTTCCTGGCGCACCTTTGTCCGGCGAAATGAATGTTTCAGTAGGTTTTTCTGGCGCCCCTGTTAGAAACCCGATCTCCAATCCCATGCCCCTTTCTGTTGGCCCATGCGAATTAGAAGCACCCCTCATTCTTACAACAGGTTGTGGCGAAAATTTGTTAGGTTTGGATTTGCTGAAGAATTATATGCAACTTTATACTGTTCTCCTTCGGGAGTACAACTCACCCTTGGTAAGAGAGTGATTTCCCCGATGTATTTGGCAAAGGAGAGCATTCTGACTGAGTTGTCATCTCTTCCAGATGTACTTTGGGCGAATGGTTCAAATGATGTAGGTCGTTTGGAGATAGCACCGTATGTCATAACATTGAAAACTAATGTCAGGTTGCCACGTATTCCCCAATATAGAATGTCAAAAGAATGTGAAAAGGCTTTGCTAGAAATAGTCCACGATCTAATTGCGAAAGATGTCATTGAAGAGACTACAGGCAACATTTGTAACAGTCCTGTTTTGCCTGTCTTAAAGCGTACCGATCCTTCACAGCCCCCTGTGTACCGATTTGTGATCGACTTAAGGGAAGTGAATAAGATCGTTGTACCACAGTTTCCAGTCGTCCCCGACATTACTGCCTTATTGACAATGGTTCCAGCTTTAGCCAATTGGTTTTCAGTGATCGACCTGAAGAATGCCTTCTTCAGCATCCCGATCGCCGAAGAGAGCAGAGACATCTTCAGCTTCAATTTAGGAGGTCGAAGCTTCCGCTTCAGACGCGCTCCCCAGGGCTACTGCGAGAGTCCATCAATATTCAGTCAGGCTCTGAAAACGCAACTAGATACGATTGTTCTACCTGGTGGCGCGACTCTGATTCAGTATGTAGACGATTTACTGATCGCTGCAGATACTGAAGAGATTTGCAAGCAAGCCACGTTGTCCTTGTTGCGCCATTTATGTGACATGAAGCACAAGGTCTCGCTTTCCAAATTACAATTTTGCCGACAAGAAGTAACCTACTTAGGTCACATCTTATCGAAGGAGGGAAGGAGACTGACCCCAGAAAGAATACAGGCAATTGCAGAATTGAGTGTCCCAAGGACACAAAGAGAAGTGCGTGCCTTCTTGGGCATTACATCATACTGTAGACAATGGATACCGAATTTCTCACTGTTGGCCAAGCCCTTGCTGGCATTAATGCGTAAAGACACACCCAATCCTTTGCCTTGGTCTGAAGATTGTCAGGCGAGTTTCCATGAGTTGCATGAGGCATTATGTTCGGCTCCTGTGTTGGGCAATCCCGACTACAGCAAGCCGTTTACATTATACGTCCATGAGAAGGAAGGTTGCGCATTATCGGTCTTGACACAGCACTTTGGGGACAAACAACGCCCATGTGCATACTTCTCCGCGACTCTAGATCCCGTAGCTAAGGCATTACCGAGTTGCTTGAGGGCCACTGCCGCAGCGGGTGTCTGTATTCGACAGTCCGCTGGGTTAGTCATGAATAATACCCTGACCGTAATGGTCCCACATGCAGTAGATATTTTACTAAACAGAACGAAGACACAACATCTGACTAGTGCTCAACTGTCCAGGTACGAATTGACCCTGTTAGCAAGCCACATTCACATAAAGAGGTGTGATACACTCAACCCCGCTACGTTACTACCCATTCCACCAGCAGAGACGGATAAGGTCGACAAACATGATTGCTGCTTTAGGACAGAGGAAGAGACCAAAGGGAGAGTAGACTTGCAGGACACTCCCTTGCCTGAATGTAATGATAATTTATGGGTTGATGGTTCATATTTCAAGTTGCCAAATGGTGATACGACTGCAGCATATGCCGTGACAACATTACACACGATTGTAGAGACAGCTCGTATCCCCCACAATTCTGCACAAGCAGCAGAGTTAGTCGCACTCACAAGAGCGTGCGTGTTGGCGAAAGGAAAACGAGTGAATGTGTACACTGATAGTCAGTACGCCTTTGGCGTCGCCCACAGTTTTGGAAGATTGTGGCATGAACGTGGGTTCCTGACGTCGCATGGTGCAAAGATTCAACACGGCCAGCTAGTACACGACCTTCTCGAGTCACTGACCTTGCCCCTACAGGTTGCGATCGTGAAGTGTAGCGCGCATAGAAAGATTCAAGATGATGTTGGTCGAGGGAATGCATTTGCCGATGAGGTCGCAAAAGAGACTGCAAGGAACACAATGAGTCGGATGTATGTAGTAGGTCCTGCTAGATGGACCCCTGATGTGGGTATGTGTGAAGACACCATTGAAAGTGTAAAGTCTATACAAGCTGATGCTACCGAGAAAGAAGTGAATGAATGGAGAGAAAGTAAGGGTAGGTTAGACGCGAATGGTTGTTGGGTCGAACTGTCAGAACATCAGCGATGGTTGTTACCTAACGCCTATGTACTCGCAGTGGTAACGATGGCCCATGGAATGGCACACATCAGTGTGAAAGGAATATGTAAGCTGTTGGCCCCAGTATGGCAGAATAGTGGTATCCCAAAATGTGCAGAGAATCTGGTCAGAAACTGTATGGTGTGTTTGAAACACAATCCCGGTAGGGGAACCCCAACCCCAGCGGGTCATTTCGCCCCTCCAACATACCCGTTTGAGGTCTTGCAACTCGATTTCATTCACATGGAGAGGTGCAATAACCTGAAATATGTCCTTGTTGTCGTTTGCGCCTTCTCCAGGTGGGTGGAAGCGTACCCCCTTAAGAACAACACTGCATTGTCAACTGCCAAAGCCCTTGTCAAGGAATTTTTCCCTAGATTCGGGATGCCTAGGATTGTCTGGAGTGATAATGGAAGTGAATTTGTGGGACAAGTGATGAAGAGAGTGTGTGAGTGTCTTGGCATCCGCCAAAAGTTCCATGCTGCAAATCATCCCCAATCGGCAGGATTATTAGAGTGCTATAATGGCACGTTAAAATTGAAACTGGCCAAGATCCAAGCCAGCACAGGCCTCAAGTGGCCAGATGCCCTGCCTTTAGCACTCCTGTCTACCAGGATGATTGTCCATTCTAGACTGGGACTTAGCCCACACGAGATCGTGTTTGGGCGCCCAGCTAATATATGGGGAGTACCGAGGCCAAGAAAGCTCAATGAGATTGAGTACCCTGTACTGTTTGACTATTTGCACGAACTGACAACTAAACTGCATACTTTACATCAACAGGTCCACAGCTCCTCTCCACCGGCGTCTGACGATCCAGGCCACGCCATCGAGCCCGGCTCCTGGATCCTGATTCGGAATTTCAGACGTACCAAGAACAAGGAGCCTCGCTGGACCGGACCTTTCCAGGTTTTACTGTCTACCCGCTCTGCAGTACGTGTCCACGGAAAGAAACAGTGGGTGCACGGCGCCCACTGCAAAAGGGTCCCGTTGCCCCTTCCATACGACCGATGGGTCCAGCAAGGAGTCGCTGACTCCGAGACTGAGGTTGTACCACGTTTTGTCCCCTTCAGCGATGCACGATTAAAAGGAACTGGTACCGACAAAGAGAGTGACTGTATCTTGCAAGGATCTGTGCCCCCGTCGATGCAGTTGGACACTACAGAACCTGAGACATTGTTTGAAGATCACGCCGTGCCTGGAAAGGAACGATATAATCTGAGGCCAAAACCGAGGAACTGACTTAACCGAATTTGTGCGATTTTCCCCCCTCTTCCCATGAACTATTTTTGATTCCACAGCTCTCTCGCCCAGGGAACTAGCTCATTTTTGATTTTCGAACCGCCATCCGGTTCTGCTGCTAAGGCCGCGGTTGAAGTCTGAGCAGTGCAGCCGGGGACGCCTAGGTCAACAGTTCTGGTCAGTCTGAGGGAATCACCCCGGACTGGACAGAGCGCACATCTTGGCAGAAGCAACCTCCCACCGCGGGCAGCAACCAGAGGATGGAGTTTCCAGGGGTTGAGAGACCTGCTAGACACATGACCTTTGAAAAGAAAATATGTACTATAATGGCAAAAAGACGAACTCTAGTGTTAAGCATCTTAATGTTGTGTAGTATAATAATCTTTTTGACTGGCTTTGCTCTGTCCATTTTTCGAGTTCCATTCATACACAACACACAACTCGCACCTTCTCCCACTCTTCCCACACACTCCTTTCACCCTCTACCTGAACACGAGTCTGCCAGAAGACTGGAATTCGCAAATAACTCCTTTGTCCAGCTCCTACACCAGCACCAGTCTGTTATGAACACATCGAACTGTTGGATATGCGGACTCATGCCACACACTGCAGATAAGGGCATCCCTTACTTTGTCCTGCCATTCAGTTATTTCGGTTCCCTGTGGGCTTTCCAGACTATGTTCCTGTATTCCCTTGAACCCTACGTTCGAGGGGAGAACTCAAACAATAAGGCACTAGTGGCAGGGATCCGAAATATGAGTAGAGACATTGACATGGTTAGAGCAACTCCCAAAGACGAGTTTACCCCATACAGCAGGTGGAACATCACCAAGTATGGGATTTCCTTAAGTGAGAGCCAGAAATCAAAGAAATCCTCCCCAGTCTGGATAGTACCCCACCGAGGTCACTTATGTCTGCAAGGTATTGGCAGGGATCCCAAAGCGCAGTTGGGGAAGAGCATATGTACGGAGACGTATGTGTTTGCCTCCCGAACTTCCCCTCCATTCTTGGCGGCTAAAGGCACCTATTTTGTCTGCCATGACAAAGCCTACACATGGTTGCCCCCTGACTTCTCGGGCACATGTTTCATCTCGTTTCTGCTGCCACCCACCTACACCGCCGGGGCAGATTACCATCGGACAAGGATAGTTAGGGGTGTCGTGAGTCAAGACGACACCGCGGGTCAGGAGTTTGGAGACTTCGCAAAGGGTTTTCTGCCATTTTGGGGGCCCATGGTGAACAGCAGGAACATTCGACAACTGACAAGAATAGTTGAATCCGCCGTGACTGAAACGGCCGGTGCCCTTAGCAACTTAACAGCTGAGCTTCAGTCGGATCGACTTATGACCCTTCAGAACCGGGTTGCCCTAGATGTCATACTTGCAGACCGTGGTGGTGTATGTAGAGTGATCCAATCTAGTTGCTGCATTTTCATCCCCGATAATGCTCCAACGGTATACCAGGCCATCTCCAAATTACACAAAATCTCCGACCCCCTTCACATGGAGAAAGGAGACTGGTCTCTGCTAGGGTGGTTCTGGGAACTGATCTCTGCCTGGGGGTGGAAAACTCTGATCTTCATTGGGATGATCTTAGCCGTTCTGTTTATGTTCTGCCTGTTTGTGCAGTGCGCTCCTGCAATATGTGGCCTCTGCGCCACTTCATGTGTAAGGAAGCCTGTGTCAAGGGACGAATTGAGCAACAGAATGATGCTACAGCAGCATCTCCGTGAATTCATCAATACAGATTTGGACTCAGATTAGTGTGAGTTATTGCCTAATATGAGGGCAAAAGGAGGGTCTGTGGTACTGCAAATCTGGACCCCCCTGTTTTACAGATATCGAGGTCCAACACTCGTGTCATAAAATATCGTCGTACCATGACGAATTTGGTATCTACGAACCGGTAATGATCAGGACATTATCCCTATGTATTTGCGTCACGATTGAGTGATGCTAACACCCTTAAATCGTAGTTTCCGTCCCGAACCCTCGGACTCCATTTTGTAAACGGCATCCATCTTATGGCTTGCCCTCATATAAGTCAATTGATTAAAGCCGAGCTTGATCTAAAAGGACACGTCCTCTGTAGCTGACTTCCCCATGACCTGGCCGAAGCTGACTCCACTGCCTCCAGCCAAGCCTGTTTGGGCAGCTCCTCGCCCAGTGGCCGAGCCAGATATCATCAAAGCACAACATGTCATAAACCCTTCATTACATACAGACCCTGTTTTCCATACACACACACACCTGTCCATGATTCTTGTTTATGACCCGTTTTATGATGGGAGGGTGCTCGACCTTATTGGCATTTCATCGATATCTGATGGGAGTTCTGGATCTGGCGGGGTAATCCATCACCAACTGGATATCTAAAATATGTGCTGACCAGCATGACTTCGCTCTTTGTATTATTGTGGAAATATTTGTATAGCCATATCATAAACTCAAGAATTCTTGCCTACAGCTATTATTTATGTATATAAGGAGAAGGCTGGTTCTGTAAAAACGAACAGTCTCCTGAGAACTTACGGCCCGTGTTGTCGTACTTCTAGGACGCATGTTACTTGGTTGCAGCCAATAAAACTCGATCACTGACTTGAACTAGAAGACTTTGTGTTTCTGTAAGTCCAGAACAGGGAGAACTCAGAGGTCTTCGGGTGTGATCCCCTGGCACCATCGGGTCTCTAAAAACCCGGCACCTCAACGCGTCTTACTAACGCTCCGTACCGCATCCCCTAGTTATCCTGGGAATCCTGCTTCTGCTGGGCTCTGTTTGGCCCTAGTGCACGCCTGCCATGGCGAGTCGAACCTCCGCTGCTGGCGAAGAACTGCCCGAGCCCTGAACCCACTCCGCGGTGGTCCTGAGCATTGCAGCCTGCCGCGCTGACGAGATCTGGGCCTGAGAACGTGGCCACGCTGCCGCCCATACGGGACAACTCTGCTACAGCGGTGCTCCTGATGCCGCCCAACGCAGCCGGACCCTGCCCTGGTGGTGCTGCGGACTGCGGGGGCACTTTGTGCTTTCTGAGGTCCAGTGGCGGCAGTGATTGGAGGGCGGCTTGCGGGAGAGGCCAAGACCCGGCGGGGCGGACTGAGGCGACAAAGGCTGTCAGAGCAGCATTGGAGTGAGGCCTTCACCATGGAGGTAGGCCTGCGAGGGGAGTTTGGGGTGCCTGCTGGTGGCGGTGGGGGACCTCGGTTGTCAGACGGCCTAGGGGCCCCCTACCTGCACACAACGAGACTGCTGCTGCGGGCCAGACAGCTGGGGCGAGTCATGAGGGCTGGCCGGGCCTAGGGCTCCTGTAGAGGCTCCTTGCGGGGGGACATCCTACTACCTGGGCGCGTGCTGTGGCCCCTGCGGGTCTCTTAGCATTGAGGTGCCCATGTGAGGTGGGGGTCCACGAGGGTCGGTCGGGCCTAGGGGCCCTCACCTACATGTGGTTGGGACTGAGTGGCTACACTTATCGTGGCTCTAGTGAGGTGGTTGCACTTGTATCCTGCTACCGCTGGGCCCCATATTGGCACACAGGGTCACCCTTCCTACTGCAGCTGTCGTTGTCTGCTGGGCCGGTGGTGGCTCTTTCTGGGACCTGGCCTTCTGAAGTGGAAGTTGGTGCAGGCCACACTGGAGCAGCTAGGTGTGACATACGATTCAGAAAAGGGGCTAGGTGTGACATACGGCGCTGAGGTGGACCTGCGGGGAGCGTTGGGGGTGCAGTGGGGGACCACGGGGGTCGGTCGGGCCTAGAGGGCTCCCTGCCTGATTGCAACGCGGCTGCTCCAGCGAGTCGGGTGGCTTGTGTGGGCCACAAAAGCTGGTCGGGCCTGGGGCTCCAGCGGAGACTTTTTGTGGGGAGGAGACCCCACTGCCTGGGCATGCGCTGCGGCCCCTGCAAGGTTCCTGGTGTTGCTGAGCCTGTGTGAGGTGGGAGACCACAGGAGTCGGTCGGGCCGAGGGGCCCTCAACTGCACGGGGTTGGGACTGAGTGGTTGCGCTCGATGTGGCTCTGGAGAAGTGATCATGTTTGTGCCCTGCTGCCCCTAGAACTAATACTGGCGCACAGTGTCGCCCTTCTACTGCTGTGGTCATGGACTACTGTGCCAGCGGTGACCCTTTTCGGGGTCTAGCCTTCGGACACAATAGCTGACGGAGTGTTTGTAGCGGCAACCAACGGTGTGACGCCGGGGGGTGGGACCCTATCTCGCAGGTGGGGAGCGGACTGGGGACCATCGCAATTATCCCGCTTTCCTGACTATTGACTGGGACATCTCCCGGCGGACGCACCCACTTTTCCCTGGGCTGACTTGGGGGCTCCTCGGCTGAGACCGCTGGGAGGGATGACCTAATCGTCTGGAGGAGGCCTGGACTCACTGACCACACGAGAGTGTGCATTGTTTTTCTTTAGGGGGAAGCTGCACTGTGGAGGGTCCACCCCTTGTCGCGGACCAGGCCTCTGTGTGAGAGGAATCATGTGCACTTGCCAACCCAACCTTGCTGCCTATGAAGAATGGGAAAGGGTAGTACAAGATTTCATATGGGGGACTTCACGCCACAGAGTGTCCATGGGAGAGCTTTATCTACCTGTCGAACTGGGCGTACTCGCGGTGCCCAATTTTGAGCATTACCACCTGGCCTCCCACCTGCAGTGGGCCGCCAGGTGAATGTCCTCCTGTTATCTACCAGACACGGCCTCTCTGCGACCCCCGCTACTACTGACAACCCTACTTCCATCCTGCTCCACATTTAGGCTGCCAGATATTTTCCCCCTCACTGTAGCATACAAATGTTTTCGCAGGTGCCTTTTCCTCACTAGATTCAGAAAAGGGGGTGGTGATGAACAGAGTGTCTGAATTAAGCAGACCACTCTTACCCAGTCCAAAGATCAGGGCTTGATCCATCACCGTTTTTTAGCTCACTGCACCATCCCAGCTCAGAACTTGGCTATATGCAAATTAGTCTGACCCTGGCCCAGTGCATCATGGGAACAGGGCAGACCAAACTACCAAGCCAATTCTTATACTGGGAAGGAAACAAGCTACCGGGGACCGGTTTCTGGCATTTCAGCCGTCTTCGGCCCGGCTTGCTTGAATCCTGATGGTGCAATGAGCTAGGGACTCACATCTGAGTATACCCTTCCACGCTTATGGTGGACAAAAATGATTCAGAAAAGGGGGTGGTGATGAACAGAGTGTCTGAATTAAGCAGACCACTCTTACCCAGTCCAAAGATCAGGGCTTGATCCATCACCGTTTTTTAGCTCACTGCACCATCCCAGCTCAGAACTTGGCTATATGCAAATTAGTCTGACCCTGGCCCCGGTAGCTTGTCTCCTTTCTGGTGAAGAATTGGCTTGGTAGTTTAGTCTGCCCTGTTCCCATGATGCACTGGGCCAGGGACAGACTGATTTGCATATAGCCAGGTTCTGAGCTGGGATGGTGCAGTGAGATAAATAACGGTGATGGATCAAGCCCTGATCTTTGGACTGAGTAAGAGTGGTCTGCTTAATTCAGACACTCTGTTCATCACCACCCCCTTTTCTGAATCGTTTTTGGCCACTATAGGTGTGGCAGGGTATACTCAGACATGAGTCCCTTTCTCACTGCACCATCAGGATTCAAGCAAGCCGGGCCGAAGACGGCTGAAATGCCAGAAACCGGTCCCCGGTAGCTTGTCTCCTTTCTGGTGAAGAATTGGCTTGGTAGTTTAGTCTGCCCTGTTCCCATGATGCACTGGGCCAGGGACAGACTGATTTGCATATAGCCAGGTTCTGAGCTGGGATGGTGCAGTGAGATAAATAACGGTGATGGATCAAGCCCTGAATTTTGGACTGGGTAAGAGTGGTCTGCTTAATTCAGACACTCTGTTCATCACCACCCCATTTTCTAAATCGTTTTTGGCCACTATAGGTGTGGCAGGGTATACTCAGACATGAGTCCCTTTCTCACTGCACCATCAGGATTCAAGCAAGCCGGGCCGAAGACGGCTGAAATGCCAGAAACCGGTCCCCGGTAGCTTGTCTCCTTTCTGGTGAAGAATTGGCTTGGTAGTTTAGTCTGCCCTGTTCCCATGATGCACTGGGCCAGGGACAGACTGATTTGCATATAGCCAGGTTCTGAGCTGGGATGGTGCAGTGAGATAAATAACGGTGATGGATCAAGCCCTGATCTTTGGATTGGGTAAGAGTGGTCTGCTTAATTCAGACACTCTGTTCATCACCACCCCCTTTTCTGAATCGTTTTCCTCACTAGAGCCACCATTCCATACGCACCTGCCATCCCTCATTTGGGAACTCCACGGGGGGACACCTACACAACAGCAGTGGAGTTACATCACTGGACCTCAGAGGGTGTACAAAACGTGGGGGACCTCTTTCAAGAAGGCGCTCTTATTCCATTCTTGGACCTCATAGTAGGAGAAAATATACATCCAGGACAGTTCTTATTACACAGAGCACTCATAGCCTTATTAGCGTCCAAATGGGGTACGCTCGTCCAGGAGCCTCCCATACATCATACCTTGCAGTACCTTCATGTGATGGGGAGGGGGAAACACCTTACGCGCTGGTTCGCATCCTCACTTCGACAACAAACGGAAACAGATCTCACTCACCTTCGGCTTTACTGGGTGGGGGCCCTGGGTAGAGCGTTTACTGACAGGGAATGGCTAGCTGGCCGAAGCGGTACGACCTGCATCCCACAGAATCAACGGTTCCGACAGACACAATTTTTTATACTGCACCAGGCCTACCTTACCCCAGCCCAAATAAACAGGTACTTCCTCCGCATAGATGCTGCTTGCCCTCCGCTGCCTGCATTTAGATGCCGACTTGATATATAGTTCGACGGCACCAAAACCAACTCCTCATCCACCGACACCAAGCTGAGACCCGACACCAACCACCTAAAATGCATCCTGCTCAACACCCGCTCAGTCCACAGACACGCCATTGAACTTTGGAATCTACTAGACACCATCTCTCCCGAAGTCACCTTCCTGACAGAAACATGGATGAACTCCTCATCAGCTCCCGACATCGCCATAGCCATCCCGGAAGGATACAAGATCATCTGTAAGGATCGCATCGACCAAACAGGAGGAGGCATCGCTATCGTCCACAAGAACTCCATCCGCATCTCAATTAGCTCAGACGTCAACCTAGCTAGCGCCAAACACCTTCACTTCCAGATCCACACCGACCCCAAGACCACACTCAGAGGCACCCTCCTCTACAGACCTCCAGGACCCCGTGCAAAATTCTGCGACGTTATCACCGACTTCATCACCCCACACGCCCTCCCCTCCGAGGAATACATCCTACTGGGAGACCTCAACTTTCACCTGGAAAAGAGCAACGACAGCAACACCACCTCCCTTCGGGACAACCTCGCTAACCTCGGACTCAAACAACTTGTCTCTACGCCCACCCACATCGCAGGTCACACACTCAACCCCATCTTCACCTCCAGCAAACATATCTCCTTCAGTCACACCACTACCCTCCAGTGGACGGACCACAGCTGCGGACACTTTTTCTACAATAAAACCACCACTCACAACCGACTCCAACCTACTCTACGAAGAAACTGGAACAAAATCACCATCGACCAGATCACCTCATCGCTTCTTCAAAACCCACCGGCCCACTCCTCAAACCCCGACCAAGCAGCGTTCAACCTCACCCAATGGCTATCCAACAGCGCCGACATCCTAGCACCACCGAAAAAACGTCAAATCAAACTTGGCAGCAAAAACGCCTCCTGGTTCAATGATGATCTTAAGAAATCCAAGAAACTCTGTCGCTCCCTGGAGAAGACCTGGAAAAAAGACCCAAACACCAGCACCAGGGACGCCTTCAAAAACGCCACCCGCACACACCACCAACTGATCCGGACTGCCAAGAAAGCCGCACTCAAAGACCGACTAGACAACAACGCCCACAACAGCAAGGAACTATTCAACATCGTCAAAGAATTCACCAACCCCTCAGCAAACTCCAACGACATCACCCCCTCGCAAGCCCTTTGCGACTCCCTAGCCTCATTCTTCCACAACAAAATTGCAGACATCCACAACAGCTTCGACATCCAACCCGGAGACCATCCCACCCAATCTTCTGCCGTACCTGCACCCCCCTCGAACATCCTTAACGACTGGAACCCAATCTCCACCGAGGACACCATTCGCCTGATGAACTCCATCCACTCAGGATCCCCCACAGACCCATGCCCTCACCACATTTTCAACAAAGCAGACTCCATCATAGCACCACACCTCCGAGACGTCATCAACTGCTCCCTCAACTCCGCCACCTTCCCGTAAAGCTGGAAACACGCCGAACTCAGCGCCCTTCTGAAAAAACCCACAGCGGATCCCACCGAACTCAAAAACTACCGCCCCATCTCGCTCCTACCATTCCCGGCCAAAGTCATTGAGAAAGCCGTCAACAACCAGCTCGCCGCCTTCCTCGAAAGAAACAAATCCCTCGACTCCTCACAGTCCGGCTTCCGAGCCAAACACAGCACGGAGACCGCTCTCATCGCAGCAACAGACGACATTCGAACTCTACTAGACAACGGAGACACAGTCGCCCTCATCCTCCTCGACCTCTCCGCAGCCTTCGACACAGTCTGCCATAGCACTCTCCTACAGCGCCTCAATAACATCGGGATCCAAGGAAAAGCACTGGAATGGATCACCTCATTCCTCACCGGAAGAACCCAGAGAGTCCGCCTTCCACCGTTCAAGTCCGAGGCCACTGAAGTCATCTGCGGCGTACCCCAAGGTTCCTCACTTAGCCCCACCCTCTTCAACGTATACATGAGCCCCCTCGCGACCATCGCCCGCCAACACAACCTCAACATCATCTCCTATGCAGACGACACCCAACTGATCCTATCGCTCACCAAAGACCCCAACACCGCCAAAACCAACCTACATGAAGGCATGAAAGAAGTAGCAGAATGGATGAAGCACAGCCGTCTGAAACTGAACTCAGACAAAACAGAAGTCCTTATCTTAGGCACCTCCCCCTCCGCTTGGGACGACTCTTGGTGGCCAGAGGCCCTTGGAAAAGCACCCATCCCGACGGACCACGCACGAAACCTGGGCGTCATCCTGGACTCCTCTCTCTCGATGAACAGACAAGTCAACGCAGTCTCATCTTCATGCTTCAACATCCTCCGCATGCTCAAAAAAACATTTCGCTGGATCCCCACCGAAACCAGAAAGACAGTCACCCATGCACTGGTTACAAGTCGCCTGGACTACGGAAACACCCTATACGCCGGTATCACCGCAAAACTCCAGAAAAAACTCCAACGCATCCAGAACGCATCAGCCAGACTCATACTAGACATCCCACGCAAAGACCATATCTCTAACCACCTGAAAAACCTACACTGGCTCCCCGTCAATAAGAGGATTACTTTCCGACTCCTAACCCACGCTCACAAATCACTCTACGAACTTGGACCCGAATGCCTCAACACACGACTTTCCTTCTACACCCCCCCTCGCCAGCTACGATCTTCCAACCAAGCCCTTGCTACCATTCCTCGCATCAATAAAACCACCATGGGAGGTAGATCCTTCTCCTACCTCGCAGCTAAAACATGGAACTCACTCCCCACCCACCTACGTCTCACACAGAACCACCTAGCATTCAGAAAGCAACTTAAAACCTGGATATTCGACAAGTAACTCCCCTCCCCTCCTCTAGCGCCTTAAGACCCTCTGGGTATGTAGCGCGCTATATAAATCTCTGACTTGACTTGACTTGATATATATACTTTGGGGATGCTCGGCCCTGACTGACTACTGGCGCACCGTGATGACCACCCTCATATGCTGCACAGCCCGCTCCATTGCCCCGACATGGGAAGCTCATATACTATACCTCTTTAGCAGGAACAAGAAATATAGAGCTGCCACACGTTTTTTTGACCTAGGCCTAATAACAGCCAAGCACCTGCTTACCAAGCACTGGAAATCCCCTCTACCACCTCACTCTCTTGCTTGGCACCGATCCTTCTCCAATTGGGCGAGGGCGGAGGGTGCGGTGCTGCACAGAGAAGATCTGCTTGGCATTCGTATGTTCCCCCTGGCGCCTCAGTGGGATACTATGGTCTCCAAGCTTTCGGGGCAGACACAGACACAGGATCCCTTCCTGCATCACAGAGGGCTATCACCCAGGGTGCCCCCCTCACTGACGCGGTTCAAGACTGACACCAATGCCCAGACTGCCATTACCCTTCTGCCATAGAACCCTATTGCCGCTGAGTCTTGGGGGTGTTTGAGGTCCTCCAGCGAATTTAGCTATGGTGGCAGGTCTTGCGCGACTCTATCCTATCCTTTGTTCGCTTTCATTGCCCTCATTTTGTTGTTCCCTATGTCCCCGGTTACGTTTGAACTGCACTGCTCCTGCCTAGCTCGCACATTACTCGATGCTGTGACTTGTCAGCACCTCTCTGTCTTTCCTACGATATTGCCGCAAGCTTTGATCTAATTAACGCGCACTGAATTTTTCAGTGTCATGTAGCTATCAACTCAGCTATACACTGTCACTGGCAATCTGCTTTCCTTTTCCCCCCTTTCTCCATCTGTTGCATCAGTGATGCCCTACCTATATGCCCTGCTGATTATATTCTTCTCATATTACCCAATGCCTAGCCTTGGCAACGCCACCCCGCATTTTCTTATGGCATTGCTGTGTGTTTAGATGTAATTAATGTATTCTGAATTTTCATTGCCAAGTTGTAATCAGTCCAAGTGTGCCAAGCCGCTGGCAATTCATTTTCTCCTTCCTTCCCCCCTTACCCCTCACCTCTCACCACCCTCTTTTTTCTTTTCTCATCTGTTACATCAGTTCTATGCTGACTGTATGTTTTATTGATCAAAACAAACAAAAGAAAAAAAGTTAATAAAAATGTTTTAAACAAAAAAAAATACTCAATTGAAATCAGGAGATAATGCAAATATGGGTGCTGTGTAAAGATTAAGGCCCTGAAAGTAATTATATATTAGAAAATGTCTTGAGCAGAAAAATTTGAAATTACTAAAATAACATTTTGAAATAATAATTGCAGACTGCAAGACCGAAAAAAAAACATACCTTAGGAACAGGTCCCAGGAAGCACAGCGCGCTGCATGGCGGTAAAGCAGGGAGGAAGTGTTTTCAAAACTGTAAACATCTAGAGGCTGTAAACAAGAAACACAAGGGAGGACTGTTTGGGGTAATTAAAGCAGGACAGAGGGTAGGGTGGTATGGCAGGGGGTGGGAAAGCAAGCAGAAACAGTGGGAGGAGGCAGGGAACCAACACAAGGCAGAGCAGTAATGGCAAGGTTGAATTAGGGACTATGCTCGGCTTGGTTGCTGATAAAGTAAAACCAGGACAAAGGGGCTGGAAAGGAGGAGCAAGGATAGGCTGAAAATAAGCTGCAAGTGGTTGTGTTTTCAGGCGATCCTCGTTAGTTTAAAGCAATTAACGAGGATCAGCTGAAATCACAAGTGCTAATTAAACAAAGACACACGTTTTATCCCTGTCTACAGTTATTATATTGAGGACAGATTTCCTCACCCAAGCCCCGAGGATGTTCAGGGTGACAGATCCTTCCTTTTCCTCCTCCACCTAGTTCATGGCCAGGATGCTAGGTGAAAGTGGCGAAGGCGGGTCTTGGGCAGTTGCTGGGAGAAGCAGCGCTGTGTGTGCCGCTAGGGAAGGAGTAAGGGAGGGTGAGTGTTGGCCTAATACAGGCGAAAAAAATTAAAAGGCAAAACACCATCAAGCAGCCACACGGACACTGCACTAATCTAGAGATGAAGCAGGGCAGTGGAAGCCAAACCAAAGAAGCAGTGTTTGGCGCCAACATAAAGGGTCTTGACAAAGAGGACAAATTAGTACCTGCATTAAAGCGATGGAAGCGGATTGCAGAACAAGCAGTGACAGGCCAAAAACAACAATAAAATAATGATTGTTATTTCCTTGCCAGCAACTCGTTTATTAAGGCACCGCTCGTCTAAAGATAGGGGCGTGGCAGCTATTAAAGTGCAAGCGCGGCATGGGGCGCTTTTACCAAAAAAAACATTGTTTTTATAGTTGACAAATATTTTTTTTTTTTTTATAAGTGCCCCATGCCGCCCTTCCACTTTAATAGCTGCTGTGTCCCTAGATGAGCTGCATCTAAACAAAGTGACACAGCCGCCATTAAAGGTAAAGCGCAGAATGGGGCGCTAGTAAAAAAAAAAAAAAAAAAAGTCCCTAAACAAGAATATGAAAAACTTACAGTGTAAGGAAACTGTAGTTGGCCAGTGCTCCTCGCTTACAAATGGAAGTGATGTATCAGGAGCACCGACCAATAAGGAGCCAGATTGGGTTGTGTTTGTTCATATGGCTTGTTCGGCCTCTAGTACCATAATGTGTACCTGGCTTCCCTCGACAAACATTTGCTAACCGTTAAAAAGTCCCGAACTGGGCAGGAATATTTTTTACTGTGCCACAGCCAAAGCATGTAGAACTGGAGGCAGGTGAGCGTGTCATCGATTGCCTCTCTGCAGGGCACACTTCTACTGAGGTAGGGATTACTAGTGCAGATCTCTGCTGCAGCTTTGCAAATATGGGAGCTGGCTTTGCTACCTGTGCCACATCCCTAGGAGCAGGTTGAATAGCAATGTTGGACTGCTCTGTGTCACCTTCCACACTGATTGTCTTGTCGTTGTCGTCGTCATCATCCTCCTTCTCATCCCCTTCCATAAGTCTAAGGCTTTCAGGAACTTTTCTTTTCCCTTGCCTCTCCTGGCATCTCCAGGACTCTGCCAAGGTCCACTCTATTTCCCTATCATCGTCAAAAGTAGTGCTTGGAGAAGATAGTAGAATAGTACCCTCCTTTTCCTTGTGTGAGATCTGGGAACCAATGATTCTAAAAGAGGAGGTTCTTGATCCCCAGAGGCCGGTGTGGCAGGCACATGATGTGGTGGTCCAAAAAAGGTTTGAGGCGACATGCCACTGGTGGGTAGCTTCTTCTTCTCACTGACCGCTTTCTTGGAAGTATCTTTCTTTGGGACTATCTTAAAGGTCTCCGTTGGCAGTTGCACTAAGCTGCACAAGCAAAAGAGATTGGAGGACCGGAGTGTGACTGCACAGGCCTTCTGTTTGGCAGTACTGCGGGTGATATCTCTTCTCTTGTACACCTAAAAGCAAACAAGCAAGAAAAAATTTAGTGTGAAATGTGGCATTGTATCAAAAGTTTTAATTATTATAGACAAACGCAATATTCGTGTGGTTATTTTCTTGGGTAATAATAACCACCTTAACCTCAAATCACACCACAATACCATACAATTTAATTCCCATCAGAATAACACACAATATACAGAATGATAGAGCTCTTTCCTTCATATTCATATATTCTAAAGGAGACTCATGTGGCACTCGGGGAACTGTATAGGTAAATGGAATAGTAATCTTTTACAAAATTGTGTTTACTGTTGCCGTATGGTAGAATGTGGTCCAGGGTGAAATGGAATAATCATCATTACACAAATTAATAATGCAGATGTGTCTAAAGTGCACTACAGCCAGGGTGTTCAGAAGGAAATGGAATTATATACTTAAAAAACGGAATGCTGTTATGCGGCTATGGCCTATGGTGGATAGATTGATAAATAGATGATGGATCGACCGAGGCAAAATGGAAAGAAAATCACAATTTAAAAAATGTAAATTGAAAAAAATTATAATTACAACTAAATTGCAATCTGGGTTGTCGTTGGATGGCACTGCCCGTTCAGCAACACCTGCACACTGGGGGTGGGGTGGGGTCACCCAATTTTGAGCTGTATTACATAGTGGTACAATTACGATGGCCTATGGCCTAGTTGATCACACCAACCGTCCCTTAATCTCTGCTTATAAACGCACAAATGTATACACCTGGCTTTCTGACTCAACCCCTCCGCCCTGAGCTTGAATTCCGACGAATGACGGTGGCCCGCTACTGCTGGCGTAAGTACCTACATCCCAAGGGCCCATTACAACCATATTCCCCTTCAATCCCTATTTGAGACTTGTCGCTCTTGCAGCGGTTGTCATAGCGCTTCGACTTGTCCACATGGACTGAGGTTGCAATCACACAGGCGGGTGATCTCCATAAATTAAGGAAAGCTTATGTCCTTCCAAGAGCTGGGTGAGTTGTATGGACAGAGCGCCAGTCAATTCTTAACATATTGCATAGCACAGGGTGAAGTCCGTGAGGCATGGGGCACTAGTGAGGCTGAACCACCTATGCGACAGGCTTTAAATACACTGTTGATGTCTGGCATCACACGCCATGCTTTTACTTCTCTGTACACCACCCTCAACACTACCCCACCTGATCATGCCACAAGAGCATGAGCCAAATGGGACGCAGTGTTACAACAACCACTGATGGACACGGCATGGGCTGGCACTCTACAGATGACCAAGAATATATTCTGCAATCCTAGGTTCCCCTTCACACAGTTTAATTACATTCACCACACTTATCTTTCCTCGGACGGCATTCAGCAAATGTTTCCAGTACTTTCCCCGGCATGTACCCATTGCAAATTTCAGAATGTAGACTCACAATTCCAACCCTTAAATCCTGCTTATTGGGACTGCAGGTGACAAACACTTGCACTGATTTATTGACTTGGCCTTCGTTTTATTTAAACGAAACATAGCCATGGTCATTAAATCCCCAGCTCCTACTGAGACTCAGGACTTTCTACACAAAATAGCCACCAGCCACATGGTCAAACAACAAGCAGGAGGCATAGAAAACAAAGAACACATACAGCCCTATGGACAATGACTATACAAAAAACAGCACCTGGCAACATGGCATGGGGAACAAAGGCAAATGGTTGCCTTTGGTAAACACACATAGCTCAAAATGCAAACAGTACACACAATAAATCAATGTCCAGTCCAATACTCGCTTTTCTAAAAAACATAAGTATTTTATTTCTGACTCTACACATGCAAAGGTATACAACAATCAAAAACAATCACCCTTGAGGTTAGGACACTAGCAGTTATCAGGCTAATCCTTGGCCCACTCTCCTTCATGTGACATGTTCAGGGTTATTTCCCATTCATTGGTGCCCGCCTCCAGGGAATACAAACTATTAGGCCCTACTCAAGAGTTCTTCCTTTGACCCTTCAGGAATTAGTCAGAAGTGTCTAAGGTGCTGCGGCACTGGTAACAACCAGTCCCATGATGTCCAGAAGGCCTGGTTTCAGTCTTACCCACTCCAGAGATAAGGCAGTGTACAGCAGTGCACTGAGAAGTGCACTCAGGCACTCCTAAGTCCGGATCCTGTACGGCTAAGTCAGACTTCTTGTGATGGAGGCAACAGCACCAGGTGGCGCATGTTCTTCCTGTCAAGAAGCGTTGGCGGTCGGCTTCCAGAGATCGGAGCAGCTCCTGCAAGGTGGACATAAAGGTAAGTTCTTTCCACTAGCAGAGAGGGTGTACGGGGAAGGGTGTGATCCTCCGGCTGCCAACCGGAACTGCAAGAAGAGTGCAATGTCTTCTGCACTGTACTGCATTTTTCAACTCAGGAACAGGGAGGGCAGGGCCACCCTCTTGAGTTTTGGATGAGATAGTTTTGCCAATAAGACTATTTGTTTAAATACTGTGTTTGAAGACCGCTGGTCACCGGACTTACTGTAACCCACAGTGAGGCAACTGCTCTCTATACTGGACACCTGTTGGGGAGAAGCAAGGGGACAGCTAGTGGCCTTGTGGCGGTTCTTGCTACCCTACATTTGTAATTGATTATTTTTACTAATTGGTGGGGCTTTTTTATTGGCCTGGTTGTATGGTCACGTAATATTGGACTAAGGTTCTGTTGACCCTTCGGGCTAAGGAGGGTCTTTTGACTTTGTTGCATGTTTAGTTGAAGTGTGTTTCATAGTGTATATTCTGCTTAGTTTCATTTTTACGTCTTTTTTTTTTTAAGATGCGCAAAAGGAAAGCTGAGGCTGACAGTGGTACTAAAAAGAGACCGAGAACTACTAAATCCATTGTATCATATTTGAATAGAGTGGGGTCCCTCACAGATTAAATTGTATCTGTAGAGAAGCAGTTAACTAACTCAATGCAGGACCTGGATGTATTAACTGCTGCAGTGGTCTCTGCTCCCTCAGAACCTGGAATAAGTGCATCAGGCATAAATGAGGAGGGAGTGGCCACAGTGGTTTCACCTGCTCGTCATGGTAAAGGGGCATGGGGGGGGGGGCACAGGCTGTCTGAAAGTTAAAAGTAGCAGCTCAAGAGGACGTTCCTTGCCACCCATTACATCAATCCCAGGTACCATCAGGAAGTCAAAAAAAGGGCAGTTGGCAATGATAAATAAAAGCCTGGTTCATAATATTCCAGTGCTATGTCTGCTAAACTATTATCAGCTATAGACAAACTTATATGAAGATTTGATATTTTGGAAGGTAAGGTGAGATTACTGATGGGGTCTGTATGACATATGAAATGATATGATAAGCATTTGTATAGCGCGCTACCACTCCAGAGAACATATTGGCGCTTAGATTCATATGCTAAGAGATGTTGGTGTTTGTTGTGCTCAGTCATCAGATAAAGTTTTAAACAAGTGTTTTACAGACTGAGTCCGCCAGGCTGTAAATCCATGTTTTCAAGGATTTCCTGAAATCTTGTTCAGAAGTGGTTGCACGAAGTTGATGGGGTAGTTTGTTCCACACCTTAGCCCCTATTACTGCCAAGGATTTTCCTCCTTTTCTTGCCAGTCTGAATTTTGGGACAATCATCAGATTGGCTGTTGAGGATCTAAGTGCTCGAGTGGGATGGTATCAGTTGAAGTTTTTTTACAGGTACCGTGGGCCATGCTTCAGGAAGGCCCTAAAGGTGATCGTTAGGACCTTGAAAAAGGATGCGTTTCTGAATAGGAAGCCGATGAAGCGCATCCAACGCAGCAGAGGCCGAAGATTTTCTTTGCCATCTGAGTACCAGTCTTTCTGCCGCATGCTGGACCATCTGCAGTCTATGCAGGGCAGATTTATTTGCCCCTGCATATAGGCTATTGCAATAATCCAGTCTGGATGTGATCAGCGCCACTGCGACAGTGCGTCTGGCTGATAAGGGCAGGAGATCAAAGAATTTCCTAAGGTCCTTAATGATATTAAAGCATGCTCCAGCAACTTCCCTTGCCTGCTGTTTAAAAGAGAGGGTCTCATCAAATTTAATTCCTAGGTTTCGCGCTGCCACGATGGAGTTGGGCGGCGCTTCTGCCTCTTTTGGCCAGCACGTACGGGGGGAAAAGAGATTGTTTTGACCAAACGGCAAGATTTCCGTTTTGGCAGTATTACATTTAAGGTGGTTGTTATTCATCCAGGCAAAGGCCGCCGTCAGACATTCTTTCAGGGCTTGTTCGGCTTTTCCCGGGTCTTCATCCAAAACTAGAACTAGTTGAGTGTCGTTGGCGTACGCTATTGTGCTGATGTTAAAGGAGGAGATAAGATCAATCAAGGGGACCATGTAAAGATTAAATAAAGTAGGGCTCAAGCTAGAGCTCTGAGGTACTCCTGACCGAACCACTTTCTCTTCGGAACAAAACTGGCCCAGCATAGTAACCTGCCGACTGTGCATCAGAAAGTTCTTAAACCACTTTCACACGGTGCCCGCTATGCCTGCACTAGACAAGCGATGTAATAAGATAGCATGGGACACAGTGTCAAACGCTGCAGATAGATCTAATAGGATTAGGACTGCCCTCTTGCCCTGATCCAGTGCAGCTCTTATGGTCTCTGTAGTGAACAGAAGTGCAGATTCTGTTGAGTGATGGGCTCTGAAACCAGTTTGATTTGGATGGAGAATATTATTCTCCTCCAAATAAGCTGTGAGCTGCTTATTGACACAGGCTTCTGCCAATTTACATACAGCTGGAAGAAGCGAAATGGGCCGTAGATTGGATAAAACGGTGGGGTCCCGTAGTACTTTTTTTTGTAGGGGCCTAACAGCTGCGACTTTCCAGCATGCTGGAATCTCCCCTGTTTGGAGTGATGAGTTAAGAATTGAGTTTATCACCTGGTTAACCTTCTCTTTTATAGCTTTTAACAGCGCCGGAGGGCAAGGATCAAGCGGTGATCCCGACTTGATTTTGGATATGGCTTGGGAAGACTCCTCCAAGCTGATTACGGCAAAAGTTTCCCAGCCGACTATGTGAGGTTCTTTGTTATACGTATTAGATATTGCCTCTAACCCCTCCAGGTTGACCTGAGGGAAATCTTTGGTGAGATTGATTATCTTCTGTTCAAAGAAAATTGCTATCTTATTACAGAGGGTCTGGGATGGTGGTATTTCTTGAGAGAGTATATTAGGATTCCTAAAACTATTAACAATTTGGAAGACTTCCTTATGCTTATTTTTTGTGGCTTCAATCAGGTTAGTGTAGTAGGTCGCTTTAGCATGTTTAATTAGTGCATGATAATTCCTCCTAACCTCTTTGTACTCCTTCTGATCATTACTATTGTAATGTCTACGCCATCTCCGCTCAGATAATTTCACTTCTCCTAATGTTTCTTTTAATAAACTTGTAAACCAGGGAGAAGATATTTTTCCTTGTCTAGATTTAGACTTTGTTCCCCAAGCTTTCATCCTTTCCCCAATGTTTCTCAACCACCCCTCATAGTTCTGGTTGTCTATGTTCACGTTCCTATGCAATGATGGCCTGCTCTCAGTCACCCAATTTTTAAGATCTGGATGCTCTATGATTTTCATCTCATTTCCTGTAGTAGCCGTCTTTGTCGATTTATTATCATCAATTTTCAGGCTAAACTCAATGAATTTGTGGTTTGACCAAGTTTGAGTCAAAGGGGATTCAACCTTCATCGTGTCTAGATTAGAGCTGATACAATCTAGAATATGCCCAGATTAATGTGTGGGTTCCACTGTTAATATCGTCAGCCCCAAAACGTGTAAAATCTCTTTAATGCATAGCACATTGGGATCACTGATATTATCCAGATGAAGATTTAAATCACCCAGTAAAGTGAAATTAGCAAATTTAATAGTCAGATTAGTCAAGACTTCACCCACACTTTCCAAAAACTGGGTCGCTTGTCCCGGGGGTTGATATATCAGTACCCCAGCAAAAGTGAATGAGTCGTGGGCCTGAAAGCTGAAGCCGAGGCATTCTGCTCCTTTAATATCCGAAAGCTCCGCAGTGATACATTTAAGGGTGTCTCGATGGATAATTGCCAGCCCTCCTCCTCGCTGCAGAGGTCTGTCCAATCTCTGTATTAAGAAGCCAGGAGGCACGGCCTGAACTATATCATGATTGGACCAGTCTCTGAGCCATGTTTCAGTTACAAATAAGCAATCTAAATCTTTTTCTAGGATGAGGTCATATATGAAGTGCATTCTTGCACATAGAGCGGGCATTAATGAGACCCCCCTTTAGGGTCATACGTGTCTCTTTCCTCGACGGTCTGTGGAAAGGTTCTAGATCTTGTTTACATCCCAGACAGCTTATAGGGCATGTAAAATTGGGTAAGAAAGTAAATTTAAAAAAAGCACACAAACAGACTATCACCCGGCTTTCCGCCTCAGGTGAGCATAGAATCTGTAGACTTGCTCAAAGATCAAGTAGAAATTCTTCCTAGCAGAACCTCAATTGTCAATATTCAGGAGACTAAGTCATTTATACAGACAACTGTCGGTGGGAGACAGAGTTCTTCATGTACAATTGAATCCGCCCACAGGATTAGTGGAGCCATAAACTCAAGTGATTAAGTCTTGGGCAATTGGAGGACTACCAGGGCCCTTATACGGGGAAATCCCTCAACAGAGGCCATAGAGTTGGGCTTAGACCTGCAAAAGAAGCAGACCGAGTAGAGCAGAGGGTTCCATTACATCTTCAGAAGACTCTGATGAGGGCCACCTATCATTGTTCCACTTCTCATGATTTGTTACACCTACCCCCAGCTTTGTACACCCTACGTCCTGATCTTGGCCATTGTCCCTCATGAGGGGTTTTATGCTCAGGAAGATTTAGAGAATCTAAGAAATCAGATGGTACATTGTCCCCCGCCCCCAGAAATCAGACCCAGGCTCTTTGAGGAAATAATTGTGGTGGATAGGGTAGGTTGGATAGGGAATGCCCCGAAGAAGACTTAGAGCGTGTACTGTATTATAATTAGGGCACCCGGTTTTATGGTATTTATTTTTTGCCATTTCCGTCTGTATTTATCCATATTTATTTTTGGGGCATTTTTTCTGTGTTTATCCACGTTTATTTTTGCCACAAGCAAAAGACAACGCTACAGCTAGTATTTTTCCACATTTATTTAAATTGACAATGCACACATGCGCTCACTTAAACTAGCGATTTGTTGTGGCTTTAGTAGTGCTTTAAATGGTCCCGTACTGAATAATATGAAAAGGAGAGTACCTGTGCTTCTCAGTTCTGCTATAAAAACACTTTAGCATAGTGAATGGGTCAAATATGTGTAGAATGACGTGTTGAGAAAACAACGCAACATTAATACCAACGTGTGTACATCAAAGTGGCAAGGGGAGGTTGGGATTAAGAAGGAGATCTGTGGTTTCTAAATATTCCATCCCTGAAGATCATCCTTTGGTAAACTAATACCTGCTGCTCGATATTCAGTGGATCGAGTCAGTCTTGGATAGGATGGCTGTGGCCATGAGAGTGGCCGTAGCCTCTTATGCAGGAAAAATAACCCAGTTGGGTGGTCTTTGTCTGAAAGCATAAAGGAACCCGATGAGACTGGCCCTCTGATGGTTGTTAAGAATAAAGTCAGTCAGAGTATCCATTTTTTTAATATCCCCATTTTAGGATGTGAGCCGGATAGAGTGGAATAATTTGTATAAACAACGCGAAAAAGAAAGTGACAGGCTCGTAAATCCTGAACAGTGTCCACGTCTCTCAGAGTAGCGAACCTGTGCAATAAAACAAAGGGCTCAGCAGTTGTTCGATATAAAATCAACCAGAGTTGTCACATTCCCGTTTTATATTATGTCACAAATAGGAGTCTAATAATTTGTACTGACAGCTCGAGGAAGACGGTGGCAAATCCTTAAATACTGAACTGCGCCTCTCCCTCCCAGAATATGCACACCTGTGCTATAAACTCAGGACCTCAATTCTGCTTCCCAGTTATACCACCTCATAACTCGTTTACAGTCTGTTAAGTGTACAAATGCTCACCTAGGCAAAAGCCATTAAAACCACCTTGAAATTTTGTCGGAAGTAATGCGCCACCCGCAACAGAGGGGGCGCTCTACACAAAAGACCCCGTGGCAGCCCTACACAAGCCATTGGTGACCCGCGTGCAGCATGAACCTGTGACTTATTGCTCCGTGTTTGAAAACGACCCTTCTGCCTTCCTTGTTCCAGCAGGGATCTCTCAGACTTTGTCACTGCTCCGTCACACCCCTGCAATCGGATTTTAATGCTCTCGAGTGGCTTTCGAGGGCAGAGCTTTGTGTGTGCCTCACGCAGCTGTCTTGTTAATTCCCATGTGAAAATTGGCTTGTCATGAAAGTCCTTACTGGAAATAACCTATCATTCAGTGGCGGCTGGTGACATTTCAAAGTGGTGAGGCACAGGAGTTGGGGATTAATTTGTGTGTAGCGTGTGAGTCCGGGCGACATAAGGGAGTTCAACACAAGCATCATTCACTGAATCATTCCCCCAGTAATTCATCCATGTTTCCATAATCTACTGACTGCATACATCTGTTCATGCATACATACATACATACATCCTTCTAGGCTCTCCTATTCAGGCATACAGCCTTCTATCCATCTATGTATCCATTCACTAGAAAATCATTGATTCATTTGTTCATCATATGGAGCATTCGTCCATTCATGTATACATCCACTCATTCTTTCGGACTTACTCTCCTGTAACTCTTTGCCCACCCATCCATTTATGTATCCTTTTACCACTGGTGAATCACCAGAACATTCAACCATCCATCTATCTTGATAAAAATGCATTTGCTTGACTGTATTTGAATCACGTTTTCTGTTCACATAATGTTTTGGAGGTGAGTCATTAACAGTAATTCCGTCTCCGTCTACATCAAGGCTGGATGGACATGCCTTTCTTAACATAAAGTAATTCAGGTTAACAAGGGGCATATTACATTGTTTTCTGTTCTTAAACACAGAATAGGTTCAACTTTGCAAGAGAAAGATTGACTGTGACTGAATGCAGACTGCAAATGGTGAGCCTAACGCAGCCCTGTTATTAATTCCGATTTGCAATTAACTGATGACAGATATTTCCTAATCTGCTCAAAGCAAAAGTTTGCCCATCCAATCTCTCAGAAACAAGCTAACTCGAGCATTCTTAATATTTAACATACAAAGGGGCCTATTTCAAGTTTTATTTTTCAGGTGCTTAGCACCTGAATCAAAAAGCTCATTACAACCCTGCTCCCTCTAGCCTCCCTTCCTCTGTATTTCCGAATGATCACACTTGCCTCCTGGGATATTTGCTGCTAGCCATCCTTCTAATCATGTCTGCTTTGCCTTGGCATGGAGGAGAGGTCAAGTGAATTTTGAGACTGTGGCTTGGTCTGTGCTCTGTGGCCTCCGTTTCACCTCCGCAACCCTGCTCCACACCCTGGACTCCGCAGCCGCCATTTTGCATTTAATAACAGTATGTATGCACATATGGAGGTCACGCACGGCATCTTATAGGAGGAGGCTTTTCAGTATAAAAAAGGGCATTTTTTCCTAACGGAGCTTCTCTTTCATTTCAACAAAGAAAGACAAATGTACGTTTATTTTACGTGACATTGACAAATCCACAAGTCCAAATCCATGAGTGCTAAGCACTTCAATTCCCTCTTTGCTCAGTAGAAATACAATGTCACATTTCTATTTTTTTATACAGACTAAATATTCTGAATGGAAACAAAACGCTGACATATAAATACCCCTAAAGGCATCAGTGGACAGAGCTGAGCAACTGTATGGGGCCTGGGACAGGAGTTTTCAGTGGCGCTGGAGGAGGCTACGTCACGGGGTGAAAGAACAATCAAGCCTCTTTAACAAGTAAATGGTCTTTCAAAAGACCTGTGAAGTACTCGGGTGCGGCTGTGTGTGTGCCCGGGAAGGAATTTCCAGCAGCAGGAAGGGAGCGTGGGGAGATAACTGTATTCGAGACGGCAGCGCAGCAACATTTACCAGTATTTTGCCGTTTTTACATATAAATACAGACAAAGGAAAAATTGTTTTCCGTCTGTATTTATATGTAAAAATCTGTTTAAACAGAAAAACAGGAGCCCTAATTATAATCAATTCCTGCAACAATTTTAGGGCCTGATTTATGTTGAACAAACTTGGTCCAGGGTCAATATCCCCCTGTGGTATCACAGCTTTACCACTGTGATATTTTGTATAAACCTTCACTGTTGCAAAGTCAACCTGTGCCCTGGATACCCCCCAACTTTTTGCTGACTAATGCTGGTGGTAACTGATTTTGACTGACCCTGGGCTCTGCCTAACCAGGCCCAGGGCCAGTGCTAAGCTGAAAGGAACACATTAGAGTACAGTTAAAAACACCTAACATACACTAGGGTAAACAGTGGTATGGTGGGGTACCCCTGTGATTGGCACGACCTACCCCATAAGCCCCTAGTATATAATAGGGCAGGGGATTGAAACTACCTAAAAGTCCCCAGTACCCTGGGGCATGGTAGTTTAGAGGCCAACAGCTTTTTCTGCACTTGCATATGTGCACTGATGAAGCCTGAGGTCAGTTTAAAAACTGCCCAGGGTGCTAGGACTGCTTTAAAAAAGTAAATTGTGCCCAAACTCGACTTTGGTGGTAGGGGCACCTAAAAATGGTTAACCTACAATGTTTTGACATATTTAGGACCCCCAGGGTCTCCCCTAGGTATCCTAGGGGTGGGGGTCAGTTATATATAAGGTACATCCTTTAAAATTAGTTTTTATATGCCTGGGTAATGTGAAATTTCACATTTAACTCCCCACATTGTGATAAAGTTCTGCTCAAATTCGACGTTGATGCTAGGAGCACTGGGTAAGGAGGATCTGCAATATTTCTGCAGATTCAGAACCCCTAAAGTCTCCCCTAGTTGCACAGAGGGTGGGGGTCCTGTAGAAATGAGGGAATACTTATAAAACATATTTTATAAGCCCTCGTGCTAGAAAACTGGCCCAAGTCATTTTCCCCATTGCAAATCCCATGGCCCATAGGTTAACATGGTAGGAAGTTATTGATTAATAACTATTGATAGGAAAGGACTAGCCTGCCCATTCAAAGACTTCCCAGAATGGTAGTAGTAAATCCAACAATACCATATTGTTAAATTTCTCCTAAAGTGTACATACAAGAAGTTTGTAAGACCAAATTCAGCCTTCCATTGGTCTGCCCTGATTGGTCAGTTAAGTGGATTTGCCAGGCTGCTTTGAAGAGGTGATAGAGGCCCTGGGGTTACCAACTCTGCTGGGAGGGCAGTGTGCTGGTCTATAGGAATGCCAGGCCAGGGGGTGGAGTCGTAAACCATGCTCTTCAAAGGCAGAGGGGAAGCTTGGGTGTCAGTTACACTTATACACTCTTGACCCAAAGACAGGGCTAAGCTTAAGGAAGGTATGTGCAGATGGTAGGGGGAGAGTCTATGGAAATAAGCCATCCCAGGTGGTGTGTTTAGCCTGGTCTTACCTCCTTGCTGGAAAATCAGCCATTATGGATTTGGAAGATGTGATGCACTCTGGGACAAAATAATGCCACACTCTACAGGATGTGGTCATAACTATGAGGAGTTACTCTGCTCTCATTGGTCAGAAGTGACCTGTTGCTTGACCCAGATAATTTTGAATAAGTGTCTGAGAGGGGCAGAGCCCTCCAGATCTGCTGCTTGAAACTTACTGAAGCAAGAAGTGCCCGGCTGAGAAGTTTTGCTGTGCAAACATTTCTAAGGCCTGACCTCTGAAGACAGCACCAACTGAAACTGCAGCTCTGTGCATTACCTTGCTGCAAAAGGACTAAAGAGTGGACTCCCTGCAAGCTACGGGTTAACAGAGCTCACCTGGACATCCCCACAAAGAATTCTCAGCCTGGAGTACCAGTTGATTTGTAAGGGTTTTGTTCAAGTGGATTGCGGATTTGAAGTTTCACACTTTTAAGGACCCTCTTGGAGATTCCAGAACGTTTGATTGTGTGTTGGATACTTTGGGACCCGCAAGCAGAACTTCATGAAGGAGTTCTAACTGAACCCCGCCTGCTAGAGAAGGCACAACACATTTGGTGAGATTCTCCAGAACAACTTATTAAAGGTGTCCCTGTCAGAGAAAACGAAATGACTAAAAGGGGCACTGTTGGTTTCTAAGCACTAGAAAGTGACTAATCTTAAAAAATTCATATCTCTGGTTCCCCACAGTGGATTTTTTTGTTTTGGTGTCATTTAAAAGATAAAAATATTACCTATTTTTATAAATTGGTGTTGGATTTCTATTTTGTGTGTGTCTTAATTATTTACTGAAATGGTGTTTTTTAAATGCTTTGCATACCTGTCTGCTCGCAGCCACGTTACCAAGGGTTGAGCATAAGAATCATTTTCTAAGACCTATGCTAAGTCCTATCATGTGCTAGTGGCCTTATTGCCAGTGGCAGACCTACATTTGCCCCTACCAATAACCAACTTTATAACATTCACCCTCATGGATGGCCCACCAGGGAGCCTCCTTTAAGGATGTCCCTAGATTTGCCGGAAGGTACATTGTTCTGAATATTGCTAGGAATATTGCTGTGTCCTAGCATTGTGAACTCTTAAATGGATTAGATGACCAGGACTGACTGGGTAAGAAGCTTCCCACTTGTGTATCCCCTGGGGGTCAAGCAAAGGAGAAGCATTTTAGGGTCATGTCCTTGAATATAGCAGGTTGGAGGGTGAAGGGGGACAATCCCGACTGGACTAGGTCTCTTACCTTATATTACATCTTAACATTTCAGGCGACCTGGGATACAAGGGGCGGATTCCAAATGGGTGGTTAAGTTTCTTTCGCAAATAATGCTATTCAATCTTTCCAGAGCAGACCTAAAAGGGGACTTGCCACTTTTTGTTAAATTAGACCTTTGGAAGACTTGAAGGGTACCTCTCTGCATATTTTAGATGCTTTACTTTCCTTTAAGAATTCCACTAGGATTCTGTGTATCAACTTATATAACGCCATCCATGGAAGGGAATCTGAGGACATCTTGGTCTCACTCAGTACCTATCTGTTAAAGTTTGGGCATGGTTGTCCCAGCGTCCATACTGACAAGGATTTGGGGGGATTTTAATCTTCATCCGTGCAGTAGTTGTCATTTATGCAAAGTGGGAGGGTTAACATGATGGGGATCACCTTCTGGACTAGGCCCATCTTCAGGATACTCAACAGGAGGATATAATGAATGACCTGTCTGCAGAATACAATCTGGTTAATCTCTTGAGGATGGAGAGTTTGCATAAGGCTAAAAGTCACTCCCACTTTTAAGGGTCTTGGAGGCGGTTCTTTTATAGACTACATCTACGTATCAGTGGGATTATACCTTGCTTTAAACTCATCATTCTCAGTGGACTGGAACATACTTAGCAACCATAATCCTTTGGTTGCAGATTTCCGGTGAAAAACTGAGAAAGTTGCTTCTTATCATCATTTTGTGGTCAATTCAGGGGCAGAGACCGAAGTGGGGAATATTGCCCCCAAGTTATTTCTAAAGAATTTGGTTATATGTTCTTCTTCTGAAATCTGGACTTGCCTGCATGTAGACTCCCCCAACAAAGTATTTTATTGGCTTACAACAAAATAGGTAGCCACATTAATACTGCTCTTTCTAATAAGGCAAAGCTGGGTTCTCTGTTGCCCCACTATTGGTTTGATATTTCCTGCACAAGGGCACATAAGGCACCCCTCAATCAGGTAAAAATTATTCTACTAGAGTCAAGTTAAACTCTGCAGGGCTCCATGTAGAGCAGTATTTGCATACAGGAAGAAATTGCAGACAGAGCTGTGGAAGGACTTACTTTCGGCAAGTACCAGGAAGGACAGTACCCAGTTTTGTCAAGTGATTAACCATTTTTTTTTTAAAGAGGAGAGGGGGACAGATCTGGTGGCCCTGGTTCCAGCCCGGTCTGGGGAAGATAATTTTTTTCCACTATATCAGGGGGAGCGTTTGGCTGATGGCTTAACATCTAGGGTTTGGACTGTCAAATTATCATTCAAATGGGAGGAGGTTAGAGATGCTACAGGCTTCCTACCCAGGGGGAAGGCTCCTGGGGCCAATGAGATCCCAGGTGACTTGTTTAATGCCTGTGATGAGTTATGGGCCCCTCTGCTTACTCTGCATCTTAATGCTGCTATTGGCTGTGCTCTGCCTGAGTCATGGAACCAGTTTATAAAAAGGGGCACAGGAGTGACCCTTCATGTTATAGATCTATTAGTTTAATAGATATATAAGTTAAAATGATAGACAGGGTAATTTTGAATAGATTGACTAAGTGGTCTGAGGAACAGCTTGTCTTGTCTGATATTCAGTATGAGTTTTGTGCAGGGAGGGGCACTGTAGATCAGACTCTTAATCTCCATCTTATAATTAATAAATATGTATGGGCAAAGAAAGGCTATCTTTATCTATAATTCATGGATCTCAGCTCTGACTTTGACTTGGTTATCCGGGGAAAAACTTTGGACGGAGCTAGGGTCCATGGTGGTGGATGAGCGCTGGTTAGTTTCCTTAAGGATCTCCAACACAAACTGATGCCCTCAGTTTGTCATGGAAGCAACGGTGAATGCACCAGGCACTTTGCACTTAGCAACGGGGGCTGGCAGGGCGGCTCCTTGCCCCCCTTTCTTAATATTATGTATGTTAATCAGCTTGATTACGGGTTAGGGTGTAGATGTTCCAAGAGTAGGTGGTAGGTTGCTCCCAGGCATATGTGTATGTGGATGATGCTGTTTTAATTGCTCGTACGGCCGGATCTATAGAACAGTTTTTAGATCTTTTTGTTGATTTTAGGAGTAGTCTGGACATGCACACTCATTTTAATAAGTCACACATTATGGTCTTTGGGCCACAGAACACGAAAAGTGTTACTTTCTCAGACCAGGGCTACATTCTAAATAAGGTGGAAAATTTCTCATACCTCGGTATTCTATTAGATTTAAAACCTAGTTGGCAACCACCAATTAAAAAGAATAAGGACTCGCTCATGAGAGCATGTGCTGAGATAAATAAATTTTCCTCCCACTTGGGTCATAAAACTCTGAAATTCATGCTGGGTGTATACAAGGCCAAATGTATACTAATTTCCACCTTTGGTAGTGAAATGTGGAGCTACACAAACATAGATTCCCTTGGGGTAGCAGAGAACAAATATATCAGAGGACTCCGAGGTTTGGGGCAATGTATCCCAGCAGAAAACGTATATAAAGAACACGTCTTAATTATATTACAGACTATATACAGTTGTATCTCCTTTTGCTCTGGTGTAGAATTTGGTTAAAAGATGTTTTGAATTTGAATAGACTAATTATACTTGATTGCATGAATCTGGATAAAGCATATATCATAGCTTGGCTGGCTTATATTAGAAATCATTTTATCAAATTAATCAGACCGGATTTTTGTTTTTATATATTCAAGATATGGCTTGGTTAAACGAGTATTTTATTGTAAGAATGGCAGACAAGAGAGAAGCCTTACCCTTGGCAAAACCACTATTTCGTAAATGTATAATGGTCAAGACTGTCCCAGGGATAGAGGCATTTATGATATGCCAAACCATTGGCATTATCTTTTAACTTTTTTTCAGGTTGGGTCTGTTCCACCAATTGCTGTACCCAGAGGGAAAATGGTACAAGTTTACTGATCCTCCATTTTGCTTCTGTAATTCTTCTTTTAAATGTGACACTTTGCACATTGTAATGTAAATGCCCCATGTTTGCACAGATTTGTCACACATTTTTTAAACTTCTTTTTTTTTACTTCATGATTTTAATAAGCTAGGCCACCCTTTTTTGTTTTTACAACTTTTGACTTCACAGTCAATTTGTTTCAAAGTGTCTATGTTTCTTTTGGGAGTTTATAAAGAGGCACGTTAAGTGCCGTTAGCCTGTGAAATGTCTTCAGTAATTGTATCTGCCTTTTTATCATGATGGTTTTTATGTACTTGCATGATTTTTTAATAAAATCGAATACAGATTACAATGTATTTATAGTTGTCCACATTAATAACATTAAATTTCTTTAAATAAAATAAAATTATTAACAAAATCTTCAATTTACTAAACAACTAAAATAAAACACACTACAATAAAATGCATATACAAAATAACACAAAAAACAAATTATATGCAACAATATTTTCTCTAATGATATTTTTTACAATATTAAAACCAACACTTAAAACGATGTTCTTACCACCAACGTTTCGCACAATGATATTTTTGACATCCCGATATTCTTGGCACGATATTTTTGTATCACAATATTTTGGATTATATTTTGTCCAAACACCCCTTATAAAGTTAGGACCATCCAGGAGTGTAATAGGCACATTTTGAATTGTGAAGTGTGGTATTAAGAAACATTATGGAAATATGTAAAGGGCCTTGATTCTCTTTACTACCAGCAGCCAGATAAGTGAGTTTAGCATTGAGGAGATATTTACCAAATTAACTACCATTTTCTGGGCTCCGCCAAACTGTTTTACGAGGCCACATGGGAGATCCTTATAGAGGGTAAAGTTGTAGTCAAATTCGGAGGTCAACACAATTAAGACCACTAACATACTATGCAGTGGTTAAAAAGAATAAAGGTACAGCATAAGGATTTTAGTGACCAAACCGACAGGAACTAATAAAAAATAATTACTTCTGATGACCGCTATGAGGTATTTGAGAATCCAGCTGTCTGTACAGCTTCCAGTGGGGATTTATCTGCCAAGGAGGAGAAATAAATAACTTAGCTCTTCGTTTGCTGAGAATACATTTCGATTTCAAGGCACACATTCGAAACGAGAAATGTTTTTTGAAAGATAAAAAAAATAAAAAATGTGAGGTTGTTTTTATAACTGTCACATTCTAAAATCCATACTTGTGACGTTACACGGTGGGATGATTCTTGCTTTGGGTATGTGCTCCATGAAAAGTATTCTTCGCTTTAACGATTAAGGCTAAGAAAGCAGAAGAAACAAAAAGGAGATATTGCTATATGGAGATAATGTTAAAAACGTCTATATGTTTGCTTCAAATGTTTTCTTGAAACATTAATTATGAATGACTCATATTCAATAGTGGATTTCTTTTGGTTTCCTCTAGAAATGCCCCCTGCCCTTAATACCAGAATTAAAAAAATCTACATTCCATATTTTATCCCAAGAGGTCATAAGCCTTGTGCTATGATCACATTCCACTGAATGCTACTTTTGATAGAGAAACTCTATGCTCTTAGTAATTGGAGTTGAACGCCAGGCTTAGAGAACAATTAACTTGAGGCTATTGGTCTGGTTTTGTGCCCGCTATTATTCCATTCCATGTAATGAATTGTCAAGGTAAGGGTGCCCTGCTCTCACCACTCTTACTAATTTAACAAGCATTTGCAATGCAATCTGTCTCGCTATTGGCCAATTCCAATTCAAAATTACAGTACCAGGAATAGGAAACAATAATAAAACAGCACTTGTTTCCACACAGCATCCAATTACTTAACATGCACCAATCCACTTATCAAAGCATGTGCTTATTTATAACATCCTTACAACATTTGAGGAAACTGCTCAGCAATTAAAGCACCAGGCAAAGCAAGCTGTCCGTAAAAAATTAAAAAATAGCACAAATGCAAACCTATATCGCAACATACATATATAAAGTGCTTGAAAGTCTTTGTGCTGTACCTTGTCATGTAGCAGGGTGCTGTACAGTAAGGAGAAAAGTAGGAGTAAAATTGATGAATGCCATTCACGAAAGAAGATATGTGGCCAAGTAGCTCTTGAATGAGGCTTTGTCACCCGATGAGTGACCATGTAAATTGCTAAATGGGGGTAAAGGACTATGAGAGTATGGAGTGCTGGATTGGAAGGCCTGAATGGGGTAAACCGTAGCACTGAATGGATTGAGCGTGAAGTGTTCCAATACAGATGAGTAACTCTAAACGTAGAGCGCTCTAACTAAGATGATCATAAGTATCCCTCCTCCACCTATTCTTACCAGCAGCTTCCGTCAGACCTCCCTGCAACAATGACAGAAAGTCGCGGCATACGCGCTTTACTTTAAGGTAAAGCGCAGGTGCCGCCATTGCTGCAAAAGTACAGAAATAGATGCTTTTTTCTATTTTTTTACTTATGTAGCAATCGCGACACCCACGCTTTACCTTTAACATGGTTAAAGTAAAGTGCATGTGCCGCAATTGTAGCAAAAGTAAAGAAATAGTTTTTTAAAAAATGTCTTTACTTTTGCAGCAATCGTGGCACCCGCGCTTTACTTTTAACATGGTTAAAGTAAAGTACGGGTGCCGCGATTGTAGCGAAAGTAAACAAGTAGAGCGCGCACATCCTTGGGAGAGCATTCTTCACTTCTTCAAGCACTGCACGTGTGGCGCGCCGCTGCGCACTCCCGCAAGGTGGATGCCGCCACAAGCACAAGTGCAGTGCTTGAAAAAGTGAAGAACGACTGCTAAAGGCCCTCCTATGCAGCGCATGCGCACTGCGTAGGCGAGACCTAAAAATAGAAGTGTGTATCTGTGCCCTGTAGTGGTAGAATTTAAGAATGGAAAGAATTATTACGTACACAGTAAAGTCTGTACTTGTGTACTTGTGTCATCTAGTGGTAGACTCTCGCACATGGAAACAATCAGGTGCCCAGTAAAGTCAGCTCTTAAGAATAACATTACACATGGGGTCACTACCGACTAATGCTGATCAGCCAACCTGGAAATACAATGGGCCACCGTCTTTCACCCTATGTGGTGCAGCAAAGCAGGACTTTGTTCATTTATTCTGCATATGTCCCGTTTTAAAATCAAATCGACTTTTATTGCTAAAAAAAACTTTTAGCGCTAGGGGCATTCGCACCTGCAAATCTGCCATACTAAAGTGCCTTGATCCGAACAATTTGCAACTCAATTGCGATTTGGTAAATCATTTACTTTTATATGCGCAACTAATCTGAACAAGTCTCTCGACAAGCACAACAGCACTTTATATAAAAAAACTCTTTGGCACATTTGTTCAAATATTGTCTCTTCGGTCTGTAAACGTACTATTGCTGAACAACTGCTTTTAATATTTACATTATATTTGTGACAATTTGCTCAAATATTGTCTATCTCATCTGCAATTATGCTACTGGTGACCATAGCTTTTAACATGTATATTATATTTGTGATAACATGCCCGGTTTTTATCAAAATATTGTTATGGTTTTAATGATCTTAAACAATAGATACTATACTATACAACAGATTAAATCAGTATACAGTTGCCCGGATCATCAGACATGAAGAAGACATGCCAGACCTTACTAAAATTTCGGGAGGAAAAGAAGATAACAGGATAAGGTATTTAAGAACGGACACTTCGAAACTGAGAGAAAGGGTTGTGGATCCCTGCCCAGCCAGCAAACCAAACTTCATGTTTTGACTGAAAGCAAAAAACAGCCTAAAGCCCTTGCTTCACCATACATGTGCTACTATGCGGGACTAGTTGACTGGAAACCCTGCACTGGCTGGAAAAAAGGAGATGGTATGGCCGTTACCACTTTACTGGCACTCGGTGAATTGGCCATAATTTCCCCCATCTTGTACTGCTGGAGGATCTCATCCATTCTAGGACTGAACAGGTTCTTCACGTTGAAGGGGTGATCTATGACTTTCTACGGATTTCTGGTTTCAAGCCTGAGGGCTTGGACCACCAGTGCCACTTCACGGCCAGACTGGTGTCTATGATATGGCAGCCATGTCTATGCCACTCTTGGTTATCATCTGTTCTACAGCTTCGGCCCCCAAGTTTCAGATAATCCAGGTACTCTTCCTTGGTATAGCCTGAGCGCAAAGAAGCGCGGCGGTTAACCACGTCCATATTGTGCTAATGCATGCAAAAACGGGTATATACAAATGCACACAAACTATCTGAGCAGGACTGCTGTGCAACCTGTATTTTTGTGTACCTTCTATTTCCGCCAGATGCTCTCAGATATTAGGAACTATATGTGTGGTTTTTCGATGTTGTGGTAGTTGTAATCTATGCCCCTTTTTTATTCCCCCTACTTGAAGGGCTCCTATTTTTTATTCCTTAAGTTTGCAGGGTTGGGGTCATGCAGCACAACAAACGTTAGGAAAGAAAATAGGGCACTGGCACAGGCAATAGAAGGAGGTTGCATTGAGACACGACACACATCTGCGCATGTATGATTTTGCATACCCTACAACATAAAAGCCAGAGTTTAAGGCTTTGCAAGTGCTTGTTTACATAGTGGTTCATGCCATAATTCTGCCGCATATAGGTACTATAAATACCACGTTTTAACATTATCCAATTTAATTGTACTCATCAGTTAGGAAGTCTGATTATACCTTGCAGAAATTTAAAATTGCAACCAGCAGTTTACCATGTTTCAGGAATAAGAGTTCAACTCACTGAGATATCGAGATTTCGACACACTCAAAACTGGTGCTGCACAGACAGTAGATTAAAGATGCATCAAAAAGTAGCGTTACCAACTGGAGCAATTCAGGCTTCTCAAATACAGCCCAGGTACCTCATAGAAAGCAGCAGCGCACCTTCACTCACAAACGCGGAATAGCGACACCACGGGAAACAAAAGGGAAGTCGCCTAATCACCCCTACCACCACCATCACATACACAATCAGAAACAGTGCTAACAAGAGCAGTACAACGGTTGTTGTGGATTAGGGGGTCTGTACCATACTTCTGATATCTTGAGAGGAAGTTGAGGGAAGCAAAGGAAGCCACCGTGCTGGTGGAAAACTGCCCCATTCCGCATGCTTGAAGGACTAGATGTTTATATGGGCTAGGTTACTCAAGAAAAGCTTCCCTTAATCAAGTGGGCGGCAGTAGAATGGGCAGGACGCCAGGAGCCCTGGAGCGAGCATGCAACGTGGGCCCTTTGTCTCTACGGTTACATACTCAAATGCAGCCATAATTGGGATGCAGAAGGCTTCTCCAGAACCTGGTGCCACTGCATGTACTGCACGGTTGAAAGCTAAGCCGTGCTGGGTGACAATCCCTCTGAAAGAGAACCTCGACCGCAGATGGAGAGACGATGAAGTAGTGCTAATCAGGCCCAGCGGCCATTGTGTCACATGGGGGAAGGAACACGGGTGCTGGTTGCAGAGGGAAGCCCAGTTCTGAAAATCCGGATGTATGACGTTACAACGCATGCTATTACAACGCATGCCTTTACGAAGCAAGTTTTACAACGCAAGTCATTGCGACTTGCGTTGGGGGGCGCTGGATAGTGAATAGTTTAATTTACTATTCCAACTCCAGTCCCCGTGGATAGTAGGGAAGGTGTTGGATACTATTCCCTATCCTAGAGTGCCCCCCAGCGCAAGACGTTGTAAAAGTTGCGTTGTAATGGTTGCGTCGTAATGGTACTTCGTTGTAAAAGTTGCGTTGTAAAGGATGTTCCCTGAAAATCCGAGGGAGGGATACCACAAAAAATGTGTTTCAAGACAAGCATTGGCAAACTCAATAGGTCTCTTCTATGCAAGAGCTACTGCCTTTGACAATGTCTTTTAGCGATGTTTTACACCAGCGTGGCTGAACAAGCTGTTGTTAAACATGACCTAAAATTATTGGCTGGTTGTATGGTGGAGTTTCATGAAGCGGTGTAGAGTGTTGTGGAGTGGCATAGAGTTTGGTGGAGTGGCATAGAGTGTTGTGGAGTGGCGGAGAGTGTTGTGGAGTGGCACAGAGTGATGTAGAGCAGAGTAGAGCAGAGTCCAGTGTCATGAGTGGTGAAGAATGTCCTGGAGTTGTGTAGAGTGGAGTGGCATAGAGGCCGAAGAGTGAGTAGGCTGGAGTAGAGTGGAAGGACATAGAGTGGAGTAGAGAGTCATAGAGTGGCGTACAAGGCCATAGAGTGGAGTGGCCTAGAGTGGAGTAGTGTGCCATGGATTAGAGTGGGGCAGCGTAGAGTGTTGTGGCATTGAGTGGAGTAGATTTTTAGAGTGGAGTGGCACAAATTGTCGTAGAGTATAGTGGCATAGAGTGGAGCAGAGTGTTGGGAAGTGGCGTAGAGTGGAGAGGAGTGGCGTAGGGTGGAGTGGAGTGTCATGGTGCATTGTGGAGAGAGTAAAATGAAGTAAAGTAGAAGGGCATAGAGTCTAGGGATTTGGAATGTCGTTAAATGTCATACAGTGATGTGGTGTAGAGTGTTGTAGAGGGAGCCTAGTAGAGTTTCATACAATCGGTTGGCATACAGTGTCTTAGAGTGGAGTGTGGTAGAGTGGAGTGTGGTAGAGTGGAGTGTCGTAGAACGTAGTGGCTTAGAGTAAAGTGGAGTGGCTTAGAGGGAGTTGCGGGAAACCGAGAGGTCCCTTGCAAAAATACCATTCAATGACTTTGATACGGCACAGAGTGAGTGTGCCATGTCATGTTTTAACTCATGGTTTGCACCATGCCACACAGTCTGCAATGGCAATGGCAGGCTGCATGTATTTTGTATGGGGGCCCCTTAGGGCTCCTTAATGCATGCTGCAACCTTTAGGGACCCTCATTGTACCCATGCCCTAGGCTCTAGGGGTACCGCTTACAGGGGTTCCAATTGTATGATAATTAGAACATTCTACCTTGTTTTAGTGAAAGAGCACTGGTCCTGGAGCCAGGGACCCAGTGCACATCAGTCAAAAAACATCAGTAGCAGCGGCAAAAAGTGAGGGTGACCATAACAAAAAGGGGCACTTTCCTACATATAGAATGTCATGGGGAAGTAGAGTGTCATAGAGAGGAGGGGCGCAGAGTGGAGTCAACTGTTGTGTAGTGACGTGGAGTGGCGCAGAGTGAAATGGAGTGTCGTAAAGTGGTGTAGAGCAGAGTGGCGTAGTGTCATGGAGGGAGTAGAGTGGAAGAGCGTAGAGTGGGGGCGTAGAGTGGAGTAAAATGTCATACAGTGGAATAGTGAAGAGTACTGTAAAGTGGAGTGTCACAGAATGTCACACAGTAAAGTTGCGTAGAGAGGTGTACAGTGGAGTGGCGCAGAGTGGAGGGGTGTGGAAGGAGTTGCGTAAATTGGAGCAGTGTTGTGGTGTAGAGAGGAGTAGAGAGTCATAGAATGGAATGGCAGTGTCATGGAGGGAATGGCCTAGATTGTTGTGGCACAAGTAGAATCAAGTGAAGTTCAGTGGAAACATAGAGTGAAGGGTTTAGAGTAGAGTGTGGTGTAGTGGAGTGGCGTAGAGGGGAGAAACAGTGTCGTAGGGTGAAGTGGGGTAGAATGTCGTAGAGTGGGGTATGTCTCTGTTGCAATCACTGCTCAACTCCTTTTCCTCTATTTTGGTGGATTTGGACCTGTCAATAACTGATTCCAAATCCTATGTGATGCAGATGGGGACTCGCTCCAGAAAGCTTTATCGGTTTACAGTGGGATCAGCTCAGGTCCCTCGTACAGACGTTTTTTTCGTACCTTGGGGTCCTGATAGACAACAAAAATAAAATTGGGGCCATTGAATTAGAGAAAGAGGGCAGGCCTAATGCGCGCTAATACAGCGATTTTTGATTTTTGTTCAAGATTAGGCGTGAGACCGATTGCCGCACTCCTACAGTTATATCAGGCTAAATGTGTTACAAAAGCCTCTTATGGTAGCGAAGCATGGGGTCGTGTTTTCAGGGACGAATTACAAGTGGCTGAGAATACCTTTCCTGAAACGTCTTTAATGTGTGCCCCAGGGTAAATCTACTATAGTGGTACATGAAGCACTGTGGGTGCCCTACCTTTCTGGCCTGTTGGCCCTTCTTCCCTTAATATTATAGTTGAAGAGCTAGCTGAGCGAAGGACCGTCTCCAAGTAAATTGATTTTGAAGGAGTGCATGGCTCTTGATCACGCTCACCATATTCTGTGGCGTAGCCAAATAAAGAAGTGTTTAGGAAGACTGGGAATGGCCGACTTATTCACCAACCCAGAATTAGTGATTAAGACTTGGTTTGGGTGTGAGAGGCTTTAAATACTCAAAGGATACTAGATAGGGAAGAGTGTGAACTGAGGAAACCTAGTGTTCGTAAATTCATCATTCTGAAAATTCACTGAGCCATATCTTTTAGGGCCTCTTAGCACCTATGAGCGTTTTTTATTGACCAGGTTCAGCTTTGATCTCTTCCACCTTCTGTCGGCTCAGCCGTGAGGGTGTAGCAGAGGTCAGATCCTAGAGTCCTGTGGCTGCAACGGCAAGTCTACATAGGACATGCTTCACTTTTTAATGTTTTGTAAGCACTATGTGATTCCTCAGAAACATTTTATTATCCCAATTTTAAAAAGGCTGGAGTTTAAGCAGGTGCAGAGTGGCATAGAGCAGAGTGGCGGGGAATGGTGTGGCACGGAGTGTCATGGCATAGAATGGATTGGCATAGAGTAGCGTAGTGGAGTAGAGTTGAGTAGTGTGTTTTACAGTGCAGTAAAGTGGTGTGGAGTGACATAAAGGGAAATGCTTGGAGGTTCGTAAAGTGGCAGTGTTGTAGAGTGAAGTACAGTGTCTTATCGTGGAGGGGCGTAGAATGTCCTAGATGGTGGAGTGGTGTAGAGTGGTGTAGATTAGAATGGATTAGAGTGGAGTGGCGGAGATTAGAGTGGAGTAGAGTTTCATAGAGTAACGTAGTGGAGGAGCATAGGGTGGTAAGGCGTAGAGTAGAAGGGCATACAGTAGAGTGGTAAAGAGTGGAGTAGAGTGTGGCAGAGTACTTTGGGGTAGAGTTAAATGGCGTACTGTTGAGTTGCATGGTGTGGTAGGGCACTGCCATTACAGACGACACGTTTTCAATTGAAATGACCATTACATTTGCACAGACAAAGTTTAACTGATAAAAGAATACAGCTCATAAACAATAATGAGTCGGAAAGTCATTACCTGGTGTAATGGTTCTTAACCTTTGGTCAGAGGACTTCTGAGGGTCATGTGAGGCCTGCCCAGGGGGTCCGTGACTGTTTCACAAATTAAAATATTAAAATGAATCAAGTAAAATTGCTAAAGTATATAAAGATTCTGCAAAGGGTGCAGAATTGTGCAGCACGTCTGCTTCTGAACCTCCCCACTCGATCGTCTGCCAGGACTGCTCTGAGCCAACTTCACTGGTTGCCAGTCTCAGAGAGAGTGCAATTTAAGGCCTTGTGTACGGTCTAAAGATCTCTCAATGGTACAGGCCCGCTGCTGACAAAATATATGATAGTACCCTATACTACCACTAGAATTTTAAGGTCCACCGACAAAATGCTGCTGGCAGTCCCAAGGGTAAAGAGATCCCGCGCTGGGGGCAGACGCTTCTCGGTTAATGCTCCTAAGCTGTGGAATACACTTCCATTCCAGCTTCGGTCTCAACCGGATTATCTTATATTCAGGAGACAATTTAAGACTTTCCTATTTCCTTGAACTTTTCTCTGGAAGTTCTGATGGTTATCTCCTTCAAGCGCTGGGATGCTCTTGAGTAGCCATACGCTATAGAAATGCATCTTCATTCATTCATTCATTCAGTCATATACAAATAAAAAAATAAAATGTAACATTTTAATTTTTTTCTATATTGAATTGTGAATTACACAAAATGTTTCAATATTTGAGCATTTTATTTGGTGTATACTTGTTTCTGTATTTTTGTGTATTGTTTTGAGGTCCAAATCATAAAAGTTGCTTAGTCCAAGGGGTTCCCGGATTCCAATATTGACACAGTGGGGGTCCCGAGATTCCTGTAATGATTATCTGGCGGTCCACAAAAGTCAAAAGGTTTAGAACCGCTGACTTAGTGTATTGACCGGTTTTGATTGTGATAAAATATTTTCTTCCACCAGAATTACAATAAAAAAGGTGCTTTGTCTGTGCTTTCCTAATTCTGATGTAATCTGAACATCTGCACAGTTAATTTACAGATATTTACGTTTTGTTGTGTGCGAGGAAAAATACTTTCCCTACCCAGCAAGATTGTCACATATTTTCTCTCGGTGAAAAAAAAGTAAACACCAAGCTCTCTTAATAGACAGAGCCTGATATTGGACCTTTATCTTTAAATGTACAGCAAATGTGACAAGATAAGGTAAAGATTTAAAGACCTGTTTCAAGAAAGCACGCACCCGTGGATGAATACAGTAAATAGATTATGTTCCATGGGAGGGACAACCTCAAGCTAGACAGCCTAAAACAGAGAAAGCTAGCAAAAAGAAAACAAGCCAATGTGAGTTACAAAACAGAAAGACAATAGTAAGCAATGGGCCTAATGCAATCCCAAGGAAGATATGTCCTGTGTTCCCTTCAGGGACCACTTCCTTCTCCATTATTTTAGCCTAACTCAAGTTGTAGGATGCTTTGCACAAGTTACACACAGCACGTTGTTTTTGTGCCACAATATTATTTGAGAAATACACTGCACATGTTTTTATTATTCAGTTCTTCTTTCTGGGACATTGACTGAACATTTCGTACATGTTAGAACAACACTGTGCACTGTTTTTCTGTGATCAGTTAGCAACATAGCTTGCCATTTAGACACAACATAAAAGAACAACTGCTGTTTTCAAGTGAGATACCTCTCATCATATAAAGACTTGCCTTTTGAAAACAGAGAGGAGAATTCTTGCAGAGGAAAAGACCCAGAGATGGGAGCGCTAGCTTGCACAACCTGAGATGCTGACCACCGTACTACAAATGCCAGGTATGGTGGCCGGTTCTAATCTCAGAGATCTCTGATATGTCACTGTGCCCACATAGTGAGGATTGGCTAAGACAATTATATCATTCACCATGGTAGTGATTTTCATTGTATACAGTGTATTCGTAAGGTTAATTACTCTGCTTAGTTACATGTTTTCTAATTGCAGCATAGTTGCTTCATAGGGAAGCACAATAGTTTCAATAAATATTGTAAATGTTCTTCTTTTGTTTATTATGTACATGGAGTGTGAAAACGAAAGTGGATGATCTGTTTCCACAGATACCCCTGTGGGCTAAAGAGTTGTGTTCTGGGGAGACAATTCACTTGTTGATCTGGGAAGGTTAGGAGGGCAGGTGAGGCACTATGAGCTAATTGGATCTGGGCCCATAGGTACTGATGTGGTATGGTGACTCTTCCAGCACGAAGGCTGGAACAGATTGGTAAAAGGAACTTGGTAAGAAGTACTTCACGATGACCTGCAAGAAGTAACCCAAGCACTTAGGGGCGAGGATGTGGCCTAACGGCTGGAGCGGTCTCCTTTGAAGCCGAGGAACCTGGTCTCTCAACATCCTGCGATTCTGGGCAAATTAAGTAATCTCCCAGTGCCTAACAAAATGAATGTGTCAGTCTGTAACACTACTGATGTTCATGTAAAGCGCTCGGAATACCTTTAGGTCGAGTTTGCACTATGTAACCCCCCCCCCAAAAAAAAACTCCATCCGTGGTACTGGGGCTACAGTACTGCCTTTGCTATTTCCATGACTTGTTCAACTTCTTACAACCATCAGGCCAGGCCTTGGTTTGTAAGGAATTTCAGTTTGCCTTGTTACCGAACAGTTCACTACGTATTTGCATCAGTTTTGTCTCAGAGGCCTGTCCATTCATGAGGGGTGCCAGAACTTGGGGGGATAGCGCTTTGAAAAACGGCTGCATAAGAACGGAGCTCTGACAATGGGGAATGCTACGTGGTCCTTTCTGGCGGAATCTCAGAATGGATCTTCAAAGCAGCGAGGGCTAAATGTGCCGTAACATGCCCTGACCTCAGCAGCGGTCCATCCAATCATTTTCACGGCCAGGAATACTGCAAGATGCAGATATACCACCTGGCATCAGGGGCGTAACACAGGCCCCCGCAGCCCACGCGGTGCGGGGCCCTAGCTCCAAGTACCCTGCAGGGAGGCTCCCTCACTTTTCGTTACGCCAGTGCCTGGCATCCCAACTCTGACGCAGCCATCTTACAGCCGAAGCAGGCAGGGGTCACTCAGGGATTTATCCTTGATGCAGCATACCACTATCACCAGCGCACTACATGAGGGCTAAAACGCAGTAATCCCCACTTCAAACTTAACAAATTAAAACATTTTCTCTGGATATCCTCATTGAAGCATGCCCCCAATCACTAATGGACGACCCCTAATGCTGCCTCCTTTTTCCAGGCCAAGCTCACGTTTATTGTCTCACAATTAGTTGCTTGAATGATATCGATAGTTAAGTCCTACAAGTACTTTGATTATCTCTAACTGCCATTATTTAGGGTATTTTTCCGACTTTATTATGCAAACTACTGTGCCCTTATGCCGGATTGCTATAGATAACTGTTGATGGCAAGCATATAAGTTTGATTGTGTTTTTCCTTTTAATGTGAACTGCTAACGTATAGTGCTTAACGTTTAGTACTTCAGCTACAAAACACATCTTTAATTCTCCGTTCTTCTTGTGTTTGCCACCGGCTTACAAATAAGGGATACTAGTCTCTGCTGTATTGTTTAAAACTATTCCTCTCACCTCTCTTTCAATCATTACACCCTTTCCCATTCCAGCTTTATATAATTTACCTATTCCTCTATCTGTGAGCCCTTTCAAAGACACTCCTGGCGCAATAATATCAGACACCAAAGAGAGAGATGTAGGACCTACAAAAGAGCTTAAGGACCATAAATCAGGCACAGAGAGTATCAAACAGGAGTCACAGATATCGGTACACCTATAAAATTAAAACAAAGGGCCAGATGTAGGTGAAATAGATTTACCGATTTTTAATTACCGAATTTTACCGATTCGGTAATTAAAAATCGGTAAATCTAAGGGGTGGATATGTAGGTATTCCAGATGTGCTGGAATACCGATTCGGAAGAATTCGGTATTTACCGATTCGGTAAATACCGAATCGGTAATGCCCATTCATTCCTATGGGCTTTGAAGCCCATAGGAATGAATGGGCATTACCTAATCGGTATTTACTGAATCGGTAAATACCGATTTTCACAAGGGAGCAGGGGGTGTCACTTTGACACCCTCTGGCACCCCCAAAACAGGCTCGGGTGCCATGTGGCAGGCATACATGCCCTATGGGCAGGTCTGCCTGTCACATGGCATAGGTGTGCATGCACACATGTGCATGCACACCGGAATCGGTATTTTACCATCAAATTGGATTTGATGGTAAAATACCGATTCGGTAAGGCCTCTGGGACTCTGAAGAGTCCCACCTACAGCTGGGTGCCTCAGAATCGGTAAAATTACCGAATTTGTATTTTACCGAATCGGTAAAATGACCAAATCGGTAATTTTACCGATTCGGTAAAATAATGCCCCCTACATACCTGTCACCCATTTACCGATTGGTAACGGCCAAAATCGGCCGTTACCGCTCGGTAAATGGCCTCAAACGGCCACCTACATCTGGCCCAAAATGCAGTAGCAAAGATGAAAACCATCTGTCAGCACCTAAATGCAATGCCCAATATCATGTAACTAAGAAAAACTAACACAGATTCTCTACAATCTAAAACGTCATGCCTGCGAAGCAATGTTAAAGCCTTGGCTAATCATCTTGAAGAAGCAGAATTGAGAATTAGTAAAACTGAAGATTTTCATTGGAACAGGAGTTAAAGACCTCCCTCCTGTCACGGAAGCTGGTTACTTTAGAAAGAGCTCACAGAGTTGGAAGACTGGAACAGATGATGGAACCTTAGAATTTTTGGTCTACCAGAACATTCAGAAGCAGTGATGATACATGTGCCGCGTTCTTGCAGGTCTGCATTACTCACACACTGGGCATTACATTTGATAAAGATTTGGAATTTGAATGTGACCATAGGATACCCCTTCTCATCAAATCTTTCACAACCAAACTCCCAGGTCACTGATATTTAGTCCACTCAGATACCACCAGCACACTGAGTTGATACTCAACTGCATGCGGAAAATTGAAGTGTTTAACTGTAATGGTGCCGTAATTGGTGTATTGTAAGATCGCGCTGATGCCACTATAGCAAGGCAAAAGGACTTAGTGGCACTAAGGGCATCGCTAAAGCCCAAGACCATGCCCTTTTCCTTTGCAGGTAAAGCTAGAATGAGATTTCTCGACAATTGAAAGGCTACTTTCTTCAACAAACCATTAGAGCTACATATGGACACCTAGCACAAGCACAACATGTCTATTCACTACCACCAGGACCAGATAACACAATTAGTATATCGAATACACGACAAAACATTAAGGGTTGCTGGAAGTACTACAAGATATCTACTGTTTGAGTTCCAATTGGTGCCTCACCCAAAGGTATAACTGTAGTCTTATTGTCATTTAATGGAGAATACCACTATGCCTATGTTGATATTATTGCTCTATGTTCTACCTTTGCTATGTTATGTTTAAGCGTTACTGATATTACAAAAGACAATGGAGATTGTCCTATACTATCCTAGGCATTGGAGTGTACTTCACCATTTCTGTCTATGCTTGACTATACCAGCTCATACCCGACTATATCTGTTTATATACAAATATGTTAGATTAGATTAGGTTTTATAGCAATATGCATAGATATATATTTTCACATATATATTTTCAAAAATAGATTATGAAGTAGGAAACTCAGAATGCTTAGAATACTCCTGGCATCTTATATCCTTTAGTATTCAGCTTTTTGTAAAAATAGTATTCCCACCCATTGGAACTCTTCTGGGTAGTCTATCCGCAGGTCCTATCTACTAAGTGGGTCGGGTGGGATAAAATAGGTGAATATTTGCTTATGTCTTTTTTCGTTTTTTTTTACCTTTACCTATTTTTTCTTTGCTCTGCCTCACTCCCTCTCTGCTACTACTTCCTCACTTAGATCAGTCGCCATACCAAGCAAATGGAGTATCAATAAGCATTATTGACCAATCTCGACTGATATCATATAGATGGACACATCGAATAGATTGATAACGTACTATCTCTCAATGCCAAAAGACCTTAACCACCCAGCAAAAAGAGGAACCTTTTATATTATTGTCATAAACTCAAAGGAGATAGCATCCTTCTTCAAGAAACTAGAAAAGGATTAGGAGGTACAATACATGAATCCTGCATAGATTAATAGCGGTTACTGCTCCCTGACTGTTAAGAAGAATGGAGTATTGAAATTCTTTGCGAAGAATACATTGATCTCCGGCACCGGTATAACACACAATAAAATAGGGAAATGGCGTCTTACTAAATTAAACTTAAAGAGGTTGACTTCTATATCATCATTATTTTTTGCTCCTACCAAGACGATCCCAATTTTTGGACTGAACTGAACGCTACAATCTCTTGTCTTCGGACGATGATGACCTTATACTAGTGGGCGACTTTAGCCTACCGATTGATATGATTAATGACAGACCTCCGGCCTTTTATTTTCGCCCAATTAATCACTTAAACTACTAACAGATCTACTAAAATTTCATGATCTTAGTGATCCATGGAGGCCTCACAACCCTACGGGTAAAAAAAATGATATTCTATTCACATGCTCATAACTCTATGTCTAGGATACATTACCTTCTATCCAATAGACACCTAATGCCCAAAATCTCCCTTCCCACAAATGAACCTATTATAATTTCAGATCATACCTGTATACCTATGAACACTTAATTTAACGCCACCTCACAAGGTAGTAATATCTGGAGCATGAATGATGAATTAATAAATGATCACATCTAAAAAGAGACTATTCGTAAGGCTATCACCTAGCCCCATCACCATGATTTGGGATGCAATGAAGGCAACACTGCAGGGTACAATGATTAGTATTATGTCGAACAAGAAAGCCAAACTTAAAACTCTTAGAAAGGGAAATCAAACAGCTAAAACAATAGTTCATAAGCACCAAAAATAAAGGCGTGATGCTAAAGCTGAAAACCCTAAAACATGAATTTAATTTGATTTTAAGAAAAAGGGCACATAAATGGGTCCACTTGTCCAAAGCCAAATCTCTTCTACAATAGATCAAAGCACCTTAGCTAGCTATCTTAAGAATAAAAACAATAAATAAAATATCACAGCCATCAAAGATAAGGGGGGACTATACATCTGGACAGATATATCCTAAAAACTTTTCAATTCTTCTGTACAACCCTTTATAACCCTGAGAAACCGGTGGACTTTGATATTTGCCAGAATATCTTACAGGCCTAAACCTTCCTGCTCTGAGAAAAGAAGAAAACTCTAAATCAAACAAATAAATTCTTAGATCTGAAATCGTAAGAGCTATTCTCTCGCTTAAAAGCGGGGAAGATACAGTACGAGTGCCTTACCTGCCTCCTTTTATAATACTTATCAGGACACTCTTCTTCCTCATTTGGAATAGCTTTTCAGAAAATTTTTCAACTCTGGGGAAGTAGATGTGTCTCCTTCAGAGGCTACTGTCAAAGTAAATCATAAAGAAGGGAAAGACCAATTGGAACTTAAAAACTACAGACCAATATCACTTCTGAATGTAGATTGTAAAATGTATGCCATGATACTAGCATTGAGATTAGAAAAAGTATTACCTAAACTGATTCACCATACCCAAACAGGCTTCCTCCAAAAGTAGACTCACCTCAGACAATACAAGACTCTTTGCTGGTGTAATAGGGAAAGCAAAAGTGCTTTCAACTCCAGCTAAAGCCATTGCATTAGACGCAGAAAATGCTGCAAATATTGTCTTGTGGACTTTTCAAAAGCGGTACTTCAAAAATGTGCATTTGTTGAAAGCATTGATGGCGTTATATTCAAACCCATCTGCAAACATCTGTATTAATAGTGACCTCTCCAGTAAGTTTGATTTAGCACGGGCAACTAGTCAGGGATTAACTTTATCCCCTTTGCTCTTCTTAATGGCCACTGGAACCTTGTTACACTGTATTAGATCGTCCTCCCATATCAAAGGCATCTTCTTCGACTAATACCTTCATAAAATAACCCCACAAAGTCTTAATTTTTAAAGAAGCAGACCTAGCTATTCCGCCAATATTGTAAATTATGAATAACTATGCATTGTTTCCAGTTACTCTCTCAACAAAGTCAAAACAGAATCTTCCCACTTAGGGTCCGATTAAGAGTATGGTAGTTCGCCGCCAGGTCTGCCCTGCTGCCGCACTGCCAAACCTGTTGTGAGCCACCTGCCAGAATCGGAGTTTCCTTCGGTTTGGCTGGCTTTTTTTGGAATTCCCACGGCAGTGCCTCTAAAAACAGGCACCACAATGGGAACAACAAAAACAGTACCCGCATGGCATGGACTGTAAATTCCATGCTGTGCAGGAACTGGTATGCATTCACACAGGGGGCTCATGTTTTGCCCCCCTGTGTGCATCCACATGGAGCAGAGGCACAAGGGGGCCTTGTATGGCCCCATTTGTTTCCTCTTCGCAAGGGTTTTCAGGAAACTCCTAATATGCTTGGCGGAACAGTGGTGGTCCCACCAAGCATATGGATGCCTCTACACTGCCCAACTCCGCCAAGGACGGCGGTTCCCTGGCAGTGGATCCATGGTGGCTGTTGCAGGGCTGTGGCAGTTCCACTGCCCATCTCGCAAAAGGGCGGTGTAGAGACCACCACCGCTGCGCACCCTTGAGTCTGGTGGTCCATGGACGGCAAGTCTCATATTTGGGGCCTTAATAACCTTTAGTATTTGTCCATTATTGGCTCATCCAGGTTTAAAATGTAATCAACATTTCTGAAATACTTAGGAACAGATTTTAAGCAAACCCTTACGGATACAAAGCTCAATTTTGAAAGTACCCTTACTGTAAACCCAAGCATCTTTTGGATAAGTGGTCTCCGAAATTTATCACATAGTGGGGAAGAACAGAATGTACTAAAATGATGACCTCTCTCCAAATGAATTACATTACCAGCCTGTTAAGTCTTCTCCTATCAGCAAATTTCTTTAAAAGTATTGATCGCTGATTAGGTGTACAGACAAAATATCGACTCCAAAATATCGACTGGACATAATATCGAGTTTTAAATATAGACTGGACAAAATATCGACTGGACATAATATCGACTACAAAAATATCGTTTTTCAGGTAAGTGAAGTAATATCGACTGTATAAAATATAGATAGCAAAAATATCGAATTTTTAATAATATATAATATTTTATAGTGTATTTTTATGTAATAATATGTGCGAATAGTGTGTATTAATGTTATAAAATATTTTATTAAATGAATTTTGTTTTTATAATAATTGCGTAATGTAATTCTGTAGCGGGTTGTGGGTTTATAGGGGAATAGGGTGGGAAGTAATTTAATAATAATTAATTAATTAATATATGTCTGTTAATATTTTTAATTAATAATTAATTGATAATTAATTAATATTAATTAGTTAATTAATTAATATAATTTTGAACATATTTTGTATTAGTAATTAATTGTTAATTAATTAATTGTAATTAGTTAATTACATTAATTAGAGTAAATTTTTAATATATATAATTTTGTGTTATTTTTAAGTAATTAATTTGGAAAAAATAATATTAATTATTAAAATAATTACAGCTAATGTTCTAATATATTTACTTTATTGTTATTGTTAATTAATAATTAATTGGTAATTAAATAATATTGATACATTTTGGGTAAAGGAGCATTTTTAGGGTTCAGGGTCAGTTTTCTGTTTTAGGGTAAAGGGGTATTTTTGGGGTTCAGGGTCAGTTTTCAGTTTTTGGGTAAAGGGGCATTTTTAGGGTTCAGGGTCAGTTTTCAGTTTTAGGGTAAAGGGGTATTTTTAGGGTTCAGGGTCAGTTTTCAGTTCATGGGTAAAGGGGTATTTTTAGGGTTCAGGGTCAGTTTTCAGTTCATGGGTAAAGGGGTATTTTTAGGGTTCAGGGTCAGTTTTCAGTTCATGGGTAAAGGGGTATTTTTAGGGTTCAGGGTCAGTTTCAGTTCATGGGTAAAGGGGTATTTTTAGGGTTCAGGGTCAGTTTTGGGTTTTTGGGTAAAGGGGTATTTTTAGGGTTCAGGGTCAGTTTTGGGTTTTTGGGTAAAGGGGTATTTTTAGGGTTCAGGGTCAACAAATAAGATTGTAAAAAATTATTTTTATTATTTTCATTTATTATTTAATTATTATAATTTAATTTAAGTAGTTTTAAGTATATTTTAGTAATTAAAATTTAATATTAATTTAATTTAACACTGTTTTTAATAAAGTCGATATTTTTTACATCTATATTATTGTTAACGATATTTTGTACTCGATATTTTTGTACTTACCTGTTTGTAGGTACAAACTCGATATTTTGACTGTCGATATTTTGTCCACGATATTTTGGCAAGTCGATATTTTGTCCCTCGATATTATTTCAGTGATCCCGCTGATTACCTTTGGAAACAAAAAAAGCTTGAATTGCCCTTAAATGATTTAAATTGCACAAACGATAGAGCGGTTTAAATTTACAGAACTTTCAGAACCCAATTTTCCTTTCTATTGAGACAAGCTAGCTGCAGGGTCTCTCGTCAGACTCCACTGTGTCCTCCGTGGCTTGATATTGAAAGTAGCAAAATAAAACCCTTATATTTTTATTAGTATACTTATATACTTATATTTTTATTAGTATACTTACTATTTAGATATCTGAACTAACACAATCAAGGCAGTCAAAATCGTTGTTCGTTAATTTGAACATAATGTTACCACATTTTAGGTGAAGAACACAAGCAGTTTAGCACCGATCCTGGACAACCCATAGGCAGGGTGCAGTATATTTAAAAAGTAGGACATGTACTTTTAAGTTTTCCATGTCCTGGTAGTGAAACATTCTTAAATTAGTTTTTCACTACTGCAAGGCCTATCTCTCCCATTGGATACCATTGGGACTGACTTATGACATTTAATAAGTGTAGTTTCCAATTGGGAAAAGATGGGAAAATCAAATTTTGTCTCTGGACTCACAATTTAAAAACAAAAATTATGGTGAAGTCGGTTTTTAAATTGCAGTTATGAAAATGCCACTTTTAGAAAGATATAATAACAAGAGAAATAGCCTACACCTCAAAAAACTTTTGAAAAAAGCAGTCTATTTCAGCTTAGAGACAAACACGTTTCTTCTGTTTATCTCAGTATTTTAATTGTACCTTTTGACTTATCTTTAATCTATAAATGTTATACAATAATAGAAAGTTGGCATTTTCTTACTTAACCATTCAGTGCCTTCTGCCTGTCTCTTGAATACACATCTGAGGTGGGAACAGCTGGATTCCTGCATTCCTTCCAGACAGTCACACACAAAGGAAGGGTATGTGTGACTGAGTAGCCATCTGCATGTTGATGGGTCATTCTGAATCAGGAATGGAGGGGGAGCTGACATTTTAAACCTGAAAGGTCCGTCTTCTGTCCCCACATAAAGGGTTGCATACCCCCCGTAGTGAGTATGGAGCCAGGGCAGGAAAGGCAGGGTCTTGTGCACTTCAAATCCTCACTTTGAAGACTCTTTACTTCAAAGGCCAAACTGGGCATAAGTACTGGGCCTCTGACCCCACCAACTCAGAACACTTCAGGAATGGAGGACATGCTACAAGGAAGGACTGCCGTGCTGCCAGGAGGGACTGCCACTTAGCTGTGTTGGCCTGCTGCTTCTTACCTGTGAGTGAGAAGAATTGGACCTGCTCTCTACATCCTAGAACCTAAGTTTCTCCAAGGGCTTGTTGGCTTGCCTCCTGTTGATGAAGTCTCAGCGATATCAAAGACTTAACTTTCATCTTCAATCCAGCGCCTGGACTTTACTTACTGCAAGTCTTGCACTGCCAATTGGTGCCAATCCAGTCCAGGGCCCTTGGAAGTGAGTTTAAAGTGCTGGAGCTGCAAGAATCTGCACAATGTATCGTCTGCTGCAAGATCGGAGTCGATGCATCACCACTGCTGCAAGGACTGGGACTGGCGCATCATACTCTGAACTGCTGCATCGCCTCCGGAATCACTGCTTCGGAACATCGCCCCTCTAGTGTGAATTTACCTGGCACATTGCATTTAGAACTGCTGCACTCCGTCCACGTAACCGACACACATGCATGGGGATCATCGACGCAAAGCTTGACTACACCCTACATTTTGTACTGTGACAAGAATTAAGGTACTTTGCTCAGTGGGCCCTGTAGTTAGGCTGCGTTCCATCACAGTTGGCCTAAACTCTTGACTTTGTCCCTGTCCAGCACTACCATTCTTAACTCCTTAAGCGCTATTTGCTCCTATTCGCTATATTGACACATAGGGGCCTATTAGGATGGCGGTCGGAAACTCACCCCGACCGCCATGGAAGTGGAAAACAACCGCCCGCCGGAACCGTAGAAAAACCGGCGGTGCAATTAGGAACAACCGCCCAAAAAGTCCGACCGCGGTGGAAGCAAGCCAAAAAAAAAAACACCCGTCGCGGACGGTGATGTCCAAAATCCGACTGCGGCGGTCTGAACCGCAGCGGAAAATCGACAACCCGCCGCAAGCCTAGCGGAGACACCGCACAGGAAATTTGTATATCTCCGCTGGTCCCGCGTTACGATCCGCTGTTTCCGACCACCGCGTCGTACACTGCAGTGAATGGCAGACCCAGCGGAAGAGCTGCTGCTCAGTCACCGCAGCGGAAAATCCATACAAAACATGGCAGACGGTGCCAAAACCCCACAATAATGCCAAACTTTGCCCAAATCAAAGTAGCCATGCCCCCAAAAACAAATCACAATGAAACAAATAAATGCCAAACAGAAACATACAAATCCCAGGACAACAACCACAACAAACCTGACAACAAAACCCCATTTGGACACGCCCAAATAGCTGAGCATAAAACCAGCCCCTTCACTGATCACAATCCTTTGCAACACTCCAGAAGAGAAGGGCATCCACCAGACCAGATAGAAGAGGCAAAAGAACACAGCACACTCAACACCACCACCACCATCACACCAGTACCAACAAGCCCCCAGCACATAACACATCTCACACACTAACACCACACACACCACCCACACCCCTGCACCCACAAACCATGTCCACACATAAAATGCCCAGATTCACAGAGAGTGAGGTGACAGTCATTGTCAATGAGATAGTCAGAGTTGAACCACAACTGGTTGGTAGCCTGATCCAACAGACACCATTAGCCACAAGGACACAGATGTGGTAAAGGATAGTACAAAGGGTCAATGCAGTAGGGAACACCCTGCGATCTAAGAAGTAGATCATGAAGCGGTGGCATGATCTCAAGAGGGTTGTCGAAGAGAGGAGGAGCAAGAACTGGGAGCTGGCTAACCGGACTGGCAGTGGCCTTCCCATCCCACCAAAAACATTCACACCATGGAAGGAGAAGGTGCTCGCCATACTGCATCCAGAGAGTCTCACAGAAGTTTCCGGGGGAGTGGAGGCTGGTAAGTACAAACAAATGTCAACCAACACACTGATATGTACTGTCTTGCACAAACAAAAACCCACATCACCCAAGATAAATCCCATACATCCGCACCACACACCCACAAAAACCTGTCCCACAGATCCAACCTTCACTCACTCCCATTTACTCTAAACGTAGCCAGCAATATTACGATGGGAGCATGAGCACAGGCAGCCTGACTACTACTCCCAGCATGCCCCCTGTCCCACACACCAGCATGATGGGGCACTCCCTCCCACCCACAAGCATGAGGCAGCCATTGAAGTGTTCAACTTCACCTAACAGGTAGGTAGCCCTCTTGGCTGGGAGGGTGTTTGGGGGTGGGAGGCCTGCACAACTACTCCCAGCATGCTCCCTGGCCCACACCCCATCAGGATAGAGCACCCCCCACCCACCAGCAGTTGGAAGCTATTGCAGTGTTCACCAAACAAACTAACGGGTAGGTAGCCATCTTGGCTGGGAGGGTGTTTGAGGGTGGGAGGCCTGCACAACTACTCCCAGCATGCTCCCTGGCCCACACCCCAGCAGGATAGAGCACTCCCCCACCCACAGGCATGTGGCAGCCATTGCAGTGTTCACCTTCACTTAACAGGTAGGTAGCCATCTTGCCTGGAAGGGTGTTTGGGGGTGGGAGGCCTGTACAACTACTCCTATCATAGCCCTGTCCCACACACCAGCATGATGTAACACTCCCTCACACCCACAAGCATGTGGCAGCCATTGCAGTGTTCGCCTTCACCTAACAGGTAGGTAGCCATCTTGGCTGAGAGGGTGTTTGGGGTTGGGAGGCCTGCACAACTACTCCCAGCATGCTCCCTGGCCCACACCCCAGCAGGATAGAGCACTCCTCCACCCACAAGAAGTTGGAAGCCATTGCAGTTTTCAATAATTGAACTAACAGGTAGATAGCCATCTTGGCTAGGAGGGTGTTTGGGGGTGGGAGGCCTGTACAACTACTCCCAGCATGCTCCCTGGCCCACACCCCAGCAGGATAGAACACTCCCCCACCCACAAGCAGTTGGAAGCCATTGCAGTGTTCACCAAACAAAGTAACAGGTAGGTAGCCATCTTGGCTGGGAGGGTGTTTTGGGGTGGGGGGCCTGCACAACTACTCCCACTAAGCCCCCTGTCACACACACCAGCATGATGGAACACTCCCTCCCACCCACAAGCATGTGGCAGCCATTGCAGTGTTCACCTTCACCTAACAGGTAGGTAGTCATCTTGCCTGGGAGGGTGTTTGAGGTGGGAGGCCTGCACAACTACTCTCAGCATGCTCCATGTCCCACATACCAGCATGATGTAGCACCCCCTCCCACCAAAAGCATGGGGCAGCCATTGCAGTGTTCACCTTCACCTAACAGGTAGGTAGCCATCTTGGCTGGGAGTGTGTTTGGGGGCGGGAGGCCTGCACAACTACTCCCAGCATGCTCCCTGTCCCACACCCAAGCAGGATAGAGCACTCCCCCACCCACAAGCAGTTGGAAGCCATTGCAGTGTTCATCAAACAACCAACAGGTAGGTAGCCATTTACCCAGGGAAGCGTGCTGTGTGTGTGAGGCCTGCACTACAACTCCCAACAGTCCCCCTTTTCCCACCCCTGAGCAGGATGGAACACTCCCCACCCACCCAGAAACGTGTCAGCAATTGCATTGTTCACCCACATCTAACAGGTAGTTAGCTACTTCCCAGGTTGTACTGTTAAGGGGTGGGAGGCCTGCAATACTACTCCCACTATGTACCCTTGTATCCTAGCTGAGCAAGAAGGAGCACTCCCTCCCACCCACAAGCAGTTTGAAGCCATTGCAGTGTTCACCTTCAACTAACAGGTCAGTATGCCGTACGTGCACCCACACATTTGTCACTAATCAAAGCATGACATATGGCAACACCAGCACTCTCATTGCACAAATATGCACACCAACCCTGCATGACATGCACAGTGTGCACACAGGTAAGCAAATGGAACTGTCACAGATAACAAAGAGTGACACACCAATATACATGCACAAGGAAGACTGGGCACAACCATGCAAGCACACACTGATGAGTGCATTGCCATGCAGCCCAGTCAGCAAGGAACATTACAATATTTAGGAACCATGTGTGGGCTCATAACTCTAAATCTGTACATGACAGGAAAAAACATGCAGTACAATACACTGGCCAGTCCATGGCCAGATGTGACGTCTGTCAGGTCAGACAAATCAACAAGGTGACAATAATGAAAAGAAGATGTGCTGGTTCCTACATGGCAACAGGTCCCTGTGAACATGGCTCCTGGACAATTTGCATGGTATGCATTGACGCACCGCTGGGGACAACACAACATGTACAAGTAATGTATGTACCTCTGCACCATGTCAAGAGACACAGTAGTGCACATAGCAAACGATGTGAAGATCTGTCAATTGTGTAGTGTACAGACAGTGGATGAAACACAGCTAACAGAATGCTTGCAGAGTGCACAACAATGACCATTCCCCATCTAATCCACAGGTGACCAACAACTTACTGCTGAGGACAACACCAACGACCAGCAAAGCCAGTCTCCACCCCCGGTACCTGGACTCTCGGATGTAGACTCTAAGGATTTTCTGGACGATGAGCTCAAGGCCGGCCCATCTGGTGTGCTAGGGAGCAACAGGTCCCAGGACCCCATCCTCCCCACCACCACGTCTACTGCAACACCAACTGCACAGCAGCCCCCTGCTGTTACCGCCTGTGCGTCCACTGCCATCACCACCATCACCACCACCACCAGTGCCACCTGCAACACCCTCCCTGTCCCAGGGGATGCCCAACCCACACCAACAACTCAGGATGGCAGAGAGAGCGTGCAGGGACCCACAGTGGCGAGGCAACAGGTCTGTGGAAGCAGGGCAAGTGGGAAGGCCAGGGTCACCCCCAGACACAAGGAGGCCCGGACCCCATCCCTGGAAAACATCACCAGAGTCCTTGGGGCATACGAACAGGCCCAGGGACAGAGAGGCCGGTCGGACGATCTACTACGCGAGCTCATCTTGCTGATGAGGTCCATCGACACGCGCATTGGACAACTGGTGGACCTCATGGGTCAGCAAGTGGCATTACTGAGGGACAGGCCTGCGTCCCAACCAACACCTCCACCCCCCTGTGTTTTGCCACAGGATGACAGTTCACCATCTTCCCCTGCGGCCACAGAGAGGGGTAAGTCTTCAGACGCCGCTGGCACCACAGCAGGGCCCCCCCCAAGCCAAGCGACCAAGGGGCTGTCCGAAGAAGAGCCTGGGAGTCTCTGGAGGCAAAGCACCAGTCAAATGCCAGTCACAGAGCCAGCCCTAATGACAACCCTCTTCCCCACTGCATTGACTGTTTGGACTGTCCTTCCCCACACTGCCTTGTGAATGCCACCTGTTTGTTGGACTGGGTCACCTCATCAAAGTGGTATGTACTCTGACATCTCATTTACCATGAGTGTCAACTCACTGCCCCATCATCATCTCCATGTAAATCTGCCCACACCTCTCACATGTCAACTTCATAAATTAAATACCTTACACACTGTCTTTGTGTCAGAATTGTCTTTAGTGCAGGATGTACCGTCTTCAAAATGTCCATAATGTATCAGAAGTATGTACTGTATTCAGGCAAGGAGAAGTTTGAGGCACCTAGGGAAACGCAACATAAACTGGTATGAGTGTGGCATCACAGACAATACACTACACCAACCATCTACATAAACCAACATGCAGACAACACAATGTGCAAAAAGTGTCAACATACACGTCCCGTATATGTTCACAGATGACATGTCACAGTCACATATCCACACACACAGGTGACTTTACATCTGGCTGTTTAAACCATTCGCACATAGCCCTTCACGACAACAGCAATCTCACCAGACAATGTATATGTTGGATTTCGACAACCACCTTCAAGTGAAGTAGCAGGTGATGAGCTGTTGACGCATGTCACCACCTTCCTCCTTTCCACTGTCCTCATCACTGGACTCAAGTTGTTGTGCAGGCGGTGGCCTTGGGTCCTCATCATCATGCAGGAACAGGGGAATCTGCTTGCGAATGGCCACTACCATCTGAAACACCTTCCTGGGCGAGTACGCCAGTGTACCTCCGGTTTTGTCCAGGCAGCGCAAATGGAACTTGAGCACACCAAAAGTACGCTCCACCACACGACGTGTCCTCCCATGGGCCTCATTGTATCAGATATCAGCCGGGGTCCTGGGATTCCGCAGTGGGTTCAGCAGCCAAGGATGGCTGGGATATGCAGAGTCACCTAGGTATGACAAATATACATTGCAATGTTGCACAGGCAGATGTCAGCAGGTCACATACCCAACACCCCATACGACTAGCCATATTCAACCACAATCCATGCACGCTCAAGAAGCAGATTAGCCATCAGCCCGGGCACAATGCTACTCCTCAGGACGTAGGAGTCATGGGCTGATCCAGGGAATCTGGCACACACATGCGAGATGATCATATCTGCCAGGCACACCACCTGCACATTGATGGAGTGGTAATGTTTTTGATTACGAAAAAATGTGCTCACTTGCCAGTGGTGGCACAAGACCGACATGTGTGCAATCAATGGCACCAACAACAAGGGGGATGGGGATAAAAGTCTCCCTTCACAGCTGCCAATTTAGCACCCTTGGGGAAATGGATATATCTGTCCTTGTATCTCATCATGGCAGACAGAACATCACGCAGCACCATGCTGAACATCGGTTGAGACATCCCACCAGCGCTGGCCACGGTCTCCTGGAACGATCCAGTGGCGAAAAAATGGAAGGCTGCCATCAGTTTATAAGTTGGGGTAAAAGCAGTTGGATATGTCCGGCGAGACTGCAGGTGGGGCTCCAACATATCACAAAGGGCCTTCAGGATGGCTCTATCTAGATGGAATTTTCGAATGATCGCCACATCCTCCATGTCCTCCAGCAGTGTCAAGTGACAAATCAGATTTGGCCTCCTCCTAGTTGAGATCAAAGTGGACACATGTCAATGACATCCATCATGAGATGGCCACAGCATATCCCGTACAGGATGACACAGGATAAACAGACTGACTTGACAAATGAGTGACACACCAGGTCACTTGTGTGGACGTTTGGCCACACAGAGGGCACTCCTCTCAATTTACAATACACAAGTGCCTCAAACACCACATAGGTCAATGTGAATGCACATAGTTTCATGGCCATATTTCACATAAACACGCCTGTGAGGGTAGCATCCAGCCAATGTGCTACAAATCAACACCACTGTCTCATACTCATCTGCTGTACCAGTCACACCTCAATGCATCATTTCAACTTGGCACACCTCCACAACACAATGACCACAGTTGGCAGTGAACTGACAATTGCGTGTATGAGCAGAAAGATTAGCACAAGTAAGTAACTACATCATACAGTGAGACAAGCCTTGCCGAGGTCATCACTACCCCACAACACATTGATATGTGTACACATTGTAGAGTCCATTACAACACTGTCCTGCCTCATCAATCATCTAATGCATTTGTGACATGTTAGGGATCACAGACCAATGTACGTCACACACATACACAACCAGGGCACATGTAGGCACCAGTGGAGTCAATGAAACATTGGCATTGTGTGCAGAATGATGTGCCCTTCACCATGTGGCCACTGTGCACTGTTGAAGTGTTCCCGATGGACATTGCCATTGTATGTGGGCCAAATTGTAGTAGCTACCGCCTGGCCCCAGCTGTGTGTCACCAGCACCCCCTCATACACACAAGTGTGGTAGTGATAGCCATAGGGACATGGGAAGATGGCGGTTGGCATGCTCTGCCACCCAAATCGCGGTAGCTACCGCCTGGCCCCAGCAGTGCGTCACCAGCACCCCCCCATACACACAAGTGTGGCAGTGATAGCCATAGGGACATGGGAAGATGGCAGTTAGCATGCTCCACCACCAAAATCGTGGTAGCGACCACCTGGCCCCAGGGGTGTTTCACCAGCACCCACCATACACACAAGTGCGATAGTGATAGCCATAGGGACATGGGAAGATGATGGTTGGCATGCTCCGCCACCCAAATCGCGGTAGCTACCGCGTGGCCCCAGTGGTGTGTCATCAGCACCCTCCGGACACAGGTGCGGTAGTCATTGGCATGGAGACATGCCCGAATGGCAATTGGCACACTCCGCCACCCAAATTGCTGTAGCTACCGCCTGGCCCCGGCGGTGTCTCACCGCCATGAAGCATGCCCTAGAGCCAATGGGATCGATGTTTGCGGTGGCATTATGCAATTTTGAAAATCGCGGTAGGTGTGCACCGCTACCGCGGAGGCGGTCATTGGATGCTTTTAAATGAGGCAGACCTAGACAACCAATTGTTGCAGCTTGGCACCTTTGAAATGACCCCAGGGGGCTATATATGTGTGGGAGAGAGCCTCAAATGTACACTGCTCACAGAGCCTGCTGCCAGAGACCCCTCACTTGCTGCTGCCTCCAGGGACTGCTGTCTGAGACCCTCATCTGCTGCTGCCTCCAGGGACTGCTGCCTGAGAGCCCTCATCTGCTGCTGCCTCCAGGGACTGCTGCTTGAGACCCTCATCTGCTGCTGCCTCCAGGGACTGCTACCGGAAACCCTCATCTGCTGCTGTCTCCAGGGACTGCTGCCTGAGAGCCCTCGTCTGCTGCTGCCTCCAGGGACTGCTCCTGAGAGCCCTCATCTGCTGCTGCCTCCAGGGACTGCTGCCTAACACCCCTCACCACTCAATTCCACCACAGGTGTTCCATGTCTACAGGAATGGCAAGGACAGAGAAGATCCGTGCCAGTCCATTCACAAGCGATGATGAATGTCCTGGTGGACGAGGTGCTCGCACAGTACCCAAGGCTGCATGGTGCCCCAAATGTCATGGTAAGTAATCGCAGACGGATGTGTAGGGCAGGGGGGGGCACACATGTTGTTGGACTTCTGCAGTATCTGCCTGAGGGTGTGGGGTTGTGTAATGCACTGACAAACATGCTGTCTGTTGGGTTCCACCCAGCCCGTGCACTGCAGGAACGTAGTATGCACCAATCCACTTCCCCTGCCCACTGGCCACTCACAAGACAACAACTATGAGTGTGCCAATGAACCTGAAAAGAGGGTGGTATTTCGAGGAGACACCAAGTCCTCCACCCTTTATAGAACGATAGGACACAGCTCCCTCCTCCACGCTTCTGCACCTATAGAAAACAAAAAGGCACACACTTCACATTATATGTACCAAACTTCACTACCCCAGAATCAGTAACCATGTCCTGCCACAACAATCACAATGACTCTTACCAGTGGATAGTGCAGGTTCAGCTTCGTGAAGACACTGGGCAACAGGTGTAAAAAAAAAAGGCAATCCAAGATAATGTATCTTGAACTTAGAAATTAACCAGAAGTTTACTTGTACTGTGTCCTTCGTATAATCGTGAAATGGTTAGGGGAAAAAAGACATGTGTCTATGGTCGACATGTGCCAGAAAAAAAACCTCCGTCTTATCTACGAACAGCAAAGGGAAAGGGACAGGTAGTATTTCAATCGCAATACCGAGTGATCCAGTATTCGTAAACAAGCCCTTTCGCGGAATGACCCGCAACGTCACTTCCGCGCACAACGAAGCAAAGAGGCGTTTAGGTGAGAACGCGAAGAAACGAATCATAACGCTCCGAAAACACCATCGCTTCTCCTCCTCACAACCACCTCCGATTTGGGCTAACAAACACCAGAAAAACGTAAGTGAACGGGAGCCCCCGAACACCTAAGCCCAATAATGAATACTGGCGGCAAAAATACAAGGGACAAGGGAGGAATGGGAAACAGAAAACGGGACGTGAAAAACTGTCTAACTAAGGCGGGGAAAGGAAACAAGTCAGGGGAGTCAAAGGCAGGAAAAAATGTAGTCTCACGAGCCTGTGAGTAATATGAGGGAAAATCCAAAGACAGCAGGTAACCAGCCAGCAAACAGCAACCAGGAAACCAGGGAACAGGAACACACACAATGGCAATATCAAGCAAAGAGGTAAAGGTAGGACTAACCTTTATCCCACTGCCGGCAGGTCATGTGATGTCAGATCATGGTCACTGAGAGAGGACTAGCCCCAGATCCTAACAGTACCCCCCCTGATGATCCTCCCCACCGGGCGTGGTTTCAAGGGATGTTGTCTATGGAACAATCGAACCAAACGTGGTGCATGCACCCCCCTAGCTGGCTTCCAAGTCCTATCCTCCGGGTTGTATCCCTTCCAATCCACCAGATAAAAAAGGCGACCCCTGACCCGCTTGGAATCCAGGATAGCCTGAACCTCGAATTCCACCTGTCCATCAACCACCAAAGGTGGTGGAGGAAGCAATACCTGGTCCGAGGGTATGTATGGTTTCAACAATGACGTGTGAAACACGGGATGAACCCCATAGTCTTGTGGTAACCTGAGCTTCATAGCCACTGGGTTAATCACCTGAGTCACCGGAAAAGGACCCACAAACTGAGGCTGCAACTTGCGTGAACCCTGCAATCTCAGATTGCGAGACGTCAGCCACACTAGATCCCCCACCTTATATGGGGAGCAGGGACTCGATGTTTATCCGCCTGTACTTTCATAGCAGTCTTAGCGTCCAGTAGGCTTTCCCTGGCCAAACCCCAGATGTCCCTCAGTCGCCCACACACATCATCTATGGCTGGCACGCGCCCCGTAGGTTGGATAGCTACAGCTCTAGGATGGTACCCCAGTGAGCAATAGAAAGGTGTCATACCCAAAGCGGAATGCAGACTGTTGTTATAGGCAAACTCCGCTATGGGTAAAGCAGTCCCCCAATCACATGACAAAGACGTAACAAGACACCTCAAATATTGCTCCATAGTCTGATTTGTTCGCTCAGTCTGACCATCAGACTGAGGATGGTATGCCGAAGACATTCGTATCTCTGTCTTGAGCACCAAACAAAGCTCAGTCCAAAAATGAGACACGAACTGAGCTCCCCTGTCAGATATTATCACAGCCGGCAAACCATGTAACCGCACAACCGAGGACATGAATACCACAGCCATTTGCCGTAGGGATTTTGGCAAGCTGAATAAAGTGTGCCATTTTTGTGAATGAATCCACCACCACCAAAATGGCAGTGTATCCAGACACAGATGGTAAATCAGTCACAAAATCCATACTTATGGTGTGCCAAGGGGCAGGAGGTACCTCCAAGGGTTGCAGAAGCCCAGAGGGCTTACAGTGCGAGGGCTTGCTGATGGCACATATAGGGCAAGCACGCACATATCCCTGAACGTCACTAGTCATGGACTCCCACCAAAACCACCTCATACACAAGTCCTTTGTTTTCCGTATCCCCGGATGTGCCACCAAGGCAGAGGAATGACACCACTCCAAAACCGCTTCCCTCAATACGGGGGGAATAAACAATTTACTGTCATGATACAATAAGCCCTCCTTTACTACATTCTGGGGCAACGACAACTAAGGAGCCAGATCCAACTGATTCAGCCGCTCTTTCACCAATGCAGGAAAGTCATCTATAGTCAAAGCCCCTATGATCCTTTCTCCCTCAATCATAGACCTGCCTTCACTCATAGAACCTTCTTCCCTAGGATCAACATGAATCCGAGAAAGAGCATCAGATTTGATCTGCTGAGCTGCAGGTCTATATGTAATGATGAAGTCATATTCATTGAAGAATAGGATCCACCGCATCTGACGAGGTGTTAAGGCCCTAGCAGAACGAAAAAAACTCTAGATTTTTGTGGTCAGTGTAGATGGTAATAACATGCCGAGCGCCCCATAAATAGTGGCGCAATTCTTCAAATGCCAATTTTACAGCCAACAATTCTCTCTCTGCCACAGTGTAGTTACGTTCCGCCGGCAACAGGGTCCAATCAAAGGGGATACCCTTCCTCAAGAGGCAGGTCATGGGAGCTACTATATCGGAGAAATGTGATATAAACCGCCGATAAAAATTGGCAAAGCCTAGGAGCACCTTAATCTGCTTCATGGTAGTCGGTACAGGCCAGGTCACAATGGCCTGTATCTTTTTTGGGTCCATCCGAACGCCTCCCCCCGAGATTATAAACCCCAAGAACTCCACCTCAGGGGTACTGAACTGACACTTCTCCAATTTAGCGTACAGTTGATGTTCCTGCAATTTCTGTAACACTTGTGGCACGTGTTCAGTATGCTCTGCCCCGATCTCAGAGTAGACAAGGATGTCGTCCAAATAGACGATAACTGTTCGATCTAGATATTCGCTGAGGACCTCGTTGATAAAAAACTGGAATGCCGCTGGCGCATTGCATAAGCCAAACGGCATAACAGTGTACTCAAACATACCATATTTGGTTTTAAAAGCCGTCTTCCACTCATCTCCGGGTTGAACCCGAATGAGATGGTAGGCGCCCCGCAAATCCAATTTGGTAAACACCGTAGCTTTGCGGAGCTGGTCCAGTAACACGGAGATGAGTGGAAGAGGGTACCTGTTCTTCACTGTAGCTTTATTTAAGGTTCTATAATCCACACAAGCCCTCAATGACCCCTCCTTCTTTGGAATGAAAAATATGGCCGATGACACAGGCGAGGAGGAGGGACGGATGAAACCCAACCGCAACATCTCATCGATGTATTCTTTAAGATGTAGTTCTTCGGGTTCTGACAATGCGCATATGCGGCTACATGGCAGCGGAACCCCTGGTACCAAATCGATCTTACAATCATAAGACCGATGCGGGGGAAGACCCTGAGCACACCCTTTGTCAAAAACATCCTTAAAGGCAGAATACTGTGGCGGGACAGGTCTCACATCAGCCACAGCACAGGACAAAGGGTGAATCCGCTCCCTAGCCTCATTATAACAATGATTTAGGCAATGCACGGAATCCAGTGTCACCAGTCTCTGTACCCAGTCAATCCTAGGGTTATGTTTCTGCAACCAAGGAACCCCCAACACCAAACCAAAAGAGGGGGCATCAATCAGATCAAAGACCACTACTTCGAATTGCCCATTCTCACACAATAAGCGTATGGGAGCAGTCTGACGAGAGATGCAACCAGAAGTTAACTCAGTCCCATCGATAGCTCTCACTGGCTCCGGTTGTTCTTTATACTGACAAGGAATCATCAGTTTCTCTGCCATTGAAATATCTATGAAATTTCCAGTTGCACCGGAATCCAGCAACACAGACACACAGACATGGTTCTGTACCGAAAGTAACAGATGGGCATTGATAACAAAATGTCTAGGGGCTTGGTCTAAGGCTCCCAAAACCTCATACTGTTTGTTCCGTTCCACCTCTTCACACATATGACCACCCACCTGTATACACGCTACCTTTTTGCCATACCCTACGCCTGACGGCTTCACAGGATATTCCTGAGCGAAATGACCTCCCTGTCCACAATATAGACATAGATTTTTCTCTCTCCTCCTCTTTTTCTCTTCCGGGGTCAAAGGTCCCCTCACCCCTCCTATTTCCATGAGTTCGGGAACTGTCTTACTCTCCCCCACCGGCTTTGCCTCAGCTTTCACATAACTACCCCGGGAAGCTCGGAACCGACTGCGTTCTCCACGCCGCTCTGATACACAATGGTTTAACTTGACTACAAGGTCAATAAACGCCGCACAGTCCTCAGGCGGGTTCACCGCCTGTGATACTATGTCCTTGAGCTCTTCACAAAGACCCTGATAAAACAGGGATGTCCTTTTTTCAGTTGGCCAATGAGTCTCAGATATCAACCGATTAAAGGAGGCTATGTAAGTCAATAAATCCTGCCTGCCCTGCCGCAGCTTCAAGAGTTCTGCATCGCTCGCCTGCATAAACGCATGCTTGGCGAACAAACCCCGCATCAATTCCTTAAACGCCGGATAGTTATATAACACACTGTCATCACTTTCCACTAGGGGAATAGACCACTGAGCAGCGTTACCAGCCAAATAAGATATTGTGAAGGCGACCTTCGCAGAGTCACCGGGAAGGCACTTGGTCTACTCATAAAGTGTAGCTGGCACTGGTTCATGAACATCCCGAATTTGTCGCTATCCCCAGTAAACCTCTCAGGGGGGGCTAAAGGTACAGCAACAGGAGATGTCACTGTTACCGCTATAGGATTGCTACCACCAGCAGAACTTTGTCCCGTCCCACCACCATACTGAAAGGTAGCAGGCTGTATAACCGGACCCGGCCCCCTGTGTTGCAACTGCTCTCTAGCCCTCACCGCCACGAGTTCTTGTTTCAGACCCACATTCTCTTGCTGTAGGTCTTGTGCCTGAGCCTGGAGTGTATGTACTGCCCCCATTATGTCCTGCATTGAGGGACACCCGTGCCCCCACCTAATGGATTCCCGTCCTCGTCCATACTCGTCCGGGCAGTGCTAGTTTTCGTGGGCTTGATATTCTGTTGGGTTTCACCCAGCCCGTGCACTGCAGGAACGTAGTATGCACCAATCCACTTCCCCTGCCCACTGGCCACTCACAAGACAACAACTATTAGTGTGCCAATGAACCTGAAAAGAGGGTGGTATTTCGAGGAGACACCAAGTCCTCCACCCTTTATATAACGATAGGACACAGCTCCGTCCTCCACGCTTCTGCACCTATAGAAAACAAAAAGGCACACACTTCACATTATATGTACCAAACTTCACTACCCCAGAATCAGTAACCATGTCCTGCCACAACAATCACAATGACTCCTACCAGTGGATAGTGCAGGTTCAGCTTCGTGAAGACACTGGGCAACAGGTGTAAAAAAAAAGGCAATCCAAGATAATGTCTCTTGAACTTAGAAAATAACCAGAAGTTTACTTGTACTGTGTCCTTCGTATAGTCGTGAAATGGTTAGGGGAAAAAGGACATGTGTCTATGGTCGACATGTGCCAGAAAAAAACCTCCGTCTTATCTACGAACAGCAAAGGGAAAGGGACGGGTAGTATTTCAATCGGAATACCGAGTGATCCAGTATTCGTAAACAAGCCATTTCGCGGAATGACCCGAAACGTCACTTCCGCGCACAACAAAGCAAAGAGGCATTTAAGTGAGAACGCGAAGAAACGAAGCATAACGCTCCGAAAACACCATCGCGTCTCCTCCTCACAACCACCTCCGATTTGGGCTAACAAACACCAGAAAAACGTAAGTGAACGGGAGCCCCTGAATACCTAAGCCCAATAACGAATACTGGCGGCAAAAATACAAGGGACAAGGGAGGAATGGGAAACAGAAAACGGGACGTGAAAAACTGTCTAACTAAGGCGGGGAAAGGAAACAAGTCAGGGGAGTCAAAGGCAGGAAAAAATGTAGTCTCACGAGCCCGTGAGTAATATGAGGGAAAATCCAAAGACAGCAGGTAACCAGCCAGCAAACAGCAACCAGGAAACCAGGGAACAGGAACCCACACAATGGCAATATCAAGCAAAGAGATAAAGGTAGGACTAACCTTTATCCCACTGCCGGCAGGTCATGTGATGTCAGAACATGGTCACTGAGAGAGGACTAGCCCCAGATCCTAACAATGTCCCAAGGGGGGAGGAGTGTGTGTCCCAATGTCACAGGTTTACCTGCCTCCAGTTGTAGTTCTGAGTGAAGTGTGTTGCATTGTCAGCCATACAGTGACCCAGTATGTTGGTCATGACGGTCCCAGGACAGTAATTACTTGGTTGAATGGCTATGTGTGCCCCTGTTGTCCAACTCCATGTGAGCCCAGATGCTCTGCACAGTGCACGCCCACCAAGATGAGATCAGATCACTGTACTTACTGTGTACTTACTCCGGTTTTCTCACAGTGAAATCCAACTATGCGCCATCTCTGCCCTGTATAACTGCACACGCCCACACTTGCTTAGATCTATATTTAGTTGGAGAGTCCATGTCCCCAATGCCACACACATGACATACTGATATATTCACAGAGCATGCACATTGAGTGCTGCACAGTCTTGCACACAGTGAGTCAACCCACAGACACATGTCGATATGTGATGTATGTTGTGGCCAGACATCCCTCGGACTAGAGATGTGTGCAAGCCAAATAGGGGGTTCAGTGCTGTCATTCTGTATGTGTGTGAGATGTACAGGGACTCAGTACTCCCTCATAAATTCATTCAATCACTTCAGCTTAGCCCATTCAGAGTGCCCATGTGAGATGTACCCCAAGGTGGGATGGACAGAGATTAGATTTGGTAATGAGTCTGTGTCTTGCTACTGTACTGATAGATGTTGGTACATGACACTGTGTCTCTGATCATGTCCCCCTCGTCTCCCATGCCTGCAGCTCAAGGTACACCAGCGTAAGGCTGTGTGGAGGGCCATTGCAGCAAAGGTGTGAGCTCTGGGGGTTTATAACCGACTGCGCACCCACTGCCATAAGAGGTGGGACGACATCAGCCAGCTGGGAATGAACGTGGCAGCGATGACCTTAGGGCTGCTTCCTCACACTGGGCGGTTGGAACGGCGCATCAGGACACCACTTGGCAGTGACTCATCCTGAGCTGGATTCACGTCTGAAGGAGCATCAGCAGCAAGGCAGGGGTGAGTATTTGGAAAGGGTGACTTTGGCTGGGAGCGGATGCATGTGTACAGGGCCTGTGCCAGCGGTGGCCTATGTGATGTTTGTGGAGTGGTGCAGTGCAGTGTCATGTAAGTAGCTGATGTGTTGGGTGCCAGTGTCATGCATTTGCACAAACTGTACTTCCAGCATCATGTCAGTAGGTGTCTGTGTTGTCCCATCCTGTACCCTCAAGGTCTGTCAGTGGCAACAAGTGGTGTTCCCACATCATGTCTGTAGGTGTGGGAAGAGCAAGTTGTGTGTCCGGTAGACTTCACAGCTGCACAGGAGCCCAGTGACACAGAGGTCACCAGCGCCTCAGAGGGGGACCGGAGTATGCAGGAGGAATCCCTGCCTGAGACCCAAAGTACCACATCATCTGATGACAGCGGGGATGCATCCATGTTAACCGGTACAGGGAATGGAGACTCTGCATCATCTTCTACCACACAGCGGCCAGTGTCCACCCTCCCATCCACTGCCTCTGGTGCTGCCCATGTCCGTAAGAGGGGACGAGTAACCTTGCACACCTGGCACCGCTGCCCCTGCACCTGTCCCCCCTGCTGCCCTCAGTGCTGAGTCTGTTGAGCTTCTGCGCCATCTTTGTGTGGGGCAGACAGCCCTCCTCAATGCCTTCAGTGACCATGACAAAAGATTAGCCCAGGTGGTTGCCTACATGGAGGGCATACACTCCAACATGGGTGGGCTGCACCGTACTGTCCAGGCTTTGTCGTCCACAGTGACATCTGCCCTTCAACAGGCACATACTCCCATTCCTGCTCCAGGGCCTTTGTCCACCCCCCAGTTAGTGGCCACATCTGATGATAGAGGCCATGGTTCACATGTGTCACAGTCACGATACAGCACAAGGACCACCCAGCAGAAACAAACCAAGTGCTCCCGCCCGCAGACACCATCCCCACTGACGAGCAAGGCCAGCCCAGATGCAAAGACAAGAGCCCGTCAGGGAACAGCAAGGCCCTATCAGCAAAGAAGCAGACCTCAGGCTCACATGCCTCAGGGCATCCCCAGCTAAGGACTCTCCTGTCCCTAAAACTTCACGCAAAGCAAGGCATGCACTTTCTGTGCCCACTGAGGTGTTGTATGGCAAGGGTACACCTAGGAAGGGCTCAGGCCCACATTCCCCCACCACATCGACTCCCACTCAAAGCCCAGTGAAGCAGGTGAAAGAGGGCACTGTAGGGGCTACCCCTGGCAAACAGAGGAAGGAGGGCACTGTAGGGGTTACACCTGGCAAACCTGGGAAGGAGGGCCAGAGGCATAGCCAGACGAAGCTTTCCGCAGAATCCAGCACGTCACCAGAGGGAATGCCAGTGTCTGCACCTGATGCGGCTCTGTTGATGTGTGTGCCTGCTGTGTCAACACCAGTTCCCATTAACCCCAGTACAGGGAAGCCATTTCGCATTCCCAAGAAGTGGAAAGACACCCCTAAAACCTCTCCCACCCACACTGTGTCTCAGGTCTGCATGACTTCACCTCCACGTACCACAACACCACCTGGCCCAAACAGCCCTCCGGCTTGCCAAGCCACTGATAGCCCTACCTCACCTGGGCCGCTCTCTCCCCAAGCAGATGCTCTTGATGTCCCCGACACACAGCCAGCACCCAGTCCGCCCGACAGCCAAATGTGAGTGCTAGTCCCCCTCACACACCCGTCTCTCTCACAGGTGGGCCTGTTCTGCCGATTGTTACCTCCCTGACTGTGTTGCTGCCCATGGAAGGGTACAGTCGCACACACTCCCTGTGCAGATTCTCATGTCCTCGCTCTGCACTTTGCCATGCCCACTGCCCTTTGTGTTCTGCCCTTGCCTGTGCAAATTCTCATGTCCTCGCTCTGCACTTTGCCATGCCCACTGCCATGCCCACTGACCCTGTAGCTCTGCTGTGTTGGCCTTTTCCCTGTCGAGCCTCTCATGTACTTGCTGTGAACTTTGCCCTGGACACTGGCCCTGTTGCTCTGCTGTGTTGGCCTATTTCCTGTGCAGCCTCATGTACTTGCTGTGAATTTTGCCCTGGACACTGGCCCTGTTGCTCTTCTGTGTTGGACTCTTCCCTGTGCAACCTCTCATTTACTTGCAGTGCACCCTGAACTGCCCACTGGCCCTGTTGCTCTGCTGTGCTGGCCTATATCCTGTGCAGCCTCTCATGTACTTTGCTGTGAACATTTCCCTGGACACTGGCCCTGTTGCTCTGCTGTGTTGGACTCCTCCCTGTGCAACATCTTGTGTACTTGCTGTGCACCCTGTACTGTCCACTGGCCTTCCAGTTTTTCCCTTGCCTTTGCAGATTATCATGGATTTGCTGTGCATTTTGACCTTGCTATTCTTTGCTGTTGGTGCCTATCTATGCAACATGTGAATAAAGACAGTTACTCTTGTTGTCTGTTTTGTCAGTGTCCTTACTGAATAAAGGTAGTTTTGTGTGTGCAGGTGTTTGGCTGTGCCCCATGCTCTATGTGGCACTTCAACATTGCCAAGGTCTTTGCTCGCCTACTCTTTTTTCACTGGGGTGACAGGGACTTCAGTTCTTTCTGACACTCATACTTGTGGCATCATGGTGTCAGTTTAACCTGTGTTGCAGTTCTCATTTTCCAGGTTTTAAATTGTTGGCTACATTGTTCACATGTCAGGTTGAGGGAAACTGCCAGCACAGAGTGTGACTCTGTGCACAGGTTTGCATGCAGGCTGGGCAATGTCATCATGTATGTGTGTTATTCCTTTCTGTGTGCCCAGCTGTATATGTATATGGACATATTGTGATGGCCCGTCATCATGGTCCCATGGCCTACATGAGATGTGTGCTCTTGGGTTGTCAAGAGGAGTGCAGTGTGTTGGTATGTCCATGCTGTTCTGTCTGACTCCTACTTGTTGTTTTAGTCACTTGTGAGTGTGCAGAGTGTGTGACTGGCACATCAGTGTGATGTTTGTTTGTCCATCCATGTGTCTTGATTAAGTTTGTGTAGACTGTGCAGACCTGCTGCTAAACACTGCCATTGTGGTTGTGTTTCTCAGGCATTGCAGGGACAAGCTGCCTTGTATCCTCATGTATGGCATTGTGTGTGTGGTGTAGTGCCATCCTCTATGTGTGCATCGTGTGCATGTGCTCCCTCTGATTGTGTTTTGGGCAATCCGGCCATGTCCACTGATGACGTGCAGTACACTTCACTTGGATGTCGGCTGACCCCTTGCTTTATGTGTGTGTATGTGCCTCCTCATCACTTTATTTGTAACATTGTGCTGTGTGGTGCATTGGTTTGGGCTGAGGCTATGTACCACTCATGTTCTTTCACAAATTGTTCCTTTGTGGTGTTCTTGTGCTGTTTGGCAGTCATGGATGATCATCTGCTGTTCAGCTGTGTGTGCTGGCCATTGCTAGGTTCATTTTGATTCCACCATTGTGTCCCAGATCTGTGAATCTGTTGCGATTGTGTTGGCTGTGTTGTTGCCTCACTTCCGGGGTGTGCTGTTGGGTCACTCATGTCTGTGTGTGAGTGGTATGCTTGGTGTGCACACACTGCTTGTTGTACGTTCAGTGCTGTGCATGTGTGGCCTTGACCATGCCTGATGTGCATCCCTGGATGTCCTGCAGTGTTTGTTCAGTTTGTTTGGCCTGTGCATCTGTAGTTGTTTTGATGTGGATGTGTTGTTCTGAGATGGTGCACTTCTTGTGTGATTTGTGGTATGTTGTGTGTGCTTTGTACCTGAGTGATGAGGTTGTGCACTCCTGTTGTGTCTGTGCTCCCATTGCCTTGCCACAGTTTTGCTGACAGGGTATGTCTGTTTTTGTTGTGGTTCTGTGTGTGTTTCATTTGGGTTATGTGTTTGTGTGATGTTTTTATTCAGACATTTGCTGTGGCATCCCTGTGTGTTATGTTTGTGGCTACACCCAGGGTGTGTGTTTGTACTTGTGTATATGGACTGGCAAGTATTGGCTGCCTTCAGTGTGTGTGGCACTGGTGTTGTGTGCTGCTGTTGTGAGGGGGGTATGTATGTACATTCATCCTGGTGTTTGTCAGTAATTGAGTATGTATATGGGCCCTGTGTGTTGCCCTGCTGCTGTACTCCTGTGAGGTGGTTGTATGCACGTGTGGCTGTTCCCAGTTTGACTTCCAGGCCTGGCTTTGTTCCTTGTGCCTTTACCGGATATGCCTTGCTGTCTCGCTGTGTTGTTGCACTGTGGTGCCTGTGGTTTGACTTCACTGACTATACCAGCCATGTGTGGTTTGATGGTCTGAGGGGTGTGTTCTGTGTTCCTTGTCTTGCATGAGATGTACACATGCTTGTTGTGTGTCTCCAGGGCCTTCCATTTTGTACATCCCACTTTGGCTTGCTGATTTGTTGTGCTCATTTGCTGTTGGCATTTTGGGTGTCTGTGTGTCACTTTGTGGTATGTATGTCTGACTGTACAGGCTGTGTGTCCATGTGTATGTTTGTTCCTTGTAGGTGTTCATTTGGTGCTTGTACTCATGTTTTTTTCCATGTTTGTGGTGTGTGAGTTCCCCTGGCACTGTGCCGTATGTTGTATGTTCTTGTGCAGCCACTCCTGCAGTGTCTGTCTCCCTGGTTGTTTGTTGTGTGGTGCAGGGTGTGGATTCAGCTGGCTTGTTATTGTGCACAGGATGGGCACATGGCCTGTGCCTTCATGGGGCGTGCTGATGTGTGCTAGGAGGAGGTGTGTCCCTCAGGTCTTGGTGCCCTGCCCATGCCTTGGATTGGCCATGCCTTCTGCTTTGTGCGCATTTATTCACTTGTATTCACCACTGAGGTGCGGTGACCGGGACATTGCTGCATGATCGCGGACGATGTGTGTCCAGGATGCAGAGGGGTGACTTGGTGACAGGTAGGTCATGTGTGGGTAAACTTGTGGATGTGTTACTGCCCCAGCAGGATGTTTGTTGTGGATTTGGACCCTGTGTCAGCTTGTGTGTTGTATTTGTGTACCTGCGGCGGCATCAGTGGCGGGCCATGAGTTGATGGTGGTGAAACAGGTTCAGCACCGGGAACACGTGTAGAGCTAGGTCCATGGCGGTCGTGACCGGGTGGAGGGTACCGGGACTCTGGTTTCGCGCTCCGCTGTCGAGCTTCCGCCGTCTCTGATTGTGCGGCGTCTCCGCCACTGCGGTGCGTCTGCTTGTTTGGGGCATCTTAATTTGTGGAGCAGGGCAGATGTCATTCCGCACGGCGGTGAGTCTCCATTGGCTCCCACCGCCGAGGTGGCGGGCGCACTTTGATGGCGGTGCGCATTGCTCCGCGGCAGACGGGAATTGACCTATGTTTACCAAGACTAATATGGTGGACGTATTTGCCGCTGCTTGCGGGTGGAAAAATTCGTTTTTCTGCACCGCAAGTACCGTAGTGGTGCCACCGCCCGACATCCTAATGGACCCCTTATTCTTTAAAAATGCATATCGTTACTTCTACTTACTGGCTGTTGTTGTTTTGGCCTGGCGTTGTTCAGAATAAAATATTCTTATTGTCTGAACTGGTGTGGAGTCTTTTTGTGGTGTTTTCACAGTGTTACTTTGTATGTTGTGCACAAATACTTTACACATTGCCTCTTAGTTAAGCCTCACTGCTCTGTGGCTACCAGAGGGTGAGCACAGATTAATTTAGAGTGTTACTGACTTACTCTGACTAGGATTGGGGTTCCTGCTTGGACAGATGGCATGCATCTGCCAAATAGAAACCCAGTTTCCAACACAGTCACCTTGTATGATATGCGTACGTGTGAATGTTATGATTTTTTTGGTGCTTTTGGCTTGTTATTTTTTGCCTTATAACTCAATAAAAATACTCAATATAGTGGAAGATTCAGGGCGGTTTGTTCAGTGTAGCCTTGAGACTGTGTGGGATCAACAGCAATTCAAGCTTGATGATTGAACACAGGAATCAAAAGGAATTTGCAGAAATTCCCTTTAATAGTTCTAGATGACATCCTGGCTCAACCCTTGGAGAGGATGTGCTTGCACAACCGCTCTCCGACTTGGGGAGTTCTTCTGCTCCAAAGATCACTTATTCAAGTAATATGTTAAATGAAATTAAGAACACATGAATGGGAATGTAATTGCATGTCTCCCAGTTTGATATCGAGGACAGGAAAGCAAACTGCACATCAGTGATTAGACCTGACAGCCTAAGGATGGTCTTCCCCCAATTTCTTTGCTTTCACCTCCATTTTGGCTGACCTCGTTTTTGTTGCCCTTAGGACTTTGTGCACTTTACCACTGTTAACCAGTGCTAAACTATATGCACTCTATCCTGTTAACATTGATAACTTGGCTTACACCCAATTGGCCTATTTAATTTACTTGTAAGTCCCTATTTAGGCAGTACTAGAGGTACCCAGAGCCTGTAAATTAAATGCTACTATTGGACATACAGCAGATTATGCAACCCACTTTTAAGTAGTCTTAAACATGTCTCATGCCTACTATTGCAGCTTGTGTGTGCAGTTAAACTGCCATTTCAACCTGGCAAAAGGCCACAGCTTTCCGTTTAATGCTATGTCACCCCTAGGGTAGGCTCTAAACAGCTATTAGGGCAGGATGCAGTGTTTTTATAAGGATGGACATGTACTTTTAACTTTTCATGTCCTGGTAGTAAAAAAGATTTCATTTGTTTTTTACTACTGCAAAACCTACCTCTCCCATAGGATAACATTGGGTTAACATATTACATTTAATAAGTTATAACTTTAAATTGGAGGGAATGCTGAGTTTGGTGTCTAACAAATTGTAATCTAAAGCCCTCTTTAATGATAAAGTCAGATTTTAAGTCAAACGTCTGAAAATCCCACAATTTGAAAAATGCCATTTTCTTGTCCCAACCATTTGGTGTCTTATGCCTTTATCCTGAATCTCATAACTAGGTGTAGCTAGCAGTTGGTCTTTGTGTATAGCTCTCAGATATTGAAACAAAGGCCAATTGGTGTTGTCAGGATGGGCCATCTCTGACTTGATGAGGGGGTGAAGCTGTCAGCTACCACACTTGCACATTACAAATAACCTCCCTGAGCTCACTCACAAAGGGTTTGACACTTTTTTTTCCCAATTTTTTTTTATTATTGCAAGAAGAACCTCTTGATTTACATAGTATAACAAATGGAAACTTAACAGAGGAAAAAGAAAGAGAAAAAAATATATATATATATAAACTAACAATTGATAACTAACTAAGACAGAGGACGGCCTTATAGAGTTTCTTAAAAAAAAGAATACATTAGAAGATACAAACATAGATTTAGACTGGTCTCTTTAAACATTTGTATCCTAAATTTCACAGTTCGAAAAAGGTTCCCCAAATTTTTTCCTTCTTTATCAAGGCCTTAGGACCTCTAATTCTTGCTAGCGGGAGTTCCATTACATTTATTTCGTTTATCAACGTCCACCATTCCATTACGTTCGGAGAATCCTTTGATATCCAGTATCTAGCTATAACTAGCCTAGCGCAAGCGTATACTATAGTTATTAAATCTTTATGTTGGCAGTAAGTATCTTGAATGTCTAATAAAATCAAGTGAGCCGAAAATGGAGGAGTGATAATTTATTTCCTAGTTAAAACCTCTGTTATCTTCTTCCACAATAAAGATAGCTCCGGGCACGAGAAAAGCATATGTTCAATGCCTGCAGCTTCCAAGTTACATTTCGGGCATTTGGTTCGATCATTTCATTGATTTCTTAGTGTCCAACTTGATATTCTTTGAGGGGTATAATATAGCTGAGTAATTGTTCTGTATAACTGCAGCCTCAAATTAGAAGAATGGACTACATGGTGGTTAATTTGGCGTAGTGAAGATGTAATCTGTATGGAGTTGATATTTATTCCCAATCTCGATGTCCATTTGGCCGCTATTTTCTCACTATCGTCTATTTTACCTAAACTCAGACATCCATAGCCAAAACTGATAAGTGATTTAATTTTATCTGAATATAGACACGTTAATGTATCCGAGTGGGCCACTTTTACAATTTTCATTTTACAGAGGAGAAAGTCTTGTATCTGAATATATTTAAAATACATGTCATTGTTTATTTCAAATAGAAGTTCTAGTGTATCGAACTCTAAAAAGCCATTTGGACCATACAAATCCCCCAAAACATTAATACCATGCCTAGCCCAACGAGTCCCTAATCTATCTGAAAAAATACCAGGTAGTCCTGGATTACTGCATATTCTGAGCTCAGCATTATAAAAAGAGATCTTATCTATAGTAGTAATTTGGTCCCAAATTTTCTTAATATGTCTAGCTGTCTTAAATTTTACTCTTTTGAAGTAATTTGGATCATGTACCCGAAATAAAAATTGACTGCTATCCGAACCCAACATAAACTGGTGGTAAAGTAACAAGCTCTCATTTTTCAATAAGCTTCGTATATGATGAAAAAAGTAGCAAGAAAGTAAAGCCTAAAATCAGAGAACATTAAACCTCCCTTTTCGATTGATAGCTCCAAGAGTTTCATTGATCTGCGCGCTTTTTTGTAGCCCCACACAAAGCTACTACAAATTCCTTCCAATTTCTTAAAAAAAAGTTTTTTTAAGTTGTAAGGGAATGCATCTAAATAAATATAAACATTTTGGCAGAATCTATATTTTTACTAAGTTTATACGCCCCACTAAGTTAAGCGGTATCTTGTGCCATTTTTTTAGAGTTAGAGTGATTTCCGTTAACAATGAATCATAATTCATAGTTATTATCTGATCAATATTTGCTGCTAACTTGATACCTAAATATATTGCACTTTTTTTTTTTTTTTTTGGTGTAAGACATTTATTGTGTAACAATGAGATAGAAGATTCACACTGCGTCACGCCAACAACCCGGAGGCAGGCCGCTATCAGGTACAAAATGCACAAGGTTCAGGAAAACAGATCAGGGGCCGTGATCCGGCCGATTTCAATACTCCCAGATAGACATTCAATACAATAATATCTTAGATTTACGCAGTGCAACTTCAGCGTGTAAACGGTCTTACTTTTCTCTCAGTGTTGTTGACACTTAAAGGCTTCAGAAAGCAACTAAGCCGCCACGGGGCAAGCAGCGGTCAACAACCAGCTGCAGCGGCATGTGGAAAGGATGCGTCTAACAGCACCGTTTTTCTTCCAACATATCCCGCCAACAAACAAAAACCAAAAACAGCAATCTTTGGTGCAAGTACGAAAAAACAGCCATGCAACACATCAGCCATCCATAGGGTCTCATGGACCTGCGCCGGACCGTCATGAGTAAGGACGAGCCACTATTAGGGTGGGAGTGTGGCGACTTCCACACTTATCACGTGTAGGCCGGGGGGGGGGGGGGGATTGAGGCCGCAAGAGGGCCAGCGGGAGGGGGGGGGGGGCAGCGCCATACCCAGGAGCAGTGGGGGCCACAGGCTCAGAGCGTGCGACAGGGCAGGGCAGGTCCGCACTAGCGCAGGTCCATGGAGCAACAATCACTCAGCCCCGCAATGTACACATTCAGCCCATATCATCCGAAACACTCGTAGCAGGTGAGTTACCCGAGGTGTCCGAGCTCGCACGTTCTCTAGTCCACTGTATAAATGGGTCCCAGATATCAGTAGGTCTGGAAGCGGTGGGCATGGTCTCCCAGTAGTGCGTCAGTTGTGTATGGCCGTACGTCACATCCCTGATCCACCCTTTGAATGAGGGGAGAGCCTTTCTGCCCCAATGCAGTGCGATCTGTCGTTTGGCGTACAAAAGGAGTAGTGCATGTAGTTTCCTGTCGCAGTGTTCAGTGTCCTTAACATAGCCTAGCAGACCCAGGAGTGGGGTCGGCGTATCATTTCTATGTGTGATTTGATTAATGGCTGTGAAGACCTCCGACCAGTATGCATCCAGCTTGGGGCAACTCCATGCAACGTGGATAAAGGAGGCACCCTCCCCTCCACATTTCCAGCAAGAGGCATCCGCACGGATGCCCATTCGGTGTAACAGTGCCGGCGTGTGATAATATCGGTGTAGGAATTTGAAGTGGATGAGCCGCAGCCGATAGTTCGGAGATAGTGCCGTGAGTTGCTTACAGCAGTACTCCCATGTTTCATCTGATAACGGGTCATCCAGGTCCGCAGCCCAAGCCTGCTGGGCCGTGGCCACTGTCAGCGGGGCCTGCTCCTGCATGCAGTTATACAGTCTAGATACCAGCTTTTTGGGGGAAGGTCGTGAAAGCAAGTTTTGGAGGGCGGTCAGTGTGCACGGTTCCTCCGGGAATCGGGGACCTAACTTTTTGCAGGACTCCCTAAGGGAATGGTACAGCAACGTGTCTGCGAAAGAGTCGGGCTGGACATCCCCGTTCTCGTCCATCTCGAAAAAGGTGCCGTCAGGATATAAATCAGCAAAGGTGAGTAGTCGTTCTCCACGGATCATGAGGACATCGCCTCTGGCGGTCAAACAAGGTAGCATCGGGTTTCCCCTCAGGGGGATAGCCGGCGCATAAAGCAAGGAGAGCCCGGCTCTTTTCTGAAGTTCGCGCCAGGCCCAGCGGACCATTTCCACGGTGTCCACCTCTCGCGACGGGCATGTATCTTTCCCGTATAGTGCCACTCGGAGCGGCAATGGGGCGACCACCGCTAGTTCCACCGCCGCATGCGGTTGGTAGAGAGTGGGGTAGGCCCAGAAATGTAGAAACTGAGCTTGTGCACAGAGGGAGTAAAGCTTGAAGTCAGGGGCCCCCAGGCCCCGTTGTCGGAGCGGAAGCGTGAGCAGGTCCCAGGAGACTCTCGCCTGCCCACCGGCCCACACCAACTTCAGCAGCAGCGAGCGAACACGAGCGTGAAAGTGTGCTGTCATTGGCAGCGGTACGTTCACGAACAAATACAAGAATTTGGGGAGAACCACCATTTTCACCAAGGCTATCCTCGCAACCAGGGATAGAGGTAGTTTGTTCCAGACCTCGATATTTCCTTCCAGCCAGTCTACCGCCCTCCCGAAATTTAGTGACCATAACTCTTGCACATCCCGACTGATCCAGACCCCCAAATACTTGACCGCTTCTGTCTCCCATCTCAGGGGGTAGTCCGGAGCTGGGCGACCTGTTTCCTCCGTCAGGGGGAAGGCAACCGACTTTGACCAGTTGATGGATACCCCCGCCAGGCCCTCAAACCTCACAAATTCTCGGAGTAGCTGATTCATGTTGTCCTTGGGATTTATGACGTATAGGGTGACATCATCCGCGTATAACGAAATTAGCAAGCTCCTAGAGCTGAATCCAATGCCCCTGGCAGTGTGGTGTTGCCTTATCCGAGCCGCAAGCGGCTCCATCGCAATAGCAAAAAGGAGAGGGGATAGAGGACACCCCTGTCTGGTCCCCCTGGAGATACTAAATGGCTTGGAAACGAGCCTGTTTACACTCACCCTAGCTCTAGGTTCAGTGTACAGTAGTCTGATCAAGGTCATGAAGTTTTGACTGAAGCCCATTCGTCCCAGAACTCTAAAAAGGTAAGGCCATTCTAAGGAGTCAAAGGCTTTGGTGGCGTCCAGGAACACCACCGCCGCCTGTACTGATGGGTGCAAGTAGTGAAGGACAGAGAAAATAGTTCTGAGGTTATGTGACGTTGCGCGGCCAGGGATGAATCCTGACTGATCAGGGAGCGCAATCATAAGTAACATTGGCTGTAATCTATCTGCAATCACCTTTGCGTAAATTTTAGCATCTACGTTTATAAGAGAAAGGGGCCTGTAGGAGTCCAGGTGCTGTTCATCTTTATCTGGTTTGAGGAGTGTGATTATTAAGGCCTCACGCATAGAGTCTGGCAGGGAATTTAATTCAAGAGCCTCGACAAACACGGAGTGCAGTCTCGGTGCCAGTTCATCGACATAAGTTTTATAGAAGGATGTAGTCAGGCCATCAGGGCCAGGGGCTTTGTTTGCCGGCATGCTTTTAATCACCTGAGCGATATCTTGTATTGTTACAGTGAGGTCCATGTATTGTCTGTGGTTGTTGTTAAACCATATGAGGGCAATGGAGTCAAGAAAGTCTTGCAAGGAGGTCGGTGTCGTGGGTTGCTTGGAGGTGTAAAGGGTTGCATAAAAATCTACGAACGCACCTAACACAGCCTCCTGACCTACCGCTAGGTTCCCGGCTCTATCATAGATGGTGTAGATATAGTTGGATTGTGTGCGAGGAGCTATCAACCTAGCAAGGGTCCTGCTCGGCCTGTCACCCTCCCCGTACCTGCGTGCCTCAGCCTGTTTCCCCAGGAACCGCACTTCCCGCTCCGCTTCTTCATTAAAGGCCAGCAGCTTGGTTTTCAGATTCCCAGCAATCTCTAACGACGGGTCAGAGCTAAAAGCAGTATCTAGGTCTCTCAATTCCCCCTCCAGTTTAGCTAACGTGTCTCTGATGGTGCGTAGGACCCCTGCTTTCCGTGCTATGCATTGACCTCTGATCACAGCTTTAAAGGCATCCCATACAATGGCCTCAGAGGAGACAGACCCAGCATTGTCAGCAAAATAATTAATGATGTCTTCCCTAATCTCCTCTACAAACACCGGGTCAGTGAGCGCGTGTGGGGGAAGGCGCCACTGGAACGCTCTGTGTATAGTGTCGGGGGGTGCAGCTCCAACATACACGGAACATGGAACGACAATGATCTAGCTAGGATATCAACATTCGACACCCAAGTCGCAACCTCAGGAGACACCAGCCAGAAGTCCAACCTGGACCAGGCAGCTTTATGGCAAGTGTAGCAGGTCCCCACTTTGACCCCTGGATTCCTGGCTCTCCACACATCAGAAAGCATACCCTCACTCATGACATCCAAGACCGCTTGGCGCGCTCTAGCATGCTGTGGTCTGCTCACACCTCTCCGATCCATGTCATCATTCAATACAATGTTGAAATCACCCCCTAGCACGACCGACTGGCAGTCCAGCAACGCAATCTCCACCCAAACACCTCTGAAGAAGTCTGGATCGTCCACATTGGGACCATAGACTGCAGCCAGCACAATAGGTCGCCCTTGCAAAGAACCATGTAGCAAAACATATCTCCCTTCCACATCACGCACTTGAGAGTGCTCACGCCAATCTAGCCCTCTGCGAATGAGTATGGCTACGCCTCGCGCATAGTTGGAGTAAATGGAAGAGTATACATGAGCCCACCGGGAATTTTTCAAACGGGGCGAAGGGGTCACGTGGAGATGAGTTTCTTGCAAGAAGCAAATGTCTACATTATGTCTAGACAGTATACCATGCATCAAACGGGCTTTCTTGAAATCCCCAAGGCCTCTAATGTTCCAAGTCCAGAGCTTAATCCCCCCCATCTAGAAGGTGCTATAGTGTCGGAACCCTCCCCGATGCCCCCATCCCCAAAAGCAATAAGGTCGCCTAGACATCATGACTACCAGCACAGTGCGCAAACAGGTAGGCAGTTGTAGCAGTCCATTGCACCAGATCAGAACTAAAACTTGCAACTTCTCAAACACCCCCCACCACCCTCCACCCTCAGCAACCCCCCAATCAGGTCGTGACATACCCCAAAAGTAGGCACGCATAGCGTGGAAAAACCCCAACATCAATAACAAAGGGAGGCACCCCATGAGGCGTGGTGCGCCCAGCAAACACCCCCGTATGTGCGGGGTGGCTACATTCAAACATTAAAGCTCCTGGGCTCTAACAGTGCCCCCATCCATGGTCCACAAAGTCCGTAATTAACCAAAGTCACAAAGAGAGCGCGGAGGCAGCAGCTACAGTCTGGCGCTCGAGGGCGCGTCAGTGACTTACCCCCAGTTACTCAGTTCGGATGCAACAGTCCTGAGCCCAAGGCGGACTCGGACTCCCAATCGTGAGTCGAAGAGGCAAATGTGCAGCCGCACAGATTGAAAGCCGAAGTCTCTTCAGTCATTGTCGCTGAGGTGGTCTGAAGCATCCTCCAGTCGTGGCGATTTTCTTCTGGCTCCAGCACAGATGTGTTTAGCGAACTTGAGTGCAGATTTGGCATCTGTGAAGAAGTGTGAGGTGTTGTCATGTTGTATCTTCAATTTCGCCGGGTAAAGGAGAGAGTATGGCACACCAGCTTGCAGCAACACCCTCTTCGCCGGCAGGAATTCCTTACGGGCTGCTTGCACTAGTGGGGTGAAGTCCGGGTAGAAGGAGATGTTATTCCCTTGATGCGTGATCTTACCCTTCTCTCTCGCCAATCGCAGGATGAGGTCCCTATCCTGGTAGTTGAGCAGTTTAGCCAGGATGGGGCGTGGAGGGGCGCCCGGCGGAGGTTTTTTCCCAAGGGATCTGTGCGCTCTTTCTACTGTGAAAACTGGGGACAGATTCGGGTCGAACAGTTCATGTAGGAGGTCCGACACAAACGATTCCATCTTGCCTATGTTTGTAGTCTCCGGAATGCCTGTAACGCGGATATTGGACCTTCTGGAACGTGCTTCCAAATCGTCCGATTTGGCGCGTAGATTGTCGATTTCCCGCTCCAGCGACGTGATATGTTGCTTGGCCTGTTGCTGGAATTCGCAGCATTCAGTTTGTCTATTTTCAAGGCAGTCCAGTCTGGTCTCGTGGGCGTCCACTTTAGTTTTCACAGATTCGAGCTGTGTGGCCATGTTATGGAGTTTAGCGTCAATACTCTTTAAGCTGGTCCTCACCTCCATAATTAGGGCCCCAAAGTCGATGTCCGGAGGTGTACCTTGCGACGACGATGCACCACACTCCGTCTCTGTCGCCGGGTTTTTCGGGGGTCTCTTGTTGTCAAAGCTGATCTTAGACTGCTTGGCTTCGTTCTTCCCCATCCCTGCAGTTTGGTGGAGTCCGCGAACTTCGCGAAGGAGCAGCGATTCTTTGTGTCTCTTTCAGCATGTTATCAGCCCCCGTGCAATGGTCCGGGTGGTGCCAGGGCGTGCCAGGCGTGGCTATGAGTCGTCGGTGCCCCAGTCCAGTGTTGTGCAAAATAGGCGTAGATGTCCAGTGGCTCTCCTGAGCTGCAGCGCACAGAGCGGGCCGCGTCAGATCTCAAAATGGCGGGTGCCCGCTTCTCTATGGCGAGACCGCGTGGTGGCCGGGAAGTCCTTATTATCAGAGACCCCGGGGACTCGATCAGCAAGGTGCACAAATGTCTAAGTGGTGCTCCGCTCTACACAGCGGGTGGCAGACGATAAATCTCAGCGTGGTGGCGAAGCGGGTGGAGTTCCAAACAGTCCCCGCCTCGCCGCAGCTTCACTGTGCACCGTCCTCGGCTTTCGCGGTAATGCAATAATTGTAGGCGCGACCCCACTGCCGACCACCGGGGCTCCCCACAGTTCAGCGCTGCTCCGGGTGGACGTCCGATCCCCACGCGGCACCCCGGCTGGTTTTGCAGTTAGTTAAGGAGCGCCGGTCTCCCCATATGTCTCGCAGCCTCTCAGCGGCCCAATCGCTCCTCAGCTGTAACCGGGACTCACCGGTATTCCATACGGCGGCAGCTTCCTGGCAGGCGACGTCCCACAGCACAGTGCGCCGGACCACCGGAGGCCTCCACAGCCGCGGCCCACAGTGCTCCACAACGCCCAGTGACCGGCACTTCCGGCGAGGAGCAGAGCGGGCGCGCAGGTCGGCAAATGTTCAGGCTGCCGCCGCTCCCAAGGGACGTCGCCTCCGCGCCCCAAACTTAAGCTGAAGGATCACCTGGGTGGTCTGAGCCGATCCCGGGAATAACGAGGGTCCACAGGCACCAGGAGCAGGATAAATGGAGGATTAATTAGTGTAGCCGGCGGAGCTCACTCAGAGAGCGGCCATCTCGCTGCTCGGCTAGCCACGCCCCCCCAAATATATTGCACTTTGACATAAACTCGGTACCGGTTCCGAGGGTTTATAGTTGGCGATAACCTGTGTCTTGCTTACATTTAATTTGTATCCTGACACTTCTCTGTAGTCAGCAGCTTCTTTTATTATTTCTGGGATAGCTCTAACTAGATCCGTGGTGAATATCGCTATGTCGTCTGCAAAAGCTGTTATTTTTAAGCTCTTCCCGCCATGTTGCGTTGGAATGATATCATTTTGAGTGGACAACGCATTTAAAAATGGCTCCAAAGACAGAGCAAAAAGCAGAGGTGACAAAGGGCAGCCTTTCCTAGTTCCCCTCTTTATCAAAAACATTTCTGACTCGCTTTCTCCATAACTGATCTTGGCCATTGGATTATCATACAGTGAACATACCCAGTCTAGATATTGACCCTGGATACCGATTTTCTTCAACACCTCCCACAAGTACTCCCACCCCACTCGATCAAATGCCTTTTCTGCATCTAACATTACCATTCCGAGTGGGGTGAGAGTAGTTGAGGCTACATTAAATGCTGTAATTGCCATGTTCACATGGGCCGTGGTGTCTCTCCCCATCACGAACTCATGTTGCTGGGTATTAACTAGAGCCGGCATGATAGGGGCTAGACGGTTTGCCAGAATTTTTGAAAATATTTTTGCGTCTGAATTGATCAAAGAAATCGGTCGATATGAACTGCATTCCTCCGGGGGTTTATTCTTCTTTAGAAAGAAAACTATTTTGGTTATTTTCCAAGATGTGGGAACTTTTTTGACTCAGATATGGATTCTATTACTAATTCTAGGAGTGGAAGTAGTTCTTGTGAGCAAATGTTGTACAGTTCCATGGGTAGGCAGTCCTCTCCAGCAGCTTTTCCCAGAGGTAGAGCTGAAATTGCCTTTTCTATTTCAATTAATGTTATTTTAGAACTAAGTTGTTTAACGGCTTCAATCTCTCTTAGTGCAGGTATATATTTGTCTAGATACTGAGAAATTCTAGCCCTGGTAGGAGCATTATCTGGCGTATATAGAGTGCGATAGTAATTAGTAGATTGATCTAAAATCTGTTCTGGCTGATCATAATTGCATAGATCTGATCCTATGAATAATGTAATCCTTGCTCTAGCCTTCTTGTCAGCTACCTTATACGCCAGCACTTTGCCAATTCTGTCCCCTCCTTCATATTGGGCCAATTTGTATTTGTGAATTTTTATACTGTTTCTTTCTCTTAGAGTCTTTTTGATAGATGATTGTAATTTTAACAGCTCCATTCTTAGTTCCTCAGTGTTTGTTTTGCCTTGTGTAGTGGCCTCTATTAATCGCTGCTCCACTAACAAAATGTTAGAAGTAGTTAACTTTGTGTCTCTACGACTTTCCGCGTTTTTCCTTAAAATATACTGCTGAGCGAAACCCCTTATGCTGCACCTACAGACATCCCATACTGCGTTAATCGTGGCCGTGTTAACATTCAGCTCTATATATTCTTTAATGTGCTCTTTTAATAGTGGGATAAAATGAGAATCTATAAATAAGTGCCTGGGGAAAGTAAAACGTCGTACAGCCAGCCTCTGATCAATAATTTCAAATTCTAGTAATATCGGGTTGTGATCAGATGTGACCCACGGGCATAATTCCATATTGCATTTTACCATAATTTGATCTGTTGCCCACACCATATCAATTCGAGAGCAAGACCTACGAGGCGCTGAATAGTATGTGTATCCAGGTATATTCGGATATTTTGAGCGCCATATATCCTTCAAATTATGTAGTCGACCAAGCTCTATAATCGCAGCCCTAACCTTACGCATCCTCCTTGAAGTGCCTTGTCTAGTAGAGTCTATTTTATAATCCATTACGCAATTAAAATCCCCCATGACCAATACCTCCCCCTCCCACTCCAGTAGCTCTATACTTAACTGCTCATACAACTTTGGGTCGTCTATATTAGGCCCATATACTAGACACAAAACAAATTTTTTAAGTTCGAATTGAATTTGAGCGATTGCCCACCTACCCTGTGCGTCTGATGCAGTTTTAATGATTTCAATCCCTGATCGTTTCTGTTTAAGTATTGCAACCCCCCAGATAGAGGCTCCTAAAATTGAACAAACAACTAAATCATATCCCATTTGAGACAGCAGCTTTCTATCCTGATAGCCAATGTGTGTTTCTGACATAAGCGCAAAATGTGCTTTGTACATGTCTACCTCCTCTTGTACCAATCTCCTCTTCTGTTTGTTATTGAGACCAGCCACATTCCAAATAAGTAGTCTAATCATAAACATATCTTATGCTCATATTCATAAGTTTGACTTTCCTCTGTACACAAAAATTGTTAGACAAATATAGCTTCTACATCATTCCCCCTCGAGTCCCTGAAGGGGGAGTGCCCCTCTCTAACCTGCTGCCGCTGGAGTAGCAGCATAGTGAAGTTGTCAGCAAAGAGGCATCTCCTATCCACCCCTACCATTAAGTGTTCAATTTATTAATAAAGAAAAAGCCCAAAAACAAAAGGGGGGGAGGCAGATTGGGGAAAGAATCATACTTTTACAGCCCTTTCTATTTTCATTTGCTTGTTCAAATGTTAATACTGATTTAGAGTGATTTGTATTGCATAAGAACTATGCATTTCAATCACAATTTCTACTTCAATTTCCCTTTTCAAGTGTAAATTTTTCTAGAGCCTGAACCGCCTCATCTTTATCAATAAAAAAATAGGACCGACCATCTTTAATCACCTTAAGGCGGGCAGGCTCTTGTAAATAAACCATATATCCTATGGCCTTAAAAGAGTCAATCAATTTGCGTAACTCCCAGCGTCTATCCATAGTTCCCTTGCTCAGATCTGAGCGTACAAAAAAAGTAATATTATCCAATGTCACAGGGGTATTAGGTTTAGCTTTGAGAGACACTGCTTGCCTCAGCAGAAAATTTCCGAAATAAACCAGTAGAGGTCTGGGGAATTTATTATCCTTTCTCTTTTGAAAGAGAGGCAGTCTGTGGACACGCTGTAGTTGGGAATCCCAGTCCCAATCTGATAGGTCGCCAAATGCCTTTTCAATCAATCAATCAGTGACACTTATAGAGCGCGCTACATACCCGTAGGGTCTCAAGGCGCTGGGGGGGGCGCTACTGCTCGAACAGCCAGGTCTTCAGCTTCTTCCTGAAGGAGAGGTGGTCTTGGGTCAGGCGCAGGTCGGGAGGGAGGGAGTTCCAGGTCTTGGCGGCCAGGTAGGAGAAGGACCTTCCTCCTGTAGTCGCTCTTCGGATGCGGGGGACGGCGGCGAGGGCGTGGTTGGCTGATCGGAGGTGGCGTTTGGGAGCGTAGAAGTTGATCCGGCTGTTGAGGTAGCTCGGGCCTTGGTCGTGTAGGGCTTTGTGTGCGTGGGTGAGGAGGCCGAAGGTGATTCTTTTGTTGACGGGGAGCCAGTGAAGGTCTCTCAGATGTCCGGTGATGTGGCTGGTTCGTGGGATGTCGAGGATGAGTCTGGCTGAGGCGTTCTGGATCCGCTGGAGTCTCTTCTGGAGCTTGGCGGTGGTACCGGCGTAGAGGGCGTTGCCGTAGTCCAGTCGGCTGGTGACGAGGGCCTGGGTGACGGTCTTCCTGGTCTCGGTGGGGATCCACCGGAAGATCTTCCGTAGCATGCGTAGGATGTTGAAGCACGCCGAGGAGACGTTGTTGACTTGCCTGGTCATGGAGAGGGAGGAGTCCAGGATGAAGCCCAGGTTGCGTGCATGGTCTGTCGGTTTGGGTGCGGTGCCCAGGGCGGGAGGCCACCAGGAGTCGTCCCAGGCGGAGGGGGAAGAGCCCAGGATGAGGACCTCCGTCTTGTCAGAGTTCAGTTTCAGGCGGCTGGTCGTCATCCACTCGGCTACCTCTTTCATCCCTTCGTGCAGGTTGGCTCTGGCGAAGGCGGGGTCGTTGGTCAGGGAGAGGATCAGCTGGGTGTCGTCGGCGTAGGAGATTATGCTGAGGTTGTGTTTGCGTACGATGGCCGCGAGGGGGCTCATGTAGACGTTGAAGAGGGTGGGGCTCAGAGATGATCCTTGAGGGACGCCGCAGATGACTTCGGAGGCCTCTGACTTGTACGGTGGTAGGCGGACTCTCTGTGTTCTTCCGTCGAGGAAGGAGATGATCCATTCCAGCGCTTTGTCCTGGATTCCGATGTTGCTGAGGCGCTGTACTAGGGTGCGGTGGCAGACCGTGTCGAATGCCGCGGAGAGGTCTAGGAGGATGAGGGCCGCTGTTTCTCCATTGTCCATCAGGGCTCGGATGTCATCGGTGGCGGCGATGAGGGCGGTCTTGGTGCTGTGGTTGGCTCGGAAGCCGGACTGTGAGGGGTCGAGGGATCCGTTCGTCTCGAGGAAGGCGGCCATCTGCTTGTTGACGGTCTTCTCGATGACTTTGGCTGGAAACGGGAGGAGCGAGATGGGGCGGTAGTTCTTGAGTTCGGTGGGGTCCGCTGTTGGTTTCTTGAGCAGGGCGCTGAGTTCGGCGTGTTTCCAGCTCTCAGGGAAGGTGGCGGTGTTGAATGATGTGTTGATGATGTCTCGCAGGTGGGGTGCAATGACAGCGTCGGCCTTGTTGAAGACGTGGTGAGGGCAGGGGTCGGTCGGTGATCCGGAGTGAATGGAGTTCATCGTGCGGATGGTGTCTTCGGTGCTGATCGGGGTCCAGGCGTGGAGGGTGGTGGTGGGGGGTGGTTGTTCGGTCATGGTGTGCGTTGGTTGGTTGTTGAAGCTGTTGTGTATGTCCGCGATCTTGTTGTGGAAGTATGAAGCGAGGGAGTTGCAGAGGTCTTGCGATGGGGTGATGTCGTTGTTTCCTGCGCTGGGGTTGGAAAGCTCTTTCACGATGTTGAAGAGTTCCTTGCAGTTGTGTGCGTTGTTGTCCAACCGTTCCTTGAATGCTGTTTTCTTGGCGGCGCGGATCAGCTGGTGGTGCTTCCGGGTGGCAAGCTTGAAGGAGGTCCTGTTGTCCGGTGTGGGTTCCCTTCTCCAGACTTTCTCGAGGGCTCAGCAGTTCTTCTTGGAGCTCTTGAGTTCGTCGGTGAACCACGGGGCTTTCTTGCTTCCGGGTCTGCTGGGCGGGGTCCTCAGCGGGGCGAGCTCGTCCGCGCAGATGCTGATCCACTTCGTGGGGTTGTCGGCGGCCTGGCTGGGGTTCGCTGAGCTGGCAGGAGGGTGCTGGCTCAGGGAGGTGGCGAGCTGGTCTGCTGTGATCTTGTTCCAGCTTCTGCGGGCGGCCTGTTGCTGGTGGTGGTGGGTCGTCGTTCTCTTGAAGGTGAAATAGGTTCACCACATACGACCTAGGGTCAGCACCTTCCGCACCCTCCGGAATCCCAAAAAGTCTAAGATTCTGCCTGCGTGCCCTATTCTCCATATCCTCCACCTTATATTCTAGTTTAGAAATCTGTATAGAATGGATGTTAGTGAGTGATTCAGATCGAATAGCACCTTCTTCAACTTCCACCACTCTCTGCTTTAATTCTTCCATCTCCTGCGTTACCCCGCCTAGTTTTTTATATACTTCGCCCATGAACGCCTGCAATTTGGTGTTATCCTCTCTTAGTTGTAAGAAATGTTGTTGCCCTTCTTGCCTTTGAGCGATAAGAGTCTGCATGATCAAGTTAATGGAGGAAGTGTTTAGGTGATCTCTCCTATCTGTTCCCTGAAACTTTGTTGGTGCCTGTGCCAAACCTGGTGTAATACTGTAGTCGTGGCCTAGAACCGGGGTAGCGGCAGAAGGGAGACTGCAGTCTTTGTTTACGCTTGCGTTGTCCATAATTAAAGTATCCGGTAGTCTTGTATCTATATCTGATGTTATTTCTACTGACAAAGGACTTAGATTCAGTGTATTTATTTGCTGATTGGTTAAAATATCAATTACTAGATTGATTGTTGTATCAGCTGAATCTGTAAGAGCTAGGGTATTGATCTTTTTAGCTGTCACTGCGTCTAAGTCGCTAGACCCATTGGTCGTGGGCATATTTGTTATATCCATGCTCTATCTGATCCTGGGGGAATTGTTTGGCCTCTTGAGGTCAAATCCTCCTCTGGGCTAGCTCCTGACAGCCTTAAAGCCATATTCTTGACCCCCCCCCCCCCTTTGCTTGAATCCATTTTCTGAGTGGACTGTCGTCTATGTACATCTTTCGTCCGATTCTGTTTGTGGATGAATCTTTGATCAAAGAGTTACTGACAATTTTCTTCATTTTAGTTTTAGTTTTAGCTTTCAGTTTAGCTTTCTTTGCACCCAGTGATTTAATAGTTTTTTCATTTTCATGTCCGTTTCCATGTCCGTTTGAGTTTTCACCTCCGCATCCGCTAATGAGGCTAAGTTCCTCTTCAGTATTCAGCTCTGCGGTATCAGCCCCCTCCGCTCCTCCCTCAAAAGCCACCATTGAGTTGAATGGGTTAAGTGTATTTAAAATATTGTCTTCATCGTGTCGAGTTTCTAGCATTATAATGACTGCTTCCGAGGTGGTTACCTCTTGTGACTTGCTAGCTATCCCGGTTAGCCCACCTTGGTATTTATCAGCATAGCATTTACCACTGCCCCGTTCTTCAATACAATTATTCAAAATCTTGCTTGTAGAGTTTTTCCCATTATCAAGCAAAGAAGGGCGTAACAGCTGTTTGGCAGTCCCCGGGGTACTTGCATGAATGTCTATTCCTTTGATTCCTACAGCCTCACCCACAGCCACTTTAGCGTTTCCATTACATCCAGATACCCCCGTCATTACCTTTGGGTTGATTGCCGGTACCGTGATGGAAGCATCCAATCTCGCCGTCTTTACCGTCCGGGTAGAGCGGGTATTCAATTTAGGCGCCATCATGCCGGTTCCTGGCTTCACACTCGGCGTCTGATCCTCCACAGAACGCGCCCGCAGCTGCAGCACTAACAACCCCCGCCCAGCTGATTCCGTGAGCTCACAGCGAACTAACCCGGAGGAGCCTCCAAACCGGCAGAACCTTTCCGCCCAGTCAGCTAATAATCTGCAGCATCAGCGTTAGACGTGGTGGGTGCACAATTTTAACTCGTTTTAACTAGTTGTTGCAGTTTGTTGCAGAGCAGTGTTATAACTAGTCTGACCTTTTAAGATTTCGATAGATGCCTTTTCGTTTTTATTTCGTGTAAGAGAGTGCACTTCTTGCACCAAAGCTTCCCGCAGCAAGTTTTACATTTCTGATTTTATTTTCCCCGTTTCTGCCTTTCTTCTTAAGTCCTCGATAGTTTTCAGAGTTGGATTGTTACAAAGCCATATTCCTCGTATAGTCATGGTGGGTAGAGGAGCTACTATATGCTGCGTCCTTTACCTGGCGGCATCAGCCCGCCATCTTGACTCCCCTCTAGTCTTTTGTTTACACTGATAATCTAGGGCCAGGGCAGGGAGGCAGAAAACCCTGGGGGTGGAAACCTCCAGAACTTTCTCCTACCTCAAATTGGGCAACAAGTATAAATACTGGACACTCAGACTCAACTCTTCAGTACACCTCTAGACCTGTGGAAGACTCAGGACTGCTGTGCTGCTAGGCAAACAAGGTAAAAGTGAACAATGGTCCAGAACCTATTTCTTTAAGAAAGCCGAGTAGATCAGCACATATTCAAACATTTTCAAATTCAAGGGCGTTTCTCATATATCCACCCCAAATCATACATGAACTCAGTTACTTAGAGTAACAAGAAGAAAATATCACTACAGCGCCAATATGTCAAAAAAGGGAAAACAATGTTTAATTCATTGTCTTTAATCACAAAACTGATATTTTTTACAGTTTTATCAATGCTTTGAAATGAAAGGTTGCCCAAAAGGAGCGTGCACAAAAAGAAGTGATCAAAAGGGGGTGCAGTGAATCAAGAAAGAAGAGGAAAATTCAAAAAGATAAACAAGATAATTTCATTGATTTTCTATAATTACGGTTTTACAATTTCCGTAATGCAACAACCTGGCCGACATAGAATTTTATTATCAACTAATCTCTTAATCATACAGACATAATAGTCATATCAATTGTGTGCACTTTTTGCAGAAGTTGGGTCCAAGGTGAGATTAGCATCGTCGACGTTTCAACTCGACTTATGGTCAACCGGTGAGTTAGACCTGGACCTTGAGAGTCTTCATCAGGATATTAATAGTTGGGCAACCAAGGGTTGGAGATGACCCTACGAAATATATAAAAGGGGAAGTTACCCCGCTGTAGTGATATGGTGTCAAAAAGTTAAAACCGCTAAGGGTTAATCCCTTGCCCAAAGGTGTAAGGCTACACTGCGTATGCCTCGTATTCAATCAAGACCGGATCCTGCAAGACATAATGGTACAGGATATGGACTAATGGTATTCATACACACCATGCGTTTGCACAATCATGCCGGTGTACACGAGATATTACCTTATTTCTTTAGTCATGATGGTGAATCAATCATCCATTGGAGATCCTTAATTCAATGTAATCATATTTGGAATAGACTCCTTATTCCTTCTTAGTTGTGGCAGGTCAATTCTAAAACAACAGGGGGGGGATTATAATACCCCAATATTCTCAAACAATTGCCAAATATTATTGCTATTCTCAATTTGGAGGGTATTACCTTAAAATCTGTAGTCTCAATTTCCACCGCTCCTGTCCTCCAGGGATCAGGTAGCTGCTACAAGGGGGGGAAAACGAGGTCTCTTTCAGTCAGAGGTTCAATGAAATTACAACTTCCCTCCTAACGAGTACGATTCAGTTTGTTGATAAAACGACCGGCATCGCCTACCTTCCTGCTGTGTGTCCCGGTCTTGACGCTTCCCAAGCGTTCGCCGCTGTACTCCGTGGTGAAGCGCCAGTCACATGACCCGGCCACCGGAACCTCTGTTATTGTCTGTTGTCGAGAGTAAAACTCGACAACGGACTAATCACTGCCCCGTATTTTTTAAAAAAGGATTGAAAGATTACAGTACATATCCGTAAATTAATGTGGGTTGAGGAACCTCACAATTAAAACTTAATTTGGTGCATCAACCTCCGATAAGAGGAAATATAGTCAACCCGATTGTGGTATAAAACCGCGGGCGCCATTTTCGGTTGGGAAGGTGTTAGCATTCTAAGTATACATATTGACGGTTGCCATTCTAACACGGGGGATCTATGTACGATCGAATTATCCCCCATTATAGTACACACATTGATGAACCAGGATTCTATAATTACATAGTCAATTTGTCTATTTATGTCGTGTGCTTTGTGTTATAAGACATCCATAGGTACAGTCTGTGTTAACACCAATTCAATTTACATATGGCATATCCAAGACCAAAGTGCATTTAGTGGTCATCATCTAATGTGAATACATCAGAGTTACATTATTAAAAGCTGCAATTTCAACATAGTCCAAACATGCCAAAATGCATTTAGTGGTTGTAATGGCAGGGTTTTTGGTTCTATTTAGTAGTGATATAGACTTTAATCTTGCTCACATCTAGAATAGGTATTCTTAGCTTGTGTTGGCCCTTTTAAGCCTTTTTTCCAGACCTAGAAGAGGATAGCTGCTTAATATGATGATAGATCCCTTATTCTTGACTCTAATCTGTCTATTGCCTATTGGCTTTGACATACTTGCTTATAGTAGACACATTGGTATGGTTTATGTAGGTATTCTGACAGAGCTAAGGGGTATTTCATCCCTTTCAGGCCTACAGGCCTAGAACTAGAGGGACTCCATCTTGATGGAGCTGAGAGGCTTTCAGGGTAAAGGTAAAGTTTATAGTTAAAGCTGTTTTTCACTTGGAGAGAACCGGTCTGGGCCAGCCCTTATCGGTAGGCTGTATTATTCTCTGTGTGGAAGACACAACAAAAGGCCGGCCGGCTGGGTGTGTGTCCTTGATGCGGAGTGGTGCAGGGATCTGATGGGCGGCAGGCTGATGGCTGGAACTTTCCATGAGGAAACAGCATTCTATATCAGTGAAGTGCAGAGGCGGAGTCAGTCAGTCGAGTGGAGTTGGCGGAGCGGAGAGGAGTCAAGCTGGAGTGGTAGAAGAGTGAGGAGCTGTTGGAGTAGGAGAGAGAGAGAGGGTTCAAGCTAGAGAGAGCTGAGTTGAATTGAAGGAGCAGAGAGTGTTGGTAGAGTTGGAGGAGTGGAATTGCAAGAGGAGAAGAGACAGGACATGCTTGGAACAGAGAGAAGACAAACAGACAGTCAGTGAGCTGGAACTGAAGGAAGCAGTCAGAAGCAGTTACTTATCAGGAGGAGGTGTGAATAGCTGGAGTCTGAAGTAATGCCTTTTAGAAGAGACGGAGGAGAGATCGTGGACTAACCTGTGGGAGCAGCTGGAGTTAATTGGACATTGGCACAGAGACATTTAAAACAGAGTGAACAAGCTAGTGGAATGAAGAGCATTAGAGCGGCAGAAACCATTAGATTGAAGCTGGAAGGTGGAGACAGTTCGTGGGGGAGAGGAGTCCAGTGCAAAGTGATCAGCGCAGAGGTGTATCCAAGAGTGCAGGAGAGAGAGTCTGAGATGAGCCAAGGCACAGACGAGAGAGGAACCCAGATGACAGCTAGAACAAGACTTCACACTAATCAGGTGATATCGGTCCTGTCATATTAGTTTACTTTACACTTGCATCTTAATCTTGTCTTTATTCCCTAAGCTATTGTATTGCTAATCCTTTTCCTTGCAGCGGTGTGTTCTATCTATAGTCTTTGTACAATACAGATCTGTGTAGGTGTTTATATTGTTATAATAAAACCCCCAGTTTTTAGTGAACTGAAATGTGCCTTGTATTCTTGTTCAATCTTGGTAAACGTGGTTCCTAGGTGGTTGTTGTTTATATGAATGGATGAGTAACCCCAATCAGGTAAGTGGTGATCACATAAATAGGGAGCGAGTGGACCTTTGATGCCAAGAATAAGAGGTACATTATATTAATTGGCTAACTCCTAATATTGTAGTAGCAAGCCCTTAGTGGATAGGGAGAGAGAGACTTCCCAACATATAACTGAAGGTGTTCATAGGAATGTGGTCGTCGTTGATATACGGCGTTAATGAGAGCACTGATTGTGTGTATACCCACAGGATTGTGGCTTGTGTAAGTGAGAGCGTTGGGGGGATTACCAACGTGGAGGTTTGCCGGATTGCAAACCGTTTGGAAAAAGGAGAGCACTGGGGCTGCAGACCCACGTGTGTAGACACGCCAGATTGTGTGTCATATCTGCCCCAGGGTAGATTAGTCTGGGTCTGAGTGGCCGCGAGACTATAAGGTATGAGTGTAGTGTAGGGCATGGATATCCTTAGTAATCAGTGAGTATTCTTAGTATCCCTATAGATTTAGTGGTGTTTCTGATAATATGAGCTTGTATATTGCGAGTTCCCCATCCTCAGGTAGGTACCCAGGTGCCTGGATAGATGGCCCTGAGGAGGGATGTGGTTACGTTCTGGCTGGGTTAGAGGGGCCCCTAGGGGCTGATCCCATCTAATCAGAAAACCCGGCCATAACAGTGGTCATCATCTAATCTAAATACATCAGAGTTACATTATTAAAATCTGCAATTTCAACATAGTCCAACATGCCAATCTATCAGATTAGAGGGTAGGTTCAGTACATGGTTGCACTCTGTACCAGCGTCAAACCCATCTCACGTCACATGTGTTTTGAGGTGCCGGGTTTTTAGGAATCCGGTGGTGCCAGGGGATAACACCCGAAGACCTCTGAGTTCTCCCTGTTCCGGACCACAGAAACCAAGAGTCTTCTAGGTAAAGTCAGAGATCGAGTTTTATTGGTTGCAACCAAGTAACAAGCGTCCTAGAATTACAACAGCACGGGTCGTAAGTTCTCAGGAGACTGTTCGTTTTTACAGAATCAGCCTTCTCCTTTTATACGAAATTAACAGCTGCAGGCAAGAATTCTTGAGTTTATGATACGGTTATACACATATTTCCATAACAAGGCAAAGAGCGAAGTCATGCTGGCCAACCCATATTTTAGATGTCCAGTTTGTGATAGATTACCCAGCCAGGCCCAGTACTCCCATCAGATATCGATGAAAACCCCAATAAAACAGGGCACCTCCTTGTCGTAAAACCGGCCATAAACAAGGAACATGGACAGGTGTAGGTGTGTAGAAAACATGGTCTGTAGGTAGTGAATGATTTATGGCATGTTATGCATTGATGCTATCTTATCCGGCCACTGGGAGAGGAGCTGCCCAAACAGGTTTGGCTGGAGGCAGTGGAGTCAGTTTGGCCAGGTCATGGGGAAGTCAGCTAAGGTGGACGTGTCCTTTTAGATCAAGCTTGGCTTTAATCAATTGACTTATATGAGGGCAAGCCATAACATGGATGCCGTTCACAAAATGGAGTCTGAGGGTTCAGAACGGAAACCATGATTTGCGGGTGTTAGCATTGGTTAATCACGACGCAAATGCACAGGGATAATGTCCTAATCATTACCGGTCTGCCGATACCAAATTCGTCATGGTACGATGATATTTTGTGACACGAGTGTTGGACCTCGGTACCGTTATTACAGCAGGGTCCAGGATTCCAGAACCACAGTCCCTCCTTTTGCCCTCATATTAGGCAATAACTCATGCTAATCTGAGTCCAAATGTGTATTAATGAATTCATGGAGATGCTGCTGTAGCATTATTCGGTTGCTCAATTCGTCCCTTGACACAGGCTTCCTTACACATGAAGTAGCACAGAGGCCACATGTTGCAGGAGCGCACTGCACAAACAGGCAGAACATAAACAGAATGGCTAAGATTATCCCAATGAAGATCAGAGTTTTCCATCCCCAGGCAGAGATCAGTTCCCAGAGCCACCCTAGCAAGGACCAATCCCCTTTTTCCACGTGAAGGGAATCGGAGATTTTGTGTAGTTTGGAGATGGCCTGGTACACTGTCGGAGCATTATCAGGGATGAAAATGCAGCAACTGGATTGGATCACTCTACATACACCACCACGGTCGGCAAGTATGACATCTAGGGCGACCCTGTTCTGAAGAGTCATAAGTCGGTCCGATTGAAGCTCAGCTGTCAAGTTACTAAGGGCACCGGCCGTTTCGGTCACGGCGGATTCGACTATCCTTGTTAACTGGCGAATGTTCCTGCTGTTCACCATAGGCCCCCAAAACGGCAGAAAACCTTTTGCGAAGTCCCCAAACTCTTGACCCGCAGTGTCGTCTTGACTCACGACACCCCTAACTTTCCTTGTCCGATGGTAATCTGCCCTGGCCGTGTAGGTGGGTGGCAGCAGAAACGAGATAAAACATTGGCCCGAGAAGTCAGGGGGCAACCATGTGTATGCTTTGTCATGGCAGACGAAGTATGTACCCTTAGCCGCTAAGAATGGAGGGGAAGTTTGGGATGCGAACACATACGTTTCCGTGCATACGCTCTTCCCCAACTGTGCTTTGGGATCCCTGCCAATACCTTGCAGACATAGGTGACCTCGGTGGGGTACTATCCAAACCGGGGAGGATTTCTGTGTTTTCTGGCTCTTACTCAAAGAAATCCCATACTGAGTGCTGTTCCATCTACTGTACGGGGTAAACTCATCTTTGGGAATTGTCCGATACGTGTCAATATCCCTGCTCATATTCCTTATTCCTGCCACTAGTGCCTTGTTGCTGGACGTGCTCCCTATGGGACGCGGGGGATATGGTTCTATGGCGAACAGGAACATTGTCTGGAAAGCCCACAGAGAACCATAGTAACTGAATGGCAGGACGAAGTAAGGGATGCCCTTATCGGTTGTGTGCGGCATAAGTCCACATATCCAACAGTTCGATGTGTTCATTATAGATTGGTGTTGGTGTAGGAGTTGGATGAATGAGTTATTTACAAATTCTAGTCTTCTGGCAGACTCGTGTTCAGGTAGAGGGTGAAAGGAGTGTGTAGGAACAGTAGGAGGAGGTGTGGGCTGAGTGTTGTTTACAACGGTAACTTGAAACGTGGATAGAGTATAGGCAATCAAGAACATCGTTATGCTACACAACATTAAAATACATAGTATCAGAAATCTTTTTCTGGTCATCACTGTGCATATTTGCTTTTTAAAGTTCGTGGGTCTAGCAGGTCTCTCCACCCCCGGAAACTCAATCCTCTAGTTGCTGCCCGCGGTGGGAGTTTGATTCTGCCAGGGAGTGCGTTCTGTTCAGTCCGGGGTAATTCCCTCAGACCAACCAGAACCGTTGACCTAAACGTCCCCAGCTGCACTCCCCAGACTATCAACCGCGACCCTAGCAGCAGAACCGGATGGCGGTTCGAAAATCAAAAATGAGCAAGTTCCCTGGGCGAGAGAGCTGTAAAATCAAAAATAGTTCTTGGGGGAAAGGAGGGTCGTATTAATTTGTTTTTATTAGTCTCTTTTTCTTGACCTCAGATCATATCGTCGTTTCCCAGGTACGGTGTGGTCTTCAAACAATGTTTCAGGTTCTGTAGTGTCCAACTGCATTGACGGTGGCACAAATCCTTGCAAAATACGATCACTCTCCTTTTCTGTGCCAGTTCCTTTCAATCGTGCATCGCTGAAGGGCGCAAAGCGCGGTACGGATTCGGTCTCAGAGTCAGTGATTCCCTCCTGGACCCATCGGTCACATGGAAGGGGCAACGGGACCCGTATGCAATGGGCGCAGTGCACCCAATGTTTCTTGCCGTGGACACGTACTGCAGAGCGGGTAGTTAACAGGACCTGGAAAGGTCCGGTCCAGCGAGGCTCCTCGTTCTTGGTTCGCCTGAAGTTCCGGACTAGGACCCAGGAGCCATGTTCAATGGCGTGGCCTGGATCGTCAGACGCTGGTGTAGAGGAGCTGTGGACCTGTTGGTGTAAAACACGCAATTTAGTTGTCAATTCACACAAATAGTCAAGCAGTACAGGGTGCTCTATTTCACCCAGTTTCTTTGGCCTTGGCACTCCCCATATCTTTGCTGGGCGCCCAAACACGATTTTGTGGGGGATAAGTCCTAGTCTAGAGTGGATGATCATTCTGGTAGACAGGAGTGGTAAAGGCAGGGCGTCAGGCCATTTAAGACCTGTGCTGGCTTGGATCTTGGCTAGTTTTAACTTTAACGTGCCGTTGTAGCACTCTACTAATCCCGCTGATTGGGGGTGATTTGCAGCGTGGAATTTCTGGTGTATGCCTAGACACTCACACACTCTCTTCATCACTCGTCCCACAAATTCACTTCCGTTATCACTCCAGACAATTCTAGGCATGCCAAATCTAGGGAAGAATTCCTTGACAAGGGCTTTGGCAGTTGACAAAGGCGGTGTTGTCCTTAAGGGGATACGCTTCCACCCACCTGGAGAAGGCGCAAACAACGACAAGCACGCATTTCAAGTTGTTGCACCTCTCCATGTGGATGAAATCGAGCTGCAAAACCTCGAACGGATACGTTGGAGGCGCAAAATGACCAGCTGGAGTTGGGGTTCCCCTACCGGGATTGTGCTTCAAACACACCATACAGTTCCTGACCAAATTCTCCGCGCATTTTGGGATGCCACTATTCTGCCATACTGGGGCCAACAGTTTACAGATTCCTTTCACACTGATGTGTGCCATTCCATGGGCCATTGTCACCACTGCACGTACATATGCGTCAGGTAATAGCCAACGCTGATGTTCTGACAATTCGACCCAACAACCATTTGCATCCAATCTTCCCTTGCTTTCTCTCCATTCGTTCACCTCTTTCTCAGTGGCATCAGATTGTATAGACTTCACACTTTCAATAGTGTCCTCACACATACCCACATCAGTAATCCATCTCGCAGGACCTACAACGTACATCGAACTCATTGTGTTCCTTGCAGTCTCTTTCGCAACCTCGTCTGCAAATGCATTCCCACGACCAACGTCATCTTGAATCTTTCTGTGTGCACTGCATTTCACAATCGCAACTTGTAGGGGCAAGGTCAGTGACTCGAGAAGCTCGTTAACTAATTGACCATGTTGGATTTTTGCACCATGTGACGTCAGGAACCCACGTTCACACCACAATCTTCTAAAACTGTGGGCCACGCCGAAGGCGTATTGGCTATCAGTATACACATTCACTCGCTTTCCTGTTGCCAACACACACGCTCTTGTAAGTGCGATTAATTCTGCTGCTTGCGCAGAATTGTGTGGAATGTGTGCAGTCTCTACAATAGTGTGCAATGTTGTTACAGCATATGCTGCAGTCGTATCACCATTTGGCAACTTGAAACATGAACCATCAACCCATAAAGTATCATTGCATTCAGGAAGGGGAGTGTCCTGCAAGTCTACTCTCCCTTTTGTCTCTTCTTCTGTCCTAAAGCAGCAATCATGTTTTTCAACCTCATCTGTCTCTGCCGAAATGGGATATAACGTAGCGGGGTTGAGTGTATCACACCTCTTTATGTGTATGTGACTCGCTAAGAGTGTCAACTCATAGCTGGACAGTCGAGCACTAGTTAAATACTGTGTTTTTGTTCTGTTTAGTAAAATGTCTACTGCATGTGGGACCATGACAATCAGAGTGTTATTCATGACTAACCCAGCAGACTGTCGAATACAGACAGCTGCTGCAGCAGTGGCCCTCAAGCAACTTGGTAATGCCTTAGCCACAGGATCTAGAGTCGCTAAGAAATACGCACATGGGCGCTGTTTGTCCCCAAAGTATTGCGTCAGGACTGATAATGCGCAACCTTCCTTCTCATGGACATATAATGTAAAAGGCTTACTGTAGTCGGGGTTGCCCAACATAGGAGCCGAACACAATGCTTCGCGCAACTCGTGGAAACTTGTCTGACAACCTTCAGACCAGGGCATAGGATCGGGTGTGTCTTTAAGGATTAGTGCCAGCAAAGGTTTAGCCAATAGGGAGAAATTTGGTATCCATTGTCTACAGTACGATGTAATGCCCAAGAAGGCCCGAACTTCTCTTTGTGTCCTTGGGGCACTAAATCTTGCAATTGCCTGTATTCTTTCTGGGGTCAGTCTCCTTCCCTCCTTCGATAAGATGTGACCTAGGTAGGTCACTTCTTGTCGACAAAATTGCAGTTTTGAAAGAGAGACTTTGTGCTTCATGTCACATAAGTGACGCAATAATGACAATGTGGCTTGCTTGCAGATTTCTTCAGTGTCTGCAGGGATCAGCAGATCGTCCACATACTGTATCAGAGTTGCACCATCAGGTAGGACAATCGTGTCTAGTTGTGTTTTGAGAGCCTGACTGAATATTGATGGACTTTCGCAGTAGCCCTGAGGAGCGCGCTTGAAGCGGAAGCTTCGTCCCCCTAGATTGAAGCCAAAAATATCTCTGCTCTCCTCAGCAATCGGGATGCTGAAGAAAGCGTTCTTCAGGTCAATCACCAAAAACCAAGTGGCTGAAGCTGGAACCATTGTCAATAAGGCAGTAATGTCGGGGACAACTGGAAACTGTGGTACAACAATCTTATTCAGTTCTCTGAGATCAATCACAAACCTGTACACAGGGGGCTGTGAAGGATCAGTACGCTTTAAGACAGGCAAAATAGGACTGTTACAAATGTTGCCTGTTGTCTCTTCAATTACATCTTTCTCAATCAGATCGTAAATAATCGTCAACAATGCTTTCTCACATTCGCTAGAGATCTTGTATTGGGGAATACGTGGCAACCTAACATTGGCTTTTAATGTTATGACATACGGTGCTATCTCCAAACGACCGACATCATTAGAGCCACTAGCCCAAAGTATATCTGGAAGAGATGACAATTCAATTGGAATATTCTCCTTTGCCAAATACATAGGAGAAATCACTTTCTTACCAAGTGTAAATTGTACTCCAGAAGGAGAACAGTACAAAGTAGCATATAATCTCTTTAACAAATCCAAACCTAACAAATTTTCGCCACAACCTGTTGTAAGGATGAGGGGTGCTTCTAATTCGCATGGGCCAACAGAAAGGGGCATAGGACTAGAGATCGGGTTTCTAACCGGGGCGCCAGAAAAACCTACTGAAACATTCATTTCGCCAGACAAAGGTGCGCCAGGAAGTTTTGAGTGCATAATCGAACTTTTTGTAGCACCAGTATCCAGCAGAAATGGTTCTGACACTCCTGATGTAATCACCTCAACGTAAGGTCCACTCTGATCTACTGGAACTGAAACAACTCCCTCTCTTTGTCCATGGCAGTCCTAGCAATTATTTCTCTCACTCTCGTTTTCGGCGTAATAGTCATCAGCATAGTACTGAGCTGACCTAGAAGACGCATTATTCTGTTGATCAAAGCTATTCATAGAATTCTGAGGCGGAAAAGAAGAGGTATTCTGGGGGAAATTTCCACGGCCCCTACCCCTAGGAGCCTGTTGAACACCTTTACCTCTTGCACCGGAAACACAATTTAGGCGTCGCGCCAGAGCTGGACAATTATTTTTTAAATGACCCTCTTCTTTGCAATAGGCACACTGATTCGGGCCGTAAGGTAAACGCTGATGAGAAAACTCGTTTCCTTGCGCGTTTCTCGAATACTGCTGTGGTTGCTGATAATTGGGCTGACTAGGAGTGCGAGGCGGATAGGCTTGCTGGAGAAGGACTTTAGTTTTTAAATCTTTAGTCTTTTTGTCTGCCTTATCTACCTCGTCTTTGCGCCTATTTTCGTAGTACTGGGCTGTGGCTAAAATCTGCGCTGACGTGGAAACAGCCCAAGCACTCTCTGAATCTTTCAATTTATTACACAGTTCAGGAAGCAGATTATGTACAAATTTGTCTACAAACATTCTTTGGCCACCCTCGGTAACCATATCCTGACCACTATGATTGACGAAAGTCTCTTCAAATCTCGGGAAAAAGTCAGACACATTCTCATCTTTTTTCTGTTTGCACGCAGACAACTTGTCCAAATTTACACGCAATTCAGGCATTAAGGTCTTCATGTACGTGATAATTCTACCAGGAAGTTCAGCTACTAAAGGCTCAGGTTTAGAACCACCAATTTGTCTAGCATCTGTAGCAGTAATATTAGCCCATGTGTCGCCTAGTTCTTGATCATGATCTGTATGACGAATTTTACTCCATAGAGGCTGCGGAACGACGTTCCCAAACAACATGTCTACATCTGCTAAATTCATTATACATGAGCTGGCAGTCTGTGATAACTCCTTATAGTACCCAGCAGGATTTTTACGTGGACAGGTAATGTCTGCTTAAGTGCTAAAACTTCAGATCTTTTCCAGGGGACATGTACCCATACACGCTGGAAATGCGGTGGAACGGGTAGATGTGCATTCACATCACCTTCCCTCCAAACTGGAGGAACTTCTCTCATAGGGTACTGTCGCGCCTTTTTCCTACCTGACACGTCATCTTCGTACAATGATCTAGAGACATTTCCTTTACTCCTATAGGATAATAACAGATCTATTGCTTTTTCAACGTCGGCACCTGCAATCATGCCTTCATAGAACTTAAAACGCATACAAAATAATTCCTGCATTTTGCGTTTGGGATAATTTGTCTCCAAATCTTCGCAAAGATATACACACATTTCCTCGAATACATATCTCAGAGTGGGTGCATCCCAGTGTCGGAAGACCTCCAAAACAGACTGAACATCGTATCTAACAGTGTCAGGAACCCATTTGCGCGCTAACTCATTCAGCACTTCTCTTTCCTCGCAATCAGGCTGTTGACTACGCAACTGTCTACATCCTGTTTTAGGGGTCGTTTTAGGCGACCCAAAGAAAGGTGAGAACAGACCAGTGACAGTAGTTGCCACTCTCTGTCGAACAGAAGGAGAAGCTTGCGGAGAGGCAGATGTGCCGGAAAAGACAGGCTGATGTAAAGAGGAAGTCGAGGCAATAGCAGAGGAAGTCGAAGCAGTGGCAGAAGTAGTATCAGGATAAACAGTTGGAGCAGTAGACAAAGTTGTAGAAGAAGTAGATGGAGTACGTAGCAAAGGCGGCGGCCCTTGAGAGGGCAGCGCCGGAGAGGTTGGAACCAGCTGAAGAGGAGCTGGTGCTTGTGCAAGAGCTGCATTTCGTGCGCCGGGGCGCGGTATAACAAAACGCTTCGGGGGTCCAGTAATACTCGATGTATAGGTGGTGAATTCAATAAATGGGACATTAACGGATCTTTCTCGGGTGTTCCCTTCGAATCTTGTCCTTCATGGGGCAACATCGGGTAGCATTTATCTACTGCTAGTTTCTTACTCCTGAGCATTTGTTCACTTTCCTGCTCTTCCTCATTGTCCCTGTATGCAATTGCAGCTTGCACCATTGACATACCTCTTTTGTTCTTCTTTGCTAATTTTATTTCTTTCTGTTTGGCTTCTTTGCGCCATAAGCGAAAAGAGTCAAACATCGCCGGCCGGGCTTTCTTCTTAAACAGTTTGACCTCGAGGTTATCTAAAATTTCTGTGTCAAAGCTACCATATTGGGGCCATTTTAAAACACCATCTTTGCGGGTGTATTGTATCCACACTTCATTATACGTGATAGGACCTACTCCATGCTTTATGTACAGTTCATATGTTGGAGTCCCAATCGGAGGAACCGGGCACGAATCCTCTAATCGGGAGTCCTTACGACAACCAAGACAAAACAAGTTTCCAAGTCTGCTAAGACCAGGCATCTTCGCTCACTGGTCTAGCTTCAAACTTCAAGGGATTATCGAACACGATATTTTTTGTGAATACACAAATCCCTCGGTTTTGGTGCTTGCAAGTTCCAAACAAGGTGTACCTCAAGGATACCAAAGACTAAGAACCAAACTAAGGACTAGGAGACGCTCCACTTATACTTAACTGAAGTTATTGAAGATCGATGACGTCACTAGAAGACTCGTCTATCGTTTCGCTCTACCAAGGATCACTGGGTCCAAAACAGGGCGATAGTCAGGGCAGCAGTCCTTCGTAGCCATCGGGACGCGGGGAACCTCGCAGCAAAGACCTTCAGAACCACGTCGACATACAGGGGTCGCTGAAGTGGCTGGCCGTCCTCCGGAATTTTCACACGAAGCTCCTCACCAACATCTGGCTTGGACCGATACCGCTTGATACCGCCCGAGTTGGGCGCCAACTGAGGTGCCGGGTTTTTAGGAACCCGGTGGTGCCAGGGAATAACACCCGAAGACCTCTGAGTTCTCCCTGTTCCGGACCACAGAAACCAAGAGTCTTCTAGGTGAAGTCAGAGATCGAGTTTTATTGGTTGCAACCAAGTAACAAGCGTCCTAGAATTACAACAGCACGGGTCGTAAGTTCTCAGGAGACTGTTTGTTTTTACAGAACCAGCCTTCTCCTTTTATACGAAAATAACAGCTGCAGGCAAGAATTCTTGAGTTTATGATACGGTTATACACATATTTCCATAACAAGGCAAAGAGCGAAGTCATGCTGGCCAACCCATATTTTAGATGTCCAGTTTGTGATAGATTACCCAGCCAGGCCCAGAACTCCCATCAGATATCGATGAAAACCCCAATAAAACAGGGCACCTCCTTGTCGTAAAACCGGCCATAAACAAGGAACATGGACAGGTGTATGTGTGAAGAAAACATGGTCTGTAGGTAGTGAATGGTTTATGGCATGTTATGCATTGATGCTATCTTATCCGGCCACTGGGCGAGGAGCTGCCCAAACAGGTTTGGCTGGAGGCAGTGGAGTCAGTTTGGCCAGGTCATGGGGAAGTCAGCTAAGGTGGACGTGTCCTTTTAGATCAAGCTCGGCTTTAATCAATTGACTTATATGAGGGCAAGCCATAAGATGGATGCGGTTCACAAAATGGAGTCGGAGGGTTCAGAACGGAAACCATGATTTGAGGGTGTTAGCATCGGTTAATCACGACGCAAATGCACAGGGATAATGTCCTAATCATTACCGGTCTGCCGATACCAAATTCGTCATGGTACGATGATATTTTGTGACACGAGTGTTGGACCTCGGTACCGGTATTACAGCAGGGCCCAGAATTCCAGAACCACAGTCCCTCCTTTTGCCCTCATATTAGGCAATAACTCATGCTAATCTGAGTCCAAATCTGTATTAATGAATTCATGGAGATGCTGCTGTAGCATCATTCTGTTGCTCAATTCGTCTCTTGACACAGGCTTCCTTACACATGAAGTAGCACAGAGGCCACATGTTGCAGGAGCGCACTGCACAAACAGGCAGAACATAAACAGAATGGAGATCAGAGTTTTTCATCCCCAGGCAGAGATCAGTTCCCAGAGCCACCCTAGCAAGGACCAATCCCCTTTTTCCACGTGAAGGGAATCAGAGATTTTGTGTAGTTTGGAGATGGCCTGGTACACTGTCAGAGCATTATCAGGGATGAAAATGCAGCAACTGGATTGGATCACTCTACATACACCACCACGGTCGGCAAGTATGACATCTAGGGCGACCCTGTTCTGAAGAGTCATAAGTCGGTCCGATTGAAGCTCAGCTGTCAAGTTACTAAGGGCACCGGCCGTTTCGGTCACGGCGGATTCGACTATCCTTGTTAACTGGCGAATGTTCCTGCTGTTCACCATAGGCCCCCAAAACGGCAGAAAACCTTTTGCGAAGTCCCCAAACTCTTGACCCGCAGTGTCGTCTTGACTCACGACACCCCTAACTGTCCTTGTCCGATGGTAATCTGCCCCGGCCGTGTAGGTGGGTGGCAGCAGAAACGAGATAAAACATGTGCCCGAGAAGTCAGGGGGCAACCATGTGTATGCTTTGTCATGGCAGACGAAGTATGTACCCAGCCAGGCCCAGAACTCCCATCAGATATCGATGAAAACCCCAATAAAACAGGGCGCCTCCTTGTCGTAAAACCGGCCATAAACAAGGAACATGGACAGGTGTATGTGTGAAGAAAACATGGTCTGTAGGTAGTGAATGGTTTATGGCATGTTATGCATTGATGCTATCTTATCCGGCCACTGGGCGAGGAGCTGCCCAAACAGGTTTGGCTGGAGGCAGTGGAGTCAGTTTGGCCAGGTCATGGGGAAGTCAGCTAAGGTGGACGTGTCCTTTTAGATCAAGCTCGGCTTTAATCAATTGACTTATATGAGGGCAAGCCATAAGATGGATGCGGTTCACAAAATGGAGTCGGTGGGTTCAGAACGGAAACCATGATTTGAGGGTGTTAGCATCGGTTAATCACGACGCAAATGCACAGGGATAATGTCCTAATCATTACCGGTCTGCCGATACCAAATTCGTCATGGTACGATGATATTTTGTGACACGAGTGTTGGACCTCGGTACCGGTATTACAGCAGGGCCCAGAATTCCAGAACCACAGTCCCTCCTTTTGCCCTCATATTAGGCAATAACTCATGCTAATCTGAGTCCAAATCTGTATTAATGAATTCATGGAGATGCTGCTGTAGCATCATTCTGTTGCTCAATTCGTCCCTTGACACAGGCTTCCTTACACATGAAGTAGCACAGAGGCCACATGTTGCAGGAGCGCACTGCACAAACAGGCAGAACATAAACAGAATGGAGATCAGAGTTTTCCATCCCCAGGCAGAGATCAGTTCCCAGAGCCACCCTAGCAAGGACCAATCCCCTTTTTCCACGTGAAGGGAATCAGAGATTTTGTGTAGTTTGGAGATGGCCTGGTACACTGTCAGAGCATTATCAGGGATGAAAATGCAGCAACTGGATTGGATCACTCTACATACACCACCACGGTCGGCAAGTATGACATCTAGGGCGACCCTCTTCTGAAGAGTCATAAGTCGGTCCGATTGAAGCTCAGCTGTCAAGTTACTAAGGGCACCGGCCGTTTCGGTCACGGCGGATTCGACTATCCTTGTTAACTGGCGAATGTTCCTGCTGTTCACCATAGGCCCCCAAAATGGCAGAAAACCTTTTGCGAAGTCCCCAAACTCTTGACCCGCAGTGTCGTCTTGACTCACGACACCCCTAACTGTCCTTGTCCGATGGTAATCTGCCCCGGCCGTGTAGGTGGGTGGCAGCAGAAACGAGATAAAACATGTGCCCGAGAAGTCAGGGGGCAACCATGTGTATGCTTTGTCATGGCAGACGAAGTATGTACCCTTAGCCGCTAAGAATGGAGGGGAAGTTCGGGATGCGAACACATACGTTTCCGTGCATACGCTCTTCCCCAACTGTGCTTTGGGATCCCTGCCAATACCTTGCAGACATAGGTGACCTCGGTGGGGTACTATCCAAACCGGGGAGGATTTCTGTGTTTTCTGGCTCTTACTCAAAGAAATCCCATACTGAGTGCTGTTCCATCTACTGTACGGGGTAAACTCATCTTTGGGAATTGTCCGATACGTGTCAATATCCCTGCTCATATTCCTTATTCCTGCCACTAGTGCCTTGTTGCTGGAATTGCTCCCTATGGGACGCGGGGGATATGGTTTTATGGCGAACAGGAACATTGTCTGGAAAGCCCACAGAGAACCATAGTAACTGAATGGCAGGACGAAGTAAGGGATGCCCTTATCGGTTGTGTGCGGCATAAGTCCACATATCCAACAGTTCGATGTGTTCATTATAGATTGGTGTTGGTGTAGGAGTTGGATGAATGAGTTATTTACAAATTCTAGTCTTCTGGCAGACTCGTGTTCAGGTAGAGGGTGAAAGGAGTGTGTAGGAACAGTAGGAGGAGGTATGGGCTGAGTGTTGTTTACAACGGTAACTTGAAACGTGGATAGAGTATAGGCAATCAAGAACATCGTTATGCTACACAACATTAAAATACATAGTATCAGAAATCTTTTTCTGGTCATCACTGTGCATATTTGCTTTTTAAAGTTTGTGGGTCTAGCAGGTCTCTCTACCCCCGGAAACTCCATCCTCTAGTTGCTGCCCGCGGTGGGAGTTTGATTCTGCCAGGGAGTTCGTTCTGTTCAGTCCGGGGTAATTCCCTCAGACCAACCGGAACCGTCGACCTAAACGTCCCCAGCTGCACTCCCCAGACTATCAACCGCGACCCTAGCAGCAGAACCGGATGGCGGTTCGAAAATCAAAAATGAGCAAGTTCCCTGGGCGAGAGAGCTGTAAAATCAAAAATAGTTCTTGGGGGAAAGGAGGGTCGTATTAATTTGTTTTTATTAGTCTCTTGTTCTTGACCTCAGATCATATCGTCGTTTCCCAGGTACGGTGTGGTCTTCAAACAATGTTTCAGGTTCTGTAGTGTCCAACTGCATTGACGGTGGCACAAATCCTTGCAAAATACGATCACTCTCCTTTTCTGTGCCAGTTCCTTTCAATCGTGCATCGCTGAAGGGCGCAAAGCGCGGTACGGATTCGGTCTCAGAGTCAGTGATTCCCTCCTGGACCCATCGGTCATATGGAAGGGGCAATGGGACCCGTATGCAATGGGCGCCGTGCACCCAATGTTTCTTGCCGTGGACATGTACTGCAGAGCGGGTAGTTAACAGGACCTGGAAAGGTCCGGTCCAGCGAGGCTCCTCGTTCTAGGTTCGCCTGAAGTTCCGGACTAGGGCCCAGGAGCCAGGTTCAATGGCGTGGCCTGGATCGTCAGACGCTGGTGTAGAGGAGCTGTGGACCTGTTGGTGTAAAACACGCAATTTAGTTGTCAATTCACACAAATAGTCAAGCAGTACAGGGTGCTCTATTTCACCCAGTTTCTTTGGCCTTGGCACTCCCCATATGTTTGCTGGGCGCCCAAACACGATTTCGTGGGGGCTAAGTCCTAGTCTAGAGTGGATGATCATTCTGGTAGACAGGAGTGCTAAAGGCAGGGCGTCAGGCCATTTAAGACCTGTGCTGGCTTGGATCTTGGCTAGTTTTAACTTTAACGTGCCGTTGTAGCACTCTACTAATCCCGCTGATTGGGGGTGATTTGCAGCGTGGAATTTCTGGTGTATGCCTAGACACTCACACACTCTCTTCATCACTCGTCCCACAAATTCACTTCCGTTATCACTCCAGACAATTCTAGGCATGCCAAATCTAGGGAAGAATTCCTTGACAAGGGCTTTGGCAGTTGACAAGGCGGTGTTGTCCTTAAGGGGATACGCTTCCACCCACCTGGAGAAGGCGCAAACAAGGACAAGCACATATTTCAAGTTGTTGCACCTCTCCATGTGGATGAAATCGAGCTGCAAAACCTCGAACGGATACGTTGGAGGCGCAAAATGACCAGCTGGAGTTGGGGTTCCCCTACCGGGATTGTGCTTCAAACACACCATACAGTTCCTGACCAAATTCTCCGCGCATTTTGGGATGCCACTATTCTGCCATACTGGGGCCAACAGTTTACAGATTCCTTTCACACTGATGTGCGCCATTCCATGGGCCATTGTCACCACTGCAAGTACATATGCGTCAGGTAATAGCCAACGCTGATGTTCTGACAATTCGACCCAACAACCATTTGCATCCAATCTTCCCATGCTTTCTCTCCATTCGTTCACCTCTTTCTCAGTGGCATCAGATTGTATAGACTTCACACTTTCAATAGTGTCCTCACACATACCCACATCAGTAATCCATCTCGCAGGACCTACAACGTACATCCGACTCATTGTGTTCCTTGCAGTCTCTTTCGCAACCTCGTCTGCAAATGCATTCCCACGACCAACGTCATCTTGAATCTTTCTGTGTGCACTGCATTTCACAATCGCAACTTGTAGGGGCAAGGTCAGTGACTCGAGAAGCTCATTAACTAATTGACCATGTTGGATTTTTGCACCATGTGACGTCAGGAACCCACGTTCACGCCACAATCTTCCAAAACTGTGGGCCACGCCGAAGGCGTATTGGCTATCAGTATACACATTCACTCGCTTTCCTGTTGCCAACACACACGCTCTTGTAAGTGCGATTAATTCTGCTGCTTGCGCAGAATTGTGTGGAATGCGTGCAGTCTCTACAATAGTGTGCAATGTTGTTACAGCATATGCTGCAGTCGTATCACCATTTGGCAACTTGAAACATGAACCATCAACCCATAAAATATCATTGCATTCAGGAAGGGGAGTGTCCTGCAAGTCTACTCTCCCTTTTGTCTCTTCTTCTGTCCTAAAGTAGCAATCATGTTTTTCAACCTCATCTGTCTCTGCCGAAATGGGCAATAACGTAGCGGGGTTGAGTGTATCACACCTCTTTATGTGTATGTGACTCGCTAAGAGTGTCAACTCATAGCTGGACAGTCGAGCACTAGTTAAATACTGTGTTTTTGTTCTGTTTAGTAAAATGTCTACTGCATGTGGGACCATGACAATCAGAGTGTTATTCATGACTAACCCAGCAGACTGTCGAATACAGACAGCTGCTGCAGCAGTGGCCCTCAAGCAACTTGGTAATGCCTTAGCCACAGGATCTAGAGTCGCTGAGAAATACTCACATGGGCGCTGTTTGTCCCCAAAGTATTGCGTCAGGACTGATAATGCGCAACCTTCCTTCTCATGGACATATAATGTAAAAGGCTTACTGTAGTCGGGGTTGCCCAACACAGGAGCCGAACACAATGCTTCGCGCAACACGTGGAAACTTGTCTGACAACCTTCAGACCAGGGCATAGGATCGGGTGTGTCTTTATGGATTAGTGCCAGCAAAGGTTTAGCCAATAGGGAGAAATTCGGTATCCATTGTCTACAGTACGATGTAATGCCCAAGAAGGCCCGAACTTCTCTTTGTGTCCTTGGGGCACTCAATCTTGCAATTGCCTGTATTCTTTCTGGGGTCAGTCTCCTTCCCTCCTTCGATAAGATGTGACCTAGGTAGGTCACTTCTTGTCGACAAAATTGCAGTTTTGAAAGAGAGACTTTGTGCTTCATGTCACATAAGTGACGCAATAATGACAATGTGGCTTGCTTGCAGATTTCTTCAGTGTCTGCAGCGATCAGCAGATCGTCCACATACTGTATCAGAGTTGCACCATCAGGTAGGACAATCGTGTCTAGTTGTGTTTTCAGAGCCTGACTGAATATTGATGGACTTTCGCAGTAGCCCTGAGGAGCGCGCTTGAAGCGGAAGCTTCGTCCTCCTAGATTGAAGCCAAAAATATCTCTGCTCTCCTCAGCAATCAGGATGCTGAAGAAAGCGTTCTTCAGGTCAATCACCGAAAACCAAGTGGCTGAAGCTGGAACCATTGTCAATAAGGCAGTAATGTCGGGGACAACTGGAAACTGTGGTACAACAATCTTATTCACTTCTCTGAGATCAATCACAAACCTGTACACAGGGGGCTGTGAAGGATCAGTACGCTTTAAGACAGGCAAAATAGGACTGTTACAAATGTTGCCTGTTGTCTCTTCAATTACATCTTTCTCAATCAGATCGTAAATAATCGTCAACAATGCTTTCTCACATTCGCTAGAGATCTTGTATTGGGAATACGTGGCAAGCTAACATTGTCTTTCAATGTTATGACATACGGTACTATCTCCAAACGACCGACATCATTAGAGCCACTAGCCCAAAGTATATCTGGAAGAGATGACAATTCAATTGGAATATTCTCCTTTGCCAAATACATAGGAGAAATCACTTTCTTACCAAGTGTAAGTTGTACTCCAGAAGGAGAACAGTACAAAGTAGCATATAATCTCTTTAACAAATCCAAACCTAACAAATTTTCGCCACAACCTGTTGTAAGGATGAGGGGTGCTTCTAATTCGCATGGGCCAACAGAAAGGGGCATAGGACTAGAGATAGGGTTTCTAACCGGGGCGCCAGAAAAACCTACTGAAACATTCATTTCGCCAGACAAAGGTGCGCCAGGAAGTTTTGAGTGCATAATCGAACTTTTTGTAGCACCAGTATCCAGCAGAAATGGCTCTGACACTCCTGATGTAATCACCTCAACGTAAGGTCCACTCTGATCTACTGGAACTGAAACAACTCCCTCTCTTTGTCCATGGCAGTCCTAGCAATTATTACTCTCATTCTCGTTTTCGGCGTAATAGTCATCAGCATAGTACTGAGCTGACCTAGAAGACGCATTATTCTGTTGATCAAAGCTATTCATAGAATTCTGAGGCGGAAAAGAAGCGGTATTCTGGGGGAAATTTCCACGGCCCCTACACCTAGGAGCCTGTTGAACACCTTTACCTCTTGCACCGGAAACACCATTTAGGCGTTGCGCCAGAGCTGGACAATTATTTTTGAAATGACCCTCTTCTTTGCAATAGGCACACTGATTCGGGCCGTACGGTAAACGCTGATGAGAAAACTCGTTTCCTTGCGCGTTTCTCGAATACTGCTGTGGTTGCTGATAATTGGGCTGACTAGGAGTGCGAGGCGGATAGGCTTGCTGGAGAAGGACTTTAGTTTTTAAATCTTTAGTCTTTTTGTCTGCCTTATCTACCTCGTCTTTGCGCCTATTTTCGTAGTACTGGGCTGTGGCTAAAATCTGCGCTGACGTGGAAACAGCCCAAGCACTCTCGGAATCTTTCAATTTATTACACAGTTCAGGAAGCAGATTATGTACAAATTTGTCTACAAACAATCTTTGGCCACCCTCGGTAGCCATATCCTGACCACTATGATCGACGAAAGTCTCTTCAAATCTCGTGAAAAAGTCAGACACATTCTCATCTTTTTTCTGTTTACACGCAGACAACTTGTCCAAATTTACACGCAATTCAGGCATTAAGGTCTTCATGTACGTGATAATTCTACCAGGAAGTTCAGCTACTAAAGGCTCAGGTTTAGAACCACCAATTTGTCTAGCATCTGTAGCAGTAATATTAGCCCATGTGTCGCCTAGTTCTTGATCATGATCTGTATGACGAATTTTACTCCATAGAGGCTGCGGAACGACGTTCCCAAACAACATGTCTACATCTGCTAAATTCATTATACATGAGCTGGCAGTCTGTGATAACTCCTTATAGTACCCAGCAGGATTGTTACGTGGACAGGTAATGTCTGCTTAAGTGCTAAAACTTCAGATCTTTTCCAGGGGACATGTACCCATACACGCTGGAAATGCGGTGGAACGGGTGGATGTGCATTCACATCACCTTCCCTCCAAACTGGAGGAACTTCTCTCATAGGGTACTGTCGCGCCTTTTTCCTACCTGACACGTCATCTTCGTACAATGATCTAGAGACATTTCCTTTACTCCTATAGGATCATAACAGATCTATTGCTTTTTCAACGTCTGCACCTACAATCATGCCTTCATAGAACTTAAAACGCATACGAAATAATTCCTGCATTTTGCGTTTGGGATAATTTGTCTCCAAATCTTCGCAAAGATATACACACATTTCCTCAAATACATATCTCTGAGTGGGTGCATCCCAGTGTCGGAAGACCTCCAAAACAGACTGAACATCGTATCTAACAGTGTCAGTAACCCATTTGCACGCTAACTCATTCAGCACTTCTCTTTCCTCGCAATCAGGCAGTTGACTACGCAACTGTCTACGTCCTGTTTTAGGGGTCGTTTTAGGCGACCCAAAGAAAGGTGAGAACAGACCAGTGACAGTACTTGCCACTCTCTGTCGAACAGAAGGAGAAGCTTGCGGAGAGGCAGATGTGCCGGAAAAGACAGGCTGATGTAAAGAGGAAGTCGAGGCAATAGCAGAGGAAGTCGAAGCAGTGGCAGAAGTAGTATCAGGATAAACAGTTGGAGCAGTAGGCAAAGTTGTAGAGGTAGATGGAGTACATAGCAAAGGCGGCGGCCCTTGAGAGGGCAGCGCCGGAGAGGTTGAAACCAGCTGAAGAGGAGCTGGTGCTTGTGCAAGAGCTGCATTTCGTGCGCCGGGGCGCGGTATAACAAAACGCTTCGGGGGTCCAGTAATACTCGATGTATACGGGGTGGTGAATTCAATAAATGGGACATTAATGGATCTTTCTCGGGTGTTCCCTTTGAATCTTGTCCTTCATGAGGCAACATCGGGTAGCATTTATCTACTGCTAGTTTCTTACTCCTGAGCATTTGTTCACTTTCCTGCTCTTCCTCATTGTCCCTGTATGCAATGGCAGCTTGCACCATTGACATACCTCTTTTGTTCTTCTTTGCTAATTTTATTTCTTTCTGTTTGGCTTCTTTGCGCCATAAGGGAAAAGAGTCAAACATCGCCGGCCGGGCTTTCTTCTTAAACAGTTTGACCTCGAGGTTATCTAAAATTTCTGTGTCAAAGCTACCATATTGGGGCCATTTTAAAACACCATCTTTGCGGGTGTATTGTATCCACACTTCATTATACGTGATAGGACCTACTCCATGCTTTATGTACAGTTCATATGTTGGAGTCCCAATCGGAGGAACCGGACACGAATCCTCTAATCAGGAGTCCTTACGACAACCAAGACAAAACAAGTTTCCAAGTCTGCTAAGACCAGGCATCTTCGCTCACTGGTCTAGCTTCAAACTTCAAGGGATTATCGAACACGATATTTTTCGTGAATACACGAATCCCTCGGTTTTGGCGCTTGCAACTTCCAAACAAGGTGTACCTCAAGGATACCAAAGACTAAGAACCAAACTAAGGACTAGGAGACGCTCCACTTATACTTAACTGAAGTTATTGAAGATCGATGACGTCACTAGAAGACTCGTCTATCGTTTCGCTCTACCAAGGATCACTGGGTCCAAAACAGGGCGATAGTCAGGGCAGCAGTCCTTCGTAGCCGTCGAGACGCGGGGAACCTCGCAGCAAAGACCTTCGGAACCACGTCGACATACAGGGGTCGCTGAAGTGGCTGGCCGTCCTCCGGAATTTTCACACGATGCTCCTCACGAACATCTGGCTTGGACCGATACCGCTTGATACCGCCCGAGTTGGGCGCCAACTGAGGTGCCGGGTTTTTAGGAACCCGGTGGTGCCAGGGGAGAACACCCGAAGACCTCTGAGTTCTCCCTGTTCCGGACCACAGAAACCAAGAGTCTTCTAGGTGAAGTCATAGATCGAGTTTTATTGGTTGCAACCAAGTAACAAGCGTCCTAGAATTACAACAGCACGGGTCGTAAGTTCTCAGGAGACTGTTCGTTTTTACAGAACCAGCCTTCTCCTTTTATACGAAAATAACAGCTGCAGGCAAGAATTCTTGAGTTTATGATACGGTTATACACATATTTCCATAACAAGGCAAAGAGCGAAGTCATGCTGGCCAACCCATATTTTAGATGTCCAGTTTGTGATAGATTACCCAGCCAGGCCCAGAACTCCCATCAGATATCGATAAAAACCCCAATAAAACAGGGCACCTCGTTGTCGTAAAACCGGCCATAAACAAGGAACATGGACAGGTGTATGTGTGTAGAAAACATGGTCTGTAGGTAGTGAATGGTTTATGGCATGTTATGCATTGATGCTATCTTATCCGGCCACTGGGCGAGGAGCTGCCCAAACAGGTTTGGCTGGAGGCAGTGGAGTCAGTTTGGCCAGGTCATGGGGAAGTCAGCTAAGGTGGACGTGTCCTTTTAGATCGAGCTCGGCTTTAATCAATTGACTTATATGAGGGCAAGCCATAAGATGGATGCCGTTCACAAAATGGAGTCCGAGGGTTCAGAACAGAAACCATGATTTGAGGGTGTTAGCATCGGTTAATCACGACGCAAATGTACAGGGATAATGTCCTAATCATTACCGGTCTGCCGATACCAAATTCGTCATGGTACGATGATATTTTGTGACACGAGTGTTGGACCTCTGTACCGGTATTACAGCAGGGCCCAGAATTCCAGAACCACAGTCCCTCCTTTTGCCCTCATATTAGGCAATAACTCATGCTAATCTGAGTCCAAATCTGTATTAATGAATTCATGGAGATGCTGCTGTAGCATCCTTCTGTTGCTCAATTCGTCCCTTGACACAGGCTTCCTTACACATGAAGTAGCACAGAGGCCACATGTTGCAGGAGCGCACTGCACAAACAGGCAGAACATAAACAGAATGGAGATCAGAGTTTTCCATCCCCAGGCAGAGATCAGTTCCCAGAGCCACCCTAGCAAGGACCAATCCCCTTTTTCCACGTGAAGGGAATCAGAGATTTTGTGTAGTTTGGAGATGGCCTGGTACACTGTCGGAGCATTATCAGGGATGAAAATGCAGCAACTGGATTGGATCACTCTACATACACCACCACGGTCGGCAAGTATGACATCTAGGGCGACCCTGTTCTGAAGAGTCATAAGTCGGTCCGATTGAAGCTCAGCTGTCAAGTTACTAAGGGCACCGGCCGTTTCGGTCACGGCGGATTCGACTATCCTTGTTAACTGGCGAATGTTCCTGCTGTTCACCATAGGCCCCCAAAACGGCAGAAAACCTTTTGCGAAGTCCCCAAACTCTTGACCCGCAGTGTCGTCTTGACTCACGACACCCCTAACTGTCCTTGTCCGATGGTAATCTGCCCCGGACGTGTAGGTGGGTGGCAGCAGAAACGAGATAAAACATGTGCCAGAGAAGTCAGGGGGCACCCATGTGTATGCTTTGTCATGGCAGACGAAGTATGTACCCTTAGCCGCTAAGAATAAAGGGGAAGTTCAGGATGCGAACACATACATTTCCGTGCATACGCTCTTCCCCAACTGTGCTTTGGGATCCCTGCCAATACCTTGCAGACATAGGTGACCTCGGTGGGGTACTATCCAAACCGGGGAGGATTTCTGTGTTTTCTGGCTCTTACTCAAAGAAATCCCATACTGAGTGCTGTTCCATCTACTGTACGGGGTAAACTCATCTTTGGGAATTGTCCGATACGTGTCAATATCCCTGCTCATATTCCTTATTCCTGCCACTAGTGCCTTGTTGCTGGAATTGCTCCCTATGGGACGCGGGGGATATGGTTCTATGGCGAACAGGAACATTGTCTGGAAAGCCCACAGAGAACCATAGTAACTGAATGGCTGGACGAAGTAAGGGATGCCCTTATCGGTTGTGTGCGGCATAAGTCCACATATCCAACAGTTCGATGTGTTCATTATAGATTGGTGTTGGTGTAGGAGTTGGATGAATGAGTTATTTACAAATTCTAGTCTTCTGGCAGACTCGTGTTCAGGTAGACGGTGAAAGGAGTGTGTAGGAACAGTAGGAGGAGGTATGGGCTGAGTGTTGTTTACAAAGGTAACTTGAAACGTGGATAGAGTATAGGCAATCAAGAACATCGTTATGCTACACAACATTAAAATACATAGTATCAGAAATCTTTTTCTGGTCATCACTGTGCATATTTGCTTTTTAAAGTTCGTGGGTTTAGCAGGTCTCTCTACCCCCGGAAACTCCATCCTCTAGTTGCTGCCCGCGGTGGGAGTTTGATTCTGCCAGGGAGTGCGTTCTGTTCAGTCCGGGGTAATTCCCTCAGACCAACCAGAACCGTTGACCTAAACGTCCCCAGCTGCACTCCCCAGACTATCAACCGCGACCCTAGCAGCAGAACCGGATGGCGGTTCGAAAATCAAAAATGAGCAAGTTCCCTGGGCGAGAGAGCTGTAAAATCAAAAATAGTTCTTGGGGGAAAGGAGGGTCGTATTAATTTGTTTTTAATAGTCTCTTGTTCTTGACCTCAGATCATATCGTCGTTTCCCAGGTACGGTGTGGTCTTCAAACAATGTTTCAGGTTCTGTAGTGTCCAACTGCATTGACGGTGGCACAAATCCTTGCAAAATACGATCACTCTCCTTTTCTGTGCCAGTTCCTTTCAATCGTGCATCACTGAAGGGCGCAAAGCGCGGTACGGATTCGGTCTCAGAGTCAGTGATTCCCTCCTGGACCCATCGGTCATATGGAAGGGGCAACGGGACCCGTATGCAATGGGCGCAGTGCACCCAATGTTTCTTGCCGTGGACACGTACTGCAGAGCGGGTAGTTAACAGGACCTGGAAAGGTCCGGTCCAGCGAGGCTCCTCGTTCTTGGTTCGCCTGAAGTTCCGGACTAGGACCCAGGAGCCAGGTTCAATGGCGTGGCCTGGATCGTCAGACGCTGGTGTAGAGGAGCTGTGGACCTGTTGGTGTAAAACACGCAATTTAGTTGTCAATTCACACAAATAGTCAAGCAGTACAGGGTGCTCTATTTCACCGAGTTTCTTTGGCCTTGGCACTCCCCATATGTTTGCTGGGCGCCCAAACACGATTTCGTGGGGGCTAAGTCCTAGTCTAGAGTGGATGATCATTCTGGTATACAGGAGTGCTAAAGGCAGGGCGTCAGGCCATTTAAGACCTGTGCTGGCTTGGATCTTGGCTAGTTTTAACTTTAACGTGCCGTTGTAGCACTCTACTAATCCCGCTGATTGGGGGTGATTTGCAGCGTGGAATTTCTGGTGTATGCCTAGACACTCACACACTCTCTTCATCACTCGTCCCACAAATTCACTTCCGTTATCACTCCAGACAATTCTAGGCATGCCAAATCTAGGGAAGAATTCCTTGACAAGGGCTTTGGCAGTTGACAAGGCGGTGTTGTCCTTAAGGGGATACGCTTCCACCCACCTGGAGAAGGCGCAAACAACGACAAGCACGTATTTCAAGTTGTTGCACCTCTCCATGTGGATGAAATCGAGCTGCAAAAACCTCGAACGGATACGTTGGAGGCGCAAAATGACCAGCTGGAGTTGGGGTTCCCCTACCGGGATTGTGCTTCAAACACACCATACAGTTCCTGACCAAATTCTCCGCGCATTTTGGGATGCCACTATTCTGCCATACTGGGGCCAACAGTTTACAGATTCCTTTCACACTGATGTGCGCCATTCCATGGGCCATTGTCACCACTGCAAGTACATATGCGTCAGGTAATAGCCAACGCTGATGTTCTGACAATTCGACCCAACAACCATTTGCATCCAATCTTCCCATGCTTTCTCTCCATTCGTTCACCTCTTTCTCAGTGGCATCAGATTGTATAGACTTCACACTTTCAATAGTGTCCTCACACATACCCACATCAGTAATCCATCTCGCAGGACCTACAACGTACATCCGACTCATTGTGTTCCTTGCAGTCTCTTTCGCAACCTCGTCTGCAAATGCATTCCCACGACCAACGTCATCTTGAATCTTTCTGTGTGCACTGCATTTCACAATCGCAACTTGTAGGGGCAAGGTCAGTGACTCGAGAAGCTCGTTAACTAATTGACCATGTTGGATTTTTGCACCATGTGATGTCAGGAACCCACGTTCACGCCACAATCTTCCAAAACTGTGGGCCACGCCGAAGGCGTATTGGCTATCAGTATACACATTCACTCGCTTTCCTGTTGCCAACACACACGCTCTTGTAAGTGCGATTAATTCTGCTGCTTGCGCAGAATTGTGTGGAATGCGTGCAGTCTCTACAATAGTGTGCAATGTTGTTACAGCATATGCTGCAGTCGTATCACCATTTGGCAACTTGAAACATGAACCATCAACCCATAAAGTATCATTGCATTCAGGAAGGGGAGTGTCCTGCAAGTCTACTCTCCCTTTTGTCTCTTCTTCTGTCCTAAAGCAGCAATCATGTTTTTCAACCTCATCTGTCTCTGCCGAAATGGGTAATAACGTAGCGGGGAAATGTCTACTGCATGTGGGACCATGACAATCAAAGTGTTATTCATGACTAACCCAGCAGACTGTCGAATACAGACAGCTGCTGCAGCAGTGGCCCTCAAGCAACTTGGTAATGCCTTAGCCACAGGATCTAAAGTCGCTGAGAAATACGCACATGGGCGCTGTTTGTCCCCAAAGTATTGCGTCAGGACTGATAATGCGCAACCTTCCTTCTCATGGACATATAATCTAAAAGGCTTACTGTTGTCGGGGTTGCCCAACACAGGAGCCGAACACAATGCTTCGCGCAACTCGTGGAAACTTGTCTGACAACCTTCAGACCAGGGCATAGGATCGGGTGTGTCTTTATGGATTAGTGCCAGCAAAGGTTTAGCCAATAGGGAGAAATTTGGTATCCATTGTCTACAGTACGATGTAATGCCCAAGAAGGCCCGAACTTCTCTTTGTGTCCTTGGGGCACTCAATCTTGCAATTGCCTATATTCTATCTGGGGTCAGTCTCCTTCCCTCCTTCGATAAGATGTGACCTAGGTAGGTCACTTCTTGTCGACAAAATTGCAGTTTTGAAAGAGAGACTTTGTGCTTCATGTCACATAAGTGACGCAATAATGACAATGTGGCTTGCTTGCAGATTTCTTCAGTGTCTGCAGCGATCAGCAGATCGTCCACATACTGTATCAGAGTTGCACCATCAGGTAGGACAATCGTGTCTAGTTGTGTTTTCAGAGCCTGACTGAATATTGATGGACTTTCGCAGTAGCCCTGAGGAGCGCGCTTGAAGCGGAAGCTTCGTCCTCCTAGATTGAAGCCAAAAATATCTCTGCTCTCCTCAGCAATCGGGATGCTGAAGAAAGCGTTCTTCAGGTCAATCACCGAAAACCAAGTGGCTGAAGCTGGAACCATTGTCAATAAGGCAGTAATGTCGGGGACAACTGGAAACTGTGGTACAACAATCTTATTCACTTCTCTGAGATCAATCACAAACCTGTACACAGGGGGCTGTGAAGGATCAGTACGCTTTAAGACAGGCAAAATAGGACTGTTACAAATGTTGCCTGTTGTCTCTTCAATTACATCTTTCTCAATCAGATCGTAAATAATCGCCAACAATGCTTTCTCACATTCGCTAGAGATCTTGTATTGGGGAATACGTGGCAACCTAACATTGTCTTTCAATGTTATGACATACGGTGCTATCTCCAAACGACCGACATCATTAGAGCCACTAGCCCAAAGTATATCTGGAAGAGATGACAATTCAATTGGAATATTCTCCTTTGCCAAATACATAGGAGAAATCACTTTCTTACCAAGTGTAAGTTGTACTCCAGAAGGAGAACAGTACAAAGTAGCATATAATCTCTTTAACAAATCCAAACCTAACAAATTTTCGCCACAACCTGTTGTAAGGATGAGGGGTGCTTCTAATTCGCATGGGCCAACAGAAAGGGGCATAGGACTAGAGATAGGGTTTCTAACCGGGGCGCCAGAAAAACCTACTGAAACATTCATTTCGCCAGACAAAGGTGCGCCAGGAAGTTTTGAGTGCATAATCGAACTTTTTGTAGCACCAGTATCCAGCAGAAATGGCTCTGACACTCCTGATGTAATCACCTCAACGTAAGGTCCACTCTGATCTACTGGAACTGAAACAACTCCCTCTCTTTGTCCATGGCAGTCCTAGCAATTATTACTCTCATTCTCGTTTTCGGCGTAATAGTCATCAGCATAGTACTGAGCTGACCTAGAAGACGCATTATTCTGTTGATCAAAGCTATTCATAGAATTCTGAGGCGGAAAAGAAGCTGTATTCTGGGGGAAATTTCCACGGCCCCTACCCCTAGGAGCCTGTTGAACACCTTTACCTCTTGCACCGGAAACACCATTTAGGCGTCGCGCCAGAGCTGGACAATTATTTTTGAAATGACCCTCTTCTTTGCAATAGGCACACTGATTCGGGCCGTACGGTAAACGCTGATGAGAAAACTCGTTTCCTTGCGCGTTTCTCGAATACTGCTGTGGTTGCTGATAATTGGGCTGACTAGGAGTGCGAGGCGGATAGGCTTGCTGGAGAAGGACTTTAGTTTTTAAATCTTTAGTCTTTTTGTCTGCCTTATCTACCTCGTCTTTGCGCCTATTTTCGTAGTACTGGGCTGTGGCTAAAATCTGCGCTGACGTGGAAACAGCCCAAGCACTCTCTGAATCTTTCAATTTATTACACAGTTCAGGAAGCAGATTATGTACAAATTTGTCTACAAACAATCTTTGGCCACCCTCGGTAGCCATATCCTGACCACTATGATCGACGAAAGTCTCTTCAAATCTCGTGAAAAAGTCAGACACATTCTCATCTTTTTTCTGTTTGCACGCAGACAACTTGTCCAAATTTACACGCAATTCAGGCATTAAGGTCTTCATGTACGTGATAATTCTACCAGGAAGTTCAGCTACTAAAGGCTCAGGTTTAGAACCACCAATTTGTCTAGCATATGTAGCAGTAATATTAGCCCATGTGTCGCCTAGTTCTTGATCATGATCTGTATGACGAATTTTACTCCATAGAGGCTGCGGAACGACGTTCCCAAACAACATGTCTACATCTGCTAAATTCATTATACATGAGCTGGCAGTCTGTGATAACTCCTTATAGTACCCAGCAGGATTGTTACGTGGACAGGTAATGTCTGCTTAAGTGCTAAAACTTCAGATCTTTTCCAGGGGACATGTACCCATACACGCTGGAAATGCGGTGGAACGGGTGGATGTGCATTCACATCACCTTCCCTCCAAACTGGAGGAACTTCTCTCATAGGGTACTGTCGCGCCTTTTTCCTACCTGACACGTCATCTTCGTACAATGATCTAGAGACATTTCCTTTACTCCTATAGGATAATAACAGATCTATTGCTTTTTCAACGTCGGCACCTACAATCATGCCTTCATTGAACTTAAAACGCATACGAAATAATTCCTGCATTTTGCGTTTGGGATAATTTGTCTCCAAATCTTCGCAAAGATATACACACATTTCCTCGAATACATGTCTCTGAGTGGGTGCATCCCAGTGTCGGAAGACCTCCAAAACAGACTGAACATCGTATCTAACAGAGTCAGTAACCCATTTGCGCGCTAACTCATTCAGCACTTCTCTTTCCTCGCAATCAAGCAGTTGACTACGCAACTGTCTACGTCCTGTTTTAGGGGTCGTTTTAGGTGACCCAAAGAAAGGTGAGAACAGACCAGTGACAGTACTTGCCACTCTCTGTCGAACAGAAGGAGAAGCTTGCGGAGAGGCAGATGTGCCGGAAAAGACAGGCTGATGTCAAGAGGAAGTCGAGGCAATAGCAGAGGAAGTCGAAGCAGTGGCAGAAGTAGTATCAGGATAAACAGTTGGAGCAGTAGGCAAAGTTGTAGAAGAAGTAGATGGAGTACGTAGCAAAGGCGGCGGCCCTTGAGAGGGCACCGCCGGAGAGGTTGGAACCAGCTGAAGAGGAGCTGGTGCTTGTGCAAGAGCTGCATTTCGTGTGCCGGGGCGCGGTATAACAAAACGCTTCGGGGGTCCAGTAATACTCAATGTATACAGGGGTGGTGAATTCAATAAATGGGACATTAATGGATCTTTCTCGGGTGTTCCCTTCGAATCTTGTCCTTCATGGGGCAACATCGGGTAGCATTTATCTACTGCTAGTTTCTTACTCCTGAGCATTTGTTCACTTTCCTGCTCTTCCTCATTGTCCCTGTATGCAATGGCAGCTTGCACCATTGACATACCTCGCATTTCGCAGACTGCTAAAAACCTGGTTGTTCCCCAAATAATTCCACCTACTAGAGGTATGTCAAGCTTTATGTTAGCGCTGGGACGCCCAATGGGTAGCTACGCGCTTTAGAAATCCCAAAATCAAATCAAATCTTTTGTTCTTCTTTGTTAATTTTAGTTCTTTCTGTTTGGCTTCTTTGTGCCATAAGCGAAAAGAGTCAAACATCGCCGGCCGGGCTTTCTTCTTAAACAGTTTGACCTCGAGGTTATCTAAAATTTCTGTGTCAAAGCTACCATATTGGGGCCATTTTAAAACACCATCTTTGCGGGTGTATTGTATCCACACTTCGTTATACGTGATAGGACCTACTCCATGCTTTATGTACAGTTCATATGTTGGAGTCCCAATCGGAGGAACCGGACACGAATCCTCTAATCGGGAGTCCTTACGACAACCAAAACAAAACAAGTTTCCAAGTCTGCTAAGACCAGGCATCTTCGCTCACTGGTCTAGCTTCAAACTTCAAGGGATTATCGAACACGATATTTTTCGTGAATACACAAATCCCTCGGTTTTGGCACTTGCAAGTTCAAAACAAGGCGTACCTCAAGGATACCAAAGACTAAGAACCAAACTAAGGACTAGGAGACGCTCCACTTATACTTAACTGAAGTTATTGAAGATCGATGACGTCACTAGAAGACTCGTCTATCGTTTCGCTCTACCAAGGATCACTGGGTCCAAAACAGGACGATAGTCAGGGCAGCAGTCCTTCGTAGCCGTCGGGACGCGGGGAACCTCGCAGCAAAGACCTTCGGAACCACGTCGACATACAGGGGTCGCTGAAGTGGCTGGCCGTCCTCCGGAATTTTCACACGAAGCTCCTCACGAACATCTGGCTTGGACTGATACCGCTTGATACCGCCCCGAGTTGGGCGCCAACTGAGGTGCCGGGTTTTTAGGAACCCGGTGGTGCCAGGGGATAACACCCGAAGACCTCTGAGTTCTCCCTGTTCCGGACCACAGAAACCAAGAGTCTTCTAGGTGAAGTCAGAGATCGAGTTTTATTGGTTGCAACCAAGTAACAAGCGTCCTAGAATTACAACAGCACGGGTCGTAAGTTCTCAGGAGACTGTTCGTTTTTACAGAACCAGCCTTCTCCTTTTATACGAAAATAACAGCTGCAGGCAAGAATTCTTGAGTTTATGATACGGTTATAAACATATTTCCATAACAAGGCAAAGAGCGAAGTCATGCTGGCCAACCCATATTTTAGATGTCCAGTTTGTGATAGATTACCTAGCCAGGCCCAGAACTCCCATCAGATATCGATGAAAACCCCAATAAAACAGGGCACCTCCTTGTCGTAAAACCGGCCATAAACAAGGAACATGGACAGGTGTATGTGTGTAGAAAACATGGTCTGTAGGTAGTGAATGGTTTATGGCATGTTATGCATTGATGCTATCTTATCCGGCCACTGGGCGAGGAGCTGCCCAAACAGGTTTGGCTGGAGGCAGTGGAGTCAGTTTGGCCAGGTCATGGGGAAGTCAGCTAAGGTGGACGTGTCCTTTTAGATCAAGCTCGGCTTTAATCAATTGACTTATATGAGGGCAAGCCATAAGATGGATGCCGTTCACAAAATGGATTCCGAGGGTTCAGAACGGAAACCATGATTTGAGGGTGTTAGCATCGGTTAATCACGACGCAAATGCACAGGGATAATGTCCTAATCATTACCGGTCTGCCGATACCAAATTCGTCATGGTACGATGATATTTTGTGACACGAGTGTTGGACCTCGGTACCGGTATTACAGCAGGGCCCAGAATTCCAGAACCACAGTTCTCATCCACAAATAGCACATTATGAAGCATCACAACAGTGTGTTATTGTAGTCTGCATCAATATCAGTTCCCGTTTAGTCCAATCAGTTGTATTAACAATCTACGCTGTGGGACAGTGTACATTACATTGCATCACAATAGTCTGCACACCACATCAATTGAAAAACATTTGGGCAACGTACAACATCAATTAAAAATGTTTAGAAAGACCACCTTACAATCTTTCAGTATGCAGTTTGTGAGTCTCCTACGATGTCAGTATGTTATACAGATTCTATAGGCCCAAGAGGGACACTTGTCTATTAATCTCCTCTGCTTCATTCAAACCGGTGTTAACAGTATTCAGGGTATGAACCATTTGCACTCCCTTCTGTTGAGAACATCGTGCAAACCACCTCCCCGTGGGTTGGCCGACACTTTTTCAACAACCCACCACTTTAGGCTGTTTTCAGAATGTTCAAACCGTGCAAAATGGTCTACCAAAGGGGCCCCTATGGTGCCACACCTTATGCGGCTCATATGTTGCAGGATCCGGCTTTTAACCTTCTGCACGGTTTGTCCAATATACAGACAGCCGCATGGACAAAGAATCGCATATACGACCCCTGCAGTGTTACAATTGCTGTGGATCTTCAAGTTGTAAGTACGTTCATTATAAGTGAAGACAGTACATTCCACTGTCAAAGGGCAGGCCTTGCATGAGCCACACTTCGTATGGCCCACCAGTGGTGGTAGACCCCATAAAGTGGTTTGATTCATTGATTGCTTTACGGGCAATAGAGATTTTACCACGTGTTCCCTAATGTTTCTTCCTTTGTGAAATGCATGAAGTGGAGCTGGCATTCCCCCTAGTTCTTCACTAATTAGGTGCCAATGACGATGTATACACTTCTTTATGGCACTGCTCTGGGTATTAAAGGTAGTGACACAAACAATTCTCTCATCAGTAGTTTTTGATTTCACCTCAAGTAAGTGCTCCCGGTGGTTATGCAGGCCCGTTTGCACGCCAGCTTGAGTAATCAGAGAGGATACCCACGTTCCCCCAGTCTGGCCATTAAAAGGGAAGATTCTTCAAAGTAGCCTTCCTTTTTGTAACAATTCCTCCGCAATCTCAGGAACTGTCCAAAAGGCAAATTGTCCCTGAGGTTGCGGGGGTGATGGCTTGAGTACCTCAGCAAAGTATTTCTCTCGCTGCTTTTCCTGTATAATGTTGTATAAAGGAACCCTGCTTCTGTCTTAATAGTCACATCCATGAAGTTGATGGACGTTGCGTCAGATTCAATTGTAAATTTGATATCATTAGACAGTCCATTGAGCCATTCATAAAACTCCATAAGTCCCACTCAATCGCCCTCCCAAATGAGGAGGACGTCGTCAATGTACCTGGCCCATAATGAAATATTATTCCAATATGGGTTAAGTGTATTGAGGATGTATTTGTTTTCATATTCATTCATGAAGATGATGGCTAAATTTGGGGCAAAACTTGCCCTCATAGCCACCCCCTTAGTCTGAAAATAATATTTGCCTTGAAAAATGAAAAAGTTCTTTGACATAGCTATTGACAGTAATTCAATGATGAACTCAATAGGTACGCTATGGGGTGCAGTTCTTTGATTCAAGACATGTTCAATGCACTCCAACGCTGCCTGCTGTGGAATATTGGTATACAGCGCAGTAATATCCAACGTTGCCAGCAGACATTTATTACAGTCATAGGTGCGTTTTTCAACTAACTTGATGGTGTGCATGGTGTCCCTAATATATGTGGGTGTAGAGATCGCGATAGGTTTTAAAAATACATACACATATTTGCACAGTGGTTCCAACAGGGACCCACACCCCGAGATGATGGGCCTGCCGGGGGGTGCCTCCAAGTTTTTATGAACTTTGGGGAGAGTGTAAATGGTGGGTACCAGCGGGTCCTTTTTATTAAGGAATTGATGTTCAAGTTTAGTGATTACCCCCTCTTTCAATGCCATATCTGTCAGTTTGGCATTGGCCGCACTTATCTCATTAGTGGGGTCTCTGTTGAGCAGGGTATAGTTTTCCTCCACCGCTAGTTGGGACAGTATCTCAGTTCTATATTTATCAAGACTCTGAACCACTATCGCCCCGCCCTTATCGGCGGGCTTTATAACAATGTCATTGTTATTTTTTAAGGATTCTAATGCAGTCTTCTCCTGTCTACTTATGTTGTAAGGGACATACCGCCGTTGATATACCACTCTTTCCACATCACGTGAGACCACTTGCTCATATGCCAGTATTTTGTGGTCCATCAAGTGTGTGGCAGGATTAAACTTAGAGGGTGGTCTTAATCCACTGCCTGAAAAGACAGGATTATGAGGTACTTTCAGAAAATAATGCTTTAAACGGATCTTTCGGAAGAATTGCTATAGCTCAATTTTCAAATTGAATGTATCAGGTACCGACGTAGGCACAAAAGATAAACCTTTTGCCAATATGTCCTGTTCAGCTGGTGATAACTGATAATAAGATATGTTAATCACAGGGTTTTCAGGTCTATGCACTACCACCTGTAGTGCTGGTGTCTCGTCTGGATCTCGCCATGGGAATCCGGTTGGAAGCGTGTTTGCTTCTTCCCTCTCCCTGTGCCTCTGTTCCAAGTCATGGAGCGTCTCCCCCTGGGTCTCCCCCAGGGGCGTCCTCTCCCAGGAGGGCCCCACCATTGGTCCTCGCCCAAAAAAGATTGCTGGTCCGGGTAATTTTGGGCCGGGGTATTGGAACTCGCGCCAGCACTTGTGCTTGGACGCTCTGAGTCACTATCTACACCACTGCCAAATGAGGATCCAGAGAAGGTGGTATATCTCTTGTATCCCCCTCTACCTCTACTTGACAGGCCTCCCCGTTGGTCTCTTACAAAATACCCTCAATCGCCTTCATTTGGGAGGGCGATCGAGTGGGACTTATGGAGTTTTATGAATGGCTCAATGGACTGTCTAATGACATCAAATTTACAATTGAATCTGACGCAACGTCCATCAACTTCTTGGATGTGACTATTAAGACAGAAGCAGGGTTCCTTTATACAACATTATACAGGAAAAAAAGCAGCGAGAGAAATACTTTGCTGAGGTACTCAAGCCATCACCCCGCAACCTCAGGGACAATTTGCCTTTTGGACAGTTCCTGAGGTTGCGGAGGAATTGTTACAAAAAGGAAGACTACTTTGAAGAAGGAATTAGTTACTTACCTGTACACTATAGTTCTCCAGTATTATCTTTCATAGATTCACATGCTTGTATCTTCCCCGTCGTCATGGTGGGAGTCTCACGGTAACAGAATGACCAAAGCAGTATCATAGAGAAGAAAACTGCATAGAAAAGCCCATAGGGACTGTAGCATTTGGTAACCAGACCATCTCATTGTTTGGTCCAAAAGTCAGCCAATCAGCATTGCTGCCCTGCCCTCACACTCAACAGCAGAAGCTTCCTGCCTCAGATTTCCGTCCCGAGTGAGAGACATGGATAAATACCGAGAACAGGTTCTGCCTGAGAAACGGGGAGGCGGGTAGGCGCATGTGAATCTATGAAAGATAATACTGGAGAACTATAGTGTACAGGTAAGTAACTAATTCCTTCTTCAGTATTACATCTTTCATAGATTCACATGCTTGTATCAGAGTAGTAAGCAGTGCTCACACAATTTGCAGCGTTTCCAGGATAGAACCCAGAAGGAAGCTCTGCAGTAAAGCAATGTTAGAACATGATCTAAAATACACAAGTCAGATAAGAATAACAACCATATCATCTATAAAATATAATGTGTATGTTCTTGAAATAAAAGCATGATAGAACAATACATATCAGTATAATACTATATATGCAGAAATATATATATATATATATATATATATATATATATATATATATATATATATATATATATACATATACATATATATAAACATAAATCACAGTACTGCATAGAAAAATTAACAGATAATTAAAGCATACCTTACTGAAATAGGCGTTTCAGAACAGCTTGTCCCACTGCCGTGTCCTCTTTCCACGCAGTGTCCAGACAGTAGTGCCTGGTAAATTAATGCACACTCTTCCACGTTGCTGCTCTGCAGATGTCGGGCAGCGATACTCCTGCGAACAAGGGCATTGATGTCGCAATCTTCCTTGTGGAATGCGCATTCACTTTAGAAAAGAGCGGCTTTCCCGCTTTTTCATGACATTTCAGGATAGCCGAAGATATCCATCTGGCAATACTCAGTCTTGACAGCGGAAGGCCTCTCCTTTGACCTTCAAATGCAATAAATAATTTTTTGGATTTGCGGAATTTCTTTGTTCGTTCAATGTAGAATTTCAAACATCTAGCAATGTCTAAAGAGTGCAAAGCTCTTCCTGCTTCAGATGAGGGATTGCTGAAAAAGGTAGGCAAAACAATTGGCTCGTTGAGGTGAAAAGATGTAGGGACTTTGGGTATAAAAGTTGGGTTTGTCCTTAATATAACCCTGTCCTGGCGAAATTGTAAGAAGGGCTCTTCCACTGAAAAGGCTTGAATTTCGCTAACCCTCCTTGCTGATGTTAGGGCAAGCAGCAGGGCTGTCTTCCATGATAGGAACTGTAAGTCTGTTTTGTGGATAGGCTCGAAAGGTGGCCTCATAAGTTGTGACAGGACTGTATTGAGGTGCCATGGCACTGGCGGGCGCCGAATGGGTGGAAAAACTCTAAAAAGTCCTTTGATAAACTCCTTTATTAGCCTGGAAGACCAGAGAGATGGCTCGTTTGGCTTCCTACTGAAGCGTGATATTGCTGCCAAGTGTACCTTCACCGAGGCATGCGACAGACCTGCCTTAGATAGCGACAACAGGTAAGGTAGAATACCTTCAGGGTGTACTGTTAACGGGTGTAAGTTTTGACTGTCACACCAGTGACAAAAACGAGTCCACTTTGCTGCATATGTCTTGTTGGTTGACATAGCTCTGGCTTGTGACAGAATATGTCTGCATTCCTGTGGAATGTCTAAGTCTTGGAATTCCCGCTCATGAGGTTCCATGCGGACAATTTTAGCGATTGTAGGTCTGGATGCAGAATCTGACCTTCTTTCATGGAAATGAGGTTCTGGAATGTCGGAAACTGGAGGTTGTTGCCCTTTGACATTTGTAGCAGTTCTGAAAACCATGCCTGCCTCGGCCAGGCTGGTGCTATCAGTATGACATGACACGGTTCTAACCTCATTTTGCGAAGTACTCGCGGTATTAATGGAAACGGAGGGAACGCGTAGGCAAACCTTCCCGTCCAGTCCATGTGGAATGCGTTTCCCCTGGAATCCTGCTGAGGATATCTGGACGCAAACTGGACGCACTTTGAATTGTCTCTGGTTGCGAACAAGTCTAATGTGGGAGTGCCCCACCTTTGAAACAGTCTGTGAAGCTGAGTGTCGTGCAGCTCCCACTCGTGCGTCACGTTCGATGTGCGACTTAAGGCATCTGTGTTGAGGATGCCCTGTATATGTTGCACCTGAATTGAAATGCCGTGGTTTATCAGCCACTTCCATATTCTTTGCGCCAACATCGACTGTTGTTTGGATCTTGTTCCACCCTGTTTTAGCAGATAAAACATAGTCGTGGTGCTGTCCGTTTGAATAAGCACCGACGAGTGTCGTATCCTGGGTAGGAAGGCTTGAAGCTCGTTCTAGAGAGATTGTTCCTTCAATGGTCATGAACTTCACTTAACAATGTACATAAAATTATTTAAACAAGGTGACAGAATTATGTGACAATGTTTACTTTATCATTATTTTTATTTTCATTTAATGTAATTTTTCATTTTTCTTTTTTATAAGAAAGAAATAGTTCATCATAAATACATTTTTAAAGTGAGTATTTTTTGCTTTTAAGAACAAATACAATTGTTAACACACCAATGATTGAAAATATATATACAATTATAATACACAATTAATTTTAAGAAAACCACCTGATATCGAGCATCCAACTCAATTCACTAGCATACACACATACATACTACAATCAACCCACACTACCAAAAAGGAAAAAGGGGGAAACTGAGTATTAGTTGACAGGATCAAAAATGTCAATACTAGGGTCTCAGAAGAGATTCGAGACCCTGCACCAGGTCGGTCGACGCGCGTTTCGGTGGGTAAACCACCTTCCTCAGGACCTTTTTCCTTTTTTGACTCAGGGATATCAGGGGACCTATAAAATTTATACATGAAAAAAGAAAAATATATCTGTCACCAACACTGTCATAACAATCTAAAAACAAAAACACCAACGCAACGAAAAAACATTGTTTAGATTTTGCACAGCCGCTCCTCACATGACCAATAATTGCAGGGAAAAAACATGAGCAAAAAACTTTTACTCTCTGCATATCGTAGAGTCATAATATAAATTGAGACTAAAGTTGCATCAGAACAAGAGATGATGAATTAGACTCGTATTATTTCAATAGATTCCCTTCATGTTGAGTTAAGGACACAAGAGGCACTTTCATATTAACCAGGACATTGTTCTACTTACGGTGAAAAACAAGAAGGTTTCTATTCCTTTGATACTCTTGTCCTACCAGCTGAGCGATTTTAAAACAGGATACATGTCAAAAGGCACCTGCATGAAAGATACGAGGACCCTTACTCTATATTCCAAATAAATGGGCTCGACATACATTTATCCGTTGGTGGTTAATCTTACCAAGTCGCGATACAAGACAGGGAACGATGTTAGCGATTACTCCAGTCTGCTTAGAGATAGTTGCCTGTTCTCCCGTAAACCAAATTGGCAACAATATAAACGTGCCAATATTTAATATTCTATTTCTTCCTTTTTTTGCAAACAGTACTGAAATGAAAATGAACAGCTTAAGGGGCATAAAGATCAAAGACGTACCTTTCAAATGGTTGATAATGCCCTCAACGATGCGACACGAGTAGAATTAAGATTGATTCTTAATGTAACGTGACTTGGTCTCGACAATTGCAGTCTAAGAAAATAGAAAAAGGATGCAAATACCAAACCGTCAGATGTCTTGGCCATGGCGCATCAAGTTGTTTAAATTAGTAAAAAAAGGATGATCTTACGTCTATTATTTCTGGGACGGTATTTTATTGGAGAGTATATCTTTTTAGAGGGGTTTGTAACGCCGTTCATTATTCTGCATACATCTAAAATATAAAAGGATTTGAGATGTATATAAGAACGGAGACAAATAAGTAAATACAGAGTTATAAAGAGACTCTAGTCTCACGAGGTTACGGCGGGATGGTCAGGGCATGGGGAGTTAAGCCGGTACAAAAGACATGAATTTACCTCTGAACAAGTATGGTTCTACATAGTCCTAGATTACTACGTACCCGAACGTCTTGTATCGCGGAGTCTACTCTCATCTTCCTTGAAAATCGGCGGCAAGCGGCATACTACGTTTTGTGCCTGATTTATGATCCCTCCCTTCGAGTGTGAGATCACGCGATAGTTGTTGTGCTATCACGAGAATACGAGCGTCAGTTCAGAGTTAACATAAAAGGTGGACTCTGATTTGCTAGCGTCAGTTTAGAGTTAACACAAAAGGTGGACTCTGATTTACTAGCCAGTTACTCGACGTATCTCCATAGCCTTGGCTCTGAATTAACATAAAGAGTGGACTATAGTGCACTAGTCGGTAACTTGAGGTATATACATAACACCAAGTGCAACTGGAAAGAGAAAAGGGACCAAAAACTGTAGAGCAAAAAGAAATAGATCACGTAAAGTAGACCAACAATATGTAAAGTAGATGAAGTCACTTAATAGGAAATGACAAGGGTCAAAAATCACATAAGGAAATCCAGCCAAATAAGTAGACCAGGGAACCATATTTAAGTGTCGTTAATAGAAGATTAAATGTATGTTCATATTAACCTTACTGGGCAAGACAACTATGAATACAATCTTAGTACAGAGAGATAAGAGGAAGGACCAGAGTTACAATGCATAATCAAAAGATGGTTACTCAGAACTGAGATGCAGATTCTGGATGGAGATAAAATCCACATATGTTTATTTTGTGACATACCAGGAAATTTCCTCATTCAGTCCTTGTTTAACACTATCAAGATGATATATCCAAAAAGTTTCCCGTTTCTTGCGGGTAACTTCATTGGGCTGGCCTATTTTAGGTATTACTTTTTCTAGTATCGACCATTTGATATCCTGCTCAGAATGGTTATTATCCAAACAGTGTTGGACTAAGGGTTCCAACAGTTTTTTAGTCCTGATGGCAGACTTGTGTTCACTGTAACGGACGCGAAATTCGCGACCCGTTTCTCCCACATAGGCCATGCCACAACTACAGAATAGAATGTAAACAATGTTGCTACTGCGACAGTTGGTCAAATGTCGCAGTTTAATCTCTCTGTCGTTATATTTGATAGTCTCAGATGTAATTGCTGAGTCACATGCGTGGCATGAGCCACATCTGTGGTTACCTAGAACAGCCGGTAAGCCTGTAATAGAGCGCAGATTTTCTGAAGGGAAACTTTTGTTTTGTCTAGTATGTACCAACATGTCCCTAAGATTTCTATTCCTTCTGTAGGCTACCAAAGGTGGTGGCAGAGGGGGAGCATTGTCATCGCAGCTTAAAATTCTCCAGTTCTTATTGATGATATTCCTGATTTTAAAGTTCAAGGTGGAATGGTTGATTACACATGTAATCCGATTTTGTTTCACACGTTTGGTACCCTGGAGTAATGCAGTCCTGTCATAATATTTGGCTCTCTTATAAGCATGCCGTACGAGGCGATGGGGATATCCTCTTTTGAGTAGCCTTTCTTGGAGGGCATCTCCATGCTTATGGAAGGAATTCATGTCCGTGCAGTTGCGACGGATGCGCAAAAATTCCCCAAAAGGGATGGATTCTCTTTGACAGTTGGGGTGATAACTGTCGAACTTAAGGATAGTGTTCTTGGCTGTACTTTTTCTAAAAAGGCTTACTGACAGGTGACCATTAGTATCTTCAGTGCTGATGTCTAAGAAGTCCACTTTACGGTTGTTAAAGTTTACTGTGAACTTCAGATTGGTATCACTGGCATTCAACCAAAGGATAAATGATTGTAAAAGTTCTTCCGGGCCTTTCCAAATAAAAAAAATGTCATCTATAAAACGTTTCCATACAGAAACATTTTCAAAGAATGGGGCCAGTTCGTTATAGATGTTCTTGAGCTCCCATTCTCCCATAAAGGTATTAGCTACACTGGGGGCACAAGAAGCCCCCATTGATGTCCCTTTAATTTGTTTATAGAGACGACCATTGCACTCAAAGAAATTATTCAATAGGACGACCTCCAGACATTGCAAAATAAACATATCAGGGCGGTCCGACGGATATCTCTGTAGTAGGTCTGAGACCGCCTGTAACGCTCGGCATTGAGGAATATTAGTATATAATGCCTCAATGTCGAGCGTTACCAGGATGTCTGAATCAGAATTAAATGGTAGGCCCTCTATCTTATTGATTATGTCCCCAGTATCTCGAATGTAAGAGGTATACTTCTGGGTCAGGGGGCATAGAAATCTATCCACATATTTTGATAGTGGTTCCGTACATGACCCAATGGTCGATATTATGGGCCGCATAGGTGGATTCGTTTCTGACTTATGGGTTTTAGGAAGGCCATAAAGAGCAGAGGTAATGGGGGAGGATTTATTCAAAAAGACATATTCATCATCACAGATGAAACCATCTGTGAATGCTTCTCGAGTTATTTCTTGAATATGTTTATTTAGTCTTTCCAATTCCTTCCGTTGAGCTGGTCTATAATGGTCTGTTACTGATAACATCTCAGACATTTTCTCATCATAAGTGGCTCTGTCAAATATGGTAATACCCCCACCTTTGTCACAAGGTTTAATAATGACTGAGGGATTTGTTTTCAGTTCATTAAGAGATGCGATTTCCGAATTAGATAGATTAGATTTGGGTTTGTAAGGATTTTTTACAACTTTTGCAATGTCTCGAAGAACATTCTGTTCAAATATCCGTACATCTGTACTTACCATGTCCAATGTCGGGGTGAAGGTCGATGGCGGTTTACACCTGGACAGATTATTGTCTTCCTCATTTTGTGGTCGATCAGAGAAAAATTTATTTAGCAGACAAGTCAGCGCCGTCTCCTCATCCTGCTTCAACATTCTTCGCATGCTCAAAAAAACATTTCGCTGGATCCCCACCGAAACCAGAAAAACAGTCACCCATGCTCTGGTCACGAGCCGACTGGACTACGGTAACACCCTCTACGCAGGTACTACCGCTAAACTCCAGAAAAAACTCCAACGAATCCAAAACGCCTCAGCCAGGATCATATTAGACATCCCGCGCAACGAACACATCTCTGGTCACCTGAAAAACCTCCACTGGCTACCCGTCAATATGAGGATCACTTTCCGACTTCTAACCCACGCACACAAAGCACTCTACGAAATCGGACCAGAATGCCTCAACTCACGACTGTCCTTCTACACCCCCTCCCGCCAACTACGATCTTCCAGCCAAGCCCTCGCCACTGTACCTCGCATCAACAAGACCACCATGGGAGGTAGATCCTTCTCTTACCTGGCAGCTAAAACCTGGAACTCACTTCCCACCCACCTTCGCCTTACCCAGAACCACCTAGCATTCAGAAAGCAACTTAAAACATGGATATTTGACAAGTAATCCTCCTCCCCTCCCTAAGCGCCTTGAGACCCTCTGGGTAGGTAGTGCGCTTTATAAATTCTATGACTTGACTTGACTTGACTTGACTTGACCTTTCGAAAGAAGGCAAACAAATCTTCATGTAATTTGAATTTGTTCAAGTGTACACTCGGAACAAAAGATAACCCCTTACTAAGAATTTGTATGTCCTCAGGTTTAAGTGACAGGGAAGAAAGGTTGTAAATAGGTAGATTTTCTGCAGTGATGGGAGTGGGATCCTTTATACTTCCTACCACCAGTACTGCTGATTGCGTGTCCTCACGTACTGTTGTGGAGGTTGAGGGCTCATTTGGGATTGAGCTCCTTGGTCCTGCCATCGTACATTCCTCCCTCTGTACTGGCCCCGGGGTAAAAAACCCCTCCCATTAAATGGACGTTGAGTAGGTCTACCTCTAAATGGCCTAGAGTTGTATTGGCCATTATTCATCTCTTGGTAATTATCCCCATCTGATCCAGAGGAACCAGAGTCTGAGAAATTCGTAAACCTCCTCCCAGGGTAGCTATTAAAGTTAGGGTTATAGTTACCATGTGTCCCTTCCTGATAATAATTGGGGGTGAGGTAAGGATAGATCTTTTCTTTGGTGAACCACCTTACATCTTTTCTAAGCTTCTCTGTCTTTTTGTTAGTGAGGTAGGTATCAAAGTCCTTCATTTCAGTTTGTATTTTTTCCAGGCTATTTTTAGCTTCATCCACTGCCGTGGATGCATTAAGTTTGGCTTCCAAATCATTAATTTCCTGTAAGAGTGTGGATGCTATATCTTTAGCTGTTTCTATTATCAGCATCATCCAGTCCCTGGAGCAGCGGTTAGAAATGAGTGACCACCGCTCCAGGAACTTTCTGATGTCGACAAATAATGCAGGAGCATTTCGCACTCTTAACCCTGTGGGGATTACACCTGCCTTAAGATACTCAAATATATAAAATGCGTGAGATTCTATCCGTTTTAATTTCTTCCGCATATTAAGAAGATTCTGCCAATCGCTGTTACCTAATTGATGAGGAGGGCAGGGGACATTATTGCCCGTAACCTTACCCATCAAAGCATTGAAGTCGTCATCAGAAAATCCAAACGTCTGGAAATTATCCATTATAAGACGATGTACAGGGACTCTGTATCTGTATAGGTGTATTAGATATTACCGTGTATTTTAGAATTCCCCCGAGATGAATCACTGGAGATTGTTACAAACCAATTCTCTAAAGAAAGGAAAGACAAAGTGATTCTCATTACAACTGAAAGAGAAAAGTGCTAACAAAAAGTCTCAGAACAATATGACCCACGTTATCAAAGAAAGCAACCAATTGGCCATGTGAGAGTAGCTTATGGTTAACCAAACAAAGTGATAATTTACACACAAGCAACAATTTGTGACAATTAATTTTTGTAGGGAAAAATTTTTTTGGGCAAAAGAAAATCCCACGGTTAAAAAACCGCGAATGCAACAGCATGAGAGATGGGACCCCCTCGAAGAATAAATTGTGACCAAGGAACAGAGGGGAAAGAGAGAGTTCGTTCTAGAGAGATTGTTCCTTCAATGGTCATGAACTTCACTTAACAATGTACATAAAATTATTTAAACAAGGTGACAGAATAATGTGACAATGTTTACTTTATCATTATTTTTATTTTCATTTAATGTAATTTTTCATTTTTCTTTTTTATAAGAAAGAATTAGTTCATCATAAATACATTTTTAAAGTGAGTATTTTTTGCTTTTAAGAACAAATACAATTGTTAACACACCAATGATTGAAAATATATACACAATTATAATACACAATTAATTTTAAGAAAACCACCTGATATCGAGCATCCAACTCAATTCACTAGCATACACACATACATACTACAATCAACCCACACTACCAAAAAGGAAAAAGGGGGAAACTGAGTATTAGTTGACAGGATCAAAAATGTCAATACTAGGGTCTCAGAAGAGATTCGAGACCCCTGCACCAGGTCGGTCGACGCGCGTTTCGGTGGGTAAACCACCTTCCTCAGGACTTTTTTTCTTTTTTGACTCAGGGATATCAGGGGACCTATAAAATTTATACATGAAAAAAGAAAAATATATCTGTCACCAACACTGTCATAACAATTTAAAAACAAAAACACCAACGCAACGAAAAAACATTGTTTAGATTTTGCACAGCCGCTCCTCACATGACCAATAATTGCAGGGAAAAAACATGAGCAAAAAACTTTTACTCTCTGCATATCGTAGAGTCATAATATAAATTGAGACTAAAGTTGCATCAGAACAAGAGATGATGAATTAGACTCGTATTATTTCAATAGATTCCCTTCATGTTGAGTTAAGGACACAAGAGGCACTTTCATATTAACCAGGACATTGTTCTACTTACGGTGAAAAACAAGAAGGTTTCTATTCCTTTGATACTCTTGTCCTACCAGCTGAGCGATTTTAAAACAGGATACATGTCAAAAGGCACCTGCATGAAAGATACGAGGACCCTTACTCTATATTCCAAATAAATGGGCTCGACATACATTTATCCGTTGGTGGTTAATCTTACCAAGTCGCGATACAAGACAGGGAACGATGGTAGCGATTACTCCAGTCTGCTTAGAGATAGTTGTCTGTTCTCCCGTAAACCAAATTGGCTACAATATAAACGTGCCAATATTTAATATTCTATTTCTTCCTTTTTTTGCAAACACAGTACTGAAATGAAAATGAACAGCTTAAGGGGCATAAAGATCAAAGACGTACCTTTTAAATGGTTGATAATGCCCTCAACGATGCGACACGAGTAGAATTAAGATTGATTCTTAATGTAACGTGACTTGGTCTCGACAATTGCAGTCTAAGAAAATAGAAAAAGGATGCAAATACCAAACCGTCAGATGTCTTGGCCATGGCGCATCAAGTTGTTTAAATTAGTAAAAAAAGGATGATCTTACGTCTATTATTTCTGGGACGGTATTTTAATGGAGAGTATATCTTTTTAGAGGGGTTTGTAACGCCGTTCATTATTCTGCATACATCTAAAATATAAAAGGATTTGAGATGTATATAAGAACGGAGACAAATAAGTAAATACAGAGTTATAAAGAGACTCTAGTCTCACGAGGTTACGGCGGGATGGTCACGGCATGGGGAGTTAAGCCGGTACAAAAGACATGAATTTACCTCTGAACAAGTATGGTTCTACATAGTCCTAGATTACTACCTACCCGAACGTCTTGTATCGCGGAGTCTACTCTCATCTTCCTTGAAAATCGGCGGCAAGCGGCATACTACGTTTTGTGCCTGGTTTATGATCCCTCCCTTCGAGTGTGAGATCACGCGATAGTTGTTGTGTTATCACGAGAATACGAGCGTCAGTTCAGAGTTAACATAAAAGGTGGACTCTGATTTGCTAGCGTCAGTTTAGAGTTAACACAAAAGGTGGACTCTGATTTACTAGCCAGTTACTCGACGTATCTCCATAGCCTTGGCTCTAAATTAACATAAAGAGTGGACTATAGTGCACTAGTCGGTAACTTGAGGTATATACATAACACCAAGTGCAACTGGAAAGAGAAAAGGGACCAAAAACTGTAGAGCAAAAAGAAATAGAGCACGTAAAGTAGACCAACAATATGTAAAGTAGATGAAGTCACTTAATAGGAAATGACAAGGGTCAAAAATCACATAAGGAAATCCAGCCAAATAAGTAGACCAGGGAACCATATTTAAGTGTCGTTAATAGAAGATTAAATGTATGTTCATATTAACCTTACTGGGCAAGACAACTATGAATACAATCTTAGTACAGAGAGATAAGAGGAAGGACCAGAGTTACAATGCATAATCAAAAGATGGTTACTCAGAACTGAGATGCAGATTCTGGATGGAGATAAAATCCGCATATGTTTATTTTGTGACATACCAGGAAATTTCCTCATTCAGTCCTTGTTTAACACTATCAAGATGATATATCCAAAAAGTTTCCCGTTTCTTGCGGGTAACTTCATTGGGCTGGCCTATTTTAGGTATTACTTTTTCTAGTATCGACCATTTGATATCCTGCTCAGAATGGTTATTATCCAAACAGTGTTGGACTAAGGGTGCCAACAGTTTTTTAGTCCTGATGGCAGACTTGTGTTCACTGTAACGGACGCGAAATTCGCGACCCGTTTCTCCCACATAGGCCATGCCACAACTACAGAATAGAATGTAAACAATGTTGCTACTGCGACAGTTGGTCAAATGTCGCAGTTTAATCTCTCTGTCGTTATATTTGATAGTCTCAGCTGTAATTGCTGAGTCACATGCGTGGCATGAGCCACATCTGTGGTTACCTAGAACAGCCGGTAAGCCTGTAATAGAGCGCAGATTTTCTGAAGGGAAACTTTTGTTTTGTCTAGTATGTACCAACATGTCCCTAAGATTTCTATTCCTTCTGTAGGCTACCAAAGGTGGTGGCAGAGGGGGAGCATTGTCATCGCAGTTTAAAATTCTCCAGTTCTTATTGATGATATTCCTGATTTTAAAGTTCAAGGTGGAATGGTTGATTACATATGTAATCCGATTTTGTTTCACACGTTTGGTACCCTGGAGTAATGCAGTCCTGTCATAATATTTGGCTCTCTTATAAGCATGCCGTACGAGGCGATGGGGATATCCTCTTTTGAGTAGCCTTTCTTGGAGGGCATCTCCATGCTTATGGAAGGAATTCATGTCCGTGCAGTTGCGACGGATGCGCAAAAATTCCCCAAAAGGGATGGATTCTCTTTGACAGTTGGGGTGATAACTGTCGAACTTAAGGATAGTGTTCTTGGCTGTACTTTTTCTAAAAAGGCTTACTGACAGGTGACCATTAGTATCTTCAGTGCTGATGTCTAAGAAGTCCACTTTACGGTTGTTAAAGTTTACTGTGAACTTCAGATTGGTATCACTGGCATTCAACCAAAGGATAAATGATTGTAAAAGTTCTTCCGGGCCTTTCCAAATAAAAAAAATGTCATATTTAAGTGTCGTTAATAGAAGATTAACGACGCTTGAAGCCCCAGAAATACAGCTTTGAGTTCTAACATGTTTATGTGAAGCTGTGCTTCCCAGTCTGACCAGAGGCCCTGAATCTCCAGCTCTTGAAGATGCACACCCCATCCTTGCAACGAGACGTCCGTCGTCATCACGTAATAGTGATTCTGAGTCATAAAGGTCAAGCCCTGATCCAAGTTCTTCTGCACCTTCCACCATGACATGGCCACCTTCATACGGTTCGTGATGGTAATGCGATCCTCGAAGGTTCCTTTGGACTGAACCCACTGCTCGTCCAGTTGTTCTTGCAAAGGCCTCATTCGAAGACGGCAATTTGGTACCAGTGGGATGCAGGATGATATCATCCCCAACATGGACTTGTACAGCCTCACAGAAGTGAACCTTTTTGTTTGAAGGGTCGTTGCCAGACCCATTATCTTTTTTCATTCGGTCTTCGGAAGGATAAGCTTTCACTGCCTTGGTGCATATCCATGCCCCTAAGAAGTGGATGCCCTGGGCTGGAGTCAGCGAGGATTTCTCCAAGTTGGTCCTTAGTCCCAAGCGCTGAAATAGCCGAATGCAGCACTGAAGAGACCTTGTTGTTTCTCTGAATGATGGACCTGTCACTAGCCAGTCGTCCAGATATGGATACATGTAAGGCCCTTGCAATCTTAAATGGGCCGCCACCGGGGCCATGCATTTAGTGAACACCCTCGGGCCGATTTGAGGCCGAATGGAAGGACCTTGAATTGAAAGTGGTGACTCTCCACAATGAATCTTAGATATTTTCTGTGCTTCCGATGAATTGGAATATGGAAGTACGCATCCATGAGATCCAAAGACGCCATGTAGTCTTTCTCCTTTAACATTTGGAGGATCTCTTGTAATGAGAGCATTCTGAAGGGAATCTTTTTTATGTATTGATTCAGATCCCTCAAATCCAATACCTGTCTCCATTTCAGGGTTTGTTTCTTTTTGATGAGGAAGAAATGCGAGTAGAAGCCTTTCCCTCTGAGATGTTGCGGCACTTCTTCTATGGCTCCCTTTTGCAGAAGCGAGTGGACTTCCTTCTGCAATTCCTGATGATGTTGGTTGAGCCTGAGCACCGGGGGATGATCTGGTGGCATTTCCACAAATTCTAGGGTATGACCTCTGCTTATGACGTCTAAAGCCCATTTGTCCGATGTTATGGACGTCCAGTTGTTGAAGTATTGAGACAGATAGTGGTCGTTTTCCGGGATCTGCAGTGTGGGGAGCGCCAGCCTGAAATCATTGACGTCTGTTAGACTGTTGATTCTTCCCTCTGGTGTTGGATTTGCCCCTAGATTGCTGCTGGTAAGAGGAGTTGTATGGCTTGTACTGGGTGTTTGAATTGTATTGTTGATATCCCTGTTGGTTATAAGGCTGATATCTGTTGGTCTGATATGAGGATCTTTGAATTGACCTCTTGTACCCCTCTTACGAAAGGACTGAAACCGTCCTTGTTGAAGAGACCCCAGTGCTCTAGCAGTATCCGTGTCAGATTTGATGCCTTGTAGAGCTTCGTCTATATGGTTCCCAAATAAATTTTCGCCATCAAACGGCATATCCACAATTTTCGCCTGCACCTCCGGACGAAACGATGTCGCTTTAAGCCAACCTTGCCTGTGAAGCGAAACTGCCCCAGCCATCTGTCTGAAAGCCATAGATGAAACGTCCATGGCGATGTCAATTGATTCAGCCGCAGACTTTGCTCCATCTTTGAGGATAGCCGCCGCTTCCTCCTTCCTATCTTCCGGAAGCGCAGACAGTATGGGTGCCAGATCTGACCACATTTGCCTGTTGAAACGGCTAATAAGGGCCACAGCATTGGCTGCTTTAATAGTAGAGGCTTTTAGGAAACAAAAAGGGTCTTGGCTCCTAAACTCAGCAAGGCTGAGCCAAAGTAAACTATAACGTGATCGACCAATCCAAGTACCTACTGAATTTATAGTAGAACTGGCAACTTTGGCTCTACAAAAAAACTTCTTTACATTTGACTCTGAATTCTTTTTACAGGTAAAAGGAGTAGCTATGGGGTGCCCATTTGCCCCGGAATTAGCGGTGATGTTTATGGGACTATATGAACAAAAATGTGTCTACAATGACAACCCTTTCAAAGAGCAGATTTCCCACTATATGAGATACATCGATGATGTATTCCTCATTTGGACCGGCAGCCCCGCAACCCTAAATCAGTTTGTCAACTGGCTAAATTCACGAAGTAAGGACATAAAGTTCAGTTGTACATCATCCAGCACTTCCATTACATTTTTGGATGTCAAAATTGAACCTTTTGAGGGAGGCCTTGCTCCCACCCTCTTTCGAAAAGCGACAGACAGGAATAAGGCATTACTATACTCGAGTAACCACCCACGCAGCCTAAGACAAAACCTACCGTTCGGCCAATTCCTCAGGGTGCGTAGGAATTGTTCACGTAAAGAAGACTACTTTGAGCATGCCAACCAACTCAAAGAAAGACTCCTCCAACGAGGATACCCCAACAAAATATTAAAAAACTCATTGAAAAGGGCGTGGTGGACACCGCGTGAATCCCTTTTACAAAAAAAGCCTAAAGTGGAACAGAAGCGACTAGTCTGTGTATCTACATTCTGCCCGGCTACTAATCAATTAAAGAAATTGATGACATCGAACTGGCATCTAATAAAAGATTTACACGAGGACTTCAAAACACCTCCCTTATTCGCACACAAAAAAGACAAAAGTGTGGCCAACCATGTTGTGAGAGCCGCTTTGCCCATTGAGAAGAGTCCGAGTTTAAGAAGTCTATTCGGTTTTCCTCCAACTACGGGGCACCACAAATGCGGAACATGTACCTGCTGTGAGGAAACTATAGAAGAGCCAGTCTTTTCCTTCAACAATATCAACTGGAAACACGACAGTTTTACCAATTGTAAAACAAGAAACGTTGTATATGCCGTAATGTGTCCACGTCCTATGTTATACATAGGAAGAACAACCCAAGAAGTCAGGCATCGCATTACCCAACATAAATCTAGAATACGGAGAGAAGTGGAAAATGCACCGCTAGTTAATCACTGGCTAGCCATGAAACATGAAAAAAGCTTAAGTGGACGGTGATGTCTAAGATTGAGAACGACCCGCGAGGGGGCAATATTGAGGCAAGACTAAACCAGAAAGAAGCCATGCTAATGATGAAGTTTAATACTGCAGTAACTGGACTCAACGAGATGTCCGAAATTTACAAGCCCACTACGTAAGTTTGTTGATTTTCCTCAGTCCAGACCCAAGGACTACATCACCCACAATCCTTCCACCTGCAGCCACTCCCACAAACAGGAAGAGTCGGTTTGCGCACCCAGCCACAACAGTTCGAAGGGGCAGGAGCGAACAGTGCGAGTAGCGGTCCACTTCTACAATCAACACGGAGCATGACTAACGGTGAGAAGGTTAACAGACAGAGACCCCTGTCAATTCCGAATATTGCACAATGAAACGCTAGACGGTAAGCGCTGACACACGCTTTCCTTCTCGCCTATTGCAGACAAACGCCATTTGTTTAAGAGCCGCATTCATGGATGAAGCCTCCCTGGCAGTAAGGAAGAGTTTAATGTTGAGAACTTACGCGGAACTCCACTAATGGTAAGGAGCGCACCGCACGAATACACAAGTCCTTTTCCAAAAACTCCACGGAGATGCCAGACGGGTAGCGTTAATACACGCTTTCCAATTATTTATGTTTTTTGCAGAAACGACATTTCGAGCATAGAACCAGACCCTTGGGAGAATTCCCCTAGATTCTTAACAGCGCAGGTAAGCGCACACACACACAATACGACTGAATCAGAACTTGACGAGCATGTATGTTTTAAATGCAGTGCACTTATAGTTTGTCTTTCCCACTTGTTTCAGCTTCCCCCCCCACACCACTCCTTGCATTTTTTGGAATACAACTACCTGTTGGAGCCATGACCCAATGCTAAAGGTAGGCTGATAGTGGCTAGGGCGCGAACGAGGTGTTGAGCTCTTGGGAACATTATAGTCATGATTGTTTTCCTTCTTTCTTGTAGTTATTGTTTGGTCCTGAGGAGAACCCTGCCAGTCACAGGGCTCGAAACGCGTCGACCGACCAGGTCCCGGGTCATTCCCCTGATTTGTTTGAAATAATCTTGAGGAACCTGTAGAAAGACTTTTTTGCTTGCCTTACAATTATTACAATTGAATGCTAGATAGGTTAAATAACGGACAATTCATTTGTTGAACAAAAAAGTTTATTTTGACACTGGGACCAGTGTGTTTGTTTTGTATGAATGGATGGCCACGAATGTGTTGCATGTAAGTTGTGAACCCACTGTACATACATGATTGTTTGTTTATTTGTATTTCATGTTTGTATATATATGTACATAGAATGTTTTGTATTCCCATGCACAAAATCAAAAAGATGCATAACTGAATAGGTTGCAAGAAAAAAAGAAAAATTAAAAAGTTGCAATTCATAAAGCAAGTGTCCATGTCATTGTCATGTACACGATTCCAATAGTTTGTGTAAATCATTTTCTCAGCACTGGCAAGTGTGTTGTTCTGTTAATAGTAGAGGCTGCCATGACCGCAAACCTCTTACCGGCACCATCCATTCTCCGTCCTTCTTTGTCTGGTGGCACCAAGGAAGTAGCCACCGGGTTCTTTGAATTTCTCTGCGCCGCCTGCGTCACAACTGACTCCGGTCTGGGATGTCCTATTAGACAGGCTGCAGCAGACTCTGGCGCTCTATACTTCTTTTCGATCCTTGGAACGGAAACCGCTATGGAAGCCGGTGTCTTTAAAATTTTTAGGCCCTCTTCCCAAACGTGAGGGATAATCGGTATTGATCGAGTTGATTTCCTGGCATCATCCTTGAAATCATACAAGAAACATTCCGTTTCTTTAACTTCCATATCTAAATTAAATCTCTTAGCCGCCTTCTCCATGATGTCATGGAACCCTCCGATGTCCTGAGGAGGAGAGGTGGATGGCAGCGGGGTAGGTGACGGGGCCGATGGCAAGATGTATTCATTCCATTCCTGCCCGAAGCATCATGTACAAGTTCCCCTTCTTCAAGTTGTTCATCCTCGTCGGATTCCGTTAAGTCATCCCTTATTGTTATCACTGGCGGTGATCTCACGCCTTGCTCTTGAGAGGTAGATTGTGTCTTTGGAGGCTGTGAGGAAGCCACCGGCGTAGATGATTGAGGGGCGTTTGCCTCCGGAAAACGACGGTAGTAGTCGTTCATCATGAACCTGGAGGTCAGATACAAGAGACACAGGTATGGAAACTGTCTCCTGCCGCTCTTCCTCTCGTGATTCCCCTTGTTGCTCTTCCTCCTCATTATAATCACATGTTTCTTGGAAAGACTCGTATCTAGAAGATTGAGTTCTGTCCTTGAAGGAAAATACCTCCTCTTCGTCTGTGTCCTGGCTCTTTATTTTGAGCTGTGACAGGCTGTAGGCAGCACCTGAGGACTCCTCTCCATCTGAGTCTTGTTCCAACAAAGAAGATGGGGGTAGAAGTGAAATCTGCGTCCATGACGTGAATTCCGCAGATTTGCTGATAATCGCCGAACCTCTGGACGACTGAAAAGACCGGATAGAAATCATAGTCTTTAACTGTGGCGATTTGAAAGCCTTTGCCGTTGACAGAATGATTTTCGTCGACGGTGCCGTCGACGAAGCTGTCACCGTCGACGGAGCCATCGGCACCAAATCCGTCGTCGACGGGACCACCGTCGACGGGGCCCCCGTCGACATCCTCGTCGTCGAGCCTTTCGTCGACGATGTCATCGTCGTCGACGGTCTCTTCGTCGACGGGATAATCTTACTCGTCGACGTTGTTGTCGTCGACGCTGCTTTAGATCCTATCGTCGACGAAGCCGTCGTCGTCGAAGATGTCGTCGTCGACGGTAAAGTCGTCGACGGAGCTGAAGACTTTTCCACAGATTTTGAAGCTAGGGACCTGGTCGACGGAGCAGACCCTGTCCCTTTCAGACCTGACAGCTTCTTCAGAGGAGTAATAGGGAGAGAGGACGCTGCTTTCTCTTTAGATTTACTCTTTTTAGGCTCCACTTTCTCCTCAGAAATAGAGGCCTTTCTCTTCTTGGGTATCATTTTAGAAGATTCCTCCCCAGAATTTGAGTCTGATGTGGCCTTCTTCTTCTGAAGCCATAACAGCAAGCAAGCCTCTCTGTCTCTAAGGGTTTTGACAGAAAAGGTTCTACAGTATTTACAATCCTTAGCAACATGCTTAGGATGAAGACAGTATAGGCAGTCCTTGTGTGGGTCTTCAGAGTAAAGCCTGGCCTTCCCACAGGATCTGCAAGGCCTGAACAGCCTCTTTTTAGAGCTTTCAGCCATAATGAAGAAAAAATAGGAACACACAATACCTTAATCCAGTAGACAAGATAGTAGAAGTAAAAGGTCAATAGTTCACTCAGGAACAGTAAACTGAGCAGAGCTCAGGGAGACTCCTTTCTCACACGAAGGCGGTTGGAAATCTGAGGCAGGAAGCTTCTGCTGGGGAGTGTGAGGGCAGGGCAGCAATGCTGATTGGCTGACTTTTGGACCAAACAATGAGATGGTCTGGTTACCAAATGCTACAGTCCCTATGGGCTTTTCTATGCAGTTTTCTTCTCTATGATACTGCTTTGGTCATTCTGTTACTGTGAGACTCCCACCATGACGACGGGGAAGATACAAGCATGTGAATCTATGAAAGATGTAATACTGGAGAATCTGCCCTTTTAATGGCCAGACTGGGGGAACGTGGGTATCCTCTACGATTACTCACGCTGGCGCGCAAACGGGCCTGGCATAACCACCGGGAGCACTTACTTGAGGTGAAATCAAAAACTACTGATGAGAAACAGGCCATTTACATTAGGAAGAAGGACATTAAGGAACAGGCATGGATGGATCTCCAATCACCAGAGGTCCTCCGGGATAGCTCTAAATTTTGGGAAGTGATTAACCAGCCATACTTCTCAGGAGCAGATAGTCATCCCGTGGAGTGTGTTATACCTGATGACCTGTGGTTATCCCACTTTGGCAATATTTACAGTCAGCCTTTATTTGAACAAACACAGGATTACCCGACTCATCTTAACGTGGATAAAATTGAAGCCTTTGACCCAGAGGAAGTTGAAAAAGCTACAAATGAGACATCCAAAAACAAGGCGCCGGGCCCTGATGGGGTCCCGGCGGACTTATATAAGGCAGCACCTAAATTCTGGGCCAGGATCCTGACGAATGTGTTCAATTCCGCCAGGACAGGTACGATCCCACAGTCTTGGGCTACATCTATTATCGTACCGATTTTTAAAAAAGGCCTAAAGAGTGACCCTGCCTGCTACAGACCTATCTCCCTCATTGACTCTGCCGTCAAAATCTTGGGCAGAGTCATTTTGGGGAGGCTAACATCTTGGCTGGAAGGCAGGGAAATCCTATCTAACGCACAATATGGTTTTAGGCCTAAAAGAAGCACACTGGATCAGTGCCTTAATTTGTATTTGATCATCAGCAAATACACCATAGTTAAAAAAGGGGCCATATATATGGCATTTATGGACCTCTCCTCAGCCTTTGACCTGGTTAACAGGTCAAGGCTGTGGGCATAAAAAGATCACTAGTGGGCTTCCTGGCTGTCCTGCACCAAGGATTGGAGGCATCGGTTAGAGTAACCAAGGATGGTAGATGCACTAAACCCTTTAGCTCAGAGAGAGGAGTGAGGCAAGGGTGTATCCTTGCCCCTCTCCTCTTCACATTGTATATAAACACACTCGAGCCGGTGCTTTCTACCTTGGGGGCTGACGTTCCGCGTGCAGGAGAGATTAACATTCCAGTCCTCCTGTACGCGGACGATGCGGTCCTCTTGGCACGAACAGGTGTTGCCCTTAACAAGTTACTGGCCTCCTTTGGGGACTTCATGACCTCCCTAGATTTAAAAATAAACACGCAAAAATCGAATGTTATGATTATGGGACTCAATGGCAGGAAAAAGAAAACCATAACTCTTGTCTGTACAGGAAAGGAGGTACATAGGGTCCCTTCTTTTATTTATTTGGGCGTCTTATTTGATGATAAAGGTACTTGGGGTGCTCAACATAAGGCCAAATCAAATGCAGTGAGAAGATCTGCTGGGGCCCTCTTGAATTTTGCTAAGAAATTGGGGTCAAGACCAACGAACGCTATTCTTAAAGTGTATAACGCTAAAAGCTTGGCAATTGCCACCTATGGGGCCTCAATATGGGGATATACAAATCCAGTCCTCATTCAGAGGGCGGAAAACAAGTTTTTCAGATCATTACTTTCTGTCCCCCAGTCCACCCCCACTTTTACTATCCATTCAGAGTTGGGTACTGGGTGTGTCTCAGACATTATAAAATCCGCCCCTGTCATTTCTTGGCTAAAAACTTGGCTAAACGAGGAAATCTCATTAAATCATAAAATCCTCGAAGATTGTTTAAGTATGGATGGAGCTATAAAGATCCCATGGTTGACGTACGCAAAAACAATGTTAATCAAGGTGGGACGTATTGATCTTTTTAACTCCCCAGAGGGCATCCAAAAGGAGGATGTCAAGACGATAAAGACATCACTGATAAATCTTTTTACAGTAGAGCGGGAGGAAATGGAATTTAAAAAAACAACAGTTAGAAGAAATTTTGCTCTTAAAACTGTCCCAGGCCCAGAACCATACCTGGTATTTGTTAACAAACCATTTCACCGCTTTCTTTTAATTAGATTTCGTTTGAACTTAATACATTTTCTGTTGGGCACATATTACAGATGGGATACACCTGATAACAATAAGCCATGCGACTGTGATAATTTTTCAACTCAGGATACATTACATTTCATTATGTTTTGTGATCACTACTCTAAAATCAGAAGAAAATATCTTGTCCCGATCCTTAGAGAGGCTGGCTTTTTACAGGTTAGGCCAGCGCTCCTATTTTTGCAACTTTTGCACAATGCACAAATCACTTTCCATGTTGCTAATTTTTTAGTAGCAGGAGTCCGTATTAATAAAATGCGCAGAAAAAGGTAACAATGGATTAATTATAAACAAAATACCTTAAATGTATCTATAATAGATATTATGATGTTTTAAAATGTTTTAATACTTCTTTCTTTTAAATAATTGGATTGTATTCCTTAATATGCTGTTTGTGTACATGTTATTCTAAAATATTTTTTTCTGATTTGATTTATGATTTATCATGTAGATATAATATGTAGATATTTTTATACTGTCTTTCCATATCTTGTGTATTTGATGAACTGTATCCTGTGTCTTTTTATGATTCTCAAAAATCGAATAAAAGTGATTGACTGACTGACTACTGATGAGAGACTTGTTTGTGTCACTACCTTTAATACCCAGAGCAGTGCCATAAAGAAGTGTATAAATCGTCATTGGCACCAAATTATTGAAGAACTAGGGGGAATGTCAGCTCCACTTCATGCATTTCGCAAAGGAAGAAACATTAGGGAACACGTGGTAAAATCTCTATTGCCCGTAAAGCAATCAATGAATCAAACCACTTTATGGGGTCTACCACCAGTGGTGGGCCATACGAAGTGTGGCTCATGCAAGGCCTGCCCTTTGACAGTGGAATGTACTGTCTTCACTTATAATGAACATACTTACAACTTGAAGATCCACAGCAATTGTAACACTGCAGGGGTCGTATATGCGATTCTTTGCCCATGTGGCTTTCTGTATATTGGACAAACCGTGCAGAAGGTTAAAAGCCGGATCGTGCAACATATGAGCCGCATAAGGTGTGGCACCATAGGGGCCCCTTTGGTAGACCATTTTGCACGGTTTGAACATTCTGAAAACAGCCTAAAGTGGTGGGTTGTAGAAAAAGTGTTGGCCAACCCACGGGGAGGTGGTTTGCACGATGTTCTCAACAGAAGGGAGTGCAAATGGATTCATACCCTGAATACTGTTAACGCAGGTTTGAATGAAACAGAGGAGATTAATAGACAAGTGTCCCTCTTGGGCCTATAGAATCTGTATAACATACTGATATTGTAGGAGACTCACAAACTGCATACTGAAAGATTGTAAGGTGGTCTTTCTAAACGTTTTTAATTGATGTTGTACGTTGCACAAATGTTTTTCAATTGATGCGGTGTGCAGACTATTGTGATGCAATGTAATGTACACTGACCCGCAACGTAGATTGTTAATACAACTGATTGGACTAAACGAGAACTGATATTGATGCAGACTACAATAACACACTGTTGTGATGCTTCATAATGTGCTATTTGTGGATGACAACACCTGTGACATGAGATGGATTTGACGCTGGTACAGAGTGCAACCATGTACTGAACCTACCGTCTAATCTGATAGATTGGAATGTTGGACTATGTTGAAATTGCAGCTTTTAATAATGTAACTCTGATGTATTCACATTAGATGATGACCACTAAATGCACTTTGGTCTAGGATACGGCATATGTAAATTGAATTGGTGTTAACACAGACTGTACCTATGGATGTCTTATAACACATAGCACACGACATAAATAGACAAATTGACTATGTAATTATAGAATCCTGGTTCATCAATGTGTGTACTATAATGGGGGATAATTCGATCGTACATAGATCCCCCGTGTTAGAATGGCAACCGTCAATATGTATACTTAGAATGCTAACACCTTCCCAACCGAAAATGGCGCCCGCGGTTTTATACCACAGTCGGGTTGACTATATTTCCTCTTATAGGAGGTTGATGCACCAAATTAAGTTTTAATCGTGAGGTTCCTCAACCCACATTAATTTACGGATATGTACCATAATCTTTCAATCCTTTAAAAAAAAATACGGGGCAGTGATTAGTCCTTTGTCGAGTTTTTCTCTCGAGAACAGACAATAACAGAGGTTCCGGTGGCCGGGTCATGTGACTGACGCTGCACCGCGGAGTACAGCGGCGAACGCTTGGGAAGCATCAAGACCGGGACACACGGCAGGAAGGTAGGCGATTCCGGTCTTTTTATCAACAAACTGAATCGTACTCGTTAGGAGGGAGGTTGTAATTTCATTGAACCTCTGACTGAAAGAGACCTCGTTTTTTCCCCCCTTGTGGCAGCTACCTGAGCCCTGGAGGACAGGAGCGGTGGAAATTGAGACTACAGATTTTAAGGTAATACCCTCCAAATTGAGAATAGCAATAATATTTGGCAATGGTTTGAGAATATTGGGTTATTATAATCCCCCCCCGTTGTTTTAGAATTGACCTGCCACAACTAAGACGGAATAAGGAGTCTATTCCAAATATGATTACATTGAATAAAGGAACTCCAATGGATGATTGATTCACCATCATGACTAAAGAAATAAGGTAATATCTCGTGTACACCGGCATGATTGTGCAAACGCATGGGGTGTATGAATACCATTAGTCCATATCCTGCACCATTATGTCTTGCAGGATCCGGTCTTGATTGAATACGAGGCATACGCAGTGTAGCCTTACACCTTTGGGTAAGCGATTAACCCTTAGCGGTTTTAACTTTTTGACACCATATCACTACAGCGGGGTAACTTCCCCTTTTATATTTCGTAGGGTCATCTCCAACCCTTGGTTGCCCAACTATTAATGTCCTGATGAAGACTCGCAAAGTCTAGGTCTAACTCACCGGTTGACCATAAGTCGAGTCGAAACGTCGACAATACTAATCTCACCTTGGACCCAACTTCTGCAAAAAGTGCACACAATTGATAGGACTATTATGTCTGTATGATTAAGAGATTAGTTGATAATAAAATTCTATGTGGGCCAGGTTGTTGCATTACGGAAATTGTAAAACCGTAATTATAGAAAATCAATGAAATTATCTTGTTTATCTTTTTGAATTTTCCTCTTCTTTCTTGATTCACTGCACCCCCTTTTGATCACTTCTTTTTGTGCACGCTCCTTTTGGGCAACCTTTCATTTCAAAGCATTGATAAAACTGTGAAAAAATATCAGTTTTGTGATTAGAGACAATGAATTAAACATTGTTTTCCCTTTTTTGACATATTGGCGCTGTAGTGATATTTTCTTCTTGTTACTCTAAGTAACTGAGTTCATGTATGATTTGGGGTGGATAAATGAGAAACGCCCTTGAATTTGAAAATGTTTGAATATGTGCTGATGTACTCGGCTTTCTTAAAGAAATAGGTTCTGGACCATTGTTCACTTTTACCGCTTTATACCCAGGTCCTTATCCTTTGGGTTACCCCATTTTTCATTAATGGTTGCTAGGCAAACAAGGACTGCTACTCTGTTACCCTGCTGTCGGCGTGAAAGGACTGGACCTTCAATGTTAAATTACTGACCACCAGAGCCACTCCAAGTGATAGTTGGCTTGCTTCTTGACCAGAGCCTCAGGGAGAGAAGGTTCCAACCACCTCAAACCCAGTACCTGAATACTGCCTACTGTGAATCCTACTCCCCCAAGTGGGGTCACCCCAGTCCAGGACACTAAGAAGTGGGTCTAAAGGTGCCCTGCCAGACCAGCTGTGAGCAGAAGTGATGCAGCATGATGCATCTCTTCACTCCCGCTTCATAACCGCTGCAGCGCGACAAATCACCAACACTTAAACTCACAACAAGCAGTCTCCTCGGAACTGCCGCTGTCTGACGCATCCTTGATGCAGGCCATCGCATCGCAAGCATCTTGTTGATGGTCTCCTCGACAACAACACATGATTCAAGTTCATAAACCCTGCAACTTCTCTGGAACTGCTGGTGCGCAAATCATCTTCGACACAGGAGTTTGCAGAGCAAGCCCATTGTCAACGCCACCCTGGCCAACAACGCAGGACCTCGCATCTCAACTGCTAATGCCCGACATATCCTCGACATGGGATCTTGGAACGCTGCGCAACCAGGATTTAAGGTAGTTTATTCAGCGGGCCTAACTGGGTCCCTGTATTTAGGCTGCGTCAGTCGGAGTCAGCCTGAACTTGTGACTTTTTCATGGTCCCGCGTGACCAGATAACCACAGATGGCGCCTTGTGTTTTTAGACACTTATTTCTACTTAAAAAGTGTCAAATAATTAAAGAAACTGTACTTAAATTGTGAGGGAGTTTTCTTGTGTTGGGTTGTCACTTTATTATTGTTAAAATTGCTGTATAGTTTACACATTGCCTCCAAATGAAGCCTGACTACTTTGTTCTAAGCTACCGGAGGGTTAAGCACAGGTTAATTTGGGGTTTGCTTGGGTTACAACGAGAAAGAGATTACGGTTGCTGCTTGAGTAGGGTTTCAACCCCCTCAACTAGTGATCCAATTTCCAACACCAGTCTACCACATTCTTTTGGGGGTCTGACTGAAAAGGAACAGCAATAACAACAACGAGAGAGAGAGGGAAGGGGCACTCTCGGTCCCCCAGGAAGTAGTTACAAACAACAAAAGAGTGCCCACTTAAGGGTACAGATGTCCAGCACAGAGACAAGGAAAGTCAAATCAACCTGAATAAGAGTTTCCCAGGGATTTATTTTAAGCCCTCACTCACCACCCTGGGTGGTGACATGCTTCATCATTGGGCCCACCAGGAGAAACCGAGTGCCTCCCTGGTGTGCTGCGACGCCAGGTTACTGCGGAGCGGGGTTTTTTTTGTGACAAAATGTGCAAAAAAGTGAGTTTAAAAATACCAACAGCTTTTACCAACCAAAAAACTTTATTCCGTGGTTAGCTGGGTATTGGTTAAAAGTATGTGTAGGGAAATATACCAACTAATGTGTTGGGTGTTTTCCCCTTTTTAAATTACAACGGGGTCAACATGTTTCTGCCCTTTAAGTGTACGGATGTTACTGGGCATTCGTCAGGACCATGTAATTGTGTACCTCGGTGGTATAGGCGCGCTAAGGCCTACCCTAGCCAGAGGACGTGAAAGTTAAAGAACAGAATTATGTGTCAGAAAAGGGTGCAAAAAGAACAAACCAAAAAGGGGGTTCAAACTAAGTTTAGCGAACCTGTGGTTTGTGTGTTAAAAGATCCACACCTCATGGGTCTCGGGAGGGGGGTGGTGGCGACAGTGGCACACCGCCCGCAACGCCAAACACCCGCTAGGCACCTAGCGCTCTCCTCGAACCGGACCCCGTGGATGGGGAGAGCGCTAGGTGCCTAGCGGGTGTTTGGCACTCTTTTCTGACACATAATTCTGTTTTTTAACTTTCACGTCCTCTGGCTAGGGTAGGCCTTAGCGCGCCTATACCACCGAGGTACACAATTACATGGTCCTGACGAATGCCCAGTAACATCCGTACACTTAAAGGGCAGAAACATGTTGACCCCGTTGTAATTTAAAAAGGGGAAAACACCCAACACATTAGTTGATATATTTCCCTACACATACTTTTAACCAATACCCAGCTAACCACGGAATAAAGTTTTTTGGTTGGTAAAAGCTGTTGGTATTTTTAAACTCACTTTTTTGCACATTTTGTCACAAAAAAAACCCCGCTCCGCAGTAACCTGGCGTCGCAGCACACCAGGGAGGCACTCGGTTTCTCCTGGTGGGCCCAATGATGAAGCATGTCACCACCCAGGGTGGTGAGTGAGGGCTTAAAATAAATCCCTGGGAAACTCTTATTCAGGTTGATTTGACTTTCCTTGTCTCTGTGCTGGACATCTGTACCCTTAAGTGGGCACTCTTTTGTTGTTTGAAAAGGAACAGCACCTAGAACAGGTATGCATTGAAAGAATTTGCCAAGGAACTGCTTGCAACTTTTGAAAACAGACTTGCATCACCAGCATCTCAGACTTGGGCACAAACAGGTTTGAGAAAGTGAACAAAAGTGTTTCGGAACCTTCCCGGCCTGGATAGCTCTTTCACGAGTCTAGCAACAATTGTTTTAGAGTGAAAGTTTCACGGCCCCAACCTAATTATATTTACTGGATTAGATTTACACTCTGTGATGGTCACACTGTTTAGAGCATGTCACCAAAGCATGATTTTCACCATTTTATTCTAGAGACTTTATACATTTAAAGCAGCACCACAAAAAGAAAAACACATTTTATATTTGTCTTTTTTTAATTCTAAAACCAAAGGTAGTGACACTAGGAATTAGATACATAGAGCTATCTTCTGGGGAAATACCCAAGTCAAATTAAGATGGAGCAGCAATGGTGAGTGGACATCTTGGTATCCTTGTATACTCTCAGATGACAGGCACTTACCTGTCATTATGGCTGGTGGTGACATCCTAGGGTAGTCATTTGGAGAATACACTGTATTACAGCTTTAATAGGAATACAATATTGGATAGCAGACGGGGGTGCTCTGAAACTCAGAAAACTACTATAATCTCATCTATTCTGTATCCTTTCCCCTTCCACCAATACTTGTTTCCATGACAGAGCTGAGATTCCCGGGTGATTTGTGCGCAATATTAAATATAAATAACATAACATTCCCTAACTGGACAGGAGGTGAATGCTCTAAGGTGAAGAGCAGCCCAAGGCTCAAGGCACCACACCAAATGAGTGTCTTCACATGCCAAAAGAAAGGCTCATGTACTCACAAACATTGTTTCATTTCTGGGATGAAATCCAGCCATCAGCCACAAGTAAAAAAGAGTAAATGACCTAACAAGTAAATACATTAAATAGCTCTAAAACATATAAAACCGTATGTCACCGAAAACACAAGTGGTGTGCATTTCAAAATAACCCATCACAAACAATGTCTACCCATTTTATCTCTTGGAAGCCTACTGAAATCACAGATGCAGATCAAAAAACATGATTCTATGATCCAGGTTAAGCAGCATCAGAACTAAGTGTAAGGGCGCAAGTGGTGTAATTTTCAGGCCACAGGAACGAATTAGGGTAGAACCCACCCCCTTACCTAATTTACAAGTTGATCAAATAAAGCACTAAGTTTGGTGAGAGAATAGCCTATTATTTATTAACTAAAAGACTATTACGTTTATGGCGTGTCCTATATAAATGATCAGCAACAAAGTACTCCTAGATAATTGAACAAACAGGAAGCAACCTGGATGTTTGATACAGCAATCATTTAGAGAACTACAACATTCAGCACAAAAATTATTTACTATCAGTTTCAATCTAGACCTCGCAAGCTAGCACTAGAACAGCAAGTACAAGAAAAAAGTAAATGAGTAAAATGTTCTAGGTAGTGAGGTTTACCTAGGTTTACACCCCCATGTCCTCAGATAGATATTCTATCACCTGCAAGATTACTTTAGCATGTCTCAGGAGGCCACACAATGAGAATACATTCTAAGTCACTTCTGGCAGTAAAACGAAATGTTGTCCTTTTAACTCAACAATGTATTTTGGATTAAACATGATCAAATAGCCAGTAACCACTCTGCTCTAAAGTAAAGTATTCTTTGAGAAAGTGGACCATAGTCTCATCTTCTCATCCAAAATGTGTCTTTTCACAGCTGGCTTTATGTACATTACTAAAAGAACACACTGTGGGGCAGGTTTACTTACATTTCACACAAAGCAATGCAGCAAGGCAACTTGATGCGCTGCGTGAAAGGGAAACAGCAAAATGGTGCCATTTTGCAAAGATATGTGACAAAAAGGAGTTTGGCCCAGGCGGACAGAAGTGGGGTAAGGGCCCAAATACTTTGTAAAGAAGAAGGTAACCCACACTTCACTATGTTTTACACCATTCTGTTTTGGGTGAACAGATAAACAAAACTTAATATGTTTATCAAGGCGATTATTTGCGCCAATTTTATTTTTCAAATTTTGTGGAAAAGTTATACGTGTACAGAGAAATCACACTGTCATTTACATAATAACCAACCAAGTTTGAGGTGATTTTAACTACACAAAACATAAATTTAAACACATAAACAATATGAAAACAGTGAGAGAAAAAAGTTTTTTGTTTACAACAAGGTGAACATATATCATAAACGGGGGGAGGGAAAGATGTCAAATTGTTCTTTCAAAATTATCAACAAACGCAATTAAGCAAACATATTTCTAACCAAAAGCAATTATTGCCCAAGGAGCAGCCTTTAAGTGAATCTGCATGAAAACAAAATAACCTCTCGGAAACAATGTTTAAAAGGCTATAAATTCCCAAGTATTTTTTACGTATTTCCAAACTTAGGACGTCACTTAAAGGCTGCTCCTTGGGCAATAATTGCTTTTGGTTCGAAATATGTTTGCTTAGTTGCGTTTGTTGATAATTTTGAAAGAACAATTTGACATCTTTCCCTCCCCCCGTTTATGATATATGTTCACCTTGTTGTAAACAAAAAACTTTTTTCTCTCACTGTTTTCATATTGTTTATGTGTTTAAATTTATGTTTTGTGTAGTTAAAATCACCTCAAACTTGGTTGGTTATTATGTAAATGACAGTGTGATTTCTCTGTACACGTATAACTTTTCCACAAAATTTGAAAAATAAAATTGGCGCAAATAATCGCCTTGATAAACATATTAAGTTTTGTTTATCTGTTCACCCAAAACAGAATGGTGTAAAACATAGTGAAGTGTGGGTTACCTTCTTCTTTACAAAGTATTTTGCAAAGATATGCACATTCCTTTTGTCTCCTAGCACTGGTGCACTGTGTGCTGCCTAGCGCCTAAACAGGCACAATTGTGCCATGGTACCTGCAATATGCAGATTTTTTTTTTTGCTGGAAAGAACAACTACATGCACAAAAACAATCATTACATTTCTGTGCAAAAGGGAAATAATGGGGAGAAATAAATATATTTCTCTGTGCTGTACCTCACTGGGAAAGGAGTATCATTTTGAAGCATTGCCAGATTTTCAAGTCTTAGTAAGTCTGGAAATGGACTCAAATCCCTGGATGGATGCATGGGAACGCCCATGCTCCACTTATGGAACGTTTTCCCAAAGCACCAAAGCACCTTTGCTTTCGAAGCCACACAAAGGTGCTTTGCATAGCTTCGTAAATCCTAAATAAGGACTTACGTTGCCTTGTGACTAATTACATCATATAAGGACATCACAAGTTCCTACTAAATCTGGGCCCGGGTTTTCGAATATGATGAGTCCATCAAAGTCCATGGAGTAAATTTCTCACAAGATCGAAGAAGCTAATCATGCCTTACTGACAGGAACATCTCCCAAGTTAGGTTGAAGGACATCAACTTTGTTTGTCCACTTACAGGAGATTTGCAGGAACAATGCAAGGATTTTTACAATGTTAGACTGCCACAGGGCAAACCATATATCTAACTTGCATGGGCAAACTGTCACCTACTATGTGCAACAAATATTCTTGCTCTACAACCGCCTCTCTAAACAACCATCAAAAACATGGTTTCTCAGAACAAATCCTCCTTTTTTAGGTTTTATATGGAGGTGGTTGCAGCATTAATGGGAACCATACTGTATACTAAACTTACTTCAAGGGTTTGAGCTAGCCTTCTTCAGCCTTTGGCTTCTTTTGCTCCAGAAAAGTCAACCCTGGCTAGAGACAATGTCAGCCACATATTTGAGTATTTCAATCTCACAGTTTTTCTATTGGCTGTTTAGGGGTGTCTTTTGCCTCCATTAGTATGCATGAAGAAAATTGTTATAGTCAGTGAAAGTAGACTGGGAACGTGTCCTGATTAACGCGTCTGAAAAATGTATGCAATAGAAAGAAAGCAACCCTTTTTTCTGTACCATCCACTTTTTCAGATGATTTTCTCTGAGCTCAAATCCCAGGACAGCAGCAAACATTGGTAAGGACAACAGTTTCACATACAAATATCACATCAATTAGCAGTGCCAATGCTTCTTTCTCCATGGACATCAGCAGAGTATTCCTATGTAAAAGGCTCTCTTTTAGGCAGACACTGGTATATCTTCTGAAAAGGGAAAAGGCTAACAAGTCACCTGAAGAACATGGAATAGAAACATTTCAAAAAATTTTGGCGAGTGCTCATTAAAAGAAAATACATTTGTTTTTAGCCTTTGCCTCCTCATCTACATACATTTAGACCACACTTCCTCTGGAGTTTACTTTAGACTGTGACAGGACTTGTTGTTTGTCGCAATTTTCACTATCTACATAACAAGTGTTCAGATAGAGGACATATTTGTGTATTCCTTGCTTTTTAGTAGAGGTGCTGATGAAGATTTGATGGGATAGGTATATCTGTAGGTTCAGCCTTGACTGTTGGCAGAGGTGCAGATGGAGGACCTGGACTCAGTGTTCTGTTAGTCTCTTCCTTTACCGTAAGTGGAGGTGCCATGGGAGTAGCTAGGATAGGTGTCTTTGTAGTCTTTTCCTTTGCTGTTGGCAGAGGTGTCGAAGGAGGAGTTGGGAAAGGCGCCCTGATAGTTTCCTCCTTAGGTGCTGGTGGAGGGACCAATAAAGAAGTCTGAATAGTTGTCCTGGTAGTCTCCTCCTTGACTGTTAATGGAGGTCCCAAAAATGGAGACATGGGTGGTGTCTTGGAAGTCTCTTCCTTGACAGTTGGCAAAGGTGTTAATGGAGGAGTTGGGATGGGAGTCTTTATGGTTTCTTCCTTGACTGTTGGTGGCGAGACTGATAAAGGAGAAAGAGGAGGTGTCTTGATAGGCTGTTCCTTGCCTATTGCTGGAACCGCAGATGGGGGAGCGGAAATAGACAAAGTAGTAATCTCTTCCTTAATTGTTAGTGGTGATGCCGGAGGATACGTAGTAGCAGTAGACTTAAAGATAAATGTAGCAGCTTTTAGGACAACAGGCCGGGAAGTAACGTTAGGTGCCTCCAATATCTCCCTCTCCACATTCCTATTAACATTGTTTTTGGCTGTTACTTCAGAATAGATTTTACTTGTGGGCTGTTTTTTCTCCATTGTGCCCCACCTACCTCCATCCTCTTTTTCTAAATTGTCATACGCTTCTTTATTTACACTCTTGACCTTTGGTTTAGAAGCTGGTACATGTTGCATATTGAAGTTTTCAGGCAAGCTTCTCTCCATCTCAGAGTTATTGTCTTTAGGCTGGTGAGTACATCTCTGGTTGACCCGATGCTTTACAAGCTGCGACTTCTGACTAAACGTCTTTCCACACACACCACAGGCATAGGGTCTAGTGTGGACATTATAATGTGCTTGAAGTACTCGCTTTAGATGAAAGCTCTTACCACATATCTTGCAAGTAAATGGTTTCTCGATTGATGACTTAAGCTCATTATCAAGATCAGCACACATGTGTATTTTCTGGTGCGCTAAAAAATCTGATTTTAGACGATAGCTTTTATCACACTGAGTGCAGAAAAAACGTTTCTGGGGTCGTGTTAGGAGACCAGTCTTCGGGTTAATTTTACTATGTATTCTCTGGTGGCTTCGAAGATCTGACTTTAGGCTAAAGCTCTTATCACAATGTGCACAGTGAAACAGTCTCTGAGTTAGTGCTGAGTTTGTCTCATTCTTAGCATGTTGGTGGACTTTCTGATGATTTAAAAGGTCCGACTTCAGGATAAAACTCTCCTTACACTGTGTGCAAGAAAATGAACTCTGGGTCCTGCTGCCTACCTCAGGGATAGATTTTCTGTGAGTTCTCTGGTGATTTACAAATTTTAACTGTGAACTAAAGCTCTTGTCACACTGTGTGCAGGAAAACAATGTCTGAACTGGTGATATTTCCCTGTTATTGTTAGCATTTAGGTGTGTTGCCTCGTGATTAAAATGATCTGACCTTAGACTAAAGCTCTCTTTACGCTGCACACAGGAAACTGGATTTTGGCTTAGTGTAGGGGGACTCAGGTCAGCGGTTCTGTGGCTTCTTTGGTGACTTATAAACTTTGATTGCAGAGTAAAGCTCTTATCACACTTTGTGCAGGCAAAAAGTGTCTGGGCTGGTGTCAGTTCAATGTCAGGGTTAGCATTCGGGTGTGTTCTCTGGTGATTTAAAAGTTCTGAGGTTAGAAAAACATTTGTCTCGCACTGTGGGACAGACAGTGAACTCTGGATAAATGTTTTGATGCTTGTCTCAGGGATAGCTTTTCTGTGAGTTCTCTGGTGATTTATAAACTTTGACTGTAAACTAAATCTCTTGTCACACTGTGTACAAGAAAACAGTGTCTGAATTGGTGTCACCTCACTGTTAGGGGCAGATTTTGTGTGTGTTTTCTGGTGTTTGAAAAGTTGTGACCTTAGACTAAATTTCTGCTCACACTGGACACAGGAAAAGAGGTTCAGGCTTTGTGCAGAGTCACTGTTGGGGTTAGCGGGCCTATGGATTCTCTGGTGACTTATAAATTTTGACTGCAAACTAAAGCTCTTGTCACACTGTGTACAGGAAAACAGTTCCTGGGTTTCAGTCATTTCACAGTTAGGATCAGCATTCAAGTGTGTTCTCTGGTGATTTAAAAGTTCTGATCTTAGACTAAATTTCTGCTCACACTGCATGCAGGAAAATAACTTTTGGCTTGGAGTCGGGTCAATATCTGTGTCAAGGGGCCTATGGATTCTTTGGTGACTTATAAATTTTGATTGCAAACTGAAGCTCTTGTCACACTGTGTACAGGAAAACAGTGACTGTGTTTCATTCATTTCACTGTTAGGTTCAGCATTTGAGTGTGTTTTCTGGTGATTTAAAAGTTCTGACTTTAGACTAAATTCCTGCTCACACTGCGCACAGGAAAATAGTTTTTGCCTTGGTGACAGGTCACTGTCTGGGTCAGGTGGCCTATGGATTCTCTGGTGACTTATAAATTTTGACTGTAAACTAAAGTTCTTGTCACACTGTGTGCAGGAAAACAGTGTCTGAGCTGGTGCTATTTCATTATTAGGGCTAGCATTCAAATGTGTTCGCTGGTGATTTAAAAGGTCTGATTTTAGACGAAAGCCCTGCTCACACTGCATACAGGGAAACAGCTTTTGGATTACTGCCATTTCACTTCCAGGGTCATCGGGCATATGGATTCGCTGATGTCTTTTAAATTTTGATTGTAAACTAAATCTCTTGTTACACTGTGTACAGGAAAACCGTGCCTGAGTTTCAGTAATTTTACTGTTAAATTCACCATTCTTGTGTAGTGCCTGGTGATTTAAAAGTTGGGACTTTCGACTAAAGCTCTTTTCACAGTGGGTGCAAAAAAATGAACCTGGGTTTGGAGTTATGTCTTCTGTCTCGGGGATCTCTTTCCTATGGGTCCTCAGGTGATTTATAAATTTTGACTGTAAACTAAAGCTCTTGTCACATCGTGTACAAGAAAACTGTGTCTGGGATTCAGTAATTTCACTGTCATGATTAGCATTTGGGTGGGTTATCTGGTGATTTAAAAGTTCTGACATTAGACAAAAGCTGCGGTCACACTTTGTGCAGGAAAATGGTTTATAGGTTAGAGCCGGGTCACTCTCAGGATCAACGTGCCAGTGATCTCTCTGGTGACTAAGAAGATTGGACTTGAAGCTAAAACTCTCACCACACTGTGTGCAGATGAAACTTTTTTCGCTTTGTAGATTGTCTACGTGTGTTCTCTCATGCCGCTGGAAATTGCCCTTCTGATTGAAACTCTTTTCACAATACGAGCAGGTGTATGGTTTCTCTCCGGTGTGTATTCTCATGTGCAAAACTAGGCGGTTCTTCTGACAGAAGACCTTTTTACACTCAGTACATGGAAATGCCTGCTCGCCGGAGTGAACAAGCTGGTGGTGTCTTAGAAGCTTCCTCTTCGCACTAAAGCACTCGCCACAATCTGGACAGGAAAACTGCCTTTCCCCACCATGAGTCCTTTGATGATTCAACAGATGGGCCTTCAAAGTGAAGCTTTTGCCACACAATGTACAAGGAAATGGTTTATCTTCAGCGTGGATTTTCTTTTGCAACATACAATTTTCCATTTGAGCCTCATCGTCTGTGCACAGTTCTCCATCATTCTCTTTCATATTTCAAGTAATTTGTGGGTCAACTGCAAAATGAAAAACAGCAGAAATGTTACATTGTAACTCAATGTCAAAATGGGAACCATCATGAAGAGAATGATGAAAAACATACAAATTCAGGTTTAGATAGTGAAAAGGAAATTTTTGTATTGGCTTAAAACACAACTACAAATGTGGCTTACTAATCTTGGTTACATTCAGAAAGTGATTAGGCAAGCACATGTGAAACAGCCATCTTGTACTGGACTACGTGAGATTAGAAATGGAGCAAGACACCCTGAACATGCAATATCCAAAAGAAAATATCTAAGGCCAAACCAATGAAAGGCTAATTGAGACATTCCAATACTTGTAAACAATCTGGGTACTACTCCAACAGGGAAGTAATAGGACCGCCCATCAATGAACAAGTACATTAAGCAACAACAGCTCAAGCAAGGGCACATTGATAAAAAAATTCCACTGTTCTTGACATTTGCAAAGTGCGCAATTTACCACTGGTATGTGATCTCAGCGCTTTTAGTACTCTGGAAATGGCTTTACAAAGGTGACAAGACCGGAGTCTGGTTCAGGGTGTTGAGATGTGCTGTAAGAAGATGGGAGTCTGAGCAAACCTCTTTTAGGCAACTGTGTCAACTTTAATGACTTGTGAGTGTAAGTTCTTGGTCTTTTGTGAGACTGTAGGAGAGTGCCAAATACCTTATGGATCATCTTGTTCTGAACATATGTTCACTGTCTGACAGATTTATCTGTGTAAAAAGCTGGTGACAAATGCTATTAGGTGGCATTAAAGGCAATTCATTGCACATTTGACCTTTGTTGATGTATGTTTCGAGTTAAGTTTAAATGTGTTTTGGTGTTGAGTAGTGCGTGCTGTGTTGTGTCACACACCCACCAACATAGTATATTTATGCTGTTTCTATGTGAAACTTGCTGTATAGTTTGTACTGTTAGATGCTGTTCATGTGATTATAGATGTGTCTGTACAGCGATACCCAACTATATGGCATAATAGTGTTGTGTTGGTGTATGTGCAATCTCTATCTGCGATGCACTTTTGGGTTTCATATGTCTGACATACAAATGGGATTAAACATGTTGTTGTGAGCATAGTTATACCCCTCTATATGACGTAAACGTGCTACATGTGCAGCGTTGTGTTTCACATTCCCTGCTGAGAGCAATGCGAACAATCCACGCGTCATAGTGCTGAAATGAACGAGGTTATCATTTAGTTGTAAAAGTAATTGAAGAACAACCAAATATACTACTATCCCTTTCACAGGAGGAAAGTACATGGGGAAACATTCAATGAACAGCCAATTGGTCAGCCGGCAATGGAAAAAAAAATGTATGCATTACTCAAATTGTCCACTTCTCATAATGTGCATTTGGTAGCTATTCTTATTATGAAAAGTACAAAAAAGTGCACTAGTCACTTAAGCCCGCATTGTCCATCTTTGGTCAATGCAACGGGGTACAGCAAACACGTAATATAAATCTAAAACTGATTACCACCAAGGTTTTTTTCTCATGGAATATATGATGCTCTCGGTTCTTTACCCAGCACTTATGTTGCCCAAAAACCCCGTCAAAGATCTAAGGGCCAAATTTAGCAGTGAGGGCATCAGCATTCAACGGTAGGCAGTTTATCCATTTGACTTCAAATTTACTGAAATAACAATGATCAACTGCTTTTGTGGTTCTGCTGATGACAATACTCAGTGACCTGGTTGTGCAACACGCATAACTGTGATGACAGAAGATTTCTTTTATAACATTTTATTTTTGTAGTGATTGGAACAAAAAGGTCCCATTTTAGGTGTTATACTGTGATTGCAGTTTTCAGGAATTTGATAAAACAGGTTCAGCATTCACAGCACTGTTTTTACACTGGTATAAGAATAAGGGAAGCATGTGGTCACAACCCCTTCCTTTCCCCGGATATGTAACCTGAGGCACTAAAAGGCATGCTAATTGTAAGATACTGGGGTAATACTTCCAGTGTAGTCAGGTCACATATTTTCAAGACATTGGACTAGGTTGGAGCTCTTTGGCGATACACTTTCAATATTAAAACACAGCAAGGGAACACAATTTATACTAATAAAGGTTTTCATTTTTATTAAGCTTTTGTGCATGTTTGTCAAGTCGAGACTCATTCCTACAGTGAAAACTGGCAACAATGATATTAAAGTAATAGACTACATTCGCACAGAATTGAAATCATATTTTCACTGCACAACACTTATTAGTTGGGTGGCAAGTCCCTTTTACCAGGAGTCCCTCTTCCCACCCTCCGTCCTTAGAGGGACTCATTATAGGTATCTTTGTTCCACGGGAGAGAGAATCACAACTTTGAACATGGCAGTGGTGTGCTACAGCTCAGCTTCCACTTGCAGTCAACATTCATTTTGAGTCTGCACGGCAACCTTTATTAAAACATCATTCAACAACCGACTTCTCTTTCCATTGAAATAATACACGAGGGGCAGAAACGAGACTGAAGGTCAAGCACATGCGAATGAATCCACGACCCCTCAAGCCCCACTAGTCTTGGGGGCTCATTGAGGGCATTTCATTCGGCTGAAGCTCCTAGAACAAAACAGGCACTGACAAAGCCAATAGGTCTCGTCTATGCAGGAGCAACTGGCTTTGGTAATGTGTTGTAGCCATATACACCAGTGTGGCAGCTGTTCAGCACAGCTAATAGTTAGTGGTGTGGGGTGGACTGATGTAGACTGGAGAGGGGAAGATTGGGGTAAAGTGGAGTAAGGCAGATTGAGGTAGAGTGGGGTATACTGTAGTGAAGTAAAGTGTGGTAGATTGGAGTTGCATGGGGTAGGATGGAGTTGAGTGGGGTGGAGTAGATGGTCGTTAGCTAGATTGGAGAGGGGGAGTGGGGTGGAGTGGGGCAGATTGGAATGGGGTAGACTGGGACAGATTGGATTGGAGTGCACTAGATTGGAGTTGGGACTGAGGCAAATTAGAGAGGAGTGGGGTAGATTAGAGTGGGTTGGGGTAGATTTGAGTGAGGTACAGTAAAATGGAGTAGATTGGGGTAGAGTGGAGCAGGGTACATTGGAGTGGAGTGGGTGGATTGGGCTACAGTGGAATGGAGTCAGGTAAAGTGGGGTAAATTGGGTGGATTGGTGTGGTAGATTGGAATGGAGTGGGGTAGATTAATTTAAAGTGGGTGGACTGGGGTAGAATGGTGTAGATTGGAGTGGGTTAGATTATAAATGGAGTTGAGTGGGGCAAATTAGGGTGGAATGGAGTGGGATAGTATGGAGTGGTAGAGTGAAGTTGGGTAGAATGGAGTGGGGTAGATTTGAGTGAGGTAGATTGGAGGGGTAGAGTGAAGTCGGGTAGATTGGGCTTGAGTGGGGTAGACTGGAGTAGAATTGAGTAGATTGCAGGGGCAGCTCCTCCGCTAAGGTGGAGGAGCGTCGCCCTACTGTTTTAAAGCTGTGCAAAGTAAAAATAAAATGAAAATAACGTAACGTCCATTATTATCATTTTATTTTTAGTACTGCAGTTGCACTGTAGTGCAGCCAGGTTCAGGGCTGGGAGGCCTCCCCTGACGTCGAGGACGGAAGAGGAGTAGTGGCTGCACCTTAAGTGCAGATGAAAAACAGTCATGAGCACCTTGCATTTTCTCCACAGGGTGTATTATGCAGCCGTAGTAGAGAACATGATCAGCCTCCATGTCCCCGTCTGAGCGCCGAGTCACCGCGCTCAGACCAATCACAACGCTGCTTAACTCAGCGTTGTGAGGGGTCAGGGGAGAAAGGGAGCTTCCTGGTTCCTGCTCCGAGGAGAGGTGGCGGCTGGCAACAGCAATCACCAGGTAAGTTTGCTTTGCTCTCTTAATTTTTTCCTACCTTCCTCCCACCCTCCCCTGACACTGTTCCCTACCAGCCACCACTGGTAGACTGGAGTGGGGCAGATTGGAGTGGCATGGGTTAGACTGGGGTGGACTAGGGAAGATTGGAGTAGGGTGGATTGGGGTAGACTGGAGTGGGTTCATTGGAGTGCAGTTGAGTTGATTCGGCTAGAGTGGCGGGTAGAGTTGAGTGTAGTGGGGTAGACTGGAGTGGAGTGTTCTAGATTGGTATAGAGTGGAGTGTGGTAGGTTGGGATAGATTGGAATGGGGTAGACTGGGGTGGGGTAGATTGGGATAGGGAGATTGGAGTGGAGTACACAAGGGTGGGGTAGATTGGGGTTGAGTGGGTTAGATTGGAGTTGTGTAGGGTAGAGTGGGGTAGATTGGAGTTGGGGAGATTGGAGTGGGTAAATTGTGGGGCAGTGGAATGGAATAGACTGGGTCAGAGTGGAGTGGGATAGACTGTGGTAAATTGGAGGGGGTAGATTGTGGCAGTCTTGAGTGGCGTCGATTGGGATAGATTGGAGTAGGGTGGGGTAGATTGGAGACGATTTGAGTGGGGTTGATTGGAATGGGGTAGGTAGGAGCAGGGTAGATTGAATGGGGTAGATTGGGGTGGAGTCAGTAGAATGGGGTAGATTGGAATAGAGTGGGTTAGACTGGGGTAGATCGGAGTGGATGAGGCAGAATGTAGTGGAGTGGGGTAGATTGGAGTTGGTTAGACTAGGGTGCACTGGGGTAGCTTGTGGTATATTGTGTGGATTGGGGTAGATGGTGTGGGGTAGATTGGAGTAGAGTGGAATGGATTGCGGTGGATTGGAGTGGGAAAGGGTAGATTGGAGTGGGATAGATTGGGGTAGATGAGTGGAGTGGGGTTGATTGGAGTGAAGTGGGGTAGATTGGGGTAGCTTAGAGTGGACGGGCTTAGAGTAGAGTGGAGAGGCATAGAGAGTCTTGCAGTGGCAAGCCGTAGAGCTGAGTGGAGCGTCTTAGTATGGAGAGGCATGTCCTAGAGTGGAGTGCAGTGTCGTAGAATGCAGTGGTATAGAGTGGAGGGGCACAGAGTGTCAGAGTGGAGTGGCATACAGTGGAGTAGTGTTGTACAGTGAACTGGTGTAGAGTGGGGTACTGCGGAGTATGCATGGTGTGGTAGCGCACTGCCAATACAGTAACCCATTTTTAATTTAAATGACTATTACATGTGCACAGACAAACATTTACTGCACACAAATGATAATGTGTGAAAATGTCATCACCTAGTGCACTGATGTGTTGGTACTGTATTCAAATATTTGTTTCCACCACGCTTCAGAATTACAAAAAATAAACTTAATTTGTACTTAATTCTGATATATTCTGAGCATAGAAAAGTTCTGTTTTGTGCTAGATAGAAGCCTTTTGTTTTACTAGCAATATCATATAAATTCTCTCACTTTAAAGTCATAGAAAGAAAAGAAAACATCAAGCTCTCTCTAAAGACAAAGCATGATATTTGATCTCTGTCTTTCAATGCACAACAAATGTGGCAAGACAAGAACAAAGTTTTAAGGCCTGTCTATAGAAAATTAGCACTTGGAAGGCTACAGCAGTAAACAAGAGATGCTGCACCGGAAAGACAAACTCAAGCAAGACAGCCTAAAACAAATCAGCCCAGTGAACAGAAAGCAAGCAAATGTAAGTTACAAAGCCAATGGTCAGCATTAGGCAGAATGCATTCCCAGAGAAGCTTTCAGAATGCCCACAAAAAGCCATTGCCAAACAAGACAGCGCAGAGAACTGGTGACAGTGGTCTAAAGCTAATCACTTCAGACTACAAAGAATACTTCTATTGGTCCCGGTGTCACTTTTTCTGGAAGTTTGGAGAGCCCAAGCAGTGGCTGCCACAGTATATGGTTCTGAACTTTGGGGTCATATTCATGTAGAGCCTTTGGGAGTCGCTGAGAATAAATTTTTGAGGGCTGCGTTAAAACTTCCCCAACGTACAACTATAGTCCTTTTTAAAATAGATCTTGATATGCAACTAATTACTGCCAAAGTCAGGCCCAACCCCATTTGGCATTGGCTGAGGATATGGATAACCGACAAGCTGAAACCATATAGGATAGTGCTCAAGGACATCCTTGGTATTTAAGAAAGAGTAGTGTCACTACCATGGCTGGAGAACATTAAACAGGCCCTACATTATCTGGGTCTACCTTTTGGAAACATCCTACATCATCACTTCTTCTTCCATTACATTGGTGAAGCTGGTCTTTTGGAAAATGAAAGGATGAAAATAACTCAATCATTGTATCACTGTAGATTGACTGACCATTTCTCAGAGCTACAGCTTGCACCGAAATATGAGATGTTCCTCGAGTAAATTGCCCCCTCGAGTAAATTTCCCCCTTCCACCATTTACATTTACATAAGATTCAGACTGGGAACTTTACAGCTTGCAACCTTCACTGGTAAATGGAGGCACCCACTAGCAGGTTGCGTGCTATACCCTGCGTGCAGGGAGACTGATGAACATCTCTTATTCTTCTACCCATTGTACGCAAGACAACGTAGGCCATGGCCTGTGCTCTTTTGCAGACCACTGGGAATTCAGTAATATAAAATGGCTCTGAGAATTTGTAGGTCTGATACTAGGCCGGTTATTGTTTTTTTCCATTTCTAAATATCTTGAATCAACATGGCCAATTCGTACCAAGACTGTATCCAAAGTGGCATCTAACTGTAACTGTGTCTGAAGTTCAGAGTAGTCTTGAATGCAGGCCTCTGTTACTGTTCCAGTTATTAACACTTACTGTACTTGATTATTCTAATATTGTGGGGACCACTATTATTATTTCTGGCGACAGCTCTCCACTATTGTTGATGCTCTTTTTAGTTAAAAGACGGAAAAAATGTGTTGTATTAATTCGTACTTTTCAACACACTAAAGTATTTTATTACATTTGTACTGTATGCAAGATTTTTATGTAAAATGTTTATAATTGCATTTCTATCGAAGTCTTTTTGGTCCTAAATCTTAGTTGCTTGAAACGTTGCTTAGTAGGAATAAATTAAAACTATAATGTTTACTGTGCTGATGTTGCTTTTAAAGTCGTTAACCGAAATTAGGGGCCAGATGCACAATCGTTCTTAGCAGTCACAAACGGAAAATCTGGACGTTTGCGATCGCTTAAAGGGTTGTATGTACAAACCCTATGCCAGTCGGAAACCTAAAACCGACTTGCAAAATAGGGTTTGTGAGTTGCTATTGGGAAGATGTTGGAAATGGCCCTTTTTGCAGGGTTAGCCCCAAACTTTTCGCTTTTTCCTCCTATTTTTCCCTGACCTGTGTGTGTTGGTTTTAGGACTCTGGGCACTTTACCACTGCTAAAGTGCATATGCTCTCTGTGTAAATTGTGTTATGGATTAGTGTTTCCATGATTGGATATTTGATTTACCTGTTAGCCCCTAGTAAAGTGCACTGCATGTGCCGGGGCCTGTGAATCGAATGCTACACGGGGGCCTGCAGCACTGGTTGAGCCACCCCGTGAGTAGCCCTGAAAACAGTAACTCAGACCTGCTATTGAAGAGTCTGCGCGCAGTTGGTAACTGCCATGTAGACATGGCCAGTGCACACACTGGCCAGTCCCTGACCTTCCCTTTTCTTACATGTTAGACACCCCTAAGGTAGGCCCAAGGTACCCCTGTGGGCAAGGTGCAGTGTACGTGAAAGGTAGGACATGCCCTGGTGTGTGTGACATGTCCTAATAGTGAAATACAGCCAATTTCGTTTTTCACTATTGCAAGGCTACCAGTTCCCCATAGGATAGAATGGGAGGTTTGTTTATAACATCTTCTAAACATAACTGGCCCCGGGAATTCGGTAAGAAAATAGAATTTGGTATGCCTGAACTCAGAATCTAAAGATGCACCTTTTAGTGAAGGTGATTTTTACATTCTGTGTTTGAAAATACCACTTTTAGTAAGTGGGCATTTTCTTGCTCAGTCATACCGTATGCCTCTGCTGGAATGTGGATTGCCTGTATGGGTTTTGGAAGACTGAAGGCTGGGGAGCCAGAGGAGCTCCAGATGGCCTAGTTAGGTCAGGAAAGGACTGATTAGACCTGAGCTGTGATGGAGGGGAAGAGATTTCCTTGCACCTCAAAGGGCCTGGTCTGCCTCTGACAATGCCGTCTTCACCTCCTGCTAGGAAATTACACCAGAGAAGGCAGAACTGGTTCTGGCCGGGCACAGAGATCCTCTGCCTAAAAGATCAAAGGATTTTTAGATACAAATGCTGGGTCCCAGACCCCTGAACTTTAGAACTCATCTGGATCAAGAAGACTGCCAAGAAGGAGAGCCAGAGAAACTGCGAAAAAGAACGACTGCTTTGCTGGGTGCTTTGCTGGGCTGACCTGCAGTGGCTGCTGCCGTCTTTGGCAGTGAAAGGCCTGGACTGGACTTTCTGCAACCTAATTTGTGAGTCTCTCCAAGGGCTTGAGGTAGAGCTTGGCCCCTGTTCACAAAGTCTCAGGAACAGCTAAGACTTCAAGTTCTTCGACCCGCAGCACTGGGGACTGTGTGTTTTGTGCTGCAACCCGAAGAACACCAACTCGTCTACGACACTCCGTGTCCTGAAGGCACTGCAGAGGGCATCGCACCGCAACCCTGGTGTCACCGACGCCGCCTGTTGACGCCGCCGCCACCGAGCCGCTGTTTGCACCGCGACCTGTGGGCACCACACTCCGCACCGCCCGCATCATGCGAAGCTTTGGCCCCGCAGAGAGCACCGCCGCAACGCGACCCTGGTCTCACTGACAACGTCTGTTGATGCCGCCAACGACCCGCTGCTTGCACCACTACCTGTGGGCACCGCACTCCGCACCTTCTTGCTTCACGAGGACGCCTTGGCCAGCCTGACGCCGCCACTTCCTGCCAAAATCAATGCCACTGCTTGCACCGTGGTTCAAGGGCACCGCTCATAAGTTTCACAATGCACCGCCCTCATCCCGAAACTGCAGCCTTTTCCTACAGACACCATTGACGCCAATTTGTCAGCCGACTACAGCGCTTCAGCAGCGACAGCGCCGCTGCTTGCACCATGGCCTGCTAGCACCGTGACGAGCACCAGCTCCATCTCGCACTGCGACCCTGGTCTCACTGACAACGCCATCTGATGCCGCCACCGGGCCGCTGCTCACACCGCGACCTGGGAGCACCACAGCGCTCGACACCTGTTGGCGCCAGCACTCCGGATCCCATCAGAAAGGAGCTCGAGCTGCAACGTGCGTGACTTCAAGGGCCCAATTGCCCTGCATCTCTGAAAGGTACTGTTTGAGGGTCTTTCCGACTCAGTAGTTGGCCTGTGACCCCGCGGTCAGCCAGAACTGTTTTTGGATTTGTTGTTCACGTTGCTGGGATAGCCCGGGACGGAGCTATCGTCATCAAGGAACTATTTTTAAAAGCATATTTTGATAACTGAAGATTTTAAAGTATAGTATTGTGGAATTTTATCGTATTTGGTCTTGTCTTAAGTGTATAAAAATTAGATCGTTTTCTAAACTGGTGTGGTGTCCTTATATAGTGTGTACACTGTTGCTTATGTGCAAATGCTTTACACACTGCCTCTAAGATAAGCCTGGCGCTCGTGCCAAGCTACCAAGGGGGGAGCAGCGGTTAGTTTAGAAGTGTAACTCCCTTATCCTAACTAGAGTGGTGGTTTCTGCCTTGCTTTAGCACAAGTTTCAGCTAGCCAGATATCCCATTTCTAACAGAAGGGACATGCCAAGGGCGTCCCTTCCTAATAGTGACTCGCAGGGGAATGTACGATTGTTTTGCGACTGCATTTGCGGTGGTAAATAATCACAATTTACCACCTACTTCAAGTAGGTGGTAAGCCAGTCACAAACGAGAAGGTGTCCCCAGGGGACCCCTTCCCCTTTGTGAATATATGCGCAAATATTTTTTAAGCGCAGGCAGTGGTCCCAGGGACCACTGCATTCCCTTAAAAAATTAAAAGAAAGCTTTGCATTTTATTCTTTTAAATGCATCCCATTTTCAATTAAGGAAAAAGTCTGCATTTGAACAAAAAAAAAGTTGCTTTATTTAAAAAGCAAACACAGACATGGTGGTCTGCTATCCACAGCAGGCCACCATCCTCGCGATTGTAGCCCATTCCCAATGGGTCACAAATTGCTACCTACCTACCTCATGAATATTAATGAGGTAGCTCATTTGCGACCCCATTGGCAATCACTAAATGTGTCTGAGACACAGTGGTACATTTCAATTTGCGAGACGCATAAAATCGCAATGTTCGACCCTCAATACACAGAATGGTCGTACATCTGGCCCAAAGTGTTTTAAGATTGAGTGCCTGACTACAAGGGTATGTTTCTTTTTAGTCCTCTTTGGAAAGGAGAGGATTTGGAAGAGAAATGCTACGACTGTATGCCTTTTTAAAATATCAAGTTAATTAAATTGGATTCAACAGTACTAAGCATTTTTGGAAACCTGTATTAGGTTGTGTTATAGAACTGCCTCATTTGGAGACTCACTTGCTCACCCTTCTCATTTATGTGTAACATTCTTCCATAAAGAAAGCTAAATGATTTTCTGGGAGTCAGTTCAAGTACATTTTCCATGTTATTTCTTCTGATTCCTTGGCCACTATGTGACAGGCTATGTGGAAAAGACCAAAATAGCCCTTTGCCAACAAACAGTGCATCCAGACCTGTATGATGCACCTTCACTCTGTTGGTGTATCGTTTACTGTGGAGCTGTGGCGATCTAGGCAGGGATCCAGCAGACATGTGTCTTACATGATGCTATTTATTATGTGATGTTTAATGTACTGGCAATGGCATAGTAGACTTATAAGGTCTTGTGGTAGCTGAGCTACGCAGGTGGCCATTTTTACTTATACCAAGGCCACCACCATTCAATTCAGGTTCTAATGTGCCCGACTAAAAATTGTGTTAGGGTACAGTTTTTAGTTTTAGCTAAAAAATGACATGGCCTCCAAAGGAGCCAAGAAGAATGGTAACATGGGAGGCAAACAGATGTTGTCACTTATGCTCATTAGATGTGAACCATGAAGACTACCTCCACATTGAAGTGAGCATTGGCATCACGGGCACCACTAGTGAGTCACTGCACCTTCGTTGCTGCCAGTCATAATTTTTCCAAAAGGCAATTGTAATCCAAATGTATCCATCTGCGGCATATATCATTGGTTGTAAGCAGCATTCGGGTGGTAGATAACTCCTGCTTGTACTTTGTCTTCCTCCATGTTGTTACCCGAGTACAACGAAGCAAAGAATTTTACCGCTAAATAGTCTGCAAGGCATTAGTCTTGTTAAGTAAACTGGCGCAGGACTTTGGGGAGGGGTTGAAGCATATGCATGGTACATTATCATCTGACATTTTAAGTCATGTGTAAACCATCATGTTTAATTTTTGTTAACATATCCATTTGTAAAGTATGAAAGGAATAAGAAAAATCTTACAATATTCAACTGCAATAAATGTCCTGATTTAAGACTTTCTATAGACTAGCTTTACAAACACTACCTAAAAAAAGCCTGAGTGCGTGTTCAAAAAAGGTAGTGTTCATTTTGTTTGTTTTTCTGACTTCCAACGTAGATATACCATAACGTACATACACATCACTAAAATGACAATATACAATTTCAAGTTCAAAGTTTAATTTGTTTGGACAGTCTTTAAAACATAAAATATGCATAATTGGAAGATAGTACTCCCCCTCCACAGGAAACCTCGCACCCCCTTCAACTCCGCCCCAGCAACTACCCTCGGACCCCGACTCTGCTCTGCTCAACGCAAAACGTTCTACAATTAACTCTAATACTTCTAACTTCCAGTCTGCTGTATACATCCTCCAACCATAGAACAGAAACACAGAATTTCTAGGCCAAAATTGCTTTAAAGAACTTTGCAAGAGCGCAAGCAATGTTGACAAATTCCATGTTTGTCAAAAGTGCCAGTGCATCATCCCGATACAATACATTGTTTTTTTTTTAAATGGTTGTAAAAATACACAATCCTATAAAAAGGCAAGCAATCTAATAAATGATGAACATTAAAATGGTAAAATCCTAAGTCGCACGTACAGATATTCTCGGCAATCACAATTACGTTAAACTTTTCCAATCTTAAATAACGCACATTCAAGGCAAGCCAGAATTTCATAAGTAATAAGTGTAACTGGGCATTGGGCAAATCAGCAATATATGCGAATACCCTCTAATTACCCCAGGAATCAAACGTATAATTTGCTATCTGTTTGCTCCTTACATACCTACGTCAGACAATCTTGACTCTTTTTTGGAAGCTCTTTTCAAGGCAACTTTTGTAAGCAGAATAGGCCTCTGCCAATTTGAACTGTTCCAAATTTAAAGCAGACACAATTTTCCCTAATCTATTCTTAGCATGCACCGCCCATCATCAGTCACTCTTTACAATTTTCTTAGCACACAGCCACAATACCTTTAGTGCCTCCGAGGTCCAAATTTTATCCCCAAACCTCAGGGTTGATTTATAGGCCAAGAAATTCCAAGCCTGTAAATCCCCTTCCAATGTTATCACCTAAACCATCGAACTGTTGGCCAGGCCAAACAGTTTTTTCAAACATTTGCCCTCCCTCTTCTCCCAACTTGTCTCAGAGCTTAAGGCCACTATCTCCCCCCATACAAACATTCAGAGGGCACCATTGCACTATAAGCAGCTAAAAGCGGAGACCACGAGGGACCACCAAATAGGTTCTTAAAACAACCATTCCCCCTGTAGTTAAGACTTCCCCTATCTCCACAGTTTCTTTATATAGGGAACAATTCAGTTTCTTGGTTGATGACATTCCTAGATATTTATACGATGTAACCACCTCCACCTTCCTATCCCCTAATGACCGTTAAAACAAGAAAAAAAATCCCAAACATAATAATTTTAGGTTTTTTCCAGTTGACCAGTTTATTTGCCTCACAATAGTTAATAAATCTAAGCAATTTTCGCTGAAGGTCTACTTGGATCAAATGTAAAATGGGCAGGATCATCTAAGTGAAGTATGTCAATCCCCCAGTTTTGGCAAGAAGGATTTGGTATTGGCTAAGATACTTGGGAGTTGGGAGACCTGCAAGAAACAAAAAAAACAGTGTAGGGGCCAAAAGACATCCCTACCTCAGCCCATTATCTAAGGGGATTGTTTTTGAAAAGGCACGGTTTAGGTAGAGCTCTACCTGGGCCTAATTCCGTAAATGAAGTTCCTGGAGTATTGCTAATAAACTAGGGGGGGGGGGGGATAGAAAGTTGACTCAACTTTTTCCACAAGATACAACGATCCATTAAATCAAATGCATAAAGAATATCAACAAAACCGCAAAACAAATTCCTTGATGATTCAATCGCTTTTTTATCCAGAGCCCACAAACTGAACCAGTGAACGAGTATTAAGTGCCCTTGCTCGAAGCCCCCCTAGTCCATAGGGACAATATCATTACCCTAATTCCAGTTCTTCAAGGAGATGGGTATTACCTTTGAGTAAAGTTTAGCACATACGTCAAGGGGGCTTATCAAGCGGAAGTTACACAGGTAATTTGTCTCTCGTTTTTAATGTATTGGTTTAATGATTGCAACTTTCTAACTTGGAGGAGATACACCTGTCTTTGTTATAAGTATAAATTCTTTGGAATAGAAGGACATCCACCAAACAGGATTCGACTTTATTACATGCCAGCAGATTATCAGTACCGGCAGCTTTAGTTGACTGTAGGAAAGCTATACGTTTTACATACAAGCATTTGCAATGCAATAGGTCTCGCAATAGCGTGATTTGAGCTATTGGCATTGTAAATGATAATAATTTTAACTTAAGTGTTTACAAAACTTGCAAAAACAAATGGCATTGTCATTTACAGTACCAATAGGCCAAAGCTTCTAAAATGTGAGACCTATTGCATTGCAAATGCTTGATATCTCCTGCCACCTTTCACTGCACATATGCGATTGTTTCAGGAAATACGTGAGACTACGGGGTGGCATGTAAATGTTAAAATGTGACTTTATATGCATGTGTATCTCTATATATACATAGATATATATACACACGCGCATACACTTCACGATTACCCTCTGCAGGAAGCCCCAATTGGTTTTATCTGTGGCACCCGCCCAAAAAATGCAATGTCTAAGAGGCATTATCCCTAGTAGAGACAGTGCAAGTAGTCTATAATACCAGTGACCAAAGTATATTCGTAGCAGCTGGTATTCGCCTATTACCTGTGGGATGTTACACATGGGTCACCCCCACAGAGATGTTAAAATTATACTTTTAATTTCTTTTAGAGAATGAGTGAAAATTAGGCTGCAGGCCCTTTAGGGACCTGTATGCAGACACTATCATCACTACAGAGGTCTACGCACATAAAGGGGATGGTTAATAAAGGCAAAGAGTTTAGCATTTTCTTCTGCGCACATGCACAGGGGACATTTATCTATGGACACGTATCTATGCCCTGAGGTTACAACTGCCCTTTAAACTGATCTGAATTCCTGATTCCTGTCGTCTGTGCGAGGTGCTGGCTATTGTTCCTGGTCCCGAAATTGTTTTGTGAGTATCAGCAGGTAAAGGCACTGTGGGTGTCCTAGAGTGTGAGTGAACGAGAACCAAAATGGTGCATGTTGGGATTTGTATTTCAAGAGAGCGAGTGATGTCATTAGCAGGTCTAAATTATAGTCTATGTTATATGTAACATTGATTTGTTGATTGTAGGGACTGTGCGCATTAATATTAAGCATCGGAGCAGTTTATTTCATGCAAAAATAGTGTAAAGTAGAAATGCAGCACCCGTCTTTATCAGTCATGACGAAATCAACATCCTATTTCTCCAAACAAATCTCCCTTTTCTACTGCAAACCTTATTATTCTTTAACAGAAAAACATATACAAAGAATTGACGTTTCCCTAGTGCAACGCGAGTAGCTTGTCCACTACAATCTTTCACTTTGCTGTTTCTTTTTTGTTCGTATATATTTATTATTTATTTACAGGCAAGGTTTTTCCCTGGGAGAGAAGCCAAGCATATAGAGAAATCCTTAAGATGCTGTAAATCCGCTGAGGTATAAAATGGAAAGTGCTTAGCCTGCCTGTACGGAAATATCTCACGGCGCAGCGGAGGAAGTCAGGGACGCCGGGCACTGTAAATCTCAGGGAGGGAGTTTAGCTTGTTTGTTTACACCTTGATGATGATCTAAAGAGAAGGCCAGTGTGATAGAGGGGGAATCTGCGAGTGCGCCACTGTCCCTCCCACTCGCCACACACCCCCCAGCAGATCACCAAATCAAAACGATAATTCCACCCCCTCCCTCAGTTCTCCCCCACCGCCACTGTGAGCAGATCCGATGCTTTTCGCAAACATTTACAAACAAGCTGGCTCCGTGGAGCCGTCGAGGGAAAGTGAAAGTGCACGATGCGCTCGCTGCCAGCCTCCGGGGACAAGAGATGCGCACGCGTGGACAGCGCGTGCACATCTCCTGTCCACGCGTGCCACCTCCTGTCTCCCTTCGCAGACCAAAGCCACAGCAATAGAGCCTTCGCTAGCGAAGCAGCTGCGCTGCATTCGTAGCGAGACCTAAAAATTGTACTGACACTCTCTCCAAGGACGTCTCTCCTATAAAGGGCCAGGCTCCTTTCCCAGTTACATCTCTAGCTTTATAAATATCACTTGGGTAGGTCACCCGGCGTTTTCAAGAACCATACACCTTATAGGGGGGCTGACCTTGTACAGCCTTCCTGAACTAGCCTCCATAATGTGTTCAAATCCTTCTCCTGAAGAGTGCAAATCATTTAGTCCCAGTTCGACTTATAATAAGCCTGCTTCTTGGCCCTGATCATGCATCATATTCCTTTCTTATACAAAATATATTGAGTCCCCCGCTACACAGGTTATTTTTCCAAAGCCAGGGAGAAGAGGGCAAATAACAAGCAGTACAAAAAATACTCCCTCACGACATAAATAATATTACTTCCAATTTCAAAATACATTTCACTATGGGCTACTGAACCAGAAGAACAATAACATATTACAACATATTCATAAAGACTTTTTATTTATTTTTACTATGGATTAGTTCATTTGGAATATTTGTATAAAAAATACATGTTCATATTATTTACAAAAAAATTTCTGGTACAAACAAGTTTTCTACAGTCATAATCTATTCACTCCCAGATAGAGAACAAACCCACACATACCACTCACACACATAATACAATACATTCATAACTCATACTCCTTTCTTATACAGTTGTTGCCATCTCTCCCAGACGTCCTGCATAACAAGTTGTTCGCCCTTACTGGTGGGGGGGGGGGGGGGGGGGGGGGAGGGGGGCTCAAACGTTTAACTACCTTGGAGATTGTTTTAGAATACCAGATCAGTGTTTTTGGGCCGAAATCCTCAACCAGGCCCGTATCTTGAAGTTGCAATAAGAGGGACATACATCTGTCAACGATTCTTGTCGACAAACGTTTAGACAATGATCCTTCCATGAGAATCACCCATTCTCTCAAAACAGGAACCCCGTAAAATATCATCTTTAAGGCACAATGATCACTGCCCCTTATGTTTTGGATCACAAATCCTGCACAGGTCTTGAAAAACCATGCCTGTATAAACATGTAGTCAATTGGACATCTATGATTGCCATACACATACGTTTGGTGTGCCCAGAATATCCACCCTGAACCGACCATTTAGGCTAACAAAGTCTAACTAAGAGAGAAATTTTACTAACTGTAGATCATACTTTGTTTGAGTGCATTCTGGGAAACTTGCGTTTTGGATGCCATAACTCAAGAATGTTGCTGCCGCCACACCAACCCCAACCTGGACACGTGCTAGCAGATAGCTGAAATACCCTACTAGGATAATCGGAGGGGCTCCTGGGAGTTCTGACAAGGCTAACAAATCTGCCTGGGAAGAGTATCTCATATCCTTCCATGAGTCCCATAGGTTTATATACACATTAATAACTACCAGCTTATTAATTAACGAACATCCATCAGACAAATTTAGCAGCAAGGACCCAGTCACAAGTTATTGGTATTTCTCTGGCTCCTTTGCTGCACTTGGTAAAGGCCAGGGTCATCAACCCAGCTTTTGAGCACCATCGCCACCCTTTGGTTGCCCTTTTAACAAATGGATTAAGCGAATCAGATCAGATCGTTCACCCGCCAACCAATGAACATTCCACAAAAAGACTCCCAGGTTGTCGGGTGAGGCAACTACCTAATCTACCTGCCACCCCCACCCGTTCCACCCCAGGAGGAGGCACTCTCCCTGTCCACGCTTAGATCCACAAGCCTAACGGCTAGGGCGCTCGACCTCGGAATCTGGATTTGAGTCTCGGTAACAACGCCAAACATCCTGTGATTCTGGGCAAATCACTTAATCTCCCCGTGCCTAACAAAAAAAATGAATGTGTGTCCTACGTAACTGGTGCTATGTAAAGTGCTTTGATACCCGATTGGGTTCGGGTCAAGTTCGCACTATATATTTCACAGGGAGATTGAGCCAACAACTTCATCATATGGATTGGCAGCGACAGTTATCTCCAAGGTACCACAATTATAGCCCACAATGCCAATGTACAATCTAAAATTAAAGGTTAATTAACTTACTTTCATCTGCAGATATGCCCAAGAGAAAAATATATTAAATAGCAATAGAGAGACAAGGGTTGTGGTTTCTAAAACAGATAAGTGTTGCAAATCTTTCAAAATATTTCCGCCTCGCTATAACATTTTCGTACATAACTTCATATTTGGGCACTCTTACACATGTAAAATGAAAGCTAGTACTTACCTCTTTCTTACAAGTAATCCTTTACACTTCTAAAGAGGCTGCGCTGTGGTCTTGTGGGCAGTTCTCGCTTACTAATTTAGCAACTAGTTGGCCCTATGTTAACAGTAATTGGTACTCTTCTTTCTACATCCCAACAACGGACACAATATTGCTAATTATCTTGATTCGATGATGACGCACAAGGAGGTGGATGCTTTTCTCCTGAAAAGAGGAATATTTTGTGTATAAAAAAAAAAAATAACAAAAACTGATCTTTTAAACGTTTATCCTTTACAGAGGTCCTCATTTATTTTACTTGTAGAACATTGGGTGTGAGAAAATAAAACTTGGTTGAGGGGATCCTTTGCATTCATAATCAAAGTTTTTTGCCTCACCGAAAAGGACTTTCTACCCTATCATTATAACTCCTATCATTGTCTAGAGTTACACTAGAGGATACATACAGTTGGACTCTTACGATTCAGTGAACACACACACACTCACTCTACACTGGAATGTATGTTACCACTGAATACTCTGCTTCCTCCAAATTGTTTTTACAATTCTCAAAATGTCCACTGCACTGGAAAACAGGACTTATTTTGTAATCAATCTTTTTATTATGCATCTTATAAATGAAAATAACATTTCCAAAATTAAATTAATCGGTAATCAACATTGTACTGCAGATCGTAAGTTATCACACATACAACAATGGCCAATCAGTATTAAAATAAATCTGGGCTGATCCACAAAATCAAGTTCCTTAATACATAAATGTGAATAATGAGTGAATAGCCATGTGCTTTATTCTTACCATAGTGACTGTGCCACGAGCCCCAAATTCACAAATGCATTTTGGCACAACCATGCACTCTATATGTTGACTGTTCATCTACTGAGCAATGATCAATTTCTCTGAGCCACTCACGCAATGTTGGGACCTCTCTACCTTTTCACCATCCTGTGCGTTGAAGATGGCGTGAGCCTCCCGACGCTGAGGAAATAAGGGGATGTAGTCCGATGTAGTCCCCGGCTGCCCCCTTCGCCGCTTAAGTGCAGGTGCTGGCAGGTCAGTGAAACTGGCTCCTCTCTACCTTTTCACCAATGGGCAATGTCCCATTTCGGTATCAAGAGCCGATGGCGGAGGAGCACCCCACTGCGATTCTTCATTATCGTTTTATTTTTAAGCAGCTGGCTCAGCCAGCATGTGCAAGGAGGGGCAGGGTCAGGGCATGAGAGGGGAGAGGAGGAGTGCTATGTGCACTTTCTAAGTGAGCATGTGTGCTTAGGTTTCTCTAACCCGGCTGCATTGACCAATGGGCAGGAGAAACCCCCAGACTCCCCTACCTGAGTGGAGCGTCTTTCCAGCCAGCTCAGGCCAATCCCTGAGCTGCTCTCCTAGCAGGAGGGCAGAGCAGGTTGGACAGAAAGTCTGTGATTTTGTCCCAGTGTCTGGTGGGACCAAGAAGAACCAGCAAGGAGGCGTGACGCAGAAGGCTGTCGGCAGCTGGTAAGTGTAACTTTTTATTAATATTAAACTCACTCCCCCCGTCCCACCACTTTATTTATGTGGCGGATGCCGCTGTCAACAGCCAGAATCCTACCAGTGCACGGACACTCAAGGATCCCTCACATCCTGCCACAATACCTAGCAGGACCATCAAAGGGAATAGAGGATTATCATAGGGACGCGCCCTTTCCTTCTTTTAGGAGAGGTAGTGTTTGTTCAGATTCAAAATACTATCTTACCAGAGAGTAAAACGTCAGATGTGTTTACAGAAGTTCTCCTAAACTTCATACAGATCAAGATGTGGAAAAAGACCAGAGCTTATCGAGTGACTAAGCGAGGGGATGCAGTTGGGTATCTTGCAAGTTCTATGTGGACTCAATATCACAGTCCCTAGTCTGCTCACTTACTGGGTGGCAGACTAGGAGGCAAAGACACAAGACTGCACAACTTGAAGAATGTATCTGCAATACAGGGATCAGAAGATCTCAGGACTGTGGCAGGCTCGCCTACACACATTTCAAGGGATGAAAGTCAGGAAAGCTCATCAAAGTGCTTGTCTGGGTCTTTGAGAGCCAACTGAACATCAACTGCGTTCTCTTAGGCTACTAGCCTATACACCTGGAAATCCGTTCATGGGGCAATCTCCAACAGCCTCCCCGAGGCTGTACAGCAGGTTTGACTGACTTATGGAATTTTGCCTCCGAGAGGTTCACATCTACATCAGCCACATTTTTAGTTGGTTTAATGAATACTGCTAGCTACCCTTCGAACTACCATCGCTAGTGGTGGTATTAAGGCATCTGCACCAAAGAGAGAATAATTAGCCTGAACTATTTCAGTTGCTGTATATCCACTGTGCATCCCAGCAGCACTGGTACCTTCATGCACACCTTCACAAGAGTTAATTTCAAAACTTTGTGCTGGCAATTGTGTGTCTGCCTTACTTGGTATCACTGTGGAACTGTGATCGCAATTTAAATTGAAATCTTTTGCATTATCTAGAACCATCTCTGACGAGCGCAGAACATGCATCTAGTTACCTATTAGATAATGCCACTGCCAGCTAAAGCTGCTGTAGGGCAGAGCAAGAAATAGAAACGGCAACACAACTCTACTTCTAATGCACCTTTGGAAAATGCTCTTGGGTTTTAAAGAAACAATACAATATTCCCATAGGAATGGCTTCCTCTAATAGTGGCCAAACCTATATGTTGATTTCGAGACCAGAGATTAATTATCCAGTATAAAATGTCAACTAGTTCGGAAAGAACTGCTGAATAAGTTTTGGAGGCGGAAAACAATCACTCCCTTCTGCTCTGCCTGGCGAGTTCTTATTACAGGAAAAAAAAACTTTCTTTTAGATTAAAAATAAACCAAATCTTTCTTTAATTGCAGTCTAAAGCAACAACCACATATTTTATCATATACTTGCGCTATAATATTTCGGAGGATGAATTAGTCACAATATTTGATTAGGCTAACTTGTTTATTACAAAATGACTGAACCCAACACAAATCAATTTAATCAAAGTCACAAAAGACAATGATAATGCTGATGATTACAACGTTTACAGTTTTGAACGTAGTGACGGCAACCAGCAAACCCTTTCTACGAGTGGCAGTAGACTGTTAACTTGGATGTCTTCATGGCCTCTGTTTTGCATGATTGAGGGATTACTGTCATCAAAGTAGTGAAAGATGATATTTGTACTTGAGTTAATTTACCCCTGAATTTTAATCACTGAGTTACATAGTTGTTCCTCAATGAGCACTCCGCATCCCAAGGGCTTGGTGCAGGATCATGGTCTGTGCTCAGTCAGGTCGATTGTCTGATATAGATCCGAGTCTGTAGTCTAATACTCAGCAAGCCTAACAGTCCATGACTGGTCTATTTTCGGTCTTACGTTCAGCTGGTCCAATTGCTTGGTGAAAGCTTGTTAACCAGTGCAATTTTGGGTTAGTAGTCTAGTGCACTGCTTTGGTCTAGTGCTCAGTACGGTCACATGCATGAAGCGAGGTCCGGTACACGCTGAAGCCTCAGAACGCACACCAATATTAAACTCTACTGTGGTTAGTTGTCCATCTTCCAGGTGGTGTCCAGCCTTGAAGTGCCCATTTCCAGTTAGGGCTGTGAACGTCATTAGCTAAAGAAAATACACAAAAAGACATGTCAGTTTTGAAAAGAAAGCAATAATGCTGTAGCAGAAAGAAATGAACATGAAATTGATTTCTCCCTAAAATAATGGAACAAACGTGAGAACTGTGCTGTAGACAAGGCTACTGCGTTGTATGACTACCTCCAAATTTCCACGATGTGTATTATGTTTGATCCAAAATGTATATATGAAATTGCAAATACATTTAACTGAATTTTGAAAAATTATATGTTCTCAAAAGTTTGATCATGGTACTTTCACCGCTAGTACAATAAACTGTACAACTTATTCATGGATACTGGATGAAATAAATGCAAATACAAATTATTTAAAAATGGATCTCTCTTACCCATACTTGTCCAAAGAACGTTTCCAACTTGAATTCGACGGACGGGAGGTTCTGGCTTGCCCTTGATGAAGCGGACTTTCAGAATAAGTTTAGAAATAAAGCACGCTGAATTAAAACTCCCATAAATGTAATCTACTAATGGGTTTTGCATGTTTTTGTATACTGATTCAACCTAGAATATTGTGCGCCTACACGAACACGCGGGTTTAATTATATGTGCTCTTGTCATGCTTGTCATTCTGTTTTAAATAATACATTTACTTTGTCTTTCGTTTTGTCAAACATTAATTTGCGGCTGATTTAAATAATAGCATGTGCATTCTTTTAAATGTGCTTTTGTTTATGTCGTGTCTTTTCACGTGACTGTGCTATGTTTGTCTTTTGTATACAAATCTAGGTAACTTAGACTAATGGGTTAACATTAGCAAAGGGGGTGGGTAACAGAATAATTATTATTTCCTGAATTAATTATGGTCTTGTGTTTCCTTGCATACTAGAGTCATGCTAAAAGAGGCCTGTGGCCTATTTCTAAAATGGATGTCCGAAGTCCTGTCAAAGTTGGGCCTTGCACAGCAGCGTTTGAAAAGAAAAATATTTTCTGCAATAATTCTTTGAAAGTCGCTCCTAAAAGCAAGGCTGTGTGGAAGTAATGAATATTCTTTTGACAAAGCTTTCATGGTCAAGGACAGGATATGCAGTGGCGGAAAAGCTTGGACGGAGGAAGAATTGGATAACTTTACCTAATGTTGCGAGTCACGGAAGAGCCTGTGACACTCAGTCTATGAACAATGCCGCTCTTGAAGAAACGTGGTTTTTGCTATGCGAAAGGCAAATGACTTCATCGGACGGCATTTCTCGTCCAATCATACTTAGTGTTGCTTGAATACTTGTATTCTTTTAGTTCGTTTTAGATAGGAAAAAGGTATAAAAATTGCCCCCTTCGAAAGAGCACTGCTGGCTCGTTCCTGTGCTCCAGAGATGCTGTCGGACTTTCGTCTCACGTAAGATCCAATTGAAACTTTACTTTTTCCCTTTAGGCTCTTTAGTTTAAGTTGGGGAAATAGGGTTTAGGGATCTTTCCTAAATGTTTGAGCACTTCTCATGCTGATTTTGTTTTGAGCTGACTGTCAAATGTGCCTTTCTAATAAATAATTTTGCTTAATACAATTGCTAATAAAAGAATTTATGCTTCAAAATGCATTCTGCTCTATAATAAAGTTAATAAAATAGATTTTGAAATGACAAGCTGGCCTTATTTGTTTCCTTGAGTTACCATTAGTTAATCCATTGCCTATGATACTGACTTAATTAAATGTATTATAAAGTGTTTTTGATTAATTAGGTCATATGATTCAGTTGGTCAATTCATGTCTTAGTCATCATGGGCCTAGTGTTAGATTTATGAATTATGGTGAGTATCGTGGTGTAGAGTTGTTCATATGAGACTGAATTTCTCTTGGCCCGCTGGATCACCCTTTTCGCTCTTGTTGTCACGTCTCCGTGAATGAGGCCATAGTTCAGCGAGGTGAAAGTAGTAAACATCTGACACCCGTAGATCTGTGGGGACCAACTATTCACCGAGGTGTGAACACTCCTGCTTTTAACGTGGAGGTAAATCAAAAGCATGCGTTGAGTAATACCAAGTACTGAAATGCAGCTCTGGGCTCCGTGTCAACTAATTTACAAGCTTGAAGAGTCATAGAGGAGTGGATGGGGAATACATACTCACATACTGTTCGATTCATCTTTTTACATTTAAAATAATGTAATGCGGAAGGCATGACTGAAAAAATCACTTACACAGCCAATATGTCGGGCTTGCACTGTGTGAATAACTCTGCAGAGTTACCTGGGTAAAGTCACTAGGAGGGGTTAGGTAAGTGCATCTGCTGGGGCTGCAAGCCTCCGGTGTGAATCCCCTTCCAGGATAACAATACACAATTGGAGCTGCACCACATACAGACAGAAATGTTAACCGAGACAATATCTAGACAAAACAATGTAATATGGCACTTCCTTAGACAGTGTCCATAAAATCCATAGGTTATTCAATCAATCAAAAAATACTTTTATTTGACTTCATTAAAGTCATAAAAGATTGGGCGTACCACCATGTTTCATAAAACCGAGGATCAACATTTTAAAGCTAGAATTTAAGAAGAGACAAGAGTTGTAGGCGAGTGAAGAGACAGAAGAAGTTTGAAGATAAATCGTGTCAACAGGCAATAAATAATTAAGAAATAAAAAAATTCCAAAAGTTTGTAACATGATGAAGCCATCCTGGGCGATTAGCCGCTAATATATTAAAAAGATTATATAATCAGAGCAAATAAATAGCTGTAAACAATTATTATCAAGCTGCTTGTGTTAAATCGCTATTTTTGTCCAGTTCTTTTGCCGCCATTTCCAAAAGTTTATGGCTCTACAGGACAGTTGAATAGACGTCCCTCCGAGGCATTTTATAACTGCCGCTCTGCATGTCCTAATTTGTGCATTTCTTCGTGCCTCCTGCAGAACAGATTTCTGGATTACTAATAGTCCAGGGCAGATACATAGGAAGTGCAACAAAGACTCGTCCCCCTGTCCACATAGCCGGCATTCTTTAGTTGGCCATGTGTGTTTCCATTTGGGGGTTAGGTCCTTCGTGGGGTATGCCCTCAGCCTCAGCAACGTCAAATAATGCTTTTTGTGACATGAGAAATGTGCAGGCAGGTACTGTTGGGGTTTTAAAGTCTGGTACGATTGTATCACGGCCCAAACGTTTTTTTTTTGCGATAGCTGTCTTATCGATTAGTAAGGATGTTCTTTTGATCGTATTATTCACGGCTTTTCTGAATCTGGAAAAAGTTGTTATGGTCAAGCAAGCCTCCTCTAACTGTAGTGTCTGGAGCAAATTTTTTAGCACTGATGTAATAGAATGTTTTTGCCTAGTTTGGATTTCAATCTCCAATCTACAGTGATGTGCTAAAGTGTTCTCTTCAGCAGCTCTCATCCTCCAGTAATAGTTAACTAGTGCGCCTTGTCTGGCAGGTTGCTGTTTTTCCTAGTAACTATTACGGAAAGTTTTGTTTCTATTAAGGATGCGGAGGCGAGGATTATGCTGTACTTTCCTTTATTCTTACAGCCAGCAGTATTCAACATAATTGTTTACAAAAACGAACACTCCCATGGTGCTTTAGGCAGTCCACAATGTCCACTAATCAGCTTCTTCCATTACTTCCGAAGGCGTGTGCTTCCTGGGTCAACCTCCTCTTTCAAGACTGCGGCCAGAACCATCACTCATTTTTGGCTCCATCAGATCCTGAAAGTAAAGCAGAAGCCATGACACTGCTTCCCTGAGCTAAACAAGCAAGCAAGAAAAAAGCCAACCAACAAGAAGGATTACCAAGAGAGAATACATTACCATGGAAACAGTAATAATAAAGTTAGAGATACTTATACCATTCGAGACCTCGCTCCTACAAAGTGAAGCTCACCCGGGCGGGAGACAGGAGATCGCAAGAGCTGTGGGCGGGAATAATCCTCGCCTCCGCGTCCATCATAGAATTGAAACTTTCCGTCATGGTTACTAGGAAATTTTTCATTCTATGTCAGGACCAGAGGCGAGAATTATGCTCTTTCAAAGCTGATTCACTACCAGCGAGGCCATATCAACAACTGGTTTGAAATAAAATCTCTTGAACATAGAGTCCGATGACCAGTCAGCCGCGTTCAAAATGTCCTCCAAACTCGCCCCCAGGGAGAAGGCTTTGGACTCCATGGCTCCTCGCACTGAATGGGCACCGAACTGCAAGACGTTTATGCCCGCTTCTTGCATCACCCATCTGACCCAACGTGGAATAGTCGGTGGTGAAACCGCTTTGAAGCGCTTACGTAAGTAACTGCCCCTCGCTCAGCGGACGTGTCTCTTCGGTCATGTACTTATATTCCTTGAGACATCTGACCACGCACAACTTAGGAGAGTGATCGAAAGCTGGACAGGAAATTATTCTGGAATTTGATTTCGTCCTACTGGTCACGTGAAAAGAAACCCCCTGAGGGGTGTAGACCCTGCTTAAGATATCCAGAGCTCAAACGTCGGAGACTCTATAACAGGAGACCAGACATAAGAGCATTGCCAGTTTTGCCGAGAGTTCTTTCCTTGGCAAGAACCTATTGGATTGCCAGGACTTAAACAAGTGAAGAACCTTGTTGACGTCCCAAAAAGACGAATACCTAGGTTCCGGTGAAGCGTCAGTTAAATACCTCGAAACAATTTGCATACCATAGGGTGCTCCCTGACAGGGTGGCCCTGAACCGGCGTATGACCAGCCAAAAACGCCGAACGATAAGAATTAATCGTCCTATAAGCCAAACCCTGGGCTGCCAGGGAAGCCAAGAAATTGAGGACGGCTACCACCTCGCACTCCATGGGATCATGGTTGTTCTATACACATCAACCGACCCATCTAGCCCAGGCTGACCTGCACTGTTCGTGAGTGCTATCTGCCGACGCTGCTAACAGCAATCGTTGAGCGTCTAGCGATAGGCCACTGACTCTCCAGTGGTGCATGAAATCCACCCCGCCACAAGAGGCATTCAACCCTGCTGGAGGGTGGGGGGGGGGGGGGGGGGGAGGACCTTGAGGGTCCCTCAGGAGAAAAGAATTGCGGGATACAAGGATTGGAGAATCCAAAGAAAGTTCAAGAAGAACTGGAAACCACACTTTAGACCTCCAATACAGAGTTATCAGGACCACCCGCGCTTCCTGTCTGCGGACCAGAGTCGTGAGCCTTATGATCATCGCGAAGGGGGGAAAGGCATAACCTACGTCCACTTACCAGTCCTGCAGAAACGCATCCGTCGCTGCTGTAAAACTTTGGAAGCTGGTGAGAACGGCCCCCATGTGTCGTTCAACTGCTGGAAAACCTGCAGTTGAAGTTGCCACAAGCTCATGTCCGTCCAAGTCCTGGAATGTTTGTCCGCCACTCTACTGACCGCCCACGGGAGGTATTCTGCCGTCCCCGAGATATTGTGGGCAAGACAAAAGGTCCATAAATCCTTGGCCAAATCCGTGAGAGCCTTGGACTTCGTGCACCCTAGGTGGTTGACATAACGCACTGCGGAGACATTGTCCATCTTGACAAGGCCATTGCACGAGACTTTGTTCTTGGTCCAACACCGAATGGCGAAGGAGCCCGCCATCAATTCCAGACAACTGATGTGCAATTGGCTTTCCGCAGCAGACCATTTTCCTCCGGAAAAGGAGTCCCCTCAGCCAGCACCCCAGCTAAGTCTGCTGGTGTCTGACTATGACCAAATCCGGTTCGGAACCAAATATGGCTCTGCCGTTCTAGGCCTCCATATGGTCGAGCCACCAACTCATCTCCCTGCGCACCTCCTCCATGAGGGGATCCTGATCCGCATATTTGAGACCTTTGCGAAGATGGGCGGCCTTTAGGCGCTGTAAAGCCTTGTAGTGGAGCGGCCCTGGGAATATGGCTTGTATCGACGAGGACAAGAGGCCTACTACTCTCGCTATCTGTCGAAGTGAGTGGAGGTTCAAGCGAGGGTGCGTCTGAGTACTGTGCGAATCTTGATAATTTTTCTGGGGGGAAGGCTCAAAGTACAGGCCACCGAATCGATGGTGTACCCCAGAAAGGTTACCTGCCTGGACGGAACCAAGAGTGATTTGTTGTCGTTGATGACAAACCCCAAGTGCTGCAGCAAATCTGACGCCTCCTTGAGACAGGATGTCAACCGTAAGGGGCACTGCTCCAGAAGTAGGATATCATCTAAGTAGACAGTGAGCCGAAGGCCCTTCGCCCGAAGCGTTTTCACAACTGGTTTGAGAACCTTTGTGAAACACCACGGGCGGAGGAGAGACCAAAATGCAGGGTCGAGAACTCGTAAACCTGACCTCTCCAAAGAAACTGCCGAAACCGTCTGTGTGAGGGATAGACTGGAACTGTCAAGTACGCGTCCTTCAGGTCCAAACGCACCATCCAGTTGTTGGGTTGCAAGAGGTTGCGGAGAAGATAGATACCCTCCATCTTGAAGTGCTGGTAAACCAGCCATTGGTTGAATTTCTTCAGATTTATGACAGGACGTTGACCGCCGTCCGCCTTGTCCAACACGAAAACATTGCTGATAAACCCCAGCGGGTGTAAGAAGGTGGAACTATAGCTTGTTTCCGCAAGAGAACGGCCACTTCCTCGTCTATAACGGCGGCCGTGTCCAAAAACCAGTGGTCTGGGCTGAACCTTCTGAGAGGGAGTCCTGTAAAATTCTATCTGAAAACCTTGAACAGTTTGTGACACCCAGGCGTGTGAAGTAATGGTTCTTCAATTGCCCTCGAAAAGTGCTAGCCTGCCCCCCACCCTGGGTAGTTGTGAAGGGGAGACACTCATCTGCTGTGGCCATCTGGTGGACACGACCTTTGCCACCAAGACCTCTGACTCCGCGACGGGACTGGAAGAACTCCTGTCGTCCTGAGTCCATGGTCTTCTTACCACCTCTCGGAAGGCCTTGGGTGAAGAACTTGCTGGCCGAGCGCCCTCTGCCACGACCGGCACGACCGGCACGGACAAAAATACGTGGATTGAAAAGCATCTTTATAGAGGATTGCGCCTTGTCAAGAGAGGTGAAAGTTGAGAAGAATTTCGTCAACTCCATAATGAATGGATCAATGAATAAGCCGCCTTGGGCCACCGAGCCCACCTCCGAAGAGGCCAAATCCCCAAGTTTGGGATATATCTTCAGCAAGAAGGAATGCCGCCTCTCCATAGAGAGGGCGCAGTTTGCATTGCCCAAGAAAACTATAGCTCGTTCGGCCCAGTTGGATATCCGATCCGGGGACAAGGTCGAACCTGAATCTTTTGCCTCTTCAGCCAGCTCCAATATCTTCGTTAGAGGCCCGGTCATATCCAAGAGCTTATCTTGGCAGTTCTTCCAGGAATGACCGATGCCTTCTTTCGGGTCTCGGACATACTTTTGCAAGAAGGTCGCCATTTTTTAATGGACCTCAGGTGTCGTGGCCACCTTGCCCGGTAGGCCTGGTCTAGGGAACCCTGCCCTAAAGCAGGCCCTGACCTCCTTCTCAAAGGGTTTGCGGAGTCTACAGGCCACAAACGCTGACACATTCGCAGAGGGGGGTCCAGGCCGAGGACCTGGGGTGGACGAAGTCCTCAGGTACCAACATATCTGAAGGCACTTCCGGTTGAGAAGAGAGCTCCGAGGGGGGAGCAGGAGGACACCAGGGAGCAGACGGGCCTGCCTTGTCCAGAGAATCCCCTGCCGAGTCGTCGTCGTTGTCCTCGTGGGTGAACTGCTGTTCCTCTGACGCTTCAGGGGTGAATTCCTGCTCCAGTCGCTGAGATTTCGCCAGGAACGCAGATTTCAAGCGTTCGAACGCATCTGGCGCAGGCGGCGTGGTCGACTTGCGCTTTTCCGCGCATTGGGTCTTCTCGACCTGCTCAGCTTGAATAGCGTAAGCATATTTTATAATGAGCCGTTCAAAGGGCCCCATCACTGCCTCAACCGTCCGGTGGATAGACATGTCCATCGCGTCGCAGAATTCGTCATCCAGGGGGATGACTTGGAGGGTTTCCTCTTCCTGATATTCCGCCTTGAAGAGTAATGGCCCTTTCTAACGCAAATCGTGCGTAAATATATTTGCTCAAGGGCAACGATGGCCGATGTTAATAGGCGCGAAGCACTGACTTTCGTCCCGCCCGGCGGTAGGTCAGTATAATGGGGGCGACTCCCCCTTAACTCGCTGGGTGTAAAATAAAGGTCTGGGCCCACCCCCACCAAAGCAAGCAAGCGGCGAATACACTGAGGCGGGCTTGCAAAAACAATGCCTCATGGCAATCAGGCTGACCCGATCGGGTGTCCCGCTGTGGCAAAATAGCAAGGATCTGACCTGCAAGCAGGTGTCTGGGTTCCACAGACCGTTCCCGGTGCAGGAAGCGCTGAAAACTGCGAGGGACTCGCGGGCGCGAACAAACTTGATGATCCTCACCTCAGGAGCGGCACAGATCGAGTACACACCCGTGCCCCCCGCAAGTCACGACGCACTGCACCGAGATCGGGGCCCTAAGGGGAGCGAATCCGACGTTGCTCCTGCCATTCCGCCTGAGATAAACAACGCCAAATGCAGCGAACAAAAAGAAACCAAACGTGGGCGGCGATAAAGCGCCACACAACACAAATGAGAATAAACCAATGCGCGAACCGCGGTCCCAGTAACTTCTAATATAAACGCTGCCCAAAACCACACCGCTAAGCAACGGCTCAATACACAACAGAACACCTTTCAATACCCAAGTGAAATGTAAACATCAAAACATCACAGGCATTTCTTAGACAAAATTGTGAGAGAAAAGGGAAATTGCTACTTAACTTGCTGGCAGCAGGAAAGAAAGAGGAGGTTGACTCAGGAAGCACATGCCTTCAGGAGTATGGAAGGAGCTGATTGATGGACATTGCGGACTGCCTAAGGCACCATGGGAGTGCTAGTATTTTTGTAAAAAAAAAAAAAAAAATGTTTATGTTGAATACTGCTGGCTGTAGGAATAAAGGATAGTACAGCCCAAACCTCGCCTCCGCTCCTGAATTAGAATTGAGAACAAGCTTGTGGATTGTGCTGTGTTTAGTGCTGTAGTATCTTTGGTATTCAATATTTCTGAGCCGTATGCAATGGAAGGTAGGAATTTAACAGTGATTACTTTGAGCAAGTGCCCTGTTGAGCAACCTGAAAGCTTTTGCTGTAGGCTTTTAAATGCAAAGAGCAGTTGTTTGGCTTTCGTGCGGCCCTGGTCCAGGTGTAGTATATAGTTGAGGTGGCAGTCCAGTTGGAAGCCTAAGTATTTATATGAAGGCACCCTGATCAATGGTTTCTCATCTAATTTCCAGATTAATTTACTTTTTTTACTTGTTGAATGGTGTTTGGAGAAGCACATCAACTTCGTTTTTTATGGTTGATAGTGAGTTAAACTGAAGTGACGTAAGTTTCTAGTTTAGAGATTAATAGCTGCAGACATAGTGGGGTTTGTGCTAATAGGACTATATCATCCTCGTATTGAAGACTTGGAGTTGGAATTTTGCCCAATCTTGGGGGGTCAGCTTGAACAAGTTGGAGGTGTTTATCTAGGGCTGGGGTGTAAATGTTGAATAAGCAGGGGGCCAATACACACCCCTGTTTCAGCACGTTGGATGTTGCAATTTTACTAGTTATGCTGCGCCCATCTCCTCTCCTTATTTGGACCCACGTATCTGAGTGCAGGTTGATGATGGCCGTCAAAAGTTTAGTTGGTAACCCCCAGGTTTGCATCTTGGCCCATAGTTTGGCTCTCAATATCTTATCGAACACAGCTTTGAGGTATATGAAGCATGCGTACAAGTTGTTGGAATTTGATAAGGATTTATTAGCTAACAGCATGACTGCAGAGATGTTTGTGAGGGTGCCCATCCCTGCCTTGAATCCAAATATGCGTGGTAGGAATAAGGTTTATCCGGCAAACCCAATCCTCTAGGTCTATCAGCAGGTTCTAAGCGTAAGTTTTTGCCTCCACATTAATTAATGCTATAAGCCTGGAATTGGTTGGGTCATAAGTTATTGTTTCTTCCTTTAATTGAGTTCAATTCTTAAATAACTTTTGTTGACTTACACATTTGACTTCTTCGGGGGCTTTAAGTTAAAACGAAATACAACGTAATACATATATAGTAAAACCAAACCTGTAAAGAAAAACTTATAAAGTATGCTGTCCCTACCTGCACAGGACTGTTTCAATTGGAAGTCCTAATTGTGATGCATAAATGTAAACAAATTCCCAAACGGCGATGAGATGTCTCTGGTCTGTCAAAACATGTCGATGTTGACTTTTGAAATATTAAGGAATTTGGGTGTATATAGATGTATATATTGTGTGTAAGTGTCAATGAGTATTTATGTGTATATATGTATGTAATTGTGAAATATATGTATATAGATGTATATATTGTCAACACTGTACAGTTTGGTTTATACTATATATGTATTTCGTTTTAACTTATAGCCCTAAAGAAGTCCAATGTTTAAGTGGACAAAACGCATTGGGTGATGGTTTTTAAAGAATTGAACACAGTTAAATTAAGGGACAAACAACCCATGGATTTTACGGACACTGTTATATATAAGGGAGTGTCATAATACTTTGTTTTGTCTTGACATTGTCTCCGTTAACATTTCTGTCTGTATGTACTGCAGCTCTAACTGTGGATTGTTGTTCTATACTACCTGTTGAAGGGAGGCACCACTGGGCAGGGGTTGCATATGGAGATTTGCACACAGGAACATTCTTTTGGTCATAAATTATAAAAGTGACTGACGTTTGGGTGCTGCATGTAGTTTTAGGTCCACTGTCACATTTCAAGTAATCCCCTTCCAGTATGTGAGAACCTGCTTTTGCTATTGACAAATCTGTGTTGGCAAACTACTTTCCAAGACGGCCAAAACCAGAATAATAAGTCATTGTGCAACCACCTGTGAATAACTGTGGCCCTTCATTCATAACAAACATTTACAAGTCACAGCTAAAGTTGTCTGTAGCCAGACACTAACAATGAGCTAGAATCACATGCACCTATGTGCTTGACAAGCTTAACTAAGTATTACTGTTTCATCCCTAGTTTTTTTTCTGATACCTTAAATTGATGCAGTTGGCCACCTCTAAGCTGACCACTGCACTCCGGCCAGGAACCCTATACCAGAAACCCTGTCTCTCCTTTACAGTGCAAGACTTAAAGGTAGTGTCCTCAGAGAACATGCAGGTGCAGCTTTCCTCTTTCCTTTCCCACTCTTGGAACACCATTGATTCTGTTGGTATTTGGAAGGAAAGTAACTTGTTGTGAGTCGGGAGGCAGGTACCTTCAGAGCTTTGCGCGTGCTGCATTTTCTCAACAGGTTTGTGAGCATTGTCACAATTTTTCACTAATATTACATGGTTTCTCACCTCTACTTAAACTTTGCTGGTAACCTTCTAGTTTTGTCTATTGCAGTCCAGAGCTTTCATTCTTTGTTCCTCGTCCAGCCATTTTTCCTCTGGGCTAGGGCTAGGAATTAGTGGTTCTATTCGTGGCTGGCTATCCATTCTTTGTAATCATTCTATCCTAAACCATCATGGCCACTGTTAACACTATTTAACTTCCTGGTACTCAACTTCCTGTTTCTTCCCATTTAAGGAGCTTGCTATGCCATGAATTGCAAACACATCAGTAAGTTTATTCGATGTGTTCATCACATATGATACAACTGTTTTTGTCCCAGGTTTTCTGCTTGTTTTGCTGCTTCAAGATAACTTCTGGGATCACCATGGACCTGAATCCTTCCCTCTCCCATTATATTCATGGTGGATTGGAAATATTAGGTCTGTTGTCTTTTACTCAGAATCAGTTCCTGAAGATTTTTTATGCATTTGGTTTTTTAAGATCAAAAGGGAAAATTCAAAGGCCTAGAAAGAATAACTGTTATCAATTGAGCTAAAAAGGAGAAAGATTACATGTATCCAGTGGGAAAATACTATCAGCCAGATTCATCAAGCGAAATGCGCTCGCAAAAGGGCCAGATTCTGAGAATCTGGCCCTTTGCAAGTGCAATTTTTGCATTTGGGATTCATCATCCCAAATGCAAAAATCGCTAATAAAGAATTCGCAAAATTGCGAGGATTAGCATTTAAGGAATCTCTATTAGGGATTCCTTAAATGCTATTCATGAAACATTTAAAAACTGCGAATTCGTAATTTAGGAGCGCTATTTACCACAAAGTCAAACATCGTGGTAAATAGCGAAAACTTAGAAAAATGCATTTAAATGCATTTTTCTAAGTTGCATGTTACACACACACACATGTCCTTTGGACATGTGTGTGCACAACATCAGTGTAAATTCACATTTCAGGGGTGCTACAGGGTGTCCTTTGGACACCCCGGGCACCCTTGAAATCGCATCCTTACTTGCGATTAGCAAATAAGGATTGACTCCCCATTCATTCCCATGGGCCTTTAGGCCCACAGAAATGAATGGGGAGTTATTCCTTATTTGCGATTAGCAATTTGCTAATAACAAATAAGGAGGCTGTAGGAATTGCAATTTATTTTGCGATTTCTACATGAATCCCAATTTGCAAGTCCTTAATAGCGATTCCTTAATAATCGCTATTAAGGACTTGCAAATCGGGACTTTGATGAATCTAGCTGTATATGGCTTAAGATGCAGCCAGAACCACTGAACAGATTTACACCAAACTTGGAATGAAAACAGAACACAACTCAGAACGTGTCTATGTGTTGGTTTGGTGAAATCAGGTCAGTAGTTTGAGATATTAATATAAAAACACAGTTTTAGAACAGTTAACACTTTTGTACATCGCTATCATTTTAATTTGAGACTTATCACTCATGATTTCGGTCGAATAGATATTGATTTTTTTAAGAAATGTGATTGGCTGGCTAAGAGCTCTGAAAATGTTTTTGCTGCCATCTCTAAACTCTCCAGTCAGTAATGACTTGAGAGTTCTTGCTGTGGAAATAATGTTGCACAGCCACGAGAGGATATGGAAAGGGGGGTGGGGTCAGAGATACCTAGCACTAGAGGAGTGCTAAGGGGCACCTAGAGGTGTGGAAAATTCACAAAAAGGAGAGACACCAAAATAGGCCAATGACTTTCAGGTCACAAAAGATTCAAGAGTCAAATGAGTGGCCATTTTAGGTAACGGAATCAAATGCTTTTTGTGGTAGACTCTCAAATTAAATCAAATCAAAAATATGCTTCATTCGATTTTAGTCATTTAAAATCACAAAAGCAGACAGATAAAATATAGTTCATAAAAACAATAGGTTTAAAAACAAATATAAAGTACAAAGATAGACTTATTGGACTATTCATTAGATAATAGAATAATTAACACAGACTCATTGATATTCGGGGGAGTACCTTTTAGGGCTGAGTAAAATCCCAAGTAATCGGTACAAGCAGAACTATATATTGAGAAGATTAGCTATTTAAACTCCTCCTTACTGTTATTATTTTCTTTTAAAAAACAGCCATGACACAAATACAATAAATACTATCCAGCAATTGTAAATATAACAAGCATTTACAATGCAATAGGTTTCGCATTGACGTGAGTTTGAGCTATTGACATTGCAAATAATAATGCCTTTTTTTTTTTAAACAAATAAAAAGCATCGTTATTTACAATGTCAATAGCTCAGACTTGTGTCAATGCGAGACCTATTGCATTGCAAATGCTTGTTTTCATTGGAGTGTAAATGAGCATCTTACTCTGTAGCTGCACAATTATTCTTACCTAATTAGCTTGAGTGGGGGTGAGGCAGGTGGCGGTCTGCTCTCTGGGCGAACCACAACCAGGTGTGTTCTGTGCTGGAACAGTGGCACGTCTGCCGCTGCCCCGATAATTCACAGGGACATAGTTATCCGTGTAGCAGGTGTAGTGACGCCGGGGCAGACTGTAGAAAGAGCCACAGTCACTGTAAAAAGGAACCTGTTGCAGGAAGTGGAGTGAGGCGCTGCTTCCAACTTCCAGTCACATATTTCTCCGGCCCCTGTACGCCCGCCCCCCACCCTGGGGCACCCAAGGGCCGTGCGGGGTGTTATGGTGCCCTTTGAAAGGTTGTTTTATATCCTACAAATATGCCTGTTTTTTTTTTACATAACCGCGTTATTGTAAATATAAAAACACTAATCAGAGGAGCCCTTGCATCAAAATCTCCCAGAACCATTTGTGGAAAAATAGATGCCCTTGATGCCTTCACCTGTGGTATTCTCCTTTGATTCGCTAAACTCGCCCCATTTAACGTAAAAGAAATACGGGAGCACAAACCTTTATCAAAGCAGGGGGGGGGGGGCGGGGGGGAGGTCAGATTGACATGGTGTTCATCTAACAATGTGTCCACTGTATGGTCAGGTGAAGTGTAATAAATGAGTAAAATGACAACTCAACAGGCGCCGAAAAAGTCTGCATTCTTTCAAATGGTATCAAAAAGGAGGAGTAATGGGCTATTACTACTTGGTTACGAGTAGAAGGTCCAGCTACAGCGTGCCCAAAAGGATACGTATTTGCAAAAATTGCCGTGCTGTTCCTAAGGGAAAGTGGGGATAGGTACAGTCTGTGATGCGAATGATTATGGCAGGGTGACTAAAAGGAGATCTTTTTCCAACAGCCGTATGGATTTGTAATTAAAGCAGTGGACCTTCTGAATAAATCATTCCCGGTACCACTAGATTTATTTTAATTCACTCCTCCACGTCTACCCTCTATCCTGGCCCCATACCCGCACTTCATCCATACGGCTATTGGAAAAAGATCTCCGCCAAAGAGCCCCTCTAAGAGGTGTTGCCCGTTGGGTATTGCAGCGCCGACCCAACGAGGAGCAGGCCCAAATGATGAAGCATGACACCTGAAAGGGTGTGTGGGGGCATTAAATCCAACAAAATGGATTCCCAGGGTTACCTTTTAGTCACCCTGCCATAATCATTCGCATCACAGACTGTACCTATCCCCACTTTCCCTTAGGAACAGCACAGCAATTTTTGCAATATGCATTTTCTCAAACCCAAGAAGGCAGCACCTGGATCTGAGCCAAGAAAAAAAGGAAAACAAACAGATTTAAAGAGAAACAAATGTGAGGGGAGGCGCTGAAACTGAGCGCACAATACCGGTCTCATGGAGGGGCAGAGATTAGGCCGGTTGGTTTCGGACTGTAGTTTTGGCGTCCCACGGAGATGAGGTTGGCACAGGGGATAGCGAGCGAGGCCCGGCTGCTGCCAAGCACCCTGGGGTAGAAAGGAGCCCGGTCACCGGGAGAGACGAGGCCACGGGTCGTGCCAAGGGCACCCAGTGTCCGCGGTCAAGAAGCGTGAACTTATTTTGCGGCCTGTGACTGTTGCAGTGCTCCAAATTTACTACCGGATTTCTAGAGTATGGCGGGAGTTCAGGAGTGCAACTAAAGCAAAGCCCTATATGTGCATTGGGTTTCGGGGGGGGGGGGGGATTTCTTCATACACGACTTATATGGAACACTGAATCACTACATCTATCTATCATTTCGATAAACTATATTTATCTGACAGGATCGCAGCTCTCCGCGCACTGTGAACACCAGGTCACTTTTACCAATATAAAGCGTAACTTTTAGCCGAACTCGACATTACTTTATTAGCTGTGAAGGATGAAAGACTGAACCTACCCCGCCCGGATTCCAACCAGTGGTCGGTCATACACAAAGACAGATGCCCCACATTAGACTCACGCCCCACCAAGCAATATGTCCCTAAGGGACCTGTGTACTATACTGCTCGCTCGGGGAACTCTTCAAGAAGCAGGGACAAAGCTGCGTAATTGCTCTGCAGCTAATCAAGTGCCGGTTGGCGGCAGTACAGCCAATGGCAAGGTTAGGCCGCGAAACCGAACCCACGGTTGTAGCGCAGGAGACGCAGTGGCCGTGCCCGTGCACGTTGACTGTCCCTGCGCAAGCTGTGATGAGAAGACATGCCGAGCTGAGGTAGGGGATGTGTGTGTGTAAGCACCGGGGGCCCGGGGGGGTTCTGTATGTGTATGTGTGTGTGCGTGTGCATGCGTGTGTGTATGCGCGGCTGCGGGGGGGGGGAGGTGGGGGGGTTCTCTATGTGTGAGTGTGCGTGTGTGTATGGCCGGCGGCGGGGGGGTTCTCTATGTGTGTGTGTGCATGCACGGCGGCGGCGGGGTTGGGGGTGGTTCTCTATGTGTGTGTGTGTGTGACTGTGTGTATGCGCGGCGGCGGGGGGGTCTGTATGTGTGTGCGTGCGTGTGAGTCTGCTTCCAAGGAGCCATGGGAGACAGGAAGCGCGCGTGACCTGATCCGTTTATGCGCGTGTGCACATCACTTGTCTGTCTCCCTTGAAAGCAGAAATTATTACAATAGAGTCTCATAGCGACGATCGCTTTGCGATCAGTTCGCAGTGCGAAACCTAAAAAAGGATGCCCGACGAGTGCATTGCTTATCACATCGTGAGTGAGGAAACTCAGAACAAGCGGAAGATGGAGGCACGGAAATGACTTGTTCTTTAGTTCTTGCCCTGTGAGACAGTGCACGCTTATCAGCAGAGAAATAAGGTTGTAATTTGTGAAACAAGATTAAGTTGTCCTAATGTTGAAGCACAAAACTCTACCTGTCATACTTGCATGTACTGTGCATTTTGTGCACAGCAAATACTTGAAATGTTTGAGTGGTCTTATTTCAGTACTGTATGTGAAAGGCTGCGTGGGCAATTAAAATGACAGAACAAATTACATTTGACACTTTACAAAGTTTGTTGGCATGTTTTTGTCTTTTGTGAGTCATGCAAGCATTTTCTCAAAGAGCCATTGTGCAGGGGCAGATAAGTACTAATGTCTACCGCCGGTTGGCGGCAGTACAGCCAATGGCAAGGTTAGGCCGTGAAACCGAAACCACGGTTGTAGCGCATGAGACGCTGTCGCCGTGTGCGTGCTTTGGCTGTCCCTGCGCAAGCTGTGATGAGAAGGAGAAGACACTCCGAGCCGAGGTAGGGGATGTGTGTGTGTGTAAGCGCCGGGGGGCCGGGGGGTTCGGTATGTATGTGTGTGTGTGCATGCGTGTGTGTATGCGCGGCTGCGGGGGAGGGTGGGGGGGTTCTCTATATGTGTGTGTATGCGCGGCGGCGGGGGGTTCTCTATGTGTGTGTGTGCGTGCGTGTGTGTGTGTATGCGCGGCGGAAGGGTTGGCTCTCTATGTGTGTGTGTGTGACTGTGTGTATGCGCGGCGGTGGGGGGGTCTGTATGTGTGTGTGTGCGTGTGAGTCTGCTTCCAAGGAGCCATGGGAGACAGGCAGCGCGCGTGACCTGATCAGTTTACGCGTGCGTGCACATCACTTGTCTCCTGTCTCCCTTGACTCCTTGAAAGCAGAAATGATTACAATAGAGTCTCGCAGCGACGATCGCTTTGCGATCGGTTCGCAGTGCGAAACCTAAAGAACACATTATAGTAAGCACATGCTAAGTACCTCACGTCTGTGGTCTGCAGACACTTTTCAATGTGTGCTATTTTCCATATGTACAAATGAAGGTGGTAAATCACACTTGTTTACAAGTATGGAAGGTTAAACCACAATGAGTATTATGGGGCGGCAGAGGGGAATGCGGAAGAACATTCCTTCTGTATTAGGAGTCCCTAGGTGAAAGATCACATCCAGTAGTTCTGGGCAAGGAAGCGTCATCTTGCCCCATCCTGGCCCCTTGAAATGCATTTGCGTACCACACCTTCCTGTGCGCTGGCAAAGTGCATCTCAAGCCTCACTTCCTTTTTTCGGCATATTTGTAGGCTACAAAAATGCAATCTTCTTCCTTACAGTGATGGTCTAGCTAGAATGCTTGCCAATTCGTCTCCAACTGTGAGGTTTTCATGGGCTGCCTTATCCTGGACCCACACATCGTGGCTATTCCCCACCTACCAATCCTTCTCATGGTATGAGTTCTTACAGTGGTAATGCCTTTATTACTTTATGTACCTCTGTTAGGTACTCACTATCATGTTCCCTTATTCATTACTTTAGTTATGGCACCTGTGAATATCCTTTTGATTACCTGTGGGATTGTTAGCCCCAAATGTCCAGTAACTCATAGACTGCTTGTCTTTGAACTCACTTGGAGTCACCAGTAGGTATTCTCTGACAAACCCCAGGTTTCTGGCCTTACATATACACTTATATTTTCTATTTTCTAGGTCCCCAGGCTATCCTTTAGTCTGGATGAGACCCTTGTACCTCTTAATGGGTCTAAACGTTGTCAACACTTTTTGCAAACAAAACTTCTGATATATCATAACAGTGTGCGTTTAGGCAACTAAATGCCTGGTCTAATAGGATTTTATGCAGATTATGATGTATTACTACACTGGGAACATGATATCCGAATTGTCATTACGCTACACTACGATGACTGCAGTAACTTTTACTTTGTATCCAATCATTTTCTCTTGAATGAGTTCTGTGTGAGCCATTGTTTTTCATGTAGTCCCAGGTTCACATGGACATTTGGGATGCTCTTGTTTCTTCGAACCCTCTGCTAGTGGGAGCAGGATCATGGTGGGTCTGTCACTATTCATGGGATGCAATAGCTTATTTGGATCCATTCAATTCTGGAACTTTGCTCTGGAAATCAATATGTGGTACTATATGTATTCCACGCTTGAATTTTGATTTTTGATGTATATTCACAATCTGTTAACAAATAAGTCTCTTGGGATGTGCCTCTACTGCCCTGATTTGTGATTATATGTTCAACTGTATGCAAATTTCACACAACTGTAACTTGACACGTTTCTCAAAATATTCAAATTAATACTAACTGGAATTGCCCAGAAATCGGCAATTTAAGCACCGAGACGTCTTTTACTATTTACTGCTTTCAAGATCACAGGAAAAACTTAATTTAGAATTTAAAGGGTCTTACGTCAGCAAGCTGAAATATGGCATGGCGCACCACTTCTGTATTGGGATGAAAACTTTTGTATATATCATTGCTAAACACAAACCAAACACTGTATCTGTGGCGGAGAGAAGAAATGTAGATACTAGCACAGTAGCCAGTTTTAATATTGATCCATGTCGCATCATTTGCTACATTGTATAAGACCAGACTCCTGAAAAGCTTAAAAGAAAAGGCACAGTTTCCCAATCGATGGCAGTCATTTTAGCGACCTCAGCAGGATGAAAAGGTGAGCTGACAAAGTGGAATGCAAACCATCCACCATTTGTTCAGACATATGTATGCAATTGTGAGCCTGGTTATTTTTTATTTTCTTTCTTTGTTGGCAGTTTTTCCCGTACAGCAAATGAAGGTAGGAATGCAGGAACGATGTTTGCACTGACAGTAAACTAGTAAGCCTGTTCCCTTAAAAAATTCATTCCTTGATTTTCATTGCAAGGACAACTGATCAAAGGAATAATTTTCTTCGTTTTTTGTGCCCATTTTAAGCTCTTCAGTTTCTTGGCACCCAGCGGGAATTGCTGACGAAGAACCTGGCTAGTCTCCGGTCCCAGTGGTGGGTTTCCTCCTCCCCCCACCCCAGTGACTGCCTTGCCCCACGATCTCCCACTTGGACCCTAAATGCCGTAACTTGCTCCACAGTCTGTTTCCCTAGGATGGAAATGTCCAATAAATATTATATCCCTGTAATTTTCCTTTGGAGGAGCGTTTTGTATGAACAGTCAGCCCACCTACAGTAGAGCCTATATTACTCTGCTCTGCATTCTCCAGGGCGTACACAGCTGTGAGATGCAGAGACGCAGTGCTGGGGAGGAGGCTAGAAGAATAACATGAACATATGCAAAAGTGGAGGCTGGCGGCAGGGAGAGTTGACCAGAAATGCCTCTGAGACCTAGGCTCAGAGAGCTCAGGGGAACAATGCCTCTAAGGGATGAGTATAAAAGTAAGGTAAGGCCTGTAAAGTGTCCCACCAGAGAACAGAAAGACATTAAAAACAAGTGATATTATTTGCTTTAATGTTTTCCTCGTGACGCATGATTATATTTCACGAGAGCCACGTACTCGTATCGTAGAGTTGCACAGCGTGTCTGAGTGTACTCTCCTAGTATGGCGTCATACGAGTAGGCGTTTTTCACGTGCATGAGGCGGGGCTCTGTTGATTAGGTGTGTTCTCCACGTATGGGGTGGAGGCCTGGTCCCGCTGCTCACTGTGCGAATGGAGTCAGCAGTCAGCTGCTGGCAGGATGTTTCCACGGGGCTGCCGAGCTCTCCGTGGGCCCTTCCACGGCCCCCCACAGCGGTGCTGGTGTTACCGGACACGGGTCCGGACCCACCCTCCCTGCGGTGTCTGCAGGAGGCCTGTGGCGGGCTGGGGGGTGCAGTGTGCACCCTGCGGCGGGGGAACCTGGAACTGGGGGCCGACCCAGGGGGTCTCGAAGACTTCTACAATGCGGGTAAGAGGGCGAATAGTGGTGGGTAGATGTCTCTGCAACAAGGGACGAGTGAACAATGGCTGGTCTTCTGCATCGAGGGTGCTTGACCGGTACCTTTAAGGGTGTGTGTGTGCGTTTGTTTTTGTGCGGCGGCAGGGGGGGGGGTTCTCTATGTGTTTGTGTGTGTGTGTGTGCGCGTGTGTGGTGTGTGTGTGTATGGGCGGCGGCGGCAGGGGGAAGGGGGGTTCTCTATGTGTGTGTTCGTGCGTGCGTGTGTGTATGCGCGGCGGCGGCAGGCGGGGGTTTGGGGGGGTCCTCTATGTGTGTGTGTGAGTGTGTGTATGCGCAGCGAGGGGGGTCTGTGTGTGTGTGTGTGTGTGTGTGCGTTTGTGTGTGTTCCAAGGAGCCATGGGAGACAGGAAGCGCGCGCGACCTGATCCCAGTTCGAAAGGTTGCGTGTGCACATCACTTGTCTCCTGTCTCCCTTGACTCCTTGAAGGCAGAAACGATTGCAATAGAGTTTCGCAGCGACGATCGCTTCGCGATCGGTTCGCAGTGCGAAACCTAAAAAGGCAGATCTGCATTGCCTCCATCCCTCTCAAATCACTTTTGACTAAAGAGTTTCATTACTCTCGAATCACTAGTGACGTCAAGAGTTTCATGCTGATCATAAACAAAAACAAAGGAAAGATAAACACTTTAACAAGTGATTGTCCACAAGAAATGAACAAGCTCTTGCGCCCAAACCCTTCTGTACATGGGGGGAGTACGGAGGGCCTGGCCACAGGATATGCCCTACAGTCCAGGTCTCAAATCCATCCCTCGATGTACACAGCCAAAGGCTGTGAAAAACACTGGCTAGAAATTACGAACTACATTAAAAAATGAAATTCTCTGACAAACGCAGTCTTTTGCCAATGACTGTAACATGTCATACAATACCTATCAAAATAACCTAGCACGAGCCTATACAAGCCTTACTGGTCGATAACTGGTATGGTCATTTTGGTGGCCAGCCGTGGAAGACGGCTGACGCCTAATCACGGAGCTCCGAGAACAGAGCCCATAACTCCACTCCACTCCATCCCCATATATCGCCTCTCCATGGTGCCTTTACACACAGCTGCCAAAAGGCCACCAAATGCTGCATGGTGACACATATGCGGCTGTGCACTGACACCACTGTGACCACCAGCAACGATCTGCCCTGTGGCCGGGTGGGTGAAGCATGCAAAGCCGAGTGCTTGGGTCTGCTGCGGCCAGCGGGCACGATCTACGGCATAAAACTGTACTGAACACCCGATGCATCGAGCCAGCTGTTGAGAAGGTAAAACAGCACGAACTGTAAGGCTGCGCTGGCAAGGGTGTAAGACACTGGATGCGGTGTAGATGTGACGAGGAGTCCTGTAACGCACTCAAAACTAAGGCACTAAGTAGAAAAGTGAGTTGGCTGAACCCTGGTGTGTGGTACTAGCTTGGCAAGCTATAAGACACTTGGCAGAGAACAGACAAGCATTGTAAACTTGCGTTTTTTTGTCGGAGGTAAGTGGCAGAGTAAGGCTGCTGGGATGTGAGCTGCTGGCAACCTGCGGAGCTACAGTGTTTCAGGGCGCCCCAGTTCCTCCCGGGAGCTGGGGAAGCATAGGAAGGCCATTACAGGCCACAAAGCGAGGGGCCATCCCCTATGTGTCGCACTTTCAATTGATGGCAATGGAGTGCAGTAGGATCACGGATTGGATTTCACCCCCTCCCCCGTATTGTAAATTGATTTCAGTGGGTTGCGAGGCATCCAGCAAGCACAACGAGAGGTTTAAGTGCAGCGAATGTAACTGCAAGTTTGGAGCATTTTTTCTCCACAACAATGGTAAGCTGGGGCTTGTTTCAAATGCGTAGTGCTAAGTTCATTGTGGAGAGGGCCGAGTAATGCAGAAGGCATACGTACATTAATATACTACATTAAAGGAAACAGTATATACTGGAGTGAGCAGTGCATGAACTGATACTACATCTGGATGTGTTGCCTGGACTGCCCCCTCCCCTGCCTGAACCAAGAAGTGTAACTGCGCAGTGAGGCGTGAGCACTCCGCTCCTTTACCCTTTACTGCCCGAGGAGACAGTACCAGTAACAGCCATTTTATACACCCGGCCGGGTGAAGATGGGTAGGCTGAAAGGGAACAAGCTAAGCAGGGTACAACAGGAGACTCTAGCATAAACACTACTAATGATTTGCCACAGTCATAAGGAAAGGTCCTGGACCCCCCTGTCCATGAAAATCCGCCTTCAGATAAATTGGACATTATCCTTAACGAGATAAGAGAATCTAGGGCTGTGCTGGAGCAACAACTAGGTACACTCACAACTGATGTGAGCCTTTTAAGAGGCCATCACAAAAATCTTTCATAAAAAGTCCAAAAACATGCACTGACCCTATCAGAGATAACTCCATGGCGCAAAGCACAGACAGAAGCGGTGACGCAACTCCAGCAGCAAGTAAAGGAACTGCAAAACAGGGGGACGACGCAGAATGCTGCGCGCGTAGAAATAAAATACGCATAGTGGGTATGCCAGAAAAAAGCGAAGGTCGTGACCCAAAGAAATTTATAGACAAATTGCTCCGTACTGCTGTGGCGCCGGAGTGCCTGTCGGACATGTTCAGTGTGGAAAGGGCCCACAACGTGCCCACTGAGAATCGCCTGCCTGGGGTGCTACCAAGACCAATGGTGGCGAAAATTCAGAACTATAAAGATCGGGACACGCTGCTAAGAAAGGCACAAGAGTGCACCCCACTACTGTATGAAAAGGCTAGAATATCCCTATTTCCAGATTATACTGTACAAGTACAGATGCACAGAGAAACTGTCTTTGGGGTAAAGAAGCATCTCCAGCAGCTCAACCGACAGTACGCTTTAATATTACCAGCCAAACTCAAACTTTTGCATGGGAACACTGGCCACTTCTTGGACGACGCGGAGGCTGCATTGTCATTTTATTAATTTATTTTTATTATTTAAGAGTTTTATATAGCATTGGTGTTGTAGGTTAATTAAGAACCATACATCCACTGGAATCCAGTATGTAGTAAAGAGGTATTTAATGGAGCATCCACCTCTTGTAGATCAGCAGTATAACTGAAATAAAGCTGATCTACAGAATGTGGAATAAACAGAGATATTCAAAGGTACACAAGGCAATTACAAAGATGCAGAACAGGGAACATCCTAGGATGGAGTTAACAAGAAGAATTCTAAGAAGAATTCTGAAAGAGTAAACATTCTATTCAAAAGCACAATCTATCTCAATACAACTCGTCTCCTCCCTTTATAAATAACAAGAAAACAAAAGTAGCAAGAATTGTTTAAATAAAGCAAAATCATCAAATTTCTTTGGTATACGTATTTGTCTTTTGGAATTAACAGGAGTACTAACATGTAACTGATCAGATGAAGAAGTGGGAAAATCTGAAACATTTGAATCAGTTACATTTGAATCAACATCACATCCTGTTCTTTTTTCTAAATAAACATAATCACTTGAAAAATCAGGATCTGAAGAACAAGAAAAACTTTTACTAATGGAAGGATTAACTTTGGCAATTTTAGAAATATTCTAAGAACAACAAAAATATCTGAAAACTTGGATTGACCTTTTTAACAAAGACAGGTAATTTGATTTTCACTTTATCTCCCACACGTATGGTGGAATCTCTTAACGAAACAAAAGTATTCTGACCATCAAAATTTTGTTTGGCTAATTTATTAATAGTTTTCATGTCTTTTTTTAGATCATCATTTGTGGACCAAGAAAGAGAAAGCTCTTGTTAAGGTTTCCTTCCTTTAAGTAAAAGAAAAGGTGAAAATTGTGTGGTACAATGTGGGGTACACAAATATGACCAAACCAAATCTGCTACATGAGCTTTTGCATCAATGCAAGCTTCGGATTGCTTATTTTATACCTTCCACTAAAGTTTCATTAAATCTTTCTACAAGACCATTAATGTTAGGAGAAGTTTTAATATGTTTGACGTTAGCTTTCTCAATAAAAGATTTAAATAAGTGTGAAGTAAATTGTGTTCCATTATCAGACACGAGAATAGAAGGTAAACCTTCTCTTTAAAAAATCTACTTTCGAAAATTAACAGATATAGAATCAGTTTGTGTTAACCATTTATATTCAAGCCATTTTGAGAAGTAATCAATAACCACATCAATATACATCCTTTGTGAAGTAATTCCTTCATAAGGACCCAAAATATCAATTGCCATTTTTTTTCCAAGGAGAGTCAGGAATTTCAACTTTCATTGAATTACAATGTTGAGGTTTCAAAACTTTGTCAGAATTGGCACACGGAGAACATTTTTTAACAAAATTAACTACACAATCATCCATATAGGCCACCAAAATATATCTCTGACCTTTTTAATGGTACTAGATTGACCCAAATGACCTAAATGAGCAATGGATATAATCTTTTGTCTAAGAGTATTAGGAGGAACAAAACAATCTCCTTTTAAAACCAAATCTTCATTAATCAAAAGTTCATCTCTAATTTTCTCAAAAACAGCAAGATCTTTTGAAAGATTTCTCTCAAGTGGCCAACCATCTTTAATATATTTACGTACCAAAATAAGATCTTCATCCAAATCCATCGCTTTTGACCACTCATCTTTCGAAATAAGATCTGACATGGAAAGAACTACGTCATCCACTGACGCCACAACACACTCATCAAAATATTCAGAATGATTAGTGAAATTTACCTCAAGTAATAACCGAGATAAACAATCTGCTCTAGTATTTTGAGATCCTGGAATATAAACAATCTCAAAATTATATTCATAAAGCTTAGCAAGTATCCGAACCAATCTGGCAGATGCTTTCCCTACTCCATTGTTGAACAACAAAGAAATTAAAGGTTTATGATCGGTTTTGATTTTAAACGATTTTCCCCACAAATAAGTCTTAAAATGTTCAACTGCCCAAGAACAGCTTAAGGCTTCCCTTTCTATAGTAGAGTATTTAGACTCCACTTGAGATAAAGGTCTAGATGCAAAAGCAATAGAACATTCATTATTAGCTTTGATTTGACTCAATACGGCACCAAGCCCAATAGCACTTGCATCCACAGTAATCACATTAGGCGCAGAAGGAGAAAAGGAGACAAAGGTTTACAATCCATAATGGCAGATTTTATAGACAAAAACGTTTGAGAATGCTCACTGGTCCATAAAAACTTGCATCCTTTTTAGTAACAATCTTAAAGACAACACAATGTCAGAGAAACCGTGAACAAATCTAGAATAATATTCACACAACCCTAAAAAGGATTTAAGTTGATCTTTGTCTTGAGGATTATTCATATTTTTAATAGAAGAAAGAAGGTCTCTTTTAGGAAAAATACCTTTCGCATTAATCATATGTCCAAGATACTCAACTTCAGATGAAAAGAATTTGCATTTGTCTAAACGAATCGTCATACCTTTGTCATCTAAGATTGATAAAACTTTATCAAGAGTAACCTGATGATTTTCCAAAGAATCAGAGAAAACTAAAATATCATCCTGAAATGCAACTACATTTTCGGTGTCTTTGAATAAACAATTCATTAGCTTTTGAAACACTGAAGCTGCAGAAGAAAGTCCAAAAGGCATTCTAATATACCTAAATGTACATCAGGTGTGATAAAGGTTGCAATATCTCTAGAGTCTTCAGTCAGTTCCACCTGATGATAAGCGGACTTGAGGTCTATGGTGCTAAAATATTTTGCACCATCAAGTTTTGCTAATAAATCCTGAATCTTAGGCAAAGGATAACATTCCATGACAATTTGCTTATTCACAGACCTTAAATCCGTGCACATCCTAAGTTCGCCATTCCGTTTTTTAACTAAAACTATGGGAGAAATCCATTCTGATGCATTAACAGGTTCAATAAACCCTTCAATGCAGTTTTTTAATCATCTCAGACAACTCACTCCTAACAGATAATGGCACATTTCTTAACTTGTGCTTAGAAGGTATAGCATCTTTCTTTAAAACTATTTTATGTGAAAACCCTTTCACTTTTCCAAGTTCTTTTTTAAAAACATTTTTGTGTTTGTCAATAATATTTTGCAAAACACTGTCATTAACCTTGCATTCATCCTTAACAACATGCAGATCCTCAACTAAACACACTGGAGTTTTTGCATTGGGTGTACAGTAATATCAAATTTTCCTTGATGTTTCCAACCTAATACTTGTAAACCATCAACAGCCACATAAACATTTCCACGAATGTTTTTTTGTTTAAATTTGATATCAGAAATGAAATAACCCAACATTTCGATTTCCTTACCACCAAACCCAAAAACTCAAATGTCATTGGGTTCTAAAGTTTTATTTACCCAAGATTTGTAAAAGAAAGAATCTGAAATAATTGTATAGGGAGAGCCAGAATCAGCCATGACCTCAATATCTTTACCTTCAACAGAAATAGTACACATAGAAGGAATGTAAGGTTCAGAATCAATGTCCTCATCATTGTGAGACACTTGACCTAACCGATGAACCTCTGTAATAGAGAGAATTTCATTCTCAAAGTTAGGTTCTGTAGGTATCTCATCTCCAATGTCTATGTTAGAAACAACTGAGACTCTTTTATTAGATAGACAATATGTCCCAAAATGGCCAATTTTTTTACACTTAAAACATTCTTTACCCCTAGCAGGACATTGTTTAAACTGAAAAGAATGTGTCTTTGAACCACAACGGTTACAAAACAGTTTCCCAAAATTAGAGTATTGTTTAAAATTATTCTGAGCGCTTTTGGTGACATTTTTGTTTTTAAAATTAACTTGAGCTTTGACATTAGAATCTTTCAAGTTAACTGCTGCAACACCAGTGGTAACTTTATCAACATTAATAGTGTTAAATGATATGATGGAGCGTTCCACACTTTTAGCAATTTGAATGGTTTCCTGCAAAGTCGGATTACGTTGTCTAAGTAGTTGCTCTTGAATTTTCTTATTAGAACAACAAATAATTAATTGATCATGAATATATTTGTCAACTTGATTCCCAAAATCGCATTCAGCAGCTAACACTCTAAGACATTCAACATAAGTATCAACTGGCTCATTATTAAGTTGATGTCTTGTATAAAAATGATATCTTGCCATAACAATGTGAGGTTGTTCAGTAAATCTCTTGTTAAGTCTATCAATTGCCTCTGAAAAACAATCATAATCCCCACTGTACATTCCAGAAGGAGTAGGGGATGGTGGTAAGTGTATATTGACATCCTCAGCATGACCGCCTATAGTGTTCAATAATATAGCTTTTTTTCTTTCAGAACTATATTTGTTACCATCAATAGCTAATAGATAGTTATTAAACTGCCTATACCATTTTTCCCATTTCATGCTAGGCTGATTTGGTCCAGAATAAAAAGGGGGTGGAGGAGGCCCACACACTGTACTCATTGTATCTCTCTAAAAATATAAGTTAGAATAAATAAATAGCACTTAAAACACTTAGCCAGTCAAAATATAAATATACATTCAAAAATAATTATCAGATGCGAAGTAAAACGCTTTTTAAAGTTGCCTGCGAAAACAATAAATATACATTCAAAAAATAATTAACACATGTGAAGTAAAACACTTTTTAAAGTGGCCTGCGAAGAAAATAGAAGATCGTGAACAAGTTGCCACGGTAACAGAAAAATACACAAAATGGCCGCAATAGCGTGATGGCAAACAACGTGATGACGATGGGCTTGTGTAACGTGTTCGAGGTATGCGTGTCACCAAAGCGCGCCGGAACAACAGTGTAAGGGTCTCGAATGAAGATGGAGAAAAGTTCCGATGGCATGCAGGAAGATTCTTGGATGGAAGGTAAGTTTGTCGTCTAAAATAAACAGTTTCCCTTATGTGCTGGATGATCCATGCCTCAATGCAAATGTCCGAAAGTTCCCAGCAAAGGAAGCAGTCGTGCGGCACAAATCACAACAATGCCCAAAATCGCTGTTGTGATATACCGCTTACCGGAATGAAGGCTACCCTGCCATAAAATAGCAATTTCTCTGGCAAGCCAATTTTCTTTGTCTATCTTTGCTCGAGAGTAAGGCAATAAGCAATGCTTAAAATCCTTCGCAAACCGCAATGTGAAGCTGAACTAATTTAAATAAAACCCGAAAAGTGTATTACAACTGTAGAGTACACCGCAGGGAAGTTCATTTTCCAATGAAATATTTTTGCCAGGTCATTTTCCAAAAATACTTTTCCAAATGTTCCTTGAACAAAAATCAAACTTTGTAGTAATCAAGTCCACGCTGATTGTGATATTTCATGAGGATTTATTCAGGTTGGTTACAGCGTAGAAGTACAGAAGTAATTAGCCCCACCAGGAGCAGCCAGCAAGGCGCTCAGCCCTTCTCCAACTGTCTGCTTCATACACCAACATTCTAAGTGACATCAACTCAAGAGTGTTCTACAGATGGAGGAGGGGAAAGCATGTAAAAATCGATCTGTGGATGCTCCAATACAAAGACAAAAATCCCAAAACGTCGCCAATAATGTTGTAGGTTAATTAAGAACCATAAATCCACAGGAATCCAGTATGTAGTAAAGAGGTATTTAATGGAGAATCCACCTCTTGTAGATCAGTAGTATTACTGAAATAAAGCTGATCTACAGAATGTGGAATAAATAGAGATATTCAAAGGTACACAAGGCAATTACAAAGATGCAGTACAGGGAACATTCTAGGATGGAGTTAACAAGGAGAATTCTAGGAAGAATTTTGAAAAAGTAAACATTCTATTCAAAAGCACAATCTATCTCAATACTATAACTGGCCAGACCTGATGGTATCGGAGCACTTTACAACATTATCGTGAAGCAATCGAACACAATGTATTTCAATAAACAGCATTGTCTAGTGTTGAATCCTGTTCAGGGTGGGGAGGACAAAGAGCAAGTCAAAAGGCAGGTAATGTAGATGCCTTCATAGTGAACATAGTGAAACGTCTATATTCTGTGTTGGGCAAGATTCCTGTGACAGAGGGACTCTGTCTCGTTAGCCGGTAGCTATCAATTCGAATGGGTTCGGTAGAGGAAGAGGTCTTTGAGCTGACTTTTGAAGTTTATGAAGGAGGGGTTCGTCCTGATGTGGACTGGGATGGAGTTCCAGATTTTAGGTGCATTTCCAAAGAAGGAGCGTGATAAGGTTTTTTGTTTGAGAGTTTTCGTGGGAATGAGATGTAGAGTTAGTTTCCTGATATTCGTCGTCTGGCCTGCCTTATTGAGTTTGGAAGCCAAGTAGGCAGATTTACCAGTGTGAAGAGCTATATGTGTGAGACAAGCAGTTCTGAAGTTGGAACGCATTTCAATTGGGAGCTATTTTAGCTCTCTTAGGGAGAGAGAGATGTGGTCCTATTTCTTTACGCCAGTGACCATCCTGGCAGCTGCATTTAGAGTAGATCTGAGGGTTGCATTCCCATAGTCCAATCTGGACAGAACCAGAGATTGTGTGGCCTGTTTAAGGTCACTGGGAGGGATGAAGGATTTTATTTTGTTGAATAGTCTTAGGTTGAAGAATGCTCTCTTTGCAGATTTCTTGATATGTTTTTCCATGTATAGGTTAGGGTCCAGAGTGATTCCCAGGGATTTTACAGAGTCGGCCAGGGTGAGATTGCAGTTAAAAGCATCAATAGTTTTTAGGCATTCTGTGACTTGGGGGGTCTGCTCTTTGTTGGGTATGAGAATTATTTGTCTTATCTTGGTTGAGTTTTAGGTGATTGTGGGATAGCCAGTGTTTGACTTCTCTTAGAGTGTCATTTAGTTTCTGTATGTCTCCGATTGAGGACATTTCTAGGTAGATCTGGGTATTGTCCGCATAGAGGTGGAAGGGGATGGAGGCTTTTTTGAGAATGGCGGTGAGGGGCTCCATGTAGATGTTGAACAGTGATGGAGAGAACTGATCCTTGAGGGACACCTCTGGTTAGGGGGAGTAGGTCAGACGTTATTCGTTGGGAGCGGTTCTGAAGGAAGGAGGTAAACCATTGTAGGACCACCTTGTCTGCTCCAATCCTTTCTCGAAGTACATTAATGAGCAGTTTGTGTTTGACCGTTTCGAAGGCTGCCGATAGGTCAAGGAGTATGAGTAGACAGCATCGGTCTATGGATCTGTCATGGATAGAGACTATTTTCCCAGATTTGGAGATCTTGGATGAACATAGGCAACCCCGGAGGATGAGCCAGAGATGAAGCAATGGGCAAAAGAACACCGGAAGACCGCGCTGAGGCACAGAGAAGGCACCTACTCTGGAGGAAAAAATAGCAGGTAAACTGGCGGCGCTGCAGATGGTGGCAGCACTGGGGGTGACAGGTGGCACCAGCAGGCATGACACATCCTCGGATGGAATGCCTTTAACTGACTCTGAGAACAGTCAGCCGTTATTCCCATCTATGGCTCCCCCAGATAGCACAAGACGTGCTGGAATGAGACGTCAGTCTACACGAAGGATGTCCATGTAACAGAATTGTGTGCACTAAATAGTGGGTCAAATCTGGATGTAGTCATTGCCGGACTGCACCAGCGGTAAACAGTGGTCGTGCCATGATGCTGAACTATGTCAAGTACTGTGTAAAGTTACCGTAAAACTGGTAGCCACAGATGTCATTTTATATGGGCACAATGTGACCTCAACAGGATGGGGAGGGTGCGAGCCCCAGAAGCGTGAGAAAATTAAAATTTCATCTAAGTCTTTCCTTCCATTTCTCTTGTATTTTCTCTCTTCTATTATCTTTTTCTATCCCTACTTTCTTTTACATGGGACAGTTCTTCAGCACAGCAGATCAAAACTGTGCGGGACTGAGACGGACCACAATAAAGTCTTAAATATACAATTGGACAGCTCGCACCCTCCACTCAAAGGGGCAATATCCACACGAAAGGCTAAAGCACAGGAAACCTGGGCGAGAGGGTGGGCACTGGTAGATGTGTGGCGAAATATAAATGCGGCAGTACGCGAATACTCCTTTTACTCCCAGATGCATGCATTATACACATGAACAGATCGTATCTTCTGCTCCCCGCACTATTAGCACAAGTACTAGACATTACATACCTAGGAAAAAAATTATCAGATCACAACTCACTGATACTTACTCTTGAATATGGTCGGGTCCCCGCACCAGTCCCAACGTGGAGATTTAACCCCCAATACCTAGAGGATAACATCTTTGGAGCGCAGATGTTGGGCGTTATAAATGATTTCTTCGCTAACAATGCTAATACAGTGTTATCACCCCTGGTGGAATGGGAGGCGTTCAGGGTGGTGGTGCGGAGCACAGCAATTGGCGCAACAGTGGGGTGCATAAGGCGATTGTGTGTAATATAACAGAAAAAGAAGCAGCGGTGTCCAAAGATTGTGCTGGTATATTGCAGAAAGCGGGCATAGACTATGCAGACCTACTCAACAGATTGCTCGTGATAGATCATCGGACAGAGGCAGACAGAGCCAGCACACTATTAGCTCGAATAATAAGAGACCCCCCTCCAGCAGTCCCAGTAACAATGATTTGCTTCCTTTTACAGGCTATAACGGCCACGCAGTTAGCAATAAACAAGACATTCAGTAAATAAAGCCCCATCACAAGCACCCACACCAAAAATCCAGGACTTCCTTTGGGAAGTGCAACTCCCTGAATTAACAAACACAGAGCAGGAAGCGCTGAAACTTTCGATCACTGTAGCTGAAATCCACAAATCAATTAGAGAGACCTCCCATGACATAAAACCCCTGGGCTGGACAGCATACCCATAGAAGTATATGCAGCATACACTAAGGAAGTAGTGCCCCAACTGGAGAAGCTGTATAAGACAGCACTGGACACAGGCAGATTACCTCCGCCTACAAGCCAGGCGCTTGTGATTCCCTGCCTAAACCGGGTATAGACCACATAGATATCTCGGAGTACAGACCACTATTGCTCTGGAACACTGAATATAAAATATTGAGCAAGATCCTGGCGACTCGACTGATACAGTATCTCAATAAACTCACACACACTTATCAATGTGGTTTTGTCCCTCGAAGAAGCACTGCCCATAATGTGCATCGACTATATCAAGTGATGTGAGCCTGCCCGTAACGTTACTCGAATGCAGGGAGCCTATCCCTAGATCTCAGACAAGCATTTGACATGTTAAGCGGGGAATACATGCTTGCAGCGCTGGGTAAATGTGGAATTTCTATGGAAAATTTGAAATGGGTCAAATTACTTTATACTGGCCCGACAACTTGTACGGGAACAGGGGCATATATCTCTAATGAATACATGATCTACAGAGGGACCAAGCAGGGTTGCCCGCTCTCCCCCATGCTTTTTATCCTAGCGCTAGAAACCTTGGCTCAAAAATTACGTGGGTAAGCCGGGGAATGGCGTATACAAATTGGGCAGACAATGCACTCAATCTCACTATAGGCAGGCAATATTATATTGTATGTCAGAGACTTCTGAAGTAGATTTTGCTCTGTAGCACCACTTTCAAATGCATTTGGAGAGCTGCCTGGACTGTTTATTCAGTTTGAGAAGTCTATTGCATTCCCTGTAGTGTACCCTGTGAGATATGATTCAGGAGTAAGACCTTAACAGTGGCTCCAACCACTTTGAAATATTTGGGAGTGAAGATATATAGAACGCAACAAGACACGCTGGATGGCAATATGCAGATCAGGATTGCCTCGCTACGATTCCAAATAGCATTCCAGATCACTCTCCCACTGTCTGTTGCAGGCCGTTTAGCAATAGCTAAAATGAATGGTTGTGTTGCCATAGGTGCTGTACTATTTCACTACACTTCCAATAATAATCCCCTCAAAGGTATTTGAATGGTTGGACTCGTTATTAATAGAATTAATATGGGATAATGGAAGACGCAAAATTGGTTTGAAAAAACTACACCTTCCAACAAATGCAGGGTCCTGGATTAGGATGCCATTGTTAACATGACAAACGGTGATGGACACTAATAGAGTGCTCATGCACAATGTCACATACAACTTGGAAATGTTACTATAAATGTATTCTCTGTATTATGTTGTACATGTATAACTAAACCGCTGGTAAAAATGTATAAATGTAATCAAGGAGGCATTGTTTTTGGAACAAAAACTTAATAAAATGAGTTTTAAAAAACAAAAAAAGGTAAGGCCATTTTGCCAGCATTTTGTTCAACAAAAGCATGGTTTCTGCATTCTGGTTAAGAATTACGAATTTTCATGTTCTCCAATGTTGCATAAATAACTTGGTTAACCCCTTGCATGCTCATGACGGCCCCCGGCGGTCATGCGTCACGGTGGGCGTGTATGGAGGACGGCCGGGGGCCGTCCAAATCCCGCCCACTTTTAAAAACGCCTGCACAGCCCGAAAATTTGCTGCGCATGCAAGGGGTTAAGAAAAGGAATTGAGCTATTTTTCCACTCTGCTTACATATATCCACACAGGACCTGGGGCTCTTCCAGATTTCAAATACAAAGGGTTATTTCTTAGATCATTCATAGAGAAATGATCTAGAGCATCATCTTGCAGTGGGTAAAAGATTAAATATTATCTCCTAGGATATCATGACCGCATATATAAGTGAAAAGCGGATATCCAAGAACCTGCATTTGTCTTATTCAGCAAGTCATACACAATCAACTTTTGATTCTGGGAGCATATCTCTTTCCTCCATCCTTCTGCACCCTCATTTTGCACAGCTGGATCCAATATGGTCTTCAGGCTGGACTCCATCTTAAAAGAGTCCCAGTAAATGAAGTCTCTGCCTCTCAAAGTAAATAAGCTGTTAACACTGCAGAAATCTGCTTCAAACTATTTGTCTGCCAATACATTTCTTTTTAATATTTGAATTGTTTGGGGTGGATGGGGGAGAATGGTGAGTTGGGGGAGTGCCTGACCGCACACGCACCTGTAGGTTCCAACTGGGAGGTACTGTGTTTTGTATCTCAAGGCGTCATTCCTAATTTGAGTGATGACCGCTGCTATACCCGCTGATAGGAGTGCCATAATGAGGTGAACGACCTGTGTACACATGCTTTAGTCATGAATGCCGTGTTTTGGGGGGTGGGGTTCCTATGGGGAGTTGGGGGGTGACCTGTATTAAAGAAAAACAAAAAAGCGGACCAGAACATCCTGCCGTGCAGTCACAGGGCTGGGCTCATAGCCTGGCTTGCATGCTACCAGCTACCGCCGCCCGGCCTTCGGGTTGTGGGCTGATGGGCCGTGTATACAGACGTGTGATATTTGCTAATGTCGTTGCTCACTTGGGACTGCTGGCGCAAATGTTATATGCTATTATTGTCTGCACCAAAAATAAAGTTTTTAAAAAAAAATATATATATTTGAATTGTTATTCTTTCATTGGATGAATCGTTGGAAAATGAACAAATTACATTACTGTTGAATAATAGCGGACTCTCTTTAGGTCCCTCCTACTAGACAGGGCAAGCTGACTGGTTGTAAAAGAACTATTGTGAGTTTACAGTGGATTTAGAATCCATCTGTGCTTACCATTAGTTGGCTTTATTGTCACTCTCGTCTGCTAGTTTCTTATTCAATGGGTTGTCCCACCCCTGTTGTATGGCTTCTTTGTGATCCTTTTGATTGACTGACTTGTATCCTTCCACTGCTCACATTTAGGGAACAATTGTTCTCAAATTAATTCAAGTCTTTTCTGGTTCTCTCCCTCATGTCCTGCTTCAGCCCTCAAATACCACACATGCTGTTGCCCGGGCTGTGTTGCTCTCTGCCCCTCTTGGCTTGACTGGTTTGTGTCTTGAGAGCAGATTTTAAGGGTTGTTTTTGTTCCACGTAATGCATTAAAGTACATGCTTTGGCACAAAAATGTTTTTTATGGCCTTTGAAAGGGCTATCTGATGCGCTCATTCAGCTGGCACTTGAGGTAGAAGATGTGCTTAGCATGATACATCCACTAGAGGTACACACACCTGCTCCCAAGGCTTCTGATGAGCAGCAAATGGTGCAGTCCTGTGGAAAGTAAATGAGGCCTACAAAAGCATTTCCTTTTATATTTTGACACTTTCTTATACTTTAATTCTGTTCAAAGGTTCTTGTTTAAACCGTATTTGAAAAATAAACCATTCCAATTCAATTCAATATAACTTTATTTGGTTCATGACTAAACCATAAACTCATACACAGTCATAAAATACATGTAAAGAAAACAGCAATGCCGAGCTGCCAATTACATTTTAAGTGTATGCACAGAACAACATCAGGTGGTTGTGAGATTTAAACACATCTTTACTTATGCATGAAGTACTTTTTACTCAATAATCATGACCTCAAATTTGTTTTAGTAATAGCAAAGCTAGCCTATGCACATGCTGTTCTTATCAATACTTCTGGTTCAGTATGTAACTTATGAAACAGTTACAGGTATTAAGTATACAGTATGATCAGTTCTTTTCCAATAATTATAGTCATTTGGTGTTCTTATCATTCTTTAATTTGATGGTTTGCCCAGCCAACACATGTTTTGTTGTGGGTGATATCCCATTCGACTTCTTCAGGGCTGTCTAGCAATTAGTAGAGATCGTTCTCGATTCTCCCCACCAGTTCTACTTCCGTCCCGGCTGTCCGATAATCACTCCTTCATCTATTTTGTTTACCCACGCTGTGGTTAAATCTATCAAGTGGCCCTTGTGTGCTCCGTATTTTGCTCCACAGTATCCCATTATTTAATGCCATTCCTCTTGCTAGCCATAGGTGGGTGCCCCCGAACAGGTACCTACGGGAGTACGCTTTAGTCCTCAGCAGCTCCGTGCTTGTCCTGGACGACCCGGGTCTGAGACATTGCCCCCTTACAACTAAAAAGAAGGTCTACCAAACAACATTGTTCAACAATAGTTTAAATACCGATAGATGCAATCTAAGACGAGCTGAACAATCCTGGAGAGGCTCTCGGTCCCCGAACACCTTATGCTCCTGAGAACTAGGAGGAGCACTTACAATAAACATATCAGGACTATGAAAGCAAACTTCTTCAGAAGACAACTAGAACAAGCATTTGCAATGCAATAGGTCTCGCATTAGGAAAGTATGAGCTATTGGTATTGTAAATGACACATTTTTTTAATATGTGTTGGCTTTGAAAATATATAAATTAATAGCATTGTTATTCACAAAGCCAATAGCGTACACTTTCCTAATGCGAGTCCTATTGGCTATGGCAATGCTTGTTGGTAGCATGCAAGGACAGTGCTTTTGTGGTGCTGAGTGATGATGTGGTTGGGCTGAGTGATGTGGTGGTGTATTAGAGTGATGTGGCGGTGTATTAGAGTGATGTGTTGGTGTCCCAGAGTGATGTGGTGGTATCCCAGAGTGATGTGGTGGTGTCCCAGAGTGATGTGGTGGTGTCCCAGAGTGATGTGGTGGTGTCCCAGAGTGATGTGGTGGTGTCCCAGAGTGATGTGGTGGCGTCCCCGAGTGATGTGGTGGTGTCCCTGAGTGATGCCCCTGAGTGATGTGGTGGTGTCCTTGAAGATAGCCAATTTAAAGGAGATTGGTGCCAAATGTCATGGAAGTGCACTAAGGATCTCTTGTTTTTGATCGTTAAGACGGCCAAGAGACTGGCTGATGCACTACTTGTCAAAATCACGGCTTTAGAAACAGCAATTAGAGGTACTCTCACCAAGACCCCTTTCACCACCAAACTAGCAGAAATTAATCAAGAGATTTCCGAGAACCAAGAATTTTTACTCAAACAAAAAATGACCAAACTCAAGAAGGATGTGGCTAAATTTGACAAAGAGAAGGTGTATCCGCATCTTAAGGAAGGATACACAAATAAGAAAAATAGCTACTCCTCGGATGAAAGTTCAGACAACGGCAGCCGGAGGGGCTCTTCCGGTAGTGATTCTAGCGGTGGGTACCCCCCCAACAACAACCGCAATCAACGCCGTCCAAACTGGAACCAAGGTTTCAATCAGGGACAGATGTTTCAGGGACCACCTCAAATGATGCCACCCTGGCAATACCCCTTCTATCCCCAGGGACCACCTCAGTTTTTTCCTATGAACCCTCCTTTTCACGACAGAGGTTGGGGCAGAGGAAGAGGCCGAAAGCGAGGAGGTCAGAAAGGGGTGCAATGGCAGGACCAGCCGACAACATCGACATCAGTAGAGACCAGGAGCACAACCAGAGGGAAGAGAGCCTGATTGTCAACCTTTCTACCAGATCTCTCACCCCAACTGAAACCAAGGTCCTCGAGAAAGGTCTAGGCTTTGTTCCAACTCCTATCCCAGATAGCTTCAACAAAATGTGTGAGGTCAAGCAACTCTTTAGGAAAATACGCTTACGCTTTTTCTTTAACGAAAGACCGGACAGCGACAAAACCGACACAGGGTTGCGTAAACCATCCAGGTTCACGCCAACTGATGGCATGGTTCCACCTGAAGTTCTGGTCTTCGAGAGGGCAGTCCTTAAGACTTTAGAGACTAAACCGAACAAGAGAAGCTTTAACAACCTTACCCATGCTGAAAGACTGGCTGTGAAAACACTTGGTAATGACAATACCATTGTCATAAAACAGGCGGATAAAGGGGGAGCCACAGTGATCCAAAATGCTATTGACTACGACACTGAATGCAAACGACAACTTGCCAACATTACCCACTACAGACCATTAACAACTGATCCCACCCCTAGGTTGACCACCATGATCACTAGTCTGATTATGGAAGGAGAATCTAATGAGTAGATCACTAAAAATGAGGCAGAATTTCTACTCACTACTGATCCAGTCATCCCCTATTTCTACACCCTACCCAAAATTCATAAGGGTACAACTCCTGTCCCAGGTAGGCCCATTGTATCTGGCATCGGCTCACTTTTGGAACCCCTTTCCAAATTTTGTGATGTATTTCTCCAACCAGTGGTGAAGAAAATTCCATCTTTTCTTCAGGATACCAGGGATGTGCTCCGCCTGATTGATTCCATCAAGGGGAGAGAAAGCGTCGACCTCCTCCTAACTTTGGATGTGGAGGCGCTCTATACCAACATTCCCCAACAGGCCACCCTGGAAGCAGTGGAGAACACTCTCCGGAGGGAAGAGTGGACCTCACCGACACCCATCTCCTTCATCATGGCCTGCGCTAGCATAGCTTTAACTGAGAACTTCTTTCAGTATGGGTCCCAATTATTCCATCAGATCCAGGGGACTTCGATGGGTTCTACCTTCGCCCCTAGCCTAGCCTGCATCTACATGACCACATTTGAGGACCAATACATTCGACCAGCACAAAACCCCTTTTGCCAAAATATAGCACTCTGGCGTAGGTATATCGATGATATACTATCCCTCTGGCGAGGGGACCGGAAGAGTTGCGACGCTTTCTGTGCATGGATCAACCATCGAAATCCATTTCTGAGAGTCACAGGCACTATCTCAGATACCACGATACCATTCTTGGACTTAACAATCAGTCTGGACGAGGAAGGATTGAGCACCTCCCTGTTTCGCAAGGAGACAGATAGAAACAGTCTTCTCCTTTACAACAGTCATCACCCCAGGGCCCTCAGGGATAACTTACCCTTTGGTCAGTTTCTAAGGATACGCAGAAACTGTACCACTAGCTCCAACTACAAGAAGGAATCTGTCCTGCTCCAACACAAATTACAGGATAGAGGGTATCCAACCAGATTGATTCATGATTCACGCAAAAGGGCCCTTAACAATCCCAGAGAGGCACTACTGGAGACACACCCGAAAGAACCTGACAACTTGATTACTTGTGTGACTTGTTTCACAAAAAAACTCTGCGTTTATAAAACAAACTGTGAATAAACATTGGGGGTTATTGAACACATGGGACTTAGATATCCCACGCCCCCGCTTTGCCTTCAAGCGTACGTCCAATCTTAAAGATGCCCTCATTTACACACGCCCCAAAAAACAAACTACCGCCAGCCAAAGTACCTTGTGGAGCCTGCCACCTGGGGTTGGCCACTACCAGTGAGGAGGTTGCGTTGTATGTCCACAGACAGTAAAGTGTAAAGAAATTAAACTGTCTGATACATTCACATGGCATTTGAATAAACATACGAATTGCAACAGCCTCAGATGTATTTACATGCTGATTTGCCCATGCGGAAAAAACTACATCGGCATGACAATGAGGCAGGTAAAGTTAAGGATAATGGAGCATAAGGGCAACATCCGATGCTCCAAAACACACACACGCCTCTATGAACACTACACTCTACACGGCCACCAGGCGGATAGCATCAAGTGGCTAGTTCTTGAATCTCACCCATCAATCACACAACAAGCTCTGTTCAGGATTGAACAGCGATGGGTTCATCGCCTCCAATTGGACACTCTGGGTCTTAATGACTCTGTCCCTTGGTCGTCCTTGGCCAGATGAACAAACCCCCCCCCCCCTCCGGGCAAATAAGCACCCTTCCTCCACCTGCCCAGACAAACAACTGTGTAATTACCCCTGCCCCCATTCGCTGTGGGGGTGTATGTTTTCCCATCCCGCTATCTGTGAATATCATATGGTCACCGATTTTACTATGTCTGTCAGCAACAAGCAGTGTTCCCTGGTGTATATATAATAACTTTCTTTATATATATATTTCGTATTTGCACAGAGTACTAAGTTGACACGACCATACTGATATTATTACATTATGCACTGTCCCCCAGTATATTTATGGAGGCATTGGGATTTTACCAACACTCGAAAGACCCCTCTGTAAGATGGCCGCCACGTTTCCACGATCTGATACTAGCAGCTTGACACGGGAACAGCAAACCCCTCAGACGCATGCACAGACATGTCTTGCTTGAGGCCACGCCCACTTGCCGGGTCCCTGACGCGGAGACACGGACTGCTTTTAAACCCGGTTGCACAGGGTAGTCGGCACCAGCTGTTCCGCGCTACCGTAGGAGCGCCATGCGTGTGGGTAGGTTGACAAGCTTTGGCTGCACGCACTAGAGGTAAGGAATGTGTCCGTGTCCTGTGTGCCGGGTCACATTGATACTGCAGGCTCTTGTTGCGTTGTTGTTGGCGGTACTTGACCACGATGTTTTACGGCTCACTCGAGTCAGTTACTTGGCCTCGCTGGCCCTCACTACGATTGGTGGGCTGTGTACGTGACCTCCCATGGGTTGTGTTATTCGGGACTTAATGTACGTTTCACGAACCCTGCTGGCTGCCTCACCTCTTTCCTCCACCCTACGGGGTCGTGAAACAACATGGCCCATGCCTGACTTTTAGTTGTGCATGCCATGTGTGATACACAGAGTTTCCGCGTACCGGCATCGTGGGGCTTCACTGCACGCTAACCGGACGGGACGTACTGGGGGCCGGTCTCAGCTCGCGGTGATCCGGATATCGGGTACTGGTGCTACTACGATCATGCCTAGACACCTGATATCATGGCATCTTTAGATCCATTACCTTTCGAGTGGCCCAATCCCCTTACTTTTATAAATCTGGAACCTGGTGCCTGTGTACATTTCTGTTTTCCCAGGTACCATACCTTACTGTGCTGCCCCACGGGACCAGACTGCGGGGCCCATTAGGGACACCCTTAGGGTAAGAATGAGCCTCCGTCTTCATCCATTTCCTGTTTTTTAATCGTTGTTATGTACTGATTCGTCCACGGGCTTACACTGCTGAGATGCCCGATTTTTAATGTTTCCTTGTGTGTATGAAATTACTTTGGAGAGCGGTGGTGACCGTCTACTTATTGATGAGATAATGCCAGTATAAATGTTTGGCTTATTTACATACATTTCTTCTAGGTCACCTCACTACTGCAGAACCCCTTGGCCTGCCCCCTTACAGACCCAGAGAGGTTGTATTTACCTTTTTTCTTTATTGTTCTTTTATCACTGTGTAGTATTGAGGAATTGCCATTTAGGCAAGAAACATGTCGACCTGATCAGAGGGTTCGAGATAGTCCACTGTGCCCCTAACAGTCTCTATCTCCCCTCCCACCTTTTAATAAAGGGAGTCAGCCACGCGAATAAATGTCCTTGTGAACTGACTTACCTTTTTTATATCACAATCCCCTCATGACTACACCTTCACCTGACCCCTCACACGCACTCAACCATTGGCTGGAACAAAAGAACTCCGACAAAGAGTGCCTATTAGGCACCCGTCAGACATTGCAGCGCCAGTCTGACGAGGAGCGGGAGGCCAATGATGAAGCATGACATCTAACTCGCTGGGTGTGTGAGGCCTCTTAGTTCCAACAAGGGAACTTCTTGTTCCCTATCTTTGCTCTCTCCGTATACAACATACACACTTCTTTTCTATTCTTCGGGGAACTTTGTACTTTCTGCATTCTATGATGTGGTGGTGTCCCCGAGTGATGTAGTGGTGTTCCTGAGTGATGTGCTGGTGTTCCTGAGTGACGTGGTGGTGTCCCCGAGTGATGTAGTGGTGTCCCTGAGTGATGTAGTGGTGTCCCTGAGTGATGTTGTGGTGCCCTGAGTGATGTTGTGGTGCCCTGAGTGGTGTCCCTGAGTGATGTGGTGGTGTCCCTGAGGGATTTAGTGGTGTCTCCGAGTGATGTGGTGGTGTCCCTGAGTGATGTGGTGGTGTCCCTGAGTGATGTGGTGGTGTTCCTGAGTGATGTGGTGGTGTCCCTGAGTGATGTGGTGGTGTTCCTGAGTGATGTGGTGGTGTTCCTGAGTGATGTGGTGGTGTCCCTGAGTGATGTGGTGTGTTCCTGAGTGATGTATTGGTGCCCCTGAGTGATGTATTGGTGTCCCTGAGTGATGTATTGGTGTCCCTGAGTGATGTATTGGTGTCCCTGAGTGATGTATTGGTGTCCCTGAGTGGTGCCCTGGAGAATGTACAAGTATCAAGTGGGAACAAAAGGAGAAAACAGCTTTTGTGAAATGAAACGCCCACGTTTCATTTCCCAATACAGTTGTGTCCTCTCTGAAGGAAGCATAAAGAGGAACCAACACACAGGGGGAGTAGGGGTAAGGAGCAACGCAATAAGAACGAGCAGCCCTCTAGAGAGGGGGGGGTTGTAGAACAGAGAAACAAAGTGTCTTACCACCAGGGCAGGGGGCGCAAAGAGAAGCAAATAGCAAATATGCAGGAAGAAAACATGAAGGCATAAATAAGAACACTGAAGAGCTAACAGCGGAATTGATAAAAATTGTCGCACATGCATTGCAAGGAATCCATTGTAGGAAAGAACAGAAACATCAAACTGCATAAAGTGAGTCAAGATGTGACTGACAAAGTCTCAAGCTATTTGCTGAAAAAGGCTGGTAAAAATAAAAAGTTATTGGATGAAGGGAATGGACTTGAATAACGCTTGTAAACATATCTGGCTGATCATTGCACTGTCAGACTTCGAACACCAAATGCAGCGAAAGGAGATGGGTTAGCATGCCCCTTGTTCACATTATTCATGGAATAAAGTATTATAGTTTTTTGTCAAAATATAGTGAAGCTATATTTATCCCATCATAACTTTGTGAAATGTTTTAATGTGGGCATCACAGAAATGTTTGTGAGGTATAGGAAAAAACCTTGCCAACATCTGTGAAGTGGTTTCCAAACCACCAACCCTTCTGATCACAGTACTACCAACAAGAAAAGCGGACATCAAAGGAAGGGTGGGAGGGAACAAGCATATGTGGTGTGAGCGATAATGAAAGTGAATTGCTGTAAGAGGGGGAGCAGGAAGTGAGGACGAGCGGCCGCTGGCGAAAGCAGTCTGCTGCTTTCAAGTCTGATGCCAGATGCCAGCTTCGCGCTTGAATGCCTCACATGCACTGGCCATAAACCGCATTCCAAAGGTCTTTGGGAGCATTTTCTGGTGCCCCTTCTAAATCTCTCGCATAGCGATCGCTTACGTGATAGCTAGACTCGACCTAAAAAACCAGAAACAAACCCAAAAAACTTTTTGAATTCATCAAAAGCCAATCCAACTATCTTCTGATCCTTTCGCCAACGGTTTCCAGTACACAGCCAAATTGTGATGATGATTTTGCCTTCTTTTTCCTTGAAAAGATGAATAAGATTGAAACTAATCTCCAGACTGCGATGCACCAACAGTCTGTCCCATCCCCTATCAACCCCTCATCCTCTCTTGCCCCACAGCCTCTGCCTCCCACTGGGTCCATCTCCAAAAATAGCACCTTCTGGAGCCAATTCAAACCCTTTGACAAAATATCTATACTCAACTTGCTTACAATACTGAAACCCTCAAACTAATTCAGTGACCCTTTGCCCTCGAGTTTCATCAATGAGATGAGGAGGTCCTTAGTCCCACTCTAGACTAAAATAGTAAATGCTTCCCTACGGCAAGGTATGATCCTGAATTTTCTAAAGGAGGGCCAGATTATGCCCATTCTTCAGAAAAACACTGCTTCTAGATAAATTCCAGTCTGGTTTTCATCATGGTCATATGGCTGAATCAGCCCTTACTCACATAGTGGATGACGCTCTAAAGAGGCTGGATCAGAACAAAGCCTGTTTTCTAATCCTCCTTGACCTCTTCTCAACTTTTGATACGGTCAAACAGGACAACCTCCTGGACTTACTGGAAAGCAGGATGAGTCTATCAGGTTCAGTGTTAAACTGGTTTGCAAAAACAAATAGTATATCCTGAGCTAAAAGTTCATCAGTATCAAAGTCCAATTAATAAATCCAATGAGTCAGAGTATCTTCATTTCATCTTCATTTATTTTCCAATTCTTAAGCAAATCCAGTCTTCACCAAGAGAACATACATTAGCCGCTGCCAACACGTGTTTCGTCTTGGTCTGGTGACCAAAAGACTTTGTCAGGGCATATGTCTAGAAAAGATTATATTCTGGTTATAAAGGGTGTGCCTTCATCTGTCCTCGGCATCCACTCTTATACTTATTTAAAAGAAGTTCCACGTTTCCAAAGTATTCTCCGGGTTACCAATAGTATACGCAATTCATTAGCCGATCCTTAAAAGTCAGGAAGAGAGTATTGTACCCAACAGTAGTCGTGTAAGTAGATTCCAAACGACCCAATATAGCGTTTGGAGTTAACTCGTGTCCTTCGAGTACAGAGAGAGATCACGAAACTTCTGATGCAAACGCCGCCTGCATCAGAAGTTTCGTGATCTCTCTCTGTACTCGGAGGACACGAGTATAACCAGAATATAATCTATTCTAGACATATGCCCTGACGAAGTCTTTTGGTCACCAGACCAAGACGAAACACGTGTTGGCAGCGGCTAATGTATGCTCTCTTGGTGAAGACTGGATTTGCTTAATGATTTGGAAAATAAATGAAGATGAAATGAAGATACTCTGACTCATTGGATTTAATAATTGGACTTTGATACTGATGAACTTTTAGCTCAGGATATACCATTTGTTTTTTCAACTCAACATTTGTGGCTTGCTTTTAGGTCACATTGTTTGGTTCTGGGTGGGTGACCAGGACCTTATCCTTGGAGCTTAACAGATATTGTGTTTTCTTACTAGTATTTCTTCCCAGCGCAACTTACTCTAATTCACCTGTTCTCTTTGTTTCATTAAACTGGTTTGCCTTGTTTCTTCACAACAGAACGCAAAGAAGCCAATCAAACCCTCTCCAATTCTACTACGACCACACTTGGGGTGCCTCCGGGTTCCACACTCTCACCCACAATCTTCAACTTGTTCATGGAGCCTCTAACGAAATGCTCAAATCATTCAACATTCACTATCACATGTATGTGGACAACACCCAACTGTACCTGAAAATCTCCTCCCCAGCAGATATCAGGTCACTCAATTCAACCCTACTCAAAACACAATACTGGCTGACATCCAACCATCTCAAGCTAAACTCCTTCAAAACAGAATTCCTCCTCATCTCTCCACGTAAACAGGCTCAGATTATTGTTGAGTACATGAAACACCTAACGGCTCTCAACTGTATACCACACATCATTGACTCCACAAGATCTCTTGGCAGAAGACCTTGAATATGCAAGATCACATCAGCTCAGCCACCAATGGAGCAAACTTCCAAAGGAGAATCCTAAGAAAGATAAAACCCCTGGATGACTTCATGTCTGCTGTTCACGCGCTAGCCATTTCCAGGTTGGAGTATGGTAGTGCAACCCTCTGTGGTCTACCTAGCTACAAGCCGGTACAGCTCAGGGCTTATTTGAATTTGACTGCAAGGCTTATCACTATATCCAGAAGAAATAACCACATTACACCGGATCTGAAATCCCTAAACTGATCCCACTGCGGCTAGGATACATCTTAAAATTGCTTGCATGACATACAAAGCCTCTTACCTTAACACCTCTTTGTACCTAGCCCAAAAACTGGAACTCTCTGGTGGTGACAGATCTAGGAGTTCCAGCACATTGCTGCTGAAACCAGAAAAATTCAAAAGAAAGAAAACCTATAACTGAGCCTTCTCTTGTATTGCCCCGAGAATCTCGAACTTGCTCAAAGGCATCTTTCAAAAAAGAAGTGAACGCACTACTGATAAAACTCTCTTATCCGAAATGTACCTATTCCGCCCTAGGTAGCATGTGATGATGCTTCCACAACAATCTTGTTTTTCCTCCTTTTACATACTTCCCCGCTTTGACTGGCGCTGCTACATCCTGTTTCGCTCATGATCGAATGATTGTTTTCAACATCCTTATTTATTTTGCTCTTATATGATCATGTATATTCTCTTTGCAGTGTTGCAATATATTGTTCCTCCTGTGTACTCATGTATCTTGCATACTCTTGCTGCTGTTTCTGACCCACTTGTCTCCCTCTCTTTTGTCCTTGATCATTTGTAAAGCACTCCAATACACGCTTGGGTCACGTTTGCGCTATATACAACGATATAAATAAAAACAATGTCCTCAGCACTACCGAGGTGGAGCTGAGGACTTGATCTCCCAATCTTAGCAATAGAGTGAAAGCATTAGCAGTATAGTCCAGAATGTACATTAGCCCCTGAGGACACATCTCAGATAGCACTGTGGAGTTCCCCAAAGGTATAGGATGGCACCATTGCAAAAACAACAAGTGATGGACCGAATGAGGATCAATGTCACACATTCAACCCAGTCAAAAGATCTGGGTCCTAATCCATCGTTTTTTTGCACTCCACACCACCCTGGGTTAGACAATGGCGATATGCAAATCAGCTCTGACCCTGTGCCCCATGGGAACAGTCCAGTCCGAACTACAAAAGCCATGTCCTTCCCAGAACGGAATCAAGCATCCGAGGACCGGACCGGTTTCGAGGTAACACCTCTCATCAGCCCGGCTAGCTTGACTCCAGTGGTGTGGAGTGCCTGGGACCCACGTCTGGGCTTCCCCAGTACACTTATAGCGAGTTTGCAAAAACAACAGGTGATGGACCGAATGAGGATCAATGTCACACATTCAACCCAGTCAAAAGATCTGGGTCCTAATCCATCGTTTTTTTGCACTCCACACCACCCTGGGTTAGACAATGGCGATATGCAAATCAGCTCTGACCCTATGCCACATGGGAACAGTCCAGTCCGAACTACAAAAGCCATGTCCTTCCCAGAACGGAATCAAGCATCCGAGGACCGGACCGGTTTCGAGGTAACACCACTCATCAGCCCGGCTAGCTTGACTCCAGTGGTGTGGAGTGCCTGGGACCCACGTCTGGGCATCCCCAGTACACTTATAGCGAGTTTGCAAGGATGGTACCATGTTAACACAGATTTGGAGAAAACTGCCAAATATTCAACACATCTGACTTACATGAAGATACTGACACAGTGATACCAGAAACTGTGGTAAAGCTATGGTGAAATTGGAAGAACAAGTGGCAAGATGGATAAAAATGCCCCTGTCCATAGCTGACAATTGCAATAATGAAAATGATTATAGTACCACGATTTCTCTACTTGTTCAGCAATACACCAATTGTGCCAACTCAGGCCTTTTTTACATCACTGCACACAATACGTAATGCCTGCATGGGCGGGTAAACAACTCTGTATTGGAAGGGATGTGATGATAGGCCTTACATACAGGTAGGCTTTGGGGAGCCAGATTTGAATCTCTACTATCTGTTTGCCCAAGTGCAATACGTGCACTCTTGGTACTTCCCCCAGACGTACGTGCCGCACCTTGCGGTGGAGGAGGGAGATGTGCACCCACTATCACTTAGATATATCCTACTTCATAAGCGTACTGATGTTCCTCGCACAGAAATAAACACAAACTGCATAACCACGTCGTGGAGAGCTTTGTGGGAAAGGGCGTACAAGAACCCAATATACGCCCAGCACTGCTACTGGGGCACCACCAATATGATCTTGGGAATGAAAGAACAAAATAATTTAGGAATTATAATGCAGAAGCTTTGTCTATTACATTTTGGAGGAAACACAGGAAGATGTTTCAGTTCACACTCCTGATGAAGAGTCACAAAGTTGAGCAAACTGTATTAGAGTGAATGAGATGATACATTTATAGCAATAATATTTTACAGCATTCACAAATTATCAAATAAAATTAAGGAATTTTGAACATTTAAGTAACCAGTGAACAATTAGCTTGCTAAAAGCGAGAATGCTTAGGACCTTGGAAGGAAAGAGCTTCTATCAACAATTGTTGCTGATAAAAGATTTCTGGTTGGGACGGTCACAATTGTATCACTATCTGAAATAAGCTTCAAAGTCAGTGGTGTGCAACTAAGTGACTGTGGACATCTTCTGTAGAATCGCCAACGTTTCTCCAAGAGATCTTGACTACCATGTAGGAGTTCGATATGGCACATCTTTGGCTGGTCTTGTGGTTGCAAAATACTTGAAGATGGCAATAGGGCTCAAAATATCAAACAGAGCCACCACAGACCATAACATTATACCACAATGAACTCTCTATGACGGTGAAAATATGATGACACAGAATCTCAAATGAAATTCATTCACATATTCAGAGATTACTCAGGCTCTAAACTTGCATGTTTTGAGACTTGTTAATGAAAACAGACATTAAATATTTTCTTATTTAGGAACACGTTTTATTGTAAAGGGATATCACTGAGAAAAAGTAGTGCATGAAACTGATGCCAAAGATGACATTTTGTTTTAATATTTATTTTATAATCTTAATTTTCTCACTACAACAGACTGATGTGTAACAAAGATAACCATTGAAATGGAACTTATTGCACAAATTATTCCAACACGTTGAGGAACAAAACCGACCTTTAAGAAATAAAGACCACCTTGATGCTTGAACCCTCACACCTCAGGCCTACAGTTACAGATTTTAGCCACTATACACTTTCCACAGCGATTGGTGAAAATATAGTAATGACATTCAAAGCAAAAATGATATTCAGAAAAATTAGTCAACAGGAAATGCCTTGAGGCAGTGGTGAGGCAACACACCACAAATGAGTAAGGGACAACAATTCATCCTTGAGGCAAAGTCAAAACTTAGAAAGGTAAATAAAATAATACTTAGAGAAAACAAGAAAGCCCAAAAACAACACAATCAGCTGTGCAAATCGTCGGGCCAGAATGTCACTTAGAGTGCAGTTTCTGGCTTACACAGACCCTTTCTTTGTTTCTAGTTTTGCTATAGATTATGAAACATGTTGTTCTATAACATACAATTATTTTCAATTTCTTTACATTCAGCCTTTTGGCTCAGAAGCCTATGCCAGAGCATTATGGTCAATTTAATACAAAAATAAACAAACATAAATCCTAATAAGTATTTGCTCTAGCTCCTCAAAGGAATGGTAACTTAGCTCGTATGAAAGCAGCTAAAAATTCACTTGTTCACAAAATAGAGCAAGAACATTTTAGATGACTCTCTGCAAGGGATCATCTTTCCCTAGTGTGCAGCCACTCTTTGCCCCGAAGAAGCCACAGTGGAAAATTCTAAAACAATAAAATGTGGTGCACGCACTGTCAAGACAGCAACTCACATACAGGTGGAATTCGTGGCATAAATAACCCATTTTGTTTTTTAAACGAAACGAAACTGGGAACTTCTTTACTCAAACTCTTTTCATGATCAGCAGCTACTTTTCCTTTTCCATTCTTTTGGCAGTTTTTTTCTTCCTTGCTTTGTTATTTGGTAAATGTTCTCCCACCCAACTTACTCGCCCCCCCCCCCAACCCCCCGCCTTTCTGACCTTTGAATTCTCCCCTGCTTAATCGCGCTTTAGTTTATGTCCTTCCTCTCTGTCCAATCACCAGGGCCGGACTGGAAACAGAAACCGACCCTGGCACACTTCTCAGCTGACCCCCCCTGGCGTGGGGGGAGTGCAGCTGAGCAGTTTGCGAGGGCCGGTTTCGGACGATTTTTGTTACAGGGTGCCAATACTGCCGACCCCCGGTAACAAAAGCGGCCCCCCAGGGGCCCAAAACTAGCCATACCCTAGCGGCCTACCGGGGAAACGCCCGGTGCCTGCTATGCCTAGTCCGGCCCTGCCAATCACCTATTCTGTTCTTTGTCCCCTTCCTTTCTTAGCCAACTACTCATCTGTCTTTTTCCCACCTCATTGTTTCCTCAGGCAGACACCCCTCCTTTTGTTTTGATTAGTTTATTCTTTGGCCTTTGCAAATTCTGAGCCTTCCATCTTCTGACACCACTACCAACTCGTCACATTAATGAGACTGCCATGGGTCCCCCGATGGCCCGGAGGGACAATGGATTCAGCGTCATGTGTTGTCCTTTATTGTACTCCAGCATCGGCTGCACCTTGGGTCGCTCTCTCACGAGGAGCAGACGCTGAGACTGTGTTGGAATAGGAGCCAGACTAGAGCTGGAATTGCTCGTCCTTATGCCCCGGAGATACCTTTGGGAATGTGTACCGCTCTTCACATGGGGGGAGGGGGGGGGACTGAACCTCGTTGGCTGAGTGGGAGATGATGGGGGTACAGGTAATGGGAGATTTATATAAAGATCGTGCTCTATTGCCCTATCAGAACCTGCAGGATAGGTACGGCCTCCCTCTGGGGGATTTCTTGCTACATTTCTTGTTGTTATGTTACTCAGTTATAATAGCACAGGCTCTCCTTGACTGTTAAAAGGGGGCTGTCCTTTATATGCTAGTGGTGAATTATAGCGGTAGGTGGCTTAAAAGAGATAGCATGGAGACTGTAAGGAACCGAGCAGTGGTAATGATGAAGGGCACGGGGACAAGTGATCAAAGGAACTGTTATTACAATGTATATTGAGTACAATTACTATCGTAATATTTGACAGATATTCTATGAAAATGAATGAAAAATATTTTTTTTAAATATATTCATGAGACTGCCACTGCACTCTAGCTATTTTAGACAGTTCTGCTGCTATTCTTTTAGATCACAACCTCTTCTCAATTTGGTGATTTACATTTTTTTCCCTTAGTAAATCATTTTCTGAGGGGTTAAAAAATGTGCATCTCATTCATAAGTACCCCGAAGAAAGCAGACAAGCTCATTAAGATCCCTTGCACACTATATGCAGAAATGTGTTGGGCTCCGTCATAATTTCCGCAAGGGAGCATCTTTCTTGCTACAGGAAAACCATGGGAATGGAACATAGGCAGGAACTCTGACAACAGTAGAACGTGTTGTTTACAGGACGTGGGGAAGAGGATATGCATGGAGAGATGGCCATGAACAGAAGCCTTGCATACTTTGAAGTGGCTTGTTGTACCTCCTACAGCTTGTGCATTGACCAGGAAGCAGCAGCAAGGGGGCTCCAGTTTTGGAGACAATGTGGCTGGAACTGTTACGATTCAGGCAGAGTACTTTGAGTAGCATGTGCGACCTTTCTAGTAACTGTATTTGTCATTTTCACTGTGGAATATCTGAACAATATCTGAACTGGTGCCTACGCATTCTGACTTCAGTGCAGCAGTGCCTAAGTGGACAAAAATTGGAGGAACATATGAAAGGGTCACTATCATTGCCTAACAATAGCGGTCTCATCTTTTTGATCAATGGAGCACCTCATCCCCAATAGCTAGAGAAAGGAGGAGTCAGATTTACAACCTTGTTCATGCGGTTATATGTTGAATGCCCTAGCTACAAGCTCTGCAGAGACAAATACTACCACAGATGAGTGGTATGGTCCTTGGCTGCACATGTTGCACCGTCTACTAAGGATGGCCTCGGGCAATGCACCATTCTTCCTTTCGAACACGCAAGAGCCTCTGGTCTGCACTTTTGTTGGGAAACAGGTGGGAGGATCCTGAACCAGCACATGGAGGGGGCCTTGTCCAAGAAGGAGGACTTTGGGTTTGGGAGAAGGAGGGTCCTAAAACACCAGTTGCATCTACAGCAGAAGTGATGCTTTTGCTGGAGGATGCACAGAAATATGCAGACCAGGGCAAAGGAGGCATAAGAAAGACAGCCAACATACTTATCCACCTCCAATGATGTGAAAGGTACTTGCCTGCTTGCTGATTAGATGGACTACGTCTGGAAAGTTGCCACAAGTAGAGAGCTGAGGAAGAGACACTAAACTGCCTACTCCAGACAACATTAATAGACAAACAGCAATGAAGGGAACGAAGCAAAGGAGCATCGTCTGCTTGAGCACGACTTTCTGTTTTTAATGGCATATTTTTCTGTGACCCCTTTTAAATGGCACTTATGAAAGCTTAATTTCTATTAGCAAGTGGCATGCAGGCAAGTGACCAACTTCTGCAAAGACATAAGGGATTCAAATAAGCTACTTCCTGTTCAGAGGACTGTATGGTTTGACTGTTTAATGTGGAAGTGGGGTGGCGCAGAGGCCAGGGCAACTGACGCCGGAACTCGGGGGTTTACGGTTCGATCCCCGGTGCCTGCGGCAGATCCGCCCAGCACCATGTGACTCTGGGCAATAGCTTGCTTATTCTTCCCGAGGGCCCCCAGCGCATTGACACCTTCGGGGAATTGTTCGCACTTTACAAATACTGGACATTTACATTTAATAATCAACATATAATCAGAGGCGGCACAGTGGAACATAACCACTTTGCTATAGGATTAAACCACTCAGGAACAACCAATATATAGAAAACAAAAGAGATTGGTTTGGGTGCTAGAGTTTAGGTTGGCAAAATTACCAAAGAAATGCAGCAATCTATCAGTGATACTATTTAATATACCAGAGTACTATAGGCGTCAATCACCGTCATTCCTATTCCAGAGGTAATGATCTTCAAACCGCATCAAATATATCCCATCACCCCTGAGGCTCATTCAAGTGTGTGAGAGGTGGAAAGTAGCTAACAAAGCATGTACAAGATTAACAACAGACGGTAAATCTTTAATTAAACAATTACTGTTAAGTAGGCAATGACACAAAGACATATTGCATGTTTATGAACTGAGAGATGTAGGTACTAATCTCAGCTTTACTACAAGATCATATAATGTGTGATTCTAGACACAACAGGTGATCTGTTCATTGGTGATTGTTAAAATGGGAAGGACGCCATAAAAAATTGTACATTGTGCTTTCTATTAATTTCCAAAATATATGTTCCCGCTACCCTGTTTCCATCAATTGTTGATGCCTGTATTCCAGGGTAACGCTCGCCCAGACATACAAATGCACACAATGCTGTTCAATTATAAAGAGAGTTTAATCAGATGTACAAATGCAGGCCATCAGAGCAATAATATCCTACGTCTGGAATGTGTAATAACTGAGAGGCAGATTTACAAGCCCACTGCGCCACTTTTGCGTCACTTTTACCATCGGAAAAAAGACGCAAAAGTGGCGCAAGGGGCTTGTAAATAAGCCCCTGAATGTTTTGGCCACTGTTACTTATGTCAGAAGTAAGGTAGTTAAATAGGCTAAATGAGATTAAAAAAAATGGCATGGATTTTGGAAAGATGATTTTTATGTGAAATATGAAACAAAAGCACCATAAACAGCTAAATTAAGCCTTCAGTGTCCCTCTAGAGACAGGGTACGGGGCAGCACGATAAATCAGTGTTATGTACACACCAGTTTCCTTTCTTCTTTAACTGTGTGTGATAACTAAAATGTGCAAGTTAATGTCTGTGCTTCAAAAAATAAATACTAGCTTTACAGTTTACATAATGGATCAGTATTGTACTTTAGCATTCATATAGTGCTTTCTAATCCTGTTTTACCTACACAGATAGCACGCTTCACCATGTGAAGTGTGAGGTCAACGCTTCACCATGTGAAGTGTGAGGTCAGAAACATGTTGTCTTTACTTTTAGCCTATGTTGGAAGTGTTTTCATGTTGTGGGTGATGACCACTGAGGTGTGATTATCATGTTATGGTACAATGCATTAGGTGGTGTTATGGATGGTTTGCGGTGCTCTGGCAGATGTAATCCCTGCAGGTCCCTCTATTGTGTTCTTAATTTTTCTTTTACACTCTCAATCTAATTTCTAATGATGGCTGTGGTCCACTCTCAGACCTTATCAATCCTGAGGGAGGTAACAGATGTAGAAAAGGCATGAAAGGAGAAAGATCTGCCCCGACAGACAGCATTACAAATTCTTCATTATAAGATTGCCGTTATGAGCCAACAAGAGATTTGCTTTGATGAACTGTGTTATAATGATCACTTTTAGATCGAGCCTGGGAAGCGCACATGCTGCTTTGCGAGGCATGCTATATTCGAGTGTGGACTTGAAGCTCCGCCCATATTTGTTATTTGCGTGTTTCATTATCCTTCGTAAACACGGCCTTCTGATTAGTTAATAGGCTTGATAATCCCTTCTTAGTACCGCCTTGTCTTCCTTTGTACCTCCCATGAAGGTGGGCCCTTTTACTGCTGTTGTTACACAGCACGTCTGTAAACACTATTTTCTTTAATGAGTTTCTCATACTGCAGACAGACATGCTTTCCTGCAGCATTCAGCGCGCCATGAGCAGCCTGGGACAATGGCGGCTGCTTATTTGAAATGAAATAGGTTTCACATTTACAAGAGTTTGGGCTATTGGCATTGTAAATGACAATGCCTTTTATTTATGTGTTAATTATTAAAACAGATAAATAAAAGGCATTGTCATTTACAATGCCGATAGCTTAAACTCTCCCAAATGCGAGACCTATTGCATTGCAAATGCTTGTTTATCATTGACATTATGCTCATAGTATGGGACTGCTAATTAACCCTGGGCGGAGTTCGCGGAGTGGGGCTTCGCGGAGCTACGCGAAGTGGGCGAGAAACTACGCCCACCTCCGCACTCCGCGTAGCCCCACTCCGCAAAACCACTGGCCGCCAGCCCCGCCACCCGCCTCCCTCCCGCCCTCCCTAAATACTTTAAAATAAAGGAATGCTATAAATTAAAAAGCACTTACCTTGCCGCCGCTGCGTTCCCCGGGGCTCGTTATCTTCCGTCTTCCGTCTTTATCAGTAATGCGCGGGCGGCCGCGCATGCGCATTTTCACGAGAAAATGCGCATGCGCGGCCGCCCGCGCATGCGCATTACTGATAAAGACGGAAGACGGAAGATAACGAGCCCCGGGGAACGCGGCGGCCAGCGGCGGCAAGGTAAGTGCTTTTTAATTTATAGCATTCCTTTATTTTAAAGTATTTAGGGAGGGCGGGAGGGAGGCGGGTGGCGGCCAGCTACGCTCCGTCTGCGGAGCGTGCGTAGTGCCGCCTGGCTCCGCCAGCTCCGCAAAATGCGGAGTGGGCGGCACTACGCACACTCCGTGCACGGAGCGTAGCTGGCCGCCCACCCCTACTGCTAATCTGTTCCCGCCACATCTGCAGGTATTAGAATACCCTGTGCCTCAATCGAATACAATTATGTAACTTTATCCTGTGGATATGGAACTTACTGGATCAATTTCCTAAGTGCATGCCCCTTACCACTAACTACCACCTATGTTTTTTGTGGTTCATACCAGTACTCCCTAAACTCTACAGAAGTCACATAAGTGGCAATAACCTTGGCGGAGGGCTTTAAATGGGCCGGGTCTCACTGGTGCTGAGCACAGGGAGTTTTTTAAAGGAGGCCTCCAAAAGGGTCTCTATCGGGCTCTGTTTTGTGCCCTGGCACATGCGGTCCATTTTTTCCCGGACTGCAGTGACAGCAAGCCACAGCCATGTGCGTGTACTCACACTGCTCACTTCTCACTAGTGGAGAAGTTACGGCATGACGTCATGCCAGGTGAGCATTGTTGGGGAAGGGAAATCCTTTGAAGAGTCATTTTCTCTCTGTATTTCCCTTCTCTTTATGAAACTCAGGAGCAGCAACATTGTCGTGGTGTCACCAGGGCTTTAATGGAAGCTTTTTCAATATTATACACAAGCCATAGTTGCTGCTTATTTGTCTTATTCGACTAAACCACTGACAAAGCCAACAGTCCTGACTTCTTGTAGGTACTTGGGGGCATATTATCAAAAAAAACAGCGTTAAAAATCATCGCTGGTTTCGTGGTAGAAAACTGCAGCTAAAGCGGCGATAATGGGCTTGATACTATGCCCTCGAGAATTCCAATAGAAGTCCATGCCATGGTGTGAACCTGGGCTTCTACTGGAATTCTCCAAGGCATATTATCAAGCCCATTATCGCCGCTTTAGAGGCAGTTTTCTGCCACTAAATCAGCGATAATTTTAATGCAATGACAGAAACAGCAAAAAACAAGTATGGCGGCACACTATGCTAGCACAGATTTTTAAATTACGTGCTTCTAAGCCACGCCCTTAATTATATTGGCCACGCCCCTTTGAGAGACCCTCCAGTTTTTTCATCCCACTTAAAGCCCTGCCCTGGCCTCTATAAAAGGTGTAAGCATGATAGCTCCCAGGTGCGTTGCACAGCGCCCCAACCTTCGGAGATGCAGGTACATGAAGCCCGGGAACCCGAATATTAGTAGTGACAATACTACTTACTTTTCAAACAAACCAGTTAGGAAAAAAAAGTATTGAGAAAAAGAAAAGAAAGGGGGAAAAAACTCCATCTCGTGGTCGAGCCAAAACCAACATCTGAAAACGAGGCTGCAAACAAAAACCTACCGGACTCCAAAACAACGATCCCAGCAATAAAACCCGATACACCGCCAGAAGGGTCAAATGAATGCCACCAAAGTCTCGGTAGGGCCCAAAAACGTGTCGCGAAGCCCGCAGTCACATCCACGCGTGGACGAGAGATAAAACACATAAGATGGTGGTTAGACACACACGGACTATGAATCGGTCTAGACGTCACGAGAGACCAGGAAGTGCGAAGGGCCATTCTAACGACGACAGACGGCTACATACTGTTTGGACTCTCACCTGAAGCACCTATAAGCATGCAAGCGTAAATGTAGCATTATCATAACTCCTCACATCTGGAAACAGTTTACTTGTTTTTCCATCACGAGCGAGAGAACTAGAGACTTGAATCGTGTTCAGCTTGAAATATCGAATCTGCTTCTAACAGAAATCGACTAGACATCTACGTCCTTGTTGGTACTCCCATTTTGCTATTATGTTAATTTTGTATGCGTACATCGGCACCTCGTGTTAACGCAGGAATGGGTTTCATATGACGTTGCGTGTCCACAATTGGGTCTGCCGTTTACCCACAGGGGGCGCGCACGTACATGCCAATAGAATCATGTATGCCAACATGCTAAAATAAGAAAGAGGGAGATTTTTGAGAAAACAATTGGGGGGGGGGGGGGGCTGTGTTTTTGAGAGAGACGCTTGTATTTGAAGCCAAGTGTCCTTATGTTAGCTGACTCCCACCTTAAATTGCATCTACTTATCTACGTCGATATAAATCAGTGTTGTAAATACCTTCCCTTGATTTTTTTTTCTTCAAAATCTCCTACTTTCCAGTTTAGAAATGTTGACATGTATCAATGTTGACATGTATCCGTATCAATGTTGACATGTATCCGAGCCGACAATTAAACAGGGAGAGAGGAGTCAAGCCTGTGCTCGAGCCGAATGCTGAAACTAATTGGCATGTAACCACTTCGCAAAGATTATGAAATATACGATATATATATATATTTTTAATTGCATTTCTTTAACATGCAGAAATGTTTCACCAGTACATCAGTTTATTTCACTGCATTGAGTGGTATTGATTTAAAATGATCGTTTTCAAATGCGAACTTACCAGTAGTAAACTGAGAGGATAGTTATTTATCACTGTACGCTATATGCATGGCCAATGGAATTATGCAAAATTGGAGGACCAGATTATTCTGCAGGGTTGACTAAATTATGCAGCAATAAAAGGCAAATTAGGCAGCATGCTGCAGCACATTTTGTGATATTTCCTAATTATTTTGTAATGTATAAACATGTTAACATTGTCTGGGTAATGGTAAAAGTTTAACCCCATACATATCAATTTAGCTACCAAATACAGCAATTAGTAACTGAAACGTGATCATTCAACATTTTCAAAAGGCAGCAACAAATGTCGCTGTGTGTTTTTGTAACGTCTGATCAATTTAAACTAAAAACATTGTTTTTGTTAAAATCTGCAAATTATGCAGCAGATGATGGATTGTGTTGCAAATATGCCAAATCCATAATTATGTGGAATGCACTACGGTCGCAGAACTGTACAGGGGTCCTGCCTATAAGTGGCCTAGCCTCTTATTCTACATTTAGTACACATTTAGCAACATTTCAGTTTATTAATCAAACAAGATTTTTGTACAGCATGAATGCATAACTTGAGTATTTGAAGGTGCTATCAGTTATGATAATAAAGAAAAAAGAGGTTTTGCGAAACAAAATTATTTGCATAGGATCACATAATTTGGTAAAGAGGGAAGCCAGGATTGACCCTAAGTTTTCTGGTTTAACAATATGCAGTTCAGCCACTAGATGGGTATCTCCTCTCCTTTTCAACATAAAGGTTTATGTTTTGTTTTTAATTCTTAGTGTCGGAGGGTAGAGCGTGGGTGAGGGCAGACACCACCAGGGCCTGACTGGCTGTGGCAAGCACCAGGCATTTCCCCGGTGGGCCCCCAGGGAGGGTGCCGGTTTTGGGCCCCTGGGATGCCGTTTTTGTAACCGAGGGCTGGCAATATCAGCTCCTGGTATCAAAATCGGCCGAAACCAGCCCTAGCAAACATCTTGTTCGCACAACCGCCACACCCGTCCCCCCAAGGGGCCGGCCAAACAGTTTGCCAGGTCCGATTTCAGTTCCCAGTCCGGCCCTGGACGCCACATGAAAGTTAGACTTGTTTTGAGCTTGAGAGTCCTGTTTATGCAGCTGCAGGGCATACATTTGTTTAACCAAATATTTCTCTGAGTAAGTGCTTTATTTCGAGACTGTCTGATTCGGAAACAAAAAAGAGGCAAATCTTGCTCCCTGCTGCTGAGCTGTACAATCTGATAATAATCACTAATGGACATATAAGGTGAAAATAATTAAATTTACACCATGCAGGGCCATAGAACAGATGGTCGGTTCTGAACCGGAAAAATCAATCATAATACGGCCCACTTGTCAGTATTTCTAGGTTAAGGTGAGTAAAAGAAAAACTGGAACAATCTACAAAATGCAGTATTTGTCCCATTAGAAGCAAGAACATATAATAGCAAATACAAGCAAAAATTACTCACAAAGTGTTTTAGATGTGTCAAATCTATTCCTAAATGATTTTTAGGACAGGGACAGGCTTATCATGTTAAACAGGCATTGGCAAAGCACATAGGTCCCTCCTTTACAGTGAAAATTCCAAGCTATTGACCAGCAGCAGCCGGTCCTTATGGGTGGGGGGGCTACGCTCCTACCTTTTTCCAGGCAAGAAGAGTGTCTCTCAGGCTGAACAAAGGTCAGCATGACAGACACTCTTCTTGTTCAGGTCAGGCAAGAAGGAGCTAGACATGCACAGGCTCCCTGCTGCCGGAGCAGAATTTTGCTAGGCTGAAGATTTCACAGCACTCTGGGGGTAATGTAAATTGATACTTGTATAGCGCACTACTCACCCGCAAGGGTCTCAAGGCGCTTGTACGAATACTGCTGTGGAACCCATCCTGGCTTTCCCTGTGAGGGGTCCACTCCTGGGCACCCCCAAGGTGGAGGCCAGGCATCCTTAGCGTTGTGGGGGCCACTGTGGAGATTAAGCAAGCTATTGTCCAGAGTTGCAGAGTGGGACTCCATGATTGGAATAGGCACTGATGCGAGAATTATCAGGTCCGTGGAATTTTGAGCCCAAGACCCGCCGAGGCGGGGAATTGAACCCTGGTCCCGGGCTAGACCTCTGCATCAGGGTCTGCCGCTCTAACCAAGGAGCCACACTTCTCCAGGCCTGGCAAAAGTGTGTCACCTATTGCCTTGGACCTGGACACTTCAGTGTAAAGCCCTGAAATGCCCAAGGGTGAGTGTCAATCAGTGACACCTCGTCACAGAGTGGGGTAGGGTCTGCAGTCTCACTGACCCCATACCACTCTGTTGCATGGTTGGGATTGCTTCTTTCCCTCATTGGCTGTCCTAAGGTCAGCCAATACGGAAAGGCAGTATTTCCAACCCTCCTGGGATCTCAAAGGCTTCCCTCTTGGAGAGCTATAGTTAAGGTAAGTTTAATGTGTTTTTTTATTTTTTTTGTGTGTGTGCATGCATGAATGCATGTGTATTTGTTAGTGAGGATTGTTGTAGGAGAGTAGGATCTGCTTTCATGGTTACCCCCATTTTCTGCCTGGTGTCAGTATGTTTTGACATAGTTTGCTGGCCTCCTGCTAATCAGGAACCCAGCATCTGTGCTCTCTTCCCTAAATTGGCTCTGGTAAGTACTCTGGTACCTTCACAATTTGCTACTGGTGTACCCTTATAAGTCCCTAGTATATGGTACTACGGTCCTTTGGGCATAGGTACACCAGGGGTCTCCCATTGGCTGCAGCATGTATTATGCCACTCATGGGAGTCCACTTAAACTGTGACCTTAGGCCTGCCATTGCAGCCTGTGTGATTTGGTGCTTGCACCCCTCAAAACAGATATACATTTCCTTATATCCGAGGTCACTGCATATAAAACCTATGTCACCCCCAATGGCAGGCTCTTCAGGTCTGACAGCAGGGTGCTTGGTTATAAGTGTGTTGTAAATAAAACAGGAGTAAGGTACCCGTCAACCGTGTTAGGATTGAGGTGTAATAATATAAGAACAACAGTATCCCAACTGGTATTGATTAAAGACAGTTAGTAAAGATATGTAAAAACATTATTATAATATATGTTGTGATTTATATATTGCAGTGCTGCCATAACTGTAAATTATATCTCTGGTTTGCCTTTAAATGCATAAATGATGCTTCTAGCACATGACAAAATTGTATAGAGTCTCCTTGCCTCCTTCCGGATAATGTTTTTACATATCTTTACTAACTGTCTTTAATCAATACCAGTTGGGATACTGTTGTTCTTATATGGTTATAAGTGTGAGTGTGACCCTGCATCAGCAGGACAAACACCTACAAACTCTGGAGTGGATTCTCCAGGCTTTGTAGGTACGGCCAACCATTTTTAGGTATGTAGTGGACATCAGTCAGTACAAGATTTCTAACTATATACTGGCAGCACCGAACTTGGTCATGTTTGGTATCAAACATAATGGGATCATACCCCAACACCGATTGCAGTGCTGGAAGTATAATCCCATGTACTGGGGGGCTCCGTGGGGGACCCCCTGTACTCCTGGTAACAGCCTTTCAGGGACGGCCAGCAAGCTAATGCGCCTGCTGACCACAGACACAATTCTGCCCTCCTGCTGGAGAACGGGAAGGTAGAACATCAGGTTTCCTGTTACAGGGAGGTGTGACCACCTCCCATACAGGACTTAGTTTATTGGGTTTGGGTGCCTTCCAGCACCACCAGACTGCTTTGAAGGGCACATTTGGTGCCCTCCTTACATACAATGGTTTGAGCCAGTTCAGGAACACTTGGTTTGCGCTCTGGTGCGACACTGGACAAAGGACTGGGGAGTATCCTCCTCGCTGTCCAGCCTCTCCTCTTCAAGGGCCCCCTAAGTCATTCCAACCCTTTTCTTAGGGTTCTTAAGGGCTGCCCTGTAGGTGGGTCCTCAGGTTCGTTGTATAACAAAATTCACCTATGAATCCAAGGCACTCTTCGACAGTCTGCACATTTGGACTTCCTTTGACTTTGGAACCAAGACTTCAACAAGGAAGACTCATGCTGCTTCAGGTCTCGCTGTTCTTCAGGTTTTATGCATCATTTGTGTCTGTGCTTTATCCAGGTTCTCCATAAGGCCTCTGCGCATCAAGGACATCTGAAGTAGTCTCCCTTGGAGTAAAGGAGTCATCTGCAGGCACCGCAACAAAGCTGACCGGTCTTCTGCTCCCTTCGTCCTATGGTTCCAGAGGCCCAGCATTGTTTTTATTGCAACTCTGCATGAACATGATCTTATATCATCATCGAAAAGTTTTACACATTTGCCCATGGGGCTGATTCGCAAATAAATTGTGCATTATATTCTTCAAGCAGAGATGATATTTTGAACAAAACAGAACCAAAAACAGGTACATCCCTGCGGCAGCTAGTGACCATCTCATGCACAACTTATTAAAGATCATTGAGAGTAGGCAGTATTGTATTGTATTGTATTGTTATTTATATAGCGCGATTGCTGCCCCAAACGGCGTCCAAGCGCTGAAGCATGAAGACAGAACTGGGAGTGACGGAAGGATTAGTGTGCACCCAGTCCTCTATGACTATCTGTCAAATGCCAATGGGGACAATGCTTGCTGCAATCTAGCATGGTTCAAGGTTACGCAGGGGAGCCAAGTGTGTTGGCAGGTGCTGAGTGTGGTGAATCTGGTGTGTGGGTAGACTGCTGTGTTGCGCCCCCTCCTCTCGTGTTGTGGTCTCCTGGTGAACACAGTTCTTCTAGCATGTGCCCCCAGTCTTCCAGATCGCTCTCTGCATTCTAGTCCCTTCACAATGCGCATAAATTACATTCCTCAGCCACTCCCCACTCTTGAATGTCTGCCTTCCACCTCTGAAAGGGACGGTGTGTGTCCAATGTATAGCTATGCGTCGTTTGGAAAGGACTAGGCCCAGGGAAGCAAATTTATGTCTGATCCTCGTCCCCTTTCGGGGTGTCGGCAGGACTCTTAGCAGGCAATGCTTGATTGATGCTTCTATTTGAATCTTTGCGGCCGAACAGAGCACCCAAAGGGCGTGTTACCAGGATTGCTGCAGGCGCTTCTCAGCAATTTTGAGGACAATATCCCTTGTCGAAGCCCCTGAGACCAAACCCCTGTACACCACGTTGAGTTGCTGTTGCCAAAGCTTGTTGGCTCTCCACTCCAGAGATCTTTAGGCTACAAGCAGCATCAGTCTCTAGCACCTTATCCCGTGAAGATCAGCGTCCTCACTGCATCCTCTGCACCGCAGTCCTCCCTCTTTGATGAGCTGCCCGAGGTCCTCTTGAGACTCCTGTGTCTTCAGCCTATGGGTTCTCTCGAGGGTCTTCCTTTGCATCAGTCAGCTCTCCTGCTTGTTCAGGGTCTGTTCTGACTCTCCTGCAATTGGTGAGTCCCTTGGACCTTTCTGGTCCCAACGTTTACATCTTTTCGCTTTCCACGCCATTTGCTGCTGAAAAGGCTTGTTGGTGCTTCGGCCGAACACTTTACACCTAACACCTAGACACGGACATCCGACATGGGACAGCTCGTGCATGGCTCCTGGTCTTCCTCAGCATCACCTGGTCCTACCAGTTGCAGTGACAAGGTTACCGTCTTCACTTCTGAACCTCCCAACATCGGTGGATATTGTGCTTCTGTGTCTCCTAGTTACCTTTAAGTGGCATAGACTCTGTCTCCTCTGCTTGCAGTTTCTTCTCTTCAAGACTCCTTCACAGTCTTCTCCAGATGCATCTTCTTCTAAATCTTCAATTGTCGTCTACGGCAAGTTCCAATGTCACTTCACCCCTATGCACTCTGGTTCCCTGGTGTAGGTAACCTGGTTCCTAGGGCATCCACAGGTGGGGTGGCTCTCCAACCTTCCATCTTCTGGGTCCTCTGGGAAGGGTCCTTTTTAGGTTCAGCCTGGGCAGCGCATATGCTGCTCTGTGAGGCTGGCTGTATTGGTGTACATACTTGCAGTCCCGCCCACTCTCGCCTATATTTTTTATTGGCTTGTGTCATTGCCCTTTGTAAATGCTGGCTTCTGATTCGTTATTAGGCTTGTTAGTCCCTCCATAGTCCTGCCTTGTCTTCATTTGTAACCTCCCATGGCGACTGGCCTTTTACTTCTGTTGCGACACTGTATGTCTTATTTAGTCTGTAAGGACTATTTTCTTTAATGAGTTTCTCCTACTGCAGGCACGACGTGCTTTCCTTACATTAGGCACGCCATGCATGATATCACTTTCAAGCAGCCTCAGACAATGCTGGCTGCTTCTTTGAAGTAAAATAGGCCTTGCATTTAAAAGAATTTGAGCTATTGCCATTGTAAATGACAATAGCTCAAACTCTTGTAAATCCGAGGCCTATTGCATTGCAAATGCTTGTTCTTTAACCCCTTCCATGCGGCCGCGATTCCTCTGGTGTGCTGTAAACAACACGAACAGGGGCAGGCCGTGACGAACCCCAGCCGTCATCAACACACGAGCACCGTAGTGCATGACGGCTGGGGTTCGTCATCAGCATGGAAGGGGTTAAAACTGCATCCGCAACTTCTCCATTAACTTTTTTATTGGGCAAATGCCGGTGTTTCCACTCTATACACAGCCTCAGTGCGGTTCCTGGGTACTTACCTTGGGTGATTCCTTGTGTCCGTTGTTGTGCTGTTTCCTTCCCTCGTGGCCGGGCTTAGCTCCGCCCCCCGCCCTCACTGACCGGCCGGGCTTTGCTCCGCTGGTCCAGCGCCCCGGATCACACTGCCTGCTTGACTGCAAGCCCCAGGAGCCACAGGGGCAGATCACGCATTGCACACACGCCAGGAGGCGCATAAAGACTCGCCTGCTCCTTCGTCCCGCGAGGACTCGCGCGGGATGAGCCGGGCTAAGCCCGGGCAAAGGTCGGGCCCTCTGTGGGACGGCCTGAGGAGGACGGGACGGGCCAGCCCCCTTGGCTTTTCATGAGGAGGTAAAGCTACCGTTTGACTTTTTTTTGCCCAGGACAGTAGCTCCTGCCTTATAAACTTTAGTGACCTTATTACCTTCATTTCTTACTATGATTCGTAAGGGGGTTACCACTAAAACAGCTCTCTGGCCGGATTCCTGCCCAATGATGATTGACACGAACACAAATAGTACTCTGTTATCTATGCGCAGAGATATTGAAAACATTTCCTACCAGCCTATAGCCAGCCTAGCCAGTAATCAATCCCCTTCACAAATAACCAATACAGGGTGTAGCCTCTCATTGTTGGAGGAACTAAACAGTCTATGTAAGACTAGGTATGCCCCAGCAGGACTACCCTCCCCGCCAAACAACACTAATCCGTCAACCCCTAACGAAAGTGTGCTGGAGCCCTTCTCTATTTTCACAAAAGCCAATACTCAAAGTATAGTACCCGCTTGGGCTACATCTGCCAAAAGGAAGCATGACGGGGACAAATATAATGGGAGTCAACGTAAAATACAAAAATTACAAAATGGGCCCCCAAGTCCAACTTTGTCTTCTAACAATTCAACCCCAAATCCAGAGGTGGCGAATAAATCAGACGATCTAGCACCCACCTCCCAGATGGCTTTATTGTCTATGATCGAACAACTGATCAAATCCATTATATACCCCCTGATTGACGAAATTAACACCTTGGGGGATAGACTGACAGGGATTGAGGAAACAATTAAACTTAATTCGTTACCTTCTACCAAAGTTACAATATCTAATCATCCCACATCAATTGCCCCCCTGAACGTATCTAAACCAACCACACAAAACAAAGCTGCCCAAACCCAAGTAATAGTTTCCTCCTCTTTGCCTCCAAATGTCCCTAAAGCCCCTCTTAAACCCACTATAGTGCATAATACTGTTACCAGAGTAGACCGTAATAGGGTTTCTCGAATTCATCTACCTCCAGAGGCCGCTCCATTTGTATGCGTCCTCTCGGGAGTTCCGCAACTCAAACAGGGGAAAATAGAGAGACAACATGACCTCTTAAATAAGGTCAAGTTTTGGCTATCAAAAAATAGACCCCTGTCCCATGATCTTGACGGAAGGATCATGAGTGTGAGGAGATTGGGCTGGTTAGGTCCCCTCCCAAAAGACACCACTGGTGACTAGGTACTAATAAGATTTAGGAGTAGACATATTGTTCCATACCTCCGAAATTGGCCTCCCAAAGAAGGTCATGGTCCCATATCATGGTCCCATATCTACCTGGGACCTCCACGATTTCTACCCAAGTACCTCACACATCTCAGCCCCTAGACGAACGGCTGAGGATAATACCAGGATGGGTAGAGGAGTTTGCGTACCACAGTGCCGTAGTATCCCCGCGCTTAACAGTTTTGATCTACCGTATAACAATCTTAAGTACTGCAACCCCTATTACCTCTCTTTTTGATGTACTGTAAGAACTGTTATCACGAATCCTGTAAAGTATGTTATTTCTAAGATAGTCATATGTACAGGGTGAGCAAATGTTTTTAATTTTTTAACTTGCAGAAATGTGTGACTTCATATGTATGTTTCCTTTTAATTATGATTGTATTTTTTAACTGTACGCTTTTATGATTTTAAACAAAATCGAATAAAGCAATAAAGAATGATGATTCCTTGTGTCCCAACTACTCTGAGTCTTTTAATCCAAGTCCTGTCCTCCTTTGCAGTTCCATTTCACTTTCTTAGTACATGCTCTGGTCTGCCCCTAGAGACCAGTGTATATTGGCACTTCTTATCTGATTATTTTGATGTACATTTTTGTATATTGTTGATATCGTTGGGTAGGAGATATACCAATGTGGTAATAATTGTGTTTTGTAATAAATAGCCCTATTTTTATAAAACACTACATGGTTCTTTTTCATTTACTTTTGATTAAATGTGTTAAAAGAAGCTGCTTTACACTCATTCAAGTTCAGCCTAAAGGCTTCTCTCTACAGCTACCACTTTGAGAGCTACCTATGGTTATCATAGACCACCACAAGGGTTGCCTGGATTAGTGCAAGGTTCATCACGCCTGAGAGTGTGAACCATATACTAAACCAGCCTCCTACACTTGTGAATGTGTGCATGTGTGAATGTATGGGTGTGATTAAGGTAGGTGTATGTGTGCGTGTGTGCCTCCCCCGTAACATTTCTGTGCACCAGTGCTAATGACTTTGCCAAAGCTTGTTTTGAAGAATTGTTTACAAAAAGAAAAAAATGAAATGCAGGAGATGAAGCAAATACATAGTTCATTAAGGCATCTCAGAATGTACATTAAAATCAATATGTTCAATCTTTATAAATGGCATGGTATATTTTTCAAATACTTTTCGCTCAGGAAACAGATTAAAAAAAGAATAAAGAAACGTAAAACTTAAAAGACAACGCATGTTAAGGCCTGATTTACTTTAGAAAGGACTCTAAACTGAAATATTCTCCATTCATTTGGTCCTCTGTAGTAGTCAGGAAGCATTTTCTATGGGCCTCTTAGAGAGATACGTCTCATTTTCAGCTGAGTAAGGGCAGCAGCTGGCCCCTCCCCAAATCCATAAAAACCTTTGGAATGCAGAAGATAAAATAATACCAACTATTAAAGTTTGGTCTTTAGATCTACCCTGGAAAAAAGTATACATTTCTTTGCTTTTACTGACAAGCTGAGAGGGATGTGAAGCAAAACAGTCTGGGGGAGGATGTATCGCACGAGAGAAAGAGCAAGAAAACACATGGACTTTCATGGAGTGTTATATGAAAAAGAGTAATGTAGTTCCCAACTTCCAGCACTGAAAGATTACAAGTTAGCCAATGTAAAGGATGGTAAAGGGGACGTGCTTCAGTGGAAGGACAAGAAAAGACAAGCAAGACATCAAATAAGAAGCAAGCAAATGAGAGCAACAATAAATCCACCCACTGGTATGCAGTGGGCAGGCTCTATGCCACTGGAAGGTTTGACTATGGTCCAGAAGTGGCTTTCGCCTGCAGACAGCTGAAAGTTGTCTGACAGGTAAGACCGAAAAATAAAAAAAATACTTTTCACATAAACTCTTTTCAAAGTACTAACTCCTGGTCTTTTAGAACCTCGAAATATACAAAATTGGGCTGTATTTTGTGGGAAGACACCTAGCCTCTGTTATACTTCACATCTTTCATTCAATCAATTCAATCAATCAATTTATTTATTATGATTTGGAATTCCTCAGAATTCCACATAAAAATACATCTTAAGAGCACGTTTAATGCCACAAAAAATACCAACATAAATTCATACTGTCATCACATCTTTCATTGATTTTAACAGCAGCCAAGAATAACAATTAATATGGAACAAAGCACTAAAGCCTACTTTATTGACCAATCATTTAAGAATATACACTAATCAATCCTGAGTGCTGTAACTTGTGCAATAAACACTCGAGCTCAGGCATTAAGTTCTCTTTTTAGCTGCTTGCCGCAAAGATAAGTATTTAAAGTAATTTTAGTTTATAAAGCACGGTTGTTACTGTTCAGAACATTTTACTGAATCACTAATATTTGACCTCCAACATTTTAGTAAGGTGTCTGCTTCTACCTTTTTTAAGACCAGCTTTTCCCACTTTTCGTTCCCTTATGCGCTCCTCGAGTGGCTTGTTGCCAGCTGCTCATAGCAGCCTCTGCATGGCTTCTCCCAAGGAGAGCAGCATGCTCCAACATTTCATTGTCCCTCCCCTTGCGGGCGGTTTCGCACAAATGCTGCGGTTCGACCTTTTTGGTAATCCGTTTCACATCATCAGGCCATCTTCTCTGCTTCTCAGATATGTTCACCGATACATCGTTGCAGGCGCGCAACCAGGCGCGCAACACCCATTGGACTCACCGGGCTTCAGCCGAACCCCCCCCCCCCCCCCCCCCCCGTCGTGTGTGGCAGCCCTGGATGAGACAGATCCCGGGCACACACAGAGCCGCACCCAAACGTTTCACAGGTCTTTAGAAGACCATTTGAATGCTAATTACGCCTTGCATTTGTTTCACCCCCTTCTAAGAGCCCCTGCAGCTCCACTCTGCCTACTGATTGAAGGTTCAGCCCCCCCCGAATTTTTTTCTTAGCCCCCCCCCCCCCCCCCCCCCCCCCACCGAAATTCGGCTCTAGTTGCGCCTCTGGTTGCAGCCTTCGCCCTTTCAAAGAAGTTTGATGGTCTCACATTTAGCAAGCGCTTAGGCTCCATCTTGACCTTTGGAAAAAGGTTTCCCTTCTAAATTCTGTGTGGATAAAGAGCAAACTTCTATACTTTCCCTTTGACGTCTTCCACGAGTCCACCCCAGGAAGAAATTGAATTTCAAAGTAATTTCTAAGGTTTCATTGATTAATCTGTAGCCCACTCTGTCAAGAGCAATACCCACTTCTATGTAGTCTTACTCAGACTGTAGAGCTTTAGGAATGTAATTCTTTTTGAACTGGCCACCCCCATTTTATTTGGCTTATACTGGTGATTACTGACTCTGAAAATACCCTGGGCTCTGCTAACCAGGGCCAGTGGCCTGTCCCTAAAAGGTATATGGTAATTCGTGTAGTTATAATTGGCAAGGACAACCTACCTAGTTTATAGTAGGAACACTCCTGCTGAAGTAATTTACAGCTATATAGGTGGGATCAGCTTCTGTGGACTGTCCGTTCTGCAAAGGCCAAATTGCATCTGCATTTATGTCCTTTTTGTGTGCCCTGCTTATGCAAAGTTCATTTCCACATTGATTGCACCAGCCTGCAGACAACTGGGCAAATTAAGCCACTGCAAAGCCTTAAGGATTCTAAGAGCTGACCCCTGTTCGTTATATGCTTTGCAGTTGCTACATTCTTGGGACAAATGTGGGCAAAAAGAAGTACTGCTATTGATATCTCTTAATTGTGCCTTGCGGCCTAGGAAAAGGCAACCCTTATTTTGTTTGCTGCTAACCGTGACTCCTGTTTTTAAATAGATGCTTTTATATGATGCATTTATATGATGTATATTTAAGAGCTGATCCCTGCATGTTATATGCTTGTGCAGTTGCGAAATTCCAGAGACAAATGTGGGCAAAGAGAAGGACTGCTATTGTTATCTGTTAATTGTGCCTTGCTGCTTAAATATAAATAGGAAAAGACAAAACGTTTATTTTGCATGATGCTAACTGTGACCCTGCTGTTTTAAATAGATGCTTTGAGTGATGTACTTAAAATACCCTTTTAGTTATTTATTGTAATACTTGTATGGCTGTTGTCGAAAAAAAGCTTATATTTAACTTGTAATTATAATTGGCTAAGGCAACCTACCTATCTCTAAGTCTGTAGTTTATGGTAGGATCGAGTGCTATCACCATAAGATACTCATCAGCACAATTACAAGCATTCAATGCCGGCGCTAAGGACATGCACTGTGCCACTGTGTCGTTGCCCAATATGTCCCTTCCTGGACCAGTCCAATATCCTACTTGCTCGTTCAGTCTTCCCACCCCTCGCCCCTCCTCTAACACGGCCCCATTTACTCACCATTCCCATTTCCACGCAGCGCTCAGTAACGTTCGTTCCCTCCCCAAGCACAATCTAGATATTGTGGAACTCATTTTCAACCAAGATCTAGATATCCTATTTATTACTGAGACCTGGGGTAATGCTTCATCTGGTCCCGACTTTTGTTCGGCCACTCCTCACGGCTACTGTGTGATTAGACAAGATAGACCCACGGGAAAGGGCGGTGGGTTAGCCATCATCCACAAAGCCTCTTATGCCACTAAAATAGAACCATTGCATCTTCCAGACTGTGAGGCCTTTATCTACTCCCTCGCACTTAACAATAATCAAGTGTTTAGAGGCACCCTTCTTTATCGCCCCCCTGGCTCCCGCAAACGTTTTCTGGCAGCATTAGATGATCTCATTGAACCTCTTGTGGAAACCCCGCATTACACTATATTAGGAGATTTTAACTTCCATCTTAAATCCCCCAGTGACATAGACTCTATTAAAATCATTAACGATCTACACTCGGTAGGACTCCACCAGATAGTGTCCTCCCCTACCCATCAAGCTGGTCACACGCTTGACGGCCTTTTCACCAACGATCCCAACATCAGCCTGTCAGCGGTCCTTCCTGTGACTTGGTCGGATCATGCAGCAGTCTTGTTCACCATTAAGGCTCATAATCCTAATCCACCTCAGTCCAAGACACACATGCCTAAGTTCACTCGAGCAAGGAACAACGCGGATATACCGCTACTCGCCCAGACTCTCTCAAACTCTCTCTTTAATAGCATTCCCAACCCAGTCACAGCATCCAACCTGTACCAGGACTGGATCCAGGACGCCTGTAATCAGGTAGTACCAATCAAAAAGACCTTTCCCAATCTCTCCGCCCCTTCTGCCTCCTGGTTTACAGAGGATCTCAGACTCCAGAGACAGTATTGCAGAAATTTGGAGAGACACTGGCGGAAGCAATGTAACCCTCTGGATAAACAAACCTATAAGGATGTACTATCCATATACAAGCGTGCAATCATTTCCCAAAAAAGCATCTTCTTTTCCTGTCAAATTGAGGCTGCCCAGAACTCTGCTAAGAAATTGTTCCAGGTAGTCAACACCCTTTCCACCCCCAAAATATGTGAAGCCACAGAGGCATCCCAAGACCTCTGCAACTCTTTAGCCGACTTCTTTGCCACCAAGGTTACGAAGATATACACAGCTTTCACCTCCCACCCTCACCCTATCGCTCCCAATCCCTTCTCCCCCTCTCCATCCCTTTCCCATTCCTTCCCTAACTTTCACAATGTCTCTTCCGAACAGATCAGTAACCTCATCGCGTCCACTAGGTCAGGCTCCCCCTTAGACCCCTGCCCACTGTCCATACTCAAACAGATGTCTGAGGTTATTACACCTCCTCTAATGGATATCTTTAATTCCACGTTCCTTACAGGGCTCTACCCCCCACGTGGAAGAAAGCGGCAATAAAACCACTCCTTAAAAAGCCTTCCCTAGACCCCACGGCATCAGTCAATTATAGACCGATAGCCTGTCTCCCGTTCCCTTCCAAGATCTTAGAGAGTCTTATGAACAGACAGCTGTCTGATTTTATCAATCAGAACCATCTCCTAGATGATACCCAATTCGGATTTCAGCAAGGGCATGGGACTGAGACCGCCTTGATAAAAGCAACGGATGAAATCAGGGCAATTCTGGACCAAGGTGGAACGGCGGTTCTTATACTCAATTTTTTTTTCAATTCAAGAAGTCTTTATTCGATTGATACATCATAAAAGACATAAATTTCAATATATACATCAATAGGAATTATATAAACTAGATAAAAACATCTAAAACCATATTAAATCACTTATACAGGCTTCTTATGAATGAATACAAGTTTAGCAATAACACAAAGATTACCAGAGGTCATAAAATATAGTGAACTACTCATAAGCAGGTAAACATAAAAGCATTGTTAGGCCCCAAGTTGTTTGTTTTTGATGAACCTGATTCTAAGAATCCAAGCCCACCCTAAATATTTTGCTACACCCGCAACAATTAATGGGGACAGATTAGTTTTTAGAATTCTGCTTGCTTCAACAGCCGAGCGAGTACATAGGCTTCTACAGACCGGACTTAACCATTTGGCTCTAGGGGCAGTGTACAAAGGACAGACAAACAAAAAATGGTTTAAACTTTCACCCTGGCCAAGGCAGTTTGGACAGTGCCCGGTCCCACCAGAACCCCACTTTTTGGTGAAATCCCTTAGAGGCAACAACCACATCTGAACAACACGACGTCGCCACGGGTGTTCTTCCGGGTCGAGGGCTGTGGATGGGTGCCGGCCGATATATTAAGAACGGCCTACTGGGACACAGTGCCCACTCCCTCTCCCAATGGACGAATAGGACCCCCAGTCCCAAACCAGTTCTTTCTCAGACTCAGCAAACGTACTGAGTTCCCTGTATGAGCAAGGTGATATGATCACTTACATCACCTATATATTTTATAGATACTGCTTCATCTGTCAACCAAGAAAAGCTTATACCTAGAAACCTAATTAAATACTCAGCCTCGGAGCAATATAATAGAGAACAGGATCACACAAGCCTGGAAGGTTACCCCAGGACCACGCTGCTTCACAAGTTTACTCCCACATGCGACGTCCAACCAATTCATAAGCCCTGAAGAAGTCCCATGTTGGGACGAAACGCGTCGGCTGTTTGTGCTTTTATACTGATTGAAAAATAAAGATTGAAAGAAGAACTCTAAATATCTCTGAGGAATTTTCTTCTGATGGTTACTTTAATATCGTTTATACCAACTGATTCATTTTTTGTGGTGCACCTTTGCTGTTGTTTGGTTTACCACATCTGAACTGGTGGAATAGTTTACGATCCAGGGGCTTTGTTTTCATATCCCAATATTTTTCGAGCTTGGGAACGTCTTTAAAGACGATAAATAGACTGGTTTAAGTCCTTAAACCAACCTATGTTTAAGGAACCAGGAAGATCTTTAACCTCCAAGCAAGCCCTAGCATAGAAATGGAGTTCTGGCGTCGTCCATAGACGCCGCCAGAATGCCAATGGACGAAATCTCGCTTGGTCCTCCACAGGTTGGCACCCGAGGTCATACAAAAGCGGGATGCGCGGAGTTGACTGAGGCAGACCCGTTGCCACCCTGAGGAATTTATTTTGGGCTGTTCTCAAGGGGTCCAGTTTGCTAAAGCCCCATAGTTCCGCCCCGTATAAGACTGAGGGTAGAACCTTTGAACCATAAATCTTAACTAGTGGAGAAATTGGCCGGGTAAAAGAGCCTTTGTGCTCTTTAATCAAAGCACCACCTATCTTCCGGTGCTTTAAAGCCATAAGCTCAACCTGGTGGGACCAACTTAGGGTACCCCCCATAGTAACCCTCGCAGTGATCTGATTGTGTCCTCTTAGAACCATACATTTTGTCTTAGACACATTCACCTCAAGCTCATGTTCGCTGCAGAAAAACTCAAACCTCAACAGGGCCTGTTGAAGACCCTGTCTGGTTTTTGAATCTATCTGCCGCCTTTGACATGGTCAATCATTCCATTTTGATCGACCGTGTCACAGCCATAGGGATCAACCATCTTGCTAAGGACCTCCTTGTATCATTCCTCTCTAACCGCACTCAAACCGTAAAACTAGGCACCTTCTACTCCCCATATTTACTCTTCCTTGCGGGGTGCCTCAGGGATCCTCGCTAAGCCCTACGTTATTCAATATATACGTCTCGGACTTGGAGAGGATAATTAAATCATACGGCCTGAGGCTAACCACCTACGCCGACGACACCCAGCTGGTGCTAGCTGTGCATAAAGATGGGGCAGTTGTCGCGTCCAGATTCCAGGAGTTATGCTAGCTATAAGCTCCTGGATGTCAATGAACTGTTTAAAACTAAACTCGGAGAAGACCGAGGTCATGACCTTCGGCACCTTATCCCCTGCCTGGTCATCCACCTGGTGGCCCAACGAAATGGGCCCCCCTCCACAACCTATTGTTAAGGTCAGAAATCTCGGGGTAATGTTTGATGACAAACTAACTTTTCATCATCACGTAAACAATGTGGTATCTTCCTCCTGTTACACCCTAAGAAAAATTAAGAAGCTAATGCCATATCTCCCAGCTTCGGCAGGAAAAACCCTTGTCACCACCCTTGTCTTCTCCAAGATCGACTATTGTAATGCCCTTCTCCTCAATGACCAAGAGAAGGTCCTGAATAAGCTTCAATCTGTTCAGAATGCGGCAGCCAGGGTTCTACTCGGCATCCCCAAAAATAACTCTACTTCTACGGCCATTCGGCAGCTCCACTGGCTACGTGTCAGAAGCCGGATCAAATTCAAGGGGCTCTGTATTGCCTACAAGGGGGGATCATTAATACTCCTTTGTTTAGCGAGAATGAGGGGAATCATTAATACTCCTTTGTTTAGCGAGAATGATAACTCTCCACTGGAACTAAACATATCTGAAAAAGACTGGCTGCTCCACTTCGAAAAAATATATGGGAGTAATCTCCAGATAGATCCATTTGTACCACCATTAAGTGAACACCCAGGGTCACCCTTGCGGTTCACTATTAAGGAAGTCCTAAAGGCTATTGAAGATACAACTGCTCATAAGGCCCCGGGCCCAGATGGGGTCCCTGCAGACATGTTTAAATCCAACCCTTCAATATGGTCAATCACCCTTACAAATGTTTTTAATAAAGCCAGCATTGATAAAAGTAGATTGCCTACGACCTGGTCACGGTCTATAATAGTCCCCATTTTCAAGAAGGGTCAGAGGGGGGATGCAAGATGTTATAGGCCGATATCATTGTTGGATTCGTCTTTTAAAATACTAGGGAAGGTGATTCTAAATAAGATTGTATCATGGGAAACAAATAATGACATCTTGTGCGATGCACAGTATGGTTTCAGATCTGGCAGAGGCACTGAGGACCAGTGCCTAAATTTACAACTAATAGTCAGTAAATACACTGTGGCTGCAGAGGGGTCAATCTATCTAGCGTTCATGGACTTGTTCACAGCTTTTGACCTAGTGAATAGGTCAAAGCTGTGGACTATGCTCCTGGATATGGGCCTAGACCAGGCATTGGTGTACTTCATGGCCGATCTGCATAGGGACCTGAAAGCGGCTATACGCATGTCACAAGATGGGAAGTGCACGGCTGACTTTAAATCCGGGAGGGGAGTACGACAGGGGTGTATTTTGGCCCCAATATTATTTTCTTTATACATTAATGCTTTAAGTGTAAATTTGGCGGCGGCATCTGCAGACGTCCCATGTATGGGGGGTACTAAATTACCAGTATTACTATATGCTGATGATACAGTTCTGCTGTCAAGGACTCCCGTAGGTTTGCAACGCCTCTTAAACTCCTTTGGGAATTTTATGCAAAACCTGGAACTCGTAATTAATGTGGAGAAATCGCATGTGATGTTTGTGGGGAAAGGGAAGAATAATACCAAGACGCTCTTGTGCAATGGCTCAGTAATATCAAAAGTAAAAATTTTCACATACCTGGGTGTAGTGTTTGATGACCTGGGCAGCTGGGCCCCCCAAGTTGCAAATAAAAGAGTAGCAGTGAAAAAGTCATCGGCTGCAATACTTGGCTTCGCAAAAAGATTGGGTGGGAAACCTCCTGAGGCCATTTTGGCGATTTACAGAGCTAAAACTATGGCCATAGCCAGGTATGGGGCAGCAATTTGGGGTTATAAAGACCTAACTTTGATCCAGAGAGAGGAAAACAAATTTTTGCGAGCCCTCTTAGGCCTTCCCCAATCCACTTCCTCATTTGCGGTCCATGTAGAGCTGGGTATGGGCTATATTGCGGACATGCTAAACATGGCACCGCTTTTATTATGGATCAGAACTTGGCTTAACCCCAAACTAACACTGAACCAAAAAATTATTAAGGACTGTTTGGGGCGGGATAGAGTGGCTGATATCAAGTGGCTGGCATATATTAAAACATCTACCGCACTCCTGGGTCGCCCGGAATTATACTTACATCCCGAAAATTTGAATGAAGATGACATAAACTGGGTAAAACAGAATTTCATTAGGTGCCGTGAAATGGAGCGAGAGTCAATGGAAATTTCTAAATCGACAGTAAGATCACATTTTTTGTTGATCAGTTCAATGTCAATGCAACCATATCTGACTGTTGTCACACGTCCTTATCACCGTTGGTTGCTAACCAAATTTAGATTCAATCAGGCACATTTTCTGTTGGGTAAATATGAAAATTGGTGCACGCCAATGGAAAATGCTCCATGTGAATGCGATAATTTTTCCGACCAGGATTTGTTACATTTTATCTTTTTTTGCCCCTTCTTCTCGGAAGGTAGGGTAAAGTACATCAAGCCTCTTCTGAGGGAAATGGGGTTCTTACAGGTGAAACCTGCATTGCTGTTCCTACAATTAATGGAAAATCATCGAGTGATGTTCTGTGTAGCCAATTTTTTGATTGCTTCTATTCGTGCTAGACGGAAGAGATCTCATATGAGCCTAGATGGAGTTAATGTAAATGTATGTCCATACCTGGTAGTATGAATTAACTTCCAAGCTCTGCTCCATCTTTTATATACTTTTAAAAACGGGTTCATGAATTATTTAAATATAACAATGAAATTCCTGTGCACTGGGTCATTTTATATGTACTGTTAATGAAATTTAAAATGTACAGTATTTTTAAAGTTTTGTATGATGTTTTATGTACTTGTATAGCATACTTTTATGATTTTGATTTAATCGAATAAAGTGATCTTTGACTGACTGACTGGCCTACAAGGCCATTCATAATTTAGGTCCCCAGTTCCTCAAGAACGCCTTTCGTATTTATGCCCCCATCAGATCCCGCTGCTCTTCCACCACCTTCCACCTACCAGTTCCACGCACAAGAACGTCTTCCTGGGGAGACAGATGCTTTTTAGTGGCCACCACCAGACTCTGGAACACCCTTCCCCTTTCCATCAAAACTTCTCCCACCTTCACAACCTTTAGGAAATACCTGAAGACTTGGCTTTTTAATCAATAAATCCGCTCGGGCGTTTCCATGTCCAGATACATAGTCCTCATGCGCCGAGACACCCCTGGGTATTTGCGCGCCATACAAATCACCTAAACATAAACATAAACATAAACATAGGAGAAGTATGTTTATAGACCTCCGTGAGCTTCATGCAGTTAAGTGTGCACTGCTGTGGTGTCAGGTGTCAAAAACAAGGTCTGCCTTGCAGGCTGGTTTTGTAATAAAACTGTGACCAAATTTGACTTTGAAATTAAAAGTATTCCAAAATCCAAAGCTAACTTTGTATTACAAATAGGTCACCTATAAAATGGCCCTAGGTGCCCCAAGGATAAGATGCCTTTAATTTTCAAAAAGCAAGGACATTATAAAATATGTTTTATATGCCCTGGTGGGGGAAAACACCCAAAGTCGTTTTTCCCCATGGGTGCTCTGCTAGCTTCATAGGTTAAAATGGGAAGGCTTTATTAAACTGTAATAAAGTCCAACTTTTATTTGGAGTTTGCTTGCAAAATAATTCACAGAATCAAAATAAAGCTATAATATAACCAACAGCTTTCCTGAGTCGGATTTATTATAACTATTACAGGAAAGTAGTTTTCAAACTTACTGCCCTGATATTACCTAAAATTGCCCTGTGCAGCCTCTTTTGATTGGTAGGCTTCTGGGAGCCTGAGCCAAGCTGCTCCCTGAATAGATGTTAAGAGCCCTGAGCTGAAACAATGCAGCCATTTGGTGGGAGGAGATTTTCATCCTGGAGAAGCCAGAGACAGGACGCGGGCTCAAAAGATAAACTGAACTTCAAAGGTAGAACAGATGCCAAAGGACCCAGGACAGCCCCCAATTCCTTGATCCCCAGCCAGATGGGAGCCCCTAATTAGATTATGAGAAGGGCTGGAAGGGTAGTGTAGGGAAAAGTTAGCCACACCTGTAGATTGGGTTAACCGGACAAACTCTCCAAGGAGAGAATCTCTATTTTGGTTTTTGGAGAATAGTGCATTCTGGGTCAAAAATATGGCACACTTCTGAGGATGTGGTTATAGCAGAGGTTAGCAACCTGAACTCGGTTGGTTGGTTCGTGACCCCTAAGCTCCAACCCGTTCACCTGCTGCACCCGGTGGCTCTTGACGCTACGCAGACTATCCAGCGATGCTTTCCGTCCTCCCAGCTAACATCTTCACTGCAAACAGGACTCTTGTCAATTCTTGAGAAGGTAAAACTTCAGCAGGACTTTCCTTGAACTGTATCCAGCCCGTGCTCCATTGGGGTCAGCTTGAACTTTCAGATTTGACCCGGTCCAGCGCGAGCAGATAGTCCCGGTTGGCGCTTTATGCTTTTAGGCGCTATACTACAATTTAATCTTTAAAAATTCATATCTCTGGTTCCCTAAATGGAACTTTTGTTGTTTTGATGTCATTTTAAAGATTAAAATATTCTCACTTTTTATAAATTGCTGTTGGATTTTATTGTGTTGTGTCTTTTCCTTGTTTAATGTTTTGGAAATATTAAATACTTTGCAAACATGTCTCCCAAGTTCAGCCTGACTGCTCGGTTGCCAAGTTACCAAGGGTTGCGCCAGGATTCATTTATTCAGACTTGACTGGACCTTATTCAATCAATCAATCAAAACACTTGTAAAGCGCACTACACACCCGTGAGGGTCTCAAGGCGCTGGGGGTGTGGGGGTGTCCTGCTAGTGATCGAAGAGCAAGGTCTTGAGGAGTCTCCTGAAAGCCGGTAGGTCCTTGGTCTATCGTAGGTTGGTGGGGAGGGTGTTCCAGGTCTTGGCGGCGAGGTGGGAGAAGGATCTGCCGCAGGTGGTCGTTCCTCTGATGTGGGGGACTGTGGCGAGGCTGGCGGAGCGGAGCTGGCGGGTGGAGGTGTAGCAGTTGAGTCGAGTGTTGAGGTATGCTGGGTCGGTCTTATGGAGAGCTTTGTGTGCGTGGATGAGGAGCTTGAAGGTTATCCTCTTGTTGACGGGGAGCCAGTGCAGGTTTCTCAGGTGGAGTGTGATGTGGCTGCGGCGGGGGATGTCGAGGATCAGACATGCTGACGCGTTCTGGATGCGTTGTAATCGCCTCAGGAGCTTGGCCGACGTTCCTGCGTAGAGGGCGTTTCCGTAGTCCAGCCTGCTGGTGACGAGGGCCTGGGTGACTGTTCTTCTTGTCTCGGTGGGGATCCACTTGAAGATCCTACGGAGCATTGGGAGGGTGTTGAAGCAGGATGAGGAGATGGCGTTGACCTGCTTGGTCATGGAGAGGGTGGAGTCGAGTAAGACCCCCAGGTTGCATGTTTGCGTGGTCGGTTGGTGTCTGGGCTGTTCCTAGTGTTGCAGGCTACCAGGAGTCATCCCAGGCTGAGGGGGTGGAGCCGAGGATGAGGACCTCCGTCTTGTCGTAGTATTAGTGATTGTGATATTATTACTAGCTGTAGGTTACTACCTGCACCTGCTAATAGCCCACCTTCCTACATCTGGTGTACAGTGGTAGAATTCAGAACTTGTGTTTGATATTACCATTCAGTATTTAAGTGAGGCAGGTAAAAATCCTCTAAGTTGACCTAGTGCAAACATATTTTTAGATTTTTAATGAGGACTATTGTTCATTAATAAATTTTTTTCTAAATTGTTCTAACCTCAATTTTTGCCACAGATTTTTGTGTGACCCAAAACTATGGAATTCCATGGAGCTTGATATGACTAGCCTACCCAGTCTCACAGTAGCTAAGCTAAGGGGCTTGTGCAAGTATAAGGGATTACCAGTACCCCACACCTCTAGGAAGCCAAAGATGATGAAGGGCCTTACAGCCTGGACAGAGTCCCATCTAGCTGATCAGACCTCTGATACAGAGGAGTCTCCAGAGATGGAAGAAGAAGGGGAGGAACACCCCTCACACCTCAGGGATGAGGAATCTGAACATATGTTCACACATACAGTGACTAGGGTCTGTCTAGAGCTAGTTGTGGGAGAGCATCCACCACAGGAGAAGCAGGACTGTCCTTCGAGGAGAGAGAACTTGAGGCCTAGTTATCTTACACAGCACTACAGGAAGAGAAGTTGGCCCTGACCAAAAAGAAGTGGGTAAGTAAGGGACCCACAGGAGGTGGTAGAGAAGAAGATGGTGGCAGCAAAGAAGAGCCAGGGATGTCTTGGGGGTGGTGGGTTTGACCCAAGACTGCTCAAGGATATTTTCCCAAATATCAAGAGAGGACTCTAAAAATGAGAATGGTAAACTCCCAGTACTGGGGTTCACTCCTGTGAGAGTTGATTCCATGAGCAGGGAAAGACAGGTTCTTGACCCTAGAGGGTAAAGAAGCTGAGTTATATCCCCACAAGAAACAAAGCTTAGCCACAAGGTTTGGTGTTCCCCATGAGCATTATAGGATGACATTTAGGGATACCCAATTCTGGGTTAGCTTTTACTGTGAATGCAAAAGGGGACTGTATACAGGGTAGTACAGTAAATACCTATGAGGGGCTAGACAATTTGTTCATGAAGGAGCACATATCAGCTAATGGTCCCTCAGAAAAGCTACACCAGTATCTAGTTTACTGTAAACTGTCTAGTCCTGTGTGAGACAGCAGATGAGTGGGTTTGCACCAGGCTGACCAAGAAGAACCAGGTCCCGTCCCAGAGGAAAGACATGGGTAACTCAGATAAAGCAACAGAAAGAGTGCACAAAAGGTCCCCAAACTCCTCCACAAGGAGGGGGGTTCCATGAGCCATTCCACTTTCAAGGGTAAGGGGTTTCCAGGGAAGTTCGTTGACCCTAGAAACGCAGAGAAGTGTTATGACTGCTTGCAGCAAGAACACAAAAGGGAAGATGCAGTCTGCTCAAAGAAGCCACTGAATGGTGGACAGCCCCAGGGGACAGCTAGTGTAGGTGTGGGGGGGGGTGTAAGTAGGACCAGAGATGGGGAATGGGTATACAGAGGTGACCTTAGTTTCCGTGGGAGGAGTGGAAGTTGCAACCCTGGCAGCCTTACCTCCAAGCATTGAGAAGTATAGACAGAGGCCTTGAATCAACTGGACTGCGGTTGAGGCTCTTAGGGATAGAGAAGCCAGTGTTACTATGGTGGATACAAACTGGTTTTCTAGAGCAGATCCTACCTGGTGTATACTACCAAGTTACTTACAAGTTACAGACAGTAGAGCCAACCTCCATCCCATGGCGATGATGAGCTTGGAATGGGGAGGTGTGACTGGACCTAAGAAAGTTGTGTTCTTCTGTAGTTCTGCTGCCCTTTCTTTAGTTGCATCTCCTACCCTCCCAGTAGAGTGGCTACTGGAAAATGATCTTGAAGCTTTTGAATGGTCAGAGGTGGAAAGGCAGGTCCGTGCACAGATGCTGGACCTCCCTGAGTGGGTATGTGCTGTGACTAGGTCACAGACTGCACATCAGGGGAGTCTTGGACACTTACCCTGGAACAATGGGCCAAGCCTCCAGAAACCAGAAACAAGGCACAGGGACTTGTGCTCCCACCCAAACAGCTCAAGGAGGAATCCAACCCTGAGGAGGAGGACCTGTCTTCTGAGGTAGGGACTCCACCCCTGCAAGATCTGTCTGACTTGGCACGGCTACAAGGAGCCAATGATCCCTCCAGAAATTAGCTGTGCCAAGGGTCCTACTCTTGAGGGCCTGAGGCAGACTGCATCCAGGCAGAAGGGGGATGTCAGTGCATTCAACGGGGTCTACTGGGAGGATGGAGTGCTCCATACTGAAGCCAGGGACCCCAAACCAAGAACAACCAGGAGATTGGTGGCCCCCCAGAAGTATAGCGAGTTCCTCCTCACCATGGGCCATGGCATCCCCTTTGCAGGACATTTAGGTCAGACCAAGACCCGGAATAGGCTGGTCAACCATTTCTGCAGTTCCTGTGTCACCTGGCAAGTCAGTTGCAGGACAGAGGGCAAGACAAAGGCTCCCTTGATACCATTGTCAGTGTTTGTGACTCCCTTTGAGGGGTGGGGATTGACATTGGTGGTCCCCTCGACCCACCACCTGCCTCAGGGAACAAATATATCTTGGTAGAAGTGGACCAGGCCACCAGATATTCCCGCAGAATGGTCACTGCTCCCACAGTGGCCATAGCCCTATTAGGTGTCTTCACCAGAGTAGGCTTTCTAAAGGAGGTTGTCTCAGACCGGAGTACATACTTTATGTCCACCTATCTGAAGGTGAATTGGGATGAATGTGGTGTTACCTTTAACCCCTTCGATGCTCATGACGAGCTCAGCTCGTCATGCAGTACTCTGGTCGTGTGCTTATGACGAGCTGAGGTCGTCATGAAACAATGTATTCCATGGATCTGCAGCACAGAGGGGGAATTGCTGCAGCAGTGATAGTGTTAAGGTCACCACCCCATATCATCCTCAGACCAATGGTCTGGTGGAAAAATTCATCAAGACCCCGAAGGGCCTGATAATGGGTTTATCAGACAAGCTCCGGAAGTGATGGAATATACTCCTACCAGGCCTGCTGTCTGCTTACAGAGAGGTACCACGGAATGGGGTTGGTTTTAGCCTCTTTGAGGTACTGTGTAGACACCCTGTAAGAGGCCCATTGTGTTTGGTGAGAGAAGCCTGGGAGAAGCCTCTTAAGGAACCCAGAATGTGCTAGACTATGTGCTAAGGATGCAGTCTCACATGGCAGAGTACCTGAGTATAGCAAGCAGCAACCTGGAGGCCACCAAAAAGCTCATGAAGCTTTGGTATGACAAGAAGGCTACTATGCCTGAGTACCATCCAAGAACTGCGGTGTGGGTGTTGGAGCTTGTGGCTCCTAGGCCTCACACGACAAAAGGAATGGGTCCAATTCTGGAGAAAAAGGGTGAAGTTGCCTGCTTGGTGGACCTTTTCACCCCCAGAAGTCCCCACAGGGTACTTCATGTTAACAGACCAAATTCCCACCAAGACAAGGTAGATATGACAATGCTGATGGTGATAGATAAAGGAGGTGAGCGAGCCTCTGCTAGACCTCCACCTTTGCTAATGTGCAAGATGGGTCAGAGGAGGGAGTAGTACTTTCTCCCAAGTTGACAGACCAGCAGCAAAAAGTCTGCAGACAAGTGTTGAAGCAGTTTGCTGGGCTGTTTTTCCCTCACCCCTGGGATCACCGGTCGGTGTGTCCCTAATGTTGACACTGGTGAACGTCTACCTGTCAAAACAAGTTGTACAGGTTCGAAGACCAGGTCAGAGCCAGCATTAAGGCTGAAGTAGCCAAGATGCTGGAGTTGGGGGTAATTGAGCCCTCTGACAGTCCATGAGCCAGTCCAGTGGTACTGGTGCCTAAACCTAATCCACAATAGGGGGAGAAAGAATTGAGGTTTTGTGTGTACTACAGAGGTTTGAATGCAGTCACCAAGCCTGATGCTCATCTTAGACCTAGAGCTGATGGGCTCATTGACAGGTTGGGGGCTGTTGATTTTTTTGATCTGACCTCAGGTTATTGTCAGATTGCCCTACACCCAGGAGCAAAGAAGAGGTCAGCATTTTCCACTCCAGAGGACCACTTTCAGTTCCAAGTGATGCCCTTTTGTTTGAAGTATGCCCCTTCCACCTTCCAAAGGTCCAGAGTCCTGTCTGGGTTGGAAACGTTCAGAGCAGCTTATCTTGATGATATAGCTGTATTCAGTTTCACCTGGTAGGAGTATCTGAACCACCTCAAGTGCTTCAGGCCCTTTAGCAAGCAGGCCTGACTATCAAGGCACGCAAATGCCAGGTAGGGCAGAGTTCAATGGTATACTGGTGCCTCCTTGTAGTTGGAGGCCATGTACAACCTCTCCATCCCAAGCTCCAGCCCATCCTGGATTGGGAGGCTCTTAAAACCCAGACACATGTTAGGGCCTATCTTGGCCTGATTGGGTATTATAGGACGTTTGTAAAGAACTATGAGACCATTTTGGCCCCCTAAAAGAACTCTCCTATAAGAAACAGCTCAAAAAGGTTCTTTGGACCCCAGAGTGTCAGAAGGCCTCTGATATTCTTAAATAGTCTACGTGTTCAGAACCAGCCTTACTGACACCTGACTACACAAAGGGCTTCATTATGAGTCTGGTGGTCCGGGCACTGCCAGACTTGGGGGGGCACTTTGGTGGTGGTCCAGTTACCGCCGCACACATGCTCTGATCGCACCATTACATGTTGGGCGGTTGGACTGCCATTTCACCCCTGCAACCACCAGGGAACCACCATTCCCAGGCAATGGTGTGGCGGTTCGGGCCTCAGTAGTATGCTAGTGGTGCCACCAGTGGTGTGATGCAGGTCTTTCCTCCAAGAAAAGGCTGGTGGTCCTGAAACAAAGGGAGCACTGCAGGACCCCCTGTGCATAGGGATGCATTCCGGGGGGGGGGGGCACAACATGTACCCCCCTGTGTGCATGCACCACAGTTCCTTTTTTTTTTAATTTTCAAAATTTTTATTGCAAGCAAAATCAGATACATAATTTACATTAATAGGAAAGATACCAAAACATATCCGACAAAGAATAGAAGTTAAAGCAGAAAAAAACAAAGTAGAAAACCAGAGAATATATATAAAAAAAGAAAAATGAGAGAGGTTAATTTTACAATTCTTTCTGTATCCATTGAAAAATTGGATCCCAGATTTCCCCCCCATTAGTTTTTTGACACGACCTTTCACAGCATATATTGCCTGTTCTAAATTATAATTTGCTAATAGCCGAGTCCTCCATGTATGAAATTGTAGCGGGTCTGGGCTAATCCATTCCTGAGTAATACAAGCACTGTAAACCGACATACATATAAATAAAAGTTTTTTTGATCTTCAGGAATGTTAATAAAAGAGGTGCCTAGCATAACAATCTCAGCTGTGGGAATAATATTACATTTGAAAATTAAAGATAAAAATATCTGTGTCTGGTTTAGTACTGATGTAAGCATCGGGCAGAAAAAGAACATGTGAGTTGCATCCGCAGCTTCTAATGTACATCTCTTACATGCGGTACCTGTGGATGCTCCCCATTTAGAGATTTTCTCAGGTGTATGATATAAATCATAAAGAACCATATAATGTTGAGTACGGGATTTACCCGTAAGTAGAATAGAGTTAGCCAACATAATGGATTCTTCTATCAATGCATTGGTCACTCCCAATTTTTCTGCCCAGCGTTCCTGAGCTACAGATAAATCATCAGAAGATGATGACATCAGTAAATTATAAAGAAAACCTATCTTCCTTTTAATATATAGAGCTTCAATCAGAGGTACTTTCTGAAGCCCTAAACATACCTCTGGAGATAAGGTATTAAAGTAACTATGTATTTGAAAATATATATAATAATCTAGAGTCAAAATATTAAACTTAGCTTGAAGATTCGAGAAAGAGATAAATTCCTCATTATACCATAAATCATTGATGTCGTTTATTCCTTGTTTACTCCATTTTACCATGATTTGATCTCTGAATATATCAGGTAATAGGTGTTTAGATGACAGGGGGGTATATTTTAGAATTTTTGGGATCCCTAAGTGTCGCTTAATAATCTTCCATGCCCGATATGCTGCTATTACAGTCTTAAATTTAATTTTCTTGAAGTAGCTAGGTTCAATGTTTTTTAGAAAACAGCCACGAGCTTCTGACCCTAAAGAGAATTCGTAAATAGAGGGGAAGTGTGCTTCATGAATTGGTGCTTTTATGCCAATAATTAAAGGTTTGATAAACTGCAGTATTGATGCTAAATAATAAAATAAGAAATGTGGTGTACTCCATCCTCCTCTGTTCTTAGGAAGAGTCAACTTTTTATAGGCTCTACGGTGGCGTTTGTATCCCCATAGGAATCTTCCTGCCATTCTCTCGAGCTGTTTAAAAAATTCTATAGGAAACTCAAGTGGTATGGTTCTAAAAAGATATAAAAATCGAGGAACTATTAAAATTTTTAGAACATTGTTTCTGCCATGTAATGACAGGTGTAAAAGATTTATCCGCTCTAGAGTAGTGTTTGCCTTTTTAATAATGGGGGTAAAATTAAGTTTGGGTATATCAGAGATTGGAGTTGTGATTTTTATACCTAAATATGTTGCGGTGGGTACTATGTTAAGGTGTGTCGGTGGATTTTGACCCACAAATAAGATTTGGGTTTTTGAAGAGTTTAATTTATAGCCTGAAAAGGCACCAAACTCTTTTGCTATCTCATCAATTTTTGAAATTGTATTTACAATATCAGTGGTAGTCACTATCACATCATCTGCATATGCTAAACCCCTATACAAAGTCCCTGCCACCTCCACAGGTTTTATGTCTTCTTCTTGATTAAGTTTATTAAGATATATAGCGATGTAAATAGAAAATAGCAGTGGAGATGATGGGCACCCTTGACGGGTACCACGAAAAATAGAAAATTGACTAGACCTACAAGATCCGATTTTAATGTGTAATGATGGTGATAGATATAGGGTTTTCAAAGCCTTAATCATTTTTGAACCAAAGCCTTTCAAAGCCAATATATCCCATAAGTAAGGCCATGCCACCCTGTTGAATGTCTTCTCTGCATCCAACAGGGTGATTCCAATGGGTGTATTAGTGGTTTGAGCCCAGTCCTTCAGAGCAATTATTCTTCGGACATGATCCGCGGTGTCCCTATTTGGGATAAACCCGTGTTGCCATCGTGAAACAATAGATGATATTACTGTTGACATTCGGTGGCTAATATTTTGGAGAAGATCTTGCTATCGGCATTTATTAAAGAGATCGGTCTGAAGGACGCTGGATTTAGCGGAGGCTTATCTTTTTTGAGGAAAGCCATCAATGTGGATTGATTCCACGAAGGAGGTGGGGATCCTCTCTGAGCTTCCTGAAATGTCAATAAAAGGTCATCTTTCATTACGTTTCTGAAAGTCCTAAAAAATTCGAGAGGGATACCATTAGGACCCATGGCTTTTCCCATAGCCAAAGAGAGTACTGCCGATTCGATTTCATCCCATGTAATATCTTTTTCGAGAGAATTTGATTGTAACTCATTTCATTTTGTAAGATTATTTTCTCCTATAAAATTTAGCAGTGTATCGTGAGAGTATACCATGTTATCACTTTTTAATAATTGGGAGTAAAATGTTCTAAATACCTCAAGAATTTGATCTGGATCATCATGGACCTGACCTGACTCATCTTGAATCGCGCTAATAGAATTTAAGATTTCTTTCTCTCTGGTTCTTTTTGCAAGTATCTTTCCAGAATGTATGCCCATTTCGTAGATCTGAGAGCGAAAAGTAGCTAGTTGTTCCACCAATTTAGCTGAGAATATTTCATAGACCTTAGCCTTATGTATGTCTAATGTAGTTTTGATTTGTTCGGTATCTTGATGTTTAGAGATAGCTATAGCAAGTTTTTCCTCCTATTCTCTGACTTGATTAAAGTTTTGTTCAGTTTTTTCTTTAATAATTTTTTGTTTTTTAATTGAGTAGGAAAGTGTTTCCCCCTGGACCCCTGCTTTAAAAGCATCCCAGACTATCTGAGTAGAAGTACTACCTCTGTTAAAACAGAAAAAGTCTTTAATCCACCTACTCATTATTTCTAAGTATGATGGATCTACAAGTAGTTTCCGATCAAATGACCAGGATCTCAGGGTTGACGATGACCCAGTCACTGTCGGAACTTCTATTAATATTGGATTATGATCAGAGATTATTCGGGGAAATATTTTAAATGATGTATTATTTATTAGGCCGGTATTCAGAAAAAAATAATCTATGCGTACAAATTTCTGATGAGGATTAGAAAAGAAAGTCGATCCAGGTGAAGATGGGTTTTTTATGAATCCAACGTCTTTTAAGCCGTATTCTGTTATCAGCCCTTTAAGAGCATTATATGTCTTTTTTTTTAGACCTGGATGTATGCTGTCAGTAGATATGTCAAACCCTCCTGCAATATGTAAATTCAAATCTCCACAAAAGATTAACAAAGCTGGCCAGTCTGCTAATTCTAAACTAAGATAATCTAAAATCTCAGGATCATGTGAATTTGGGGCATACACAGAGCAAATTGTCCATGATTTAGCATTTATCTCGAGCTCGATCATTGCCCATCTTCCATATTGATCTACTTTTGTACGTTTTAAGAGCCCTCGTCCATATCTCATAAGGATTGCCACCCCCTTTGTAGTAGTGCCTTGTTTAGTACACGTTAACAATTGCAAACCCAGATCCTTAAACATATTTCTGTCATTCCACCTTATATGTGTCTCTTGTAGACATAATATGTCTATATTCATGCTCTGTATAATCTGATTACAGATCCCCATTTTTTTCTATTATTCAATCCACAGACATTCCAAGAACAAATTCTAAGTTTACCCATCATCATCAATTAAGTAATTTTCTTTTCTATCCATCTGTATACTTCCAAACTGTCTGAAACATTGATCATTTAAATGCATATTCAAATTTTTGTATTCACCCCCCTCACAAAAACAGATAATAGAAAGCAATGATAGAGCAACAATCCCATAACTTGACAATTTATTTTTTTTACTGATTTTGCTTGCACCCGCCACCCACCCTTGTGCCCCCTTCTCCCCCTTCTCCCCACCCCTCTTCCCCTCCCCCTTGACCCCACCCCAGTTTGGGCATAAGGACTGGTAGTCCCTAGTATGGATGGAGTGAGAAGCATCTAGCGTCTGGCCGCCCCTCCTCCACACCCCTCCTAACTTAAGCTTTTAAGCAAAAGAAAATGTCTTATTTTAGTCATCGATTAATATATTAGTTAGTTTTCTACTATGCCATCAATAGAACTATATACCTATATGACTATGTGACTGCTAGTAAAGATAATGGATATCAAACATGTTTATAGATATTATGGTCACAATGAAGCCAAAAGCTCTTTAGCTGCCCCCTCCGAAGTCAAATAATACGATTTCTCTTTAAAAATCACTTTAAGTTTAGAGGGGTTCAGAAGAAAGGCCTGAACACCTTTGGCTTGAAAAGCGGGTATTAATTGACGAAATTACCATCGTTGTTCTACTGTGGCATGGCAATAGTCAGGCCGAACAAAGAATTCAACTCCTCTCCCCTTTCTTTTCCTATCTGGCCTAGCCAGATCATAAAGAGCCTCTCTTGCCAAAAAATTGTTTAGGCAAATCAAAATTGCCCTGGGCTTTATATTTGTTGTTTGTCTGGTGTTTTTTTAAAATGGAAAACGATGTGCTCGTTGAATTTCCAAATCCCACTTCCATTGTATAAGTTCTGGGAAGGCTTCTGAAAAAAGGTCAATTACATATTGTCTAATGTTGCCACCTTCATTTCCTTCTGGAATACCCAAAATTCGGAGATTGTTTCTTCGTGATCTGTTCTCCAAATCCACTAGTTTCCAGTTTATCTCATCTCTCAACCCTACCAATGATGAAATTTGGGTTTGTTGGTTTGTCATCGTGTCTTCAATCGCCGATATTCTCCCCTCAGCCTCCGTTACTCTCGCAGATGTCTCATTACAAGATTTTGCAACTTTTCTAAGATTATTTTGAAGACGTCGAATCGCACCCTGCGTGGAAGATTTTCTGCCCTTGTCTCTTCCCGATGCTGAATCATAAGTTGACAAAGCTTATCTAATGTAGTGGCAGTCGCTTGTGATTGCGCGGTACCCTGGGACTGCTGGTTTTGTGATGCGGCCAAGTTTAAATCACTGGAGGGAGAGCCTGCATTTGCTGTAGTAGATATAAAATCATTGATGGCGCCCTCCAGTCTCTGTTGAGGAGAATCCTCATCCTGATCCTCAGACTGTTCTAAATCTTCTTCTTCTTCGCCCTCTTCTCGTCCCAATGAATCAAGTGAATCATGCTGTGAACTCAGGCTCTTAGCACTCACATCTTCTCTCCATTCATCATCTGCCGGCTGGATATTGGACTCTAGTGCCACCGACAAATCAGTCATAGAATAAAAGTTACCTGCAGAGTCTAGTGATTCAGCATCCTCCCCAGCCGGTAGAGATTCGGGTACATCCTGTGGCATCTGCATACTATCAATTAACTCCTCAGGTATCTGAAGAGATGAAAGGATTGGATTTTGACTTTCCTTTAAATCAATTTTTAATCCGTCTTTATCACCTTTACCATTCCCAGTAACAGTACCAGTTATTTTATTATGACCGGTATCAGACAATGTCTTTAACCTCTCATTCCTGGTGAAGGCAGTTTTCCCCGTGGTGTTGTTTGAACCAACATTTCCCGGTTCTTGTGCCTTAGTGCTATTTTTTTCTGAGCAAACATGTCCGGAATTTTGGGGATTGCTCCCTGCCTACAAGTCCCAGAATCCCCCATTATTACATTACGAGTATTGTTAGTAGTAATACTGTCAATAGGTATAGGTGCAGGATCAGACTCAGTATTTTGGATTACCTGTTGAGGGTTCTGGAGAAGAAGGTTCGATGGAGCATCCTGGATCGTGGTATTACCAAGATTACCAGCATTGTTGCTATTCTGCGCATTTTGGGCGTTATCCATCGTCTGAGCGCCATCCTGTGCATCTAATGCTGCCGTAGTTGCCCTTGTCTTGGGTTTGTTTTGTGTTTTAGAAACCATTGCAGGATTCTTTGGCGCCATTATTCCATCGGTAGCTCTGTTACTCTTGCCTCTGCGCCCTTTCCGTACTCGAGAAGGCGTGTGAGAAGTAGAGGATTGCTGCAGACACACGCTGTTCGTGGCGATCGAACCCGCTCTGGTCCTGGATTCTGCTTTCGCCCTCAGAAGCGGGAGTGCGGAATGCCGCCACGTAGGCTGTAGTGTACGTCGGACCCAGCACCACAGATCTAGCCGCATCCTGGAACGTAAAACATTAAGTGATTTGAAGGTTTTTTTATCGTCTTATCGTTTTGTAGAATGTAGCTTCTCTCCTATAAACACCGCTTTTCAAATGCCAAACTTTTCACCGTTATCCCGTTCAAGCCGTCAGCCCGCCAGGAGGGATGTAGACGTTTAAGGCGGCGAGAACGCCAGTGGTGCTGCTCAGTCGGACATTGATGCATCCGTCATCTTGCCCCCTGCATGCACCACAGTTCCTGCACACCGTGTACTTTACAGTCCATGCTGTGTAGAAACTATTTGGGTGTTCTCATTGCATTGCCCATTTTCTAAGGTACCGCGGTGGGACTACCAAAAGAAAAAACACCAGGCACGAGGAAACTTGTAATCCGAAGGGTGGTGGACGCATGCGTTTGGCGGTGCGAGAGCGGACCACTGGTGTGACGGTCTGCTCCTGCACCTTCAAACTTGTAATTAGGTCCTAAGAAGTTTGTAGCACTAACAGATGCTTCAAACAAGAGGTTGAGGCAGTGTTGAAACAAGTAAAGGAAGAGAACCTGGATCAGACAGTTGCCTTAATTAGCAGGTGACTACTCCCCGGAGAACCAAGTGTAATGTAATAATTACTCTGGGGTAACTGTTCCTAAAGAAAATACAAGAAGGGCTGGCCTATTTTAGTCGCTGGGAGAGACTGTGAATGAGACTCACTCACAGTGTAGGTTGGGGACGGAATACAGTGGAGGTGGGGGAATTCCTCCTTTTGAAAAAATTGCCCTCACACACCCATGCAGGTGTCATGCTTCATCATCGGGCGTTGCTCCTCATGGGGGTGGCGCTGCAGTCCCCAACGGGCCCCGCAAGAAGGTTCTTTGTCAGAGTTCCTTTAGGAGTAACGCCGCAGTGGTGAGCGCGGGTGTGTGGGGCGGAAAAAAATGTGAGGGAATTAAAAATTACCACACTGGTACCCTAAGAAACCTTTATTCAGGAGTCCATGTGGTAAGGTTAACACTGATGACAAAGAAGACCCCAAGAAAATTAATTTATATCAGTGGGTAGAGTATTTTTCTTCTGTTCTGTTGTCAGCAAGTGAAAGTGATGGTGGTGAGTGAGTATGTTAGGTCTACATGTTTCACGCCCTTTATGGGTCCCTAGTGGATCCCGTGGCATTTCTTCAGGACTGTGCTAGAAGTACAGAAAAGTTAAAAATAGGAATCTGAGATGGCGACACCCAGTATTCATATAGTACCTATAAACAGGTTTTTTGTCGGTGTCAATGCACCTTAAGGAATATCCTCTAGGAGTTCCTCGATCCAACCTAAGGGAGAGAGAAATGAAAAAAAAAGAAGCAACACTTTATGGGGGAGAAGGACCTAGCACTTATGTTTGTCATGATCAATTAATGCATATGACTGTTGCAATCCATGCGGGCAAGGAGGCATGCTGTCACACTCATACCTCAGTCACCGGGGATCGGCTGTGCAGTGCTCATTCACACCGCAATCTCTATGCCCAAGGCATTCACTTGGTGCGAGATTTAAGGCACTGCAACACAGAGGAACTGTGTGGTAGAGGAAGCATGCTTGAGTGCACACAACAAACGTGTATCCCCATTCAAATTGACACATGTCTAAGATGTCTATTAAAATTGCGTGATAGGTGACGCAGTCCGTTAAAATATATTTGTTTTTCCACTCTGGTGGGAGTAACGGCTTCTGGTAGAATTGTGCGATAAACATACAAACAAACAGACAAATAACATATATCTCCCACCCCACCAGTAGTAAAGGCTGGTCTCATCATGTTTGTAGCGCGCAATGAAAAGAACTATGTGCAAGTAACATTCTCAAAGAAATTAAATGAATGCACTTTCTAGACTGGAATAACTTTCACTCCTCCCGAAGAGTCGGGGATGCTTTCTCATCCTTGAAATCTATTTCAGAGTTTGTTAATGTAAGGAGCCCAGACAGATAACTCCAAGCAGTAGAGATCCCCCGTATTTTATCAGGGCCAGAAGCTGCTAACAGTTTATGGCTCTTTGTGTATCTTCTAAAGTGAAAAAGGGAGACAGTAAGTTTGACCAATGTGAGTACTCGTGATTTGACACTGTATATATTGGAGCCTTTCTAGTGTTTGAGATCCCAACAGTTGGCTTATGTACACTGTATACATTTACAAAATGTTTTTTCCAAAGGTTTGGGGGGATATAAAATCCTAGGAGGTTTGAAACCACTACACTTCCAAGAGCTATGATATACCCGAAAGCCTCAGTGTTCCTAGATCCTGGGGCTTTAACAAGGTCGTCCCAGCTGGCATCCATCCAGTCCAGTTTGGATTTAGAAACAATTTCCCTATATCTTGCTCTCGTTGCTCTAATCCGCTGTGTGCCACACTGCTTAACATCCTGGATTAGTTCTGACTTGGCCTTACTGCAGTTGGCAATATACCAAGGAGAGGTCTTCGACAACAAGAAGTTGAGAAGCTGAACTTCTGTTGTGCATATTGATATCAAAGCTCTTAGGCATCCTAAGATGCCCTCCAAAAAGGAGTCCTTGCTGGGTGTGTTATGTGCTAGGGGACCAAGGATCAGAATGAAGGTGTTGTAAATGTGTACCATTGTAACCGGTTTAGCCCATTGAATAGATGTTCTATTGCTACTGAGGGACAATGCAGTCTCGGACCTAGTATATCTCATGGCTTTACTAAGGAAGAGATTTGACTTTAAAAATAAGTTGAAGAGATAATGGTCACTACCAATTCTTGCAAGTACACTAAAATCATATATAGCATACGGTATTTCTAAGTCCAGTGAGAAGTAATCTATCCTTCGTTTATTCACCCCCCCAGCCCCCCCCAAAAAAGGTAAATTCTCTGTGACCATCCGATTCAGATCCTCCATTGCAATCACGCATACCATATTTCAGGGTTAAATAGCTAAGTGGTATAGCAGTAGTAGACCATTTTTTTAGTGGCTCTGCTTCCAGTCTTTGAATACCTCCAGTCACATTTTCAAGATCAGTGATGAAATCAATAAAGTGTATAGGTTTGAACATTAGATGGAAGTCCCCAACAATAATTAACAGGGAATACGATTGTCTGTTTGGCAAATGATAGTCAAGCTTAGCCAGTGTAATGGACTCCTTATTCAATCTAACAGAGTGATTATAAATATTGCATACACATACGGCTACACCATTGGATCCTTTTATAATCACACCTATTGCATCATAACAGTCTATTGATATTTGTTTAACAACCAATTTTAATGAAGTCGTATCCAAATTAAAATACCATCAGACAGACGGCCACCTCTCGATGGCGTAGCTTCAGCAATATAATTTATGTATCCAGAGATGCGCATAGGTTCTGTGAAGTAAAAAAAAAATCAAATTGATTAATATAAATGACCCGCTCAGGATCTGCCATTTTGGCACGCATACCTGCTACAGTTCATAACAGCAGAGCACAGGGATGGAAGAAGTCACCAGACAGTCATGAGGTTTCCAACAGTCGTTTATTCATCGAGGTAGCTTATCCCAAACCTGAGTTAGCAGCAATAGTATTTTATGTTGAATTTTAGTTATTCTCATTGGACATCTGCAGCCCTTTACAGAGAAAATTGCTTTTGAGTGCTAGTCACTATGTACAACGTTACATTTTTCTAGGTACCACATTTAAATACTAGGCGCCCTACTGCAAGGTCTACTTAGAAGTGCCTACTTAATGTTTAAAAGTAGAGTTCTTTCCTGTCAAAAGGGCTGTTTTGACAGGTTCACCGACAGGTTGAAAAGCGGCAGCAGACAGTCTACATAGGTAAGCATGAAGCCATTATTTTCCTTACCACCTAGTGGATGGCACAATATGTACTGCAGGCCACAGGTAACATTTAACTTTTAGATTAGATTAGATTAAAGGAGCTTGTAAAGCGCCTGGTGACGCCTCCCGGCGTGTCCCCGCGCTGTGGAGAGAGTGAGTTTTGAGGAGAAGGAGAACCTATCACGGATTAAAGAGGCAAGTTTTCAATTTCTTCCTAAAGGAGGTCTCATTCACCTCTACTCGGATGTCCATGGGCAGGAGGTTCCAGTGCTTTGCTGCCATTGTGCGGAAGGATCTGCCTCCCATTCTGGCCTTTTTAGGACGGGCAGTTCTGAGCAGACCTGTACCTTTGGATCTAAGGGTTCTGTTGGGTTCATATGGCGAAGCCAGATCGGACATATAGGCAGGTGCCTTGTTATGGAGGATCTTGTGACACCATAGCAGAGCTTTGAAAATGATCCTCTTCTTGATAGGCAGCCAATGGAGAGTTGCTAGAGAGGGTCGTGAAGGGGCTCTGCGGGGCAGTCTTAATACTAGGCGTGCTGCCGAATTTTGTAGGACCTGTAATTTCTTTATATTTTTCTCTGAAGTGCCTAAGAGTAAAACATTCCCGTAATCAATCCGGGAAGTTATTAGTGCCTGCGTCATAGTCCGTCTGGAGTTGAGAGGCAGCAAGTCAAGGGTACTGTTGAGAGTCTTCATCACTCCGAAGCACTTGCCTACAGTTCTTTTTATATGGCTATCAAAAGATAGCTTATTATCAACCCAGACTCCTAAATTCTTCGCCTCCCGGCTGGGAGGGGGCAAAGGACCCAAACAGGTGGGCCACCATTCTTTAGTCCAATTGGTCTCATTACCTCCAATGATGATGACCTCTGTTTTGGAACCGTTCAGTTTTAAACAGTGCTCTGTCATCCATGAGGCCAGCTTGCTCATACAGTTGTTGAAGTTCGCGGCTTCCGTGGATGGGGCTTGCGTCAAAGATATTAAAAGTTGCGTATCGTCGGCGTAAGAGACAAGCTCCACGCCGAACGATTGCACCACCTCTGCCAGGGGGGCCATGTATAGATTAAACAGGGTGGGACTCAGGGCCGAGCCCTGAGGCACCCCCTGTTCAAGCCGTACACTGTCTGAGAGGGAAGTCCCTCTTTGGACTTGAAAGCTCCTATCGGTCAGAAAGGCTTTCAGCCATCCCAGTGCCCTGTTGGTTACTCCGGCTTTGTTTAGACACTGTAGCAAGATGGAGTGTGCTACAGTGTCAAACGCGGCACTGAGGTCGAGCATGATGAGGGCCATGATCTTGCCCTCGTCTGCTCCCTCTCGTAGGGTTTCAGTGGCCCTGAGGAGGGCCGTTTCCGTTGAGAAGTTGGATCTGAAGCCCGATTGGGATTTATGGAAAACATCGTGTTCTTCTAGATGTTCCATGAGTTGGATGTTGGCAATTTTCTCGGCTAGCTTAGCTAAGTATGGTAGCAGGGAAATTGGCCGGAGATTGTCCATAATGTCTTGGCTGACATTCGGCTTTTTCTTGATCGGTAGTACAACTGCCTGTTTCCAATCCGCCGGCAGGCAAGCGGTGGAGAATGAAATCTGAAGTAGATGTCTATAATGAGGTTCCAGAGCAGGGAAGGCTTCAGCTAAGATTTTCGGAGGCGCCGGGTCTCGGGGAGAGCCCGATTTGATTTTATTACACAATTTAGACAGGACATCGTACGGGGGAACTTCAAAAGATGTGAGGCACTTTAGAGTTTTAATAAGACTGTCATTTTCTGTGAAGTCAGAAGCCGACTCTACATGATTGGCGAAGCTTGTATATATTTTGTTGATTTTACCTGAGAAGTACTGTGCAACTTCATTACATGATTCCACAGAATCATTTTGAGTGGAGGAGTTAGTATCCACTACTGATATTTCTTTGTAAATCTGGAATAATTCCTTCGAGGAATTGCCTGCTTCCATGATGCGAGAATGGTAGTGCTCTGCCTTAGCCAAACGTACAGATTTGTAATACATTCTTTGAGAATTTTTATACTTCATTTTAGTTTCTGCACAGAAATTCTGGCGCCAGGCTCTCTCAAGATTTTTGCAGGTTGTTTTCATGGTCTGCAGTTCTTGGCTAAACCAGGGAGCAGCTTTTTTTAGTCTCCTGGCATTGGTCATGATACGACTGGGGGCAGTAATATCGAGGGCCTTGATTAAGATATTATTTAGGTTGTTGCTAGCTGCTTCACAGTCTTCCCCTTTAGGAGGGCCCTCCTCCTGGGTAATTTTAATAAAAGATACTATAGAAAAGCTCTTCCATTTTCTGCGTTTATACCGCAGAGATTGGTGTTGGAAATGCTCAATTTTGTCCAATTGAATCGTGATCGGGATAATGTGGTGATCCGACCAAGGTATGGGTAAAGGCTCTAAGGTGTGAACTCCCTGCCAGTTACTAAAGATAGGATCCAGTAGGTGACCTAATTGATGAGACGGTTCCTTGTTTTTCATTTCAAGTTGAACCGAAAGAAGCTCCGTTTGAATCTCAGAGGCATCATTATCTAGTGGATCTTCAAAATGAGCATTGAGATCACCTAGCACTAGAAGTCTAGATTTTCTAAGTGCTAAGTGGGTAATGGCTTCCATTAAAGTGGAAGTAAAATCATACATTCTGCCAGGTGGGCGATAAATCAGGATGCCCGATACGGAGTGGTTGGGGCCGGTATTAATTGTGAAGGATCCAGCTTCACTGTGATCGATCTGTATAGGAGCTAAGGAGCAGACTAGAGGGGCTTTCGTAGCTATGGCAATACCTCCCCCCTTCCGTCTTTCCTATCTAATCTAGAGAGGGAGTAGCCGTGGGGCATGGCCTGGATAATGTCAGGGTCTGAAAACTCATCTAACCAGGTCTCCGTCAAGAATAGAATGTTAAGATTTTGATCCTCGAGTAGATGAAATATTTCGAGGGCGTGCTTGCGGAGAGATCTACAATTAAGTAGAGCTGCTTTCAAGGAATGACCCGAGCTTGTTGTTGGAATGTGAATCATGGGTTCAAAGCTACACCCTGTACATTTACTTAACGACTGGGCGGTCATGGTGTGCTTACAAGCTGCAGGCGTGTCAGGTTGGAGATCAAGCAAATCATGTCTGCCATACCTTATAGTGGTTGGTGTAGATGAACCAAGGTCTGTGGCCCCGGGCCCCGTTCGGCCGCGGACGGGCGCAGACGGGCTTGCCTTAGGCGCGCCCGCTGCGCTCGTCCGCTGCGCTTCCGGGGGAAGCACATTTTTATAGAATGAAGGGGGTGTGGCCGAAGGGTGGTGGGCGTGGCCGCAGTGCTTCCAGTCACTGGCGTCAGCCGTAGAAAGTTTCCCCTCTCAGCGCTAAGGTCCGCTGCACTGGGGGTACACAGGACGAGTGGCAGGTAGGATTGCTTTTAATACACACAGTATCACACAATTGTTAAAAGTTTTAAAAAGACAAGCAGTCTTCACGCAAATCTCCCGGCTTTCCGCCTCAGGAGCTCACCAGTTCTCTAGTCGCGCTAGTGCATCAGCGCGCCTAAATAGCGAGTCAGGGGGCGTGGCCGAAGGGTGGTGGGCGTGGCCGCAGTGCTTCCAGTCACTGGCGTCAGCCGTGGAAAGTTTCCCCTCTCAGCGCTAAGGTCCGCTGCACTGGGGGTACACAGGGCGAGTGGCTGGTAGGATTGCTTTTAATACACACAGTATCACACAATTGTTAAAAGTTTTAAAAAGACAAGCAGTCTTCACGCAAATCTCCCGGCTTTCCGCCTCAGGAGCTCACCAGTTCTCTAGTCGCGCTAGTGCATCAGCGCGCCTAAATAGCGAGTCAGGGGGGCGTGGCCGAAGGGTGGTGGGCGTGGCCGCAGTGCTTCCAGTCACTGGCGTCAGCCGTGGAAAGTTTCCCCTCTCAGCGCTAAGGTCCGCTGCACTGGGGGTACACAGGGCGAGTGGCAGGTAGGATTGCTTTTAATACACACAGTATCACACAATTGTTAAAAGTTTTAAAAAGACAAGCAGTCTTCACGCAAATCTCCCGGCTTTCCGACTCAGGAGCTCACCAGTTCTCTACCATGCTTCCCATGCCATGTGTGTATTTTCCTGTACCATATTCTGTGGTCTAAGTGGAAAAATAAATATTCAAATTGAGGATTAGCCAGTGTTACCATGTTAAAAAAAACTCTCTCTCTCCTTACAAACGACCCTTTAAACTGCATAGGGCTTTCATGTAGATATGTTTTGACACACCCAATCAACTATCTTTTCTGTGATCAATCTTCTTTTCAAGCAGCTCTCTTTAATCTCTTATGAGTTAAAACTCCTCCACAAATCTGCCATAGAACCCTGTGCATTTCAGCCTTTAGGATCCCTCAGCAGTCTATTATTGATTCATAGAAAAGCAAGAAGACCAGGCCAGTAATAAATATTATAGATTTCAATTCCTATATTGTCGTTTCAAGATGGAAACGATCGCCCATCTCAGATATACTGTCTGTCCTCAGACTGGTTAGCCCGTCTAGATATCAAAGATGCTTATCTGTTGGTTCCTATGTTCTAGGATTATTGAAAGTTCATCCAATGTCAATGAAGGGTCAAACATTTCAGTTTCCCTCTCGACCGTTTAGTTTTTCTTTGGCACATTGGTGCTTCACAAAGTGACTGACACCTATGAACGCTTTTCTTAGTAAGAGAGAAATCCAAATGATGTTGTACTAGATCAAAGCAGAGAGGCACTACTCAATAACATCCCTTCTACCCCTTCTCGAATACAGAATTTGGTTTTCATAGTCAACTGGGAAAAATCAGCTCTGCTTTCCTCTTATCGACTACAAATCCTCCGCTTTTTCATAGTCTGAGATCAAGCTATCTTCCAAGTTCCAGATCAAAAACTAATCTGTCACGTATTTTTATCTGCTATCTCTTCATCTTCTGGTCAGAATAGTAGATATTCTAGCTTTGTGCATTCAGACAGTCTTCAGGTCCACTTCATTATAGGGCCTACCATTACCGCATGAATGAGCATACAGGTTTCGGATAAATGTGTCAGAAACCTGGTTAGAAAAGATTTTTGACGATAGCCCAGTGCTATAGCTGCAGGTCTTTGATCTCAAAATTGTCTTCTCCACTCCAGCATGGCAGTCTGTTTACACGCCTGGAAAAGGGCTTAGTCAAGGTGTGCAATGAGGCACTCAGGGGCATATTACCAAGGATAAAGAACAAAAAGAACTTGAAGGTCTGAAAAAGAAGCTAAGTCTTTGCTTGTACACACTTTCTTAGAGGGGTTACCTTTATACTAGATAGTGTCAGGGTAGACCATCCCTGAAGCATAGGCTGAAGCATAAAGTCAGCTGAGCCATTTCTCTCCCTCAGTTCTGTCAACTTTGAACTATACCTCAAACTGAATATCGAGATAGTTTTTGGGTTGAAAATGCTTGTTGACATCATGAGGGATGTAATGCTATGAACATTCCATCTTCCCTGTCAGTTGAAACCTACCTTCACATTCAATATTTGATGCTATACCTACCTTTTTTCTCCATGGCACTGTGATCATTGTGGGCAACTTACAACCAAGCGTTTTCATGCACAACTGTGAATACATACTAATGGTTGAGGACACTGATCAGATTGCTGACAGTCTATCTGTATATTTATTCATTTTTTTTTTTGTGCATAGAGCGGGGCCTCATTCTCCGAGCCGTTGCCGGGTGAGGTGAGGCTTGACTCCCACACATAGTTGGGTAAGTCTATTTATTTGTTTAATATTTGTTTAATCTTTATTCGGAATTCTCTGTGGTTTACCCTATGTGCAACCTGTATTAATCATTCGGCCGTCACAGATTTGACTGGCCTAGCTGAGTCTTGTTTGGTCTTCATTGCATGATAAAATAGTCTTTTCCAGGGTTGACTGCCCCTGGTAGTCTATCATGTGTAGAGAACAACAAATAGTTGTTTTATTTTCTCTGTCTTTGTTTGCAGGGACTGCATCCTCTATCAGCACATGGTTCAAGAGGATACGGTAGGATGGTCCAATTGACCACATTTACTGTTGACGGACTTATTTTGGTCTGACACTTCACTTTTTCTTTGCACTATCAATAGAGTGTATCTTTGCAGTAGCATCTTTATACTAGTGGCCCTGAAGAATGCCGGTGTATTTTCACCTGATGGCAGAAACATGTTGGCCTTATTAACCACACAGCAAAGTAGACAGTGATTTTGTCACACTGTTTTGCACCCTTTTTTAATGTGACGTCCAGGTGAATAACAATAAAGGGATCTTTCTTTTGCCTTGACCGTCATTTTAATATCACTCACTCATTTTTCACTGCACTGCACTGTACCAGCACCGCCAGTGGCGTGGACACCTCCATCTTGTGAACCATAACAGTGTGATATCTAGCCAATTCATCTGGGCATGGATACACCAATTTGGTTCTAGATGTCCTACATGACGAGGCTCCGCCAAGAGGGTGGGCTGATAGGATTTCTACCGTACATTTAGTGTCTATCGACCATTTGGGACTGGTTCAGTGTAATATCAGTGTGTAGTTTGTTTCATTGAAGACCTTGAGGACTTAGCTTCTTTTTCAGACCTTCAAGTTCTTTTTGTTCTTTATAGTTCTAATAGGGGTTTTTGAACTTGGATGGTCTATAAACATACTCCCCTTGACCCTCCTTTAATAGTTGTTTCTCTGCATATTACCAAGGGCCTTATCGCCGATTTAGCGGGAATTTTTCCCGCTAAATCGGCAATAATTTTATCGCCCTATTACCTAGCTGTCGCTAGCACCAGTTAGCGACAGCTAATAGGTGATAGCGGGCATTTAGGGGCCCACTATGCATGGCAGCGATAATTATCGCTAATGATATGCAAAGTGGGCGTGCCAAGATGTTAGCGACTGGAAACAGTCGCTAACATCGCTATCACCTATTACCAACTTTTGGAAATAATCGCGCTAAGCGCGATTATCTCCAAAAGCTAACGCCTGTCCAGAGCAGTTCTTAGCCATGTTATCCAATGGAAGGTGGATAACATGGCTAAGAGCATTGTCACGATAATGCATGAATATCGCTGATTTTACAGCGATATTCATGCATTTCCCACAATTTTTACCGCTTTTGAGATAAACCTTGATAATATCAAGGTATCTCAGCGGTAAAAATCGTCGGAGCGCGGCGATATTTTAATACCCGCTAACCAAGCTTAGCGATCATTATCGCTATAGCTTGGTAATATGCCCCTCAGACTTTTTTTGTGGCATATAAGAGTGAACTTGCATAGCCTAATGAATAGAGATCTGCTTTTTTAAAATGTTGTCTTGGATTTTCAAAATAGAGACAGCTGATTAGGGATGCATTAGATCTGCGTCATGCTGACACGAGGCACCTTATGGGCACCAACAAACACAGAGTAAAGGGAAGTTCATCCACTACCAACCAAACTGTAGCTTAAGTATAGCAAGCGTGAAGGAGGGGACTGATACACAAAAGTCTGAGAAAAAGTGAGGGTACTGGCACACTCAGGAGTAGGGAAGTCCCAAGCTGGCTGGTAGCCTACACATCACAATATGAAGACTGGTGGAAGAAAGTAGAGACAGACACAATAGCTTTGGGGGCTACCAGCCCAATTTTGAATCCTAATTGGTGCAGTATTCGCTTTTATGATAATACTGCATATTTTGCTAGGGATATCTGTTGTCTCCAACCTTTTCTGTAATAAAAGCTACTTATTTTCAATGTAAATCATACAGAGTTACTAATAATTTTTATTGTGGTAATAGTGATCACGTCAGACAAGGTTTCATTAGTGGACAATCCATGCAAGATTACTCACAGTGATCAGCTCAGAACACCAGGCACGGATACCATCAGTAATGTTAAAAAGGCTTTATCAATTTGACTGCCTTTACATGGTGAATGCAAGACAGACATAGCTGCAATGTTTCTGGCACCAAGGTAATAATACTAGTCATAAGTCTTGCCAATGCCTCATGGTTTATCACTCAAATATCAGCTTTAAATATATAAATAAATAAATTAAATATATTTCGGGAACCCAACAGTTTTTCTCCAAATACCAGGTTATGAGTTTTAAAAATACGCTTACTTTCATGCCTAATGTACACATTTTTAAATTTTGGAATACATATATTAATTCAATCAAGCAAAAGCAATTAATTTTTTAGCTTGAGCTGCTCACAAAAGAGCTTCATACAGGTAGCAGAAGACTAAACAGTAGCTCAAGAACTACTCGTTGGAGATGCCTACTCCAGGTTGTACTGGTAGAACTTTGTACCAGTAAATGCAATTGGATTGCAAGTTTACATGCAGAAACTGGTGCAGCAACACTGTTTTTTGAATGTTACCAGGAGATTGTATCAGTAATAACGGGTGTAGTATTACCAGCATCATTTACAGTGCCAAATGCATTGATGGCCTATGTGCAGTTGTGAGGATTTGGGTGTATTATATGATAGGGCTGTGGGGCTTATCATGGAATACACTTAGAAACACTGTCTTGGGTTCAGTGAAGCTCATTTGTACAATCTTTAACTCAACCTTATGTAGCTGTGGCATTTAACAGCACCACATAACGAAATAAAGTCACACGACAGAAAAGAAACCGGACATCAATTTATAAAAATAAATAATATTTTTATGAATTTATAGAGACCGTGATGAGGTACATCCACTGAAGGGCTCCGGGGATTCAGATTTTAGTAGCTTTTATCACTTTTAAATGCTACCACGAACAAGCATTGGTCAACAAAAAGTATGTAAACTTTTGAAAATTTTGAAAGAGTTAGTTTGACTACTCTGGCCCGGCTGGGCGACCATATCTGACAGGATTTAGGTCCAGGTGCCATTAGGATACTCTGGACAGTTATGTGGCCACCAGAATCTTTTTCGGTCTACTTTCAGCATTTAGGACAACCGCCATAAACTATAATGGGGAGGTCCTGATACTGGGAGTGCAGGCCGAAAAGATGCTCCTGATGTTGTGCGATCAACAATGGTGAGTTGTAGATGATTCCTCAATCCACTGGTGAGATGGGGCGACTACGGCCACAGAACTCAGGGTCCCACAACATCCTTTTTCTGACAGTGGAAGACCAGCTGTGGCTGGGATACCGTTCTCACGGTACAGCGGTCAGGAGATCTTTGGGTGTTTGACGGTTTCAGCTTCTTTAGCTCTTGTGTTCCTGGAGCTGGTTTCAGGGAATCAGTCATTTAACCCTTGGATTCACTACTTTGATCTGGGGCTGGGATAAACTTTTCCCCAAGACAGCATCCACAGGCACAATCTTCATTAGCCCAAAGTGCAGCACTTGCAGTCCTACCGATGGTGCATCCTCTCTTCATGCAGTTTCAAGGGCAAGACTCGACCTGTTGAGGCTAATATATATGTGGAACATTTGGGAAGAAGTTTCACTTAATTTGTAGAATTGGTAATCATCACAAGACAAGAAAACTACAATAGCTTTATTAACAAGATGTCAGACACCAGTTCCAGCATGACAAGTATATGATGTTGTTCTGCATTACAGAGACACAGTTGGTAAATTAAGATTCGAAGAGTCAAGATTCTCTCCTATAACTCCAACCAGTAACCAGCTAGAACACATGAAAATAAATATGTCTGACGTAATAATATAGAGCTCCCTGCCATAGGCCTCACTTAGAGAAAACTTATATACATTATTAAGGAAAGCAGTGACTTTGCCATTGGTTGTAATGGCACAGTTAAACTGGCATTATGACAACTGCCTTTCCAGTCTGCAGTGGCAGGCTGGGAGCCATTTTCTACTTTGTCACATACAGGGTGGGACAAACAGTACTGCAACATTGGTAGACACTCTGCCTTGCATGCCCTGGGTACCATATACTAAGGATTTATAAGTAAGTCAGTCCTTGCCAACTGGGGACATCAAAATCACCATACATGTAAGTGGTTAGATTACCTGCACTGGGGTCTGGTTAGCAGGCCGCAGTGCACTCTCAGACAATAGATTTTTCACCCATACAGTAACCAGCACCCACATTTTATTATTAAACCTCTGCCACATTGCAAGATGGTTGGAAGTACACCCCTTTCACCTGGGAGCTACTTGGTGATGGGAATAGGAGGAAGGCATTGCTTCTGAGGAGCTCTTCCTTCAGAGACTTATGGTTGTTGCTTCTCCCACAAGAAGGTTATGAGTCTGAAAATGGTCTTTTACAGTATGGCATATGTGCATGTTGTTTTCTCTTTCCATACGGAACTCTAGGGAACTTTTCACTTTTATACATCTGTACCAATTTCAAAGTATCTGCTTCTGATGTCATCTTGTGGTTCTCCTCATCAACATGCTATCCAGAGAAGTAAGAACAATTAACAGGGAGCTACCGCATCTTCTGCTAGGCCTGCAGTTAGAAATAAATAAGCCTTCTCATAAAGGTTAACCATGTCAACAGTCGACAGATCAGCATGGTCACCAGCTGCACCATTGATACTGTACCCTCCTGCATACTCCTTGAAGTCCTCCTCTTTCTCTATAGGAAGGTATACCATAAATGGAGGCAGAATGCCATAAGGGTCAATCTTTGTGGTCCGAAAGAGCTGTGGAACTGGACACCCTAATGATAAGAGGCAAAAACTGGCAGACATTATTTCTCAATGAATCAAGCTGCCCTTCCTCCTTCTCTAAGGATTAATGGATGTTGAGTCAAAGGCACTTCATATTTTTTAATGCGTCTTTATTGTTTTTCGGATCGTTCAACAGAAAGTTGCAGTCATACGTAACAGTAGCTTATAGGGAACATCGACCGTCATTGTAGTTCTTGAACACATCTAAATGCTAAAAATCAAGGTCCGTACCAGCAGTGTGTGTGTGCAGATCGTTGTCTCCTCCTTTCTCATGCAATATCATTACTCCAGTGATTGAGGGTAAGCTAGAGAATATGTCAGTCTTACAAAATCATATCTGGATGTAGCGTCAAGGCCACCGACCTTTCATCTCTTTGTTATATTTAGCTTTAGATGGTTCTATGATGTCAGGCCTGTGGCTTCAGTGAGCAGTTGGTCCAGCTGTGTCTGGCATGAAGAGTTCAGGTCTTTCTTGGAAGAATAAACCTACTTGAAGAATATACTTGGATTATCTTTTATTTATCACAACACTCTTCCACTAAAACTAGTGGCTGAGGTGGATTTTCCTTAAAAGCTTCGGGTCAGAATCTGGTAGTTTAAACTTTTTTTCTTTACGGACAAGTTAGACTGAAATAGCCTAAGGAATGTGTCTTCCGCTGGTTCCAAAAGGCCCCATATAAGGCAAATTGTCTTGCCTGTTGCTCTGCTCATGTGAATAGTTCTGAAAATGCCTGACATCTGTACAGGCTGAATATAAAAATGTTTGCAGCTCTACTAGATACCACGTAACAGGGCCGGCCTTAGGCATGTGCAAGCTGTGCACCTGCACAGGGCCACCAAATCCCAGGGGCCACCACATCAATATATATCCTTAATATAATAATCCTCTGAGGATGGATACATATTTGTGTGGGGGCCCCTGGCAGGGATTTGGTGGCCTCTGGCTCTATACAACTTCCAAACACCATGACCCCCCCTCTTCACTGGCCTCCGCGCTCCGCCCCACCCGGACCCCCTCTTCCGGGGCCCCCTACCTACGCTCCCTGCCCAGGGCCACCATGAACCTAGAGCCGCCCCTGCACGTAAAAAGCCATCATCAATTGGAAAAGCGTTAAAAGGTCGAAGCCTACATTAATGGCATGCCATTCAGATGAGGAGCTTTAGTCTGCAGTAGTGAATGTGCACCTAGGAAAGTGTTGAGCTGTGACATATTTGGGGCACAGGTGCCTTTTAAAGAGATACATCTCAGATGAGGCTTGAAAACACTCTTATTCCTAAGCCTCCCTTCCTTATGCCTTTTACAGGATGGTGAAACTCGGCTTTAGAGGAAGAGCTTTTTGGGGAGCTGAATCTCCTATCCTGAACTGCCAGTACAAAACGAGATTTTTTTAAAAGAGGGGGAGAGGTCTACCCCTAAATTGGATTCACAAGAGGTTGGACTTAAAGTGATTGGGAGGAGTGCAGCTAGGGATTACTTGATTAGCAACATCATCTTCTGAAGCGGGAATTGCAATAACTTCTTATGCCTGGGTGAGTACAGACTTATTACTGTTCCAAGGTCCAGCAGAAAACATGCCTTCAATCCTGTGGAAGAAATTTTTAAATCCATAAAAGGTCATGATGTTGTGCCGTGACCTTGAATCAAAATATTTAGAAACCCTTAACGTCGAATTATGGAAATGATGCAACTATGAATAATGTTGGCATACATTGCAAAATACTTTACTTGAGGAGTACCCTTCCGGTACAAAACCTTTGCTAGACTCAGTGCAAAGTTATTTGCATATGTCATAAAGGTGTGCATGGAGCTCAGTACCCTACTTGTGAGCCAGAGCTAAGGAGCTGGATGGTACCATATCTCTGTAAATATGGGGCTTTCCTGCTATCTCCCAGTAACACAAGGCAGCATAGAGCAGCAACGTTGCAAAGATTGCTAAGTGCTGTTGACAGCACATCAGGTAAAAAGCATGACACTGTGAGGGCACCTTCTCATATTTGGAGTACTCCTCCCATACTGGAACACAGAAAGAACTTCCCTAGCTTGTTCACACTTTGAACTTCCAAAGAACTGCACACCTCCTTGTTTGCTGACCGTGAGTCTATTGTGGACGCCATAAGGCTTTTACAAACGTTTGTGTCTTGGAAACAACACATCTGACCTGTTTGTGGAGGTCTACAAAGTTGGCTGGAATCACAAAATTGTTTCAATTGGTCAATGAGCACTATTGTGGAAAGAGATGCATTTACAGAGGACAGGAGGAAACATTAAACTCTAGTTTAGAGTTTACCCTGATTAAGACTAGAGACTAACGGCCACATGCATCATTGTTGTTGTTTGCGATTTCTTAATTGCGAAAATTAAGGAATCGCAATTAAGAAATCGCAAACGGCTATGCACCAAGAAATCGCAATTTTATTTGCGATTTCTTAAATTTCTTTAATTGCGATTCACAATTTGCGAATCGCAATTAAGGAATCCCTTCCCATTGATTCCTATGGGCCTAGAGGCCCATAGGAATGAATGGGAAGTCATTTTCAATTTGCGATTAGCAATTTGAGAATCGCAAATTGAAAATGCAATTTGAAGGGTGCAGGGGGGGGGTCAAAAGCACCCCTGAAATTTTACTTTAAGTGCATTCTTCACACACACATGCCCCAAGGGCATGTGTGTGTGTAAAATGAAACTTTCAAAAATTCACTTTTGTGCATTTTTTAAAGTTTTCGCAAATTACCATGAATGTCAACTTCATGGTAATTTACCTCTCCCTATTTGCGAATTCCCAAATTTAAAATGTTCACGCATTGCATTTAAGAAATCTCAAATTGCGATTTCTTAAATGCAATCGCAATTTTAGAAATCTCAACGTGATTGCGATTTCTAAAATTGCGAAAAACATGATGAATCCCAATTTTGTCAATTGCATTCGCAAACGGCCGAAAATTGTGATTCGCACCGTTTGTGAATGCAATTGACAATGATGTATGTGCCCGAACATTTTAAATGAATTTCTGTTCTCAAGACAGTTCATAACTAAAAATAAATTGTAGGTGATTAGATCAGATCTATGAATAGGCTGTTCCATTTTGCAGCTCATTTGTTTTAATGAAGCTGGTACTGTCTTTGCATGTTGTGTTGGATATTGTCACTTTGCGTCAAGTTGTTTATCAGCAGCTGGCAAAAATATAGAATGTGACTACCCCGCCATTTTTTAATGAAAAAAGTGTTTCAAAATAATGCTGCTGTATGTGGGCCTAATATTGAAAGGAAAGGAAGAAACCCTTCGGGTTGGTTTCAGAGGCCTCTGTCTCTTAGAGAGTCATGCTGGCTATGTTAGCTGGGGTACACTGTTTCATGTTTTATCAGGATGATGTGTATTTTTTAGGTTGACTAGTGGATAGAAGCAAAAGAAAGGCCGGTGGGAGCATTCAAGACCATTTTGGGTGGAAAGGGAGGAACCGGCCTGTGTGGATGTATTGTTTTTAGAGGAACCACATTTATTCTTTCAAACTGTTTGTGATAGACATTTGTAAATAAGTCTTATGACGGCTGTTTCAGCCTAAGCAGGACCAAAGAGAATTTGGAGCAGGATTTTTTATGGCTGGGTATGGATATGAAGGTGGAATGGTTTGTTAGAGAGTGTCTAGAGTGTTTCAATAGCGACAAGGTGTTACGTACCAAGAAACCACCCATTCATTGCCATAGGCTGCTGGCAGGACCATGAGAATAGGTGGTCATAGATATATTGGGGCAAGTTATGGATGAACTTAATGCATTATTCTGAATTACAATGGAACAAGTAGCCAACAAAAATGTGAACTGGCCACTAGAGTTCATTTAATCAAAGAACAATGCAAGGGAACATTTACTCAAATATCACAAATATACAAAGATTTAATTGCGACTTGCAAACGTGGGAATGGAACATCCATTGCTTAAACTCCCTCATGAACGATACAGACGTGTTGGAAGAAATCCACAAAAAGGATATAATTTTCCTACAGGAAACTTGGCTGTTAACCACTATGGCCTGGCATGGCCACAATGAATTTTCATCTGCAGCTGCACTGGCGACCAAAGGGGGACATCTATCGGGAAGAATATCAATACTGATGCACAAAGCACTAGAGCATGAAGCAAGAGACCTTGCAAGTGGCATGGGGGCTTTTATTTTTTGTGAAGGTAGCAGCGACAACTGTAGGGCATGGAAGGGAGGCTCTGACACTCTTTAATGGTAATATCTAAAGCAACAGCTACTTAGTGATATGTGAGTCCTGGCTGGTGACTTCCATATGTTCATCCTCGAAGCAGCAGAACCCCCTTCCTGGCAAAAAGAAGAAGACAACGTGTGGGACATTCTGGAGATCATCCTGGACTTAACAAAAAAGGACAAGGCTGGTGAGAAATGTGCTTCTTCTCTGATTGCCTTGGATCTCAGAACCATAAATGGAAGAAGGGCTCAGGATCAACCAGCCTCCTGCACATATACGATGAGCTCCTGTACTTCAGTAATAGATTACATCTGGATATCCAACCATCACTTTACGTTGGCTAGCAACTTCCAAGCCCATCACACACTGACGAGCGACCATGCAAGGTTAACTTGCACTCTCTACAGGACCATACCAAGACTTCCACAAACTCAAACAATTGGCATGGAGGCGGGCATTAGCGGGCTTCGAAGAATAAAATGGTAAAAAACGTCTTCATTCGAAGCCTTCGATGAGCTGAGAGAACATCCTCAATAAGAAGCTAGGGAATAATCTCTGTTTCCTGTAAATTGGGTGCAATCAGGGCTAGCTTTAGCATTGGTAGCGCCCCTTGCAAAAACGTTTGTTGAAGCCCTAAATGAATTTCTCTGCGGATTCCCTCACCACCACCCTTAAACAATGCCCCTTAAAACTCAATAACAACTCTCTCTCTCATACATGCATTTCTTATGTTTTATAGCACCACTCATACAAGTGTAGGCGGGCAGACACAGACAGTGAATCATAAGTGTGTTAAGACATAAGACAGTGGGCTACAAGGTGTAGGAGTCACATGTCATCCATACTGGCACACAGTATAGTTTAAGTCTGGAGAAGCATATACTCAGAATGTAAAACCTAGCACCATGGTTGGGGTTATGTTTACTAATAAGAAAGATTTATACCAAATGAACCCTTTTAACAAAATTAGGATAATGAAAGATGGGCTAAAAATCATACCTCTCTAACCTATACCTTGCAGTATCATGCAGCTCTTTGATGATAATAATAGCTCACTTTTCTATATTAGGATTTTAACCTATAAACTGAAAGTAACAAAAGGATTTATCTGAAATAAGCAGTAACCCAATGAACTAGCGACATTATATGCACTTTGTAATCTGCATGATACAAGTTCTTTGCAGCAGGCACATTAACCCTACCTATGCTACTTAGGATGAGTGAAAACTGCCACTAGACAAGCTTTGATCTCTGTCCAGCAAGTATATTAATCACCAGTTATTTTGGCATTTTTATTGCTGCCTGAAAATTGCTGGAGGAAAGGAACTTGGCAGCAGGTACTTTTAAAATCATACTATACTTGAAAACACAGAACGTCCCGAAGTCAGCGCCCGGTGCCGTCGCACCGGTTGAACTGCTCCAGAGCCGACCATGGGCAGAATTTCTTGCGAAGTTAACCAACAGATTCATTGACAAGGACCATAAGGGAGGAAGTTCACAGATGCACATGAAATCTCGCAACCCGGCACTAAGAACTCTCAAGCGAGAATTGAACAAACTACGGAGATCAGGGTGTAAAAATAGCAACACCCTCTTAAAAGCGGAGGAAATCCAGAAAGCAAGGAAGGGTTATAGGTTTAAAGCTTGGAAAATCTCCCGTTACAATGAAGAAGCTGCATGGATTGAACTCCACCAGGCCTTGTAAACAAAACACTCATTTTGGAATCTGGTCAAGAAAAGATCAAGCAAAAACAACCTGAAAGTCATGCCTACCTTCTCAGCTGCCAAGTGGATGGACAGAATCTCCAAGCTGTACAACACTGCTGAAGAAGGACAAGGTCTAAATCTCCTGCCAGATGAAAAAGTTGACAGCCTCAATGAGAACCGGCTGCAATGGGGCGAATCACTGACCTGTAATGACTAAATTATACAGGTACTGGCCTTTTTCAGAGCAGCAGGGGTTTGGGTCCAAATGGCTTCCCCACGTGAATATTTAAATCTTCTCCAGGGGATTGGGCAGCCTTGCTTAGCCCGCTCTTCAAGAACTGCATGAGAGAGAATGCAGTACTGGACAGCTGAAGAGGTGCCATACTAACTCCAGTCCACAAAAATGGTGTATGTAATAATCCGGCCAACTTCCGGTTCATTGCCCTCCCTGATGTGGAGGGCAAATGTTTAGCAAAAATCGTAAACGATGAGCTAGATGAACGGTCCAACACTAGGACACTAATACTCATCACTCAATCAGGTTTCAGACGAGGGCACGGCACTGAAGAAAACCTGATAATGTTCTCCTCTCTAATCAAAGCAGCTAACATAAAAAAGGGCCTGCTTTCTGTAGCATCCATCAATTTTATCACTACGTTCAATAAAGTGGACAGGCAGACTTTTGCAGAAGCTGTCCAACTGGGGCATCGTGGAAAACCTATTATGAACTATCAGAATCCTATTTACCAGGACTTGGGTAAAGGTAAAAATCACAGCCAATAGAGTCACAACCCATATAATCTGGACCACCTCAAGTGTAAAACAAGGGTGCATCCTAGCCCCTCTGTTGTTCCACAACCTTTACCTGGCGCACATAAATAAAGACCTGGCCTCTGTCTGCACTTTTCCACCCAAATTCGCCTGGTCTCACATTCACTGCCTTCAGTAGGCTGACAATACTCTACTATTTGATCGCACAGCAGTAGAGCTGCAGCGATCCTTGGAGCCCCTCACACTCTATTGTGCGGAAAAGAAACTCAAAGTCAATCATGCCAAAACTAAAATCATTGTATGCAGCGCCAGATACAGTCGTCTCACCACATTTAAATTCTCTATGAACAATGTGGTTCTGGAAAAAGTAGCAAGCCTTAAATACCTGGACATTTACTTCTTGAATCAGCATGGCTCACATGTTACACAACTTTCCAGCCTAAAGGAATCTGGCTTGTCCATGACAATGTGGTTTAAAAACTGGCATTAAAGAAGCGTGGTCAAGCCCTCATCAGCATATGCAAAGTAATTGATGCCAAATGTATGCAAATGCTCACGTATGGCTCGCTAGTTTTTAAAGACCATATTTCCTATTGGCTGTACAAATCTCAAACAAGATATTACAGACCTCTATTCAATCTCCATGACACTGCACCATCCTCACAAATACGGCTAGAATTTAGCCTTTGTAAACCATCCCATTTGCTGTAAGCCCAGTCTTTGCAATATTATACAAAGCTCAAGGACCACTTGCAGTGTCGCTCGAAGAAATTATAGGACAAGGCATCCAAAAAAAAAAGAATTCCAGTGGAATAGCTACGTGAGGTACACAAATGAATCCCTTGGTGCACAGAACATCTGCAAACAAAATCTAACTTCAAGCTCGCTGGAAATTTGTTGGCCAAAGCTGCTCCAATTCAATCTGGAATCAATGATAAACAAGAGCTTTCTCGAAAGGCCTGTGCCAATGTATTTGAGCATTTGTACCAAGATCAGGGGAAAACATGATTTCTATCCAACCCCATCAAATTGGCCTTTAAAAAAAGAACTAATGTGGGGTGCTACCTTCACCCGTTGGTGCCTGGGGTGCCTGGTGTGCTGGTGGTTCGGCGAGCTCGGTTCCTATAGGGGGCCCGCTTAGCTGTCTGCCACTGGTTGCGGAAGCGGCCGGATTAGATCCAGTGTGGCTTGTGCCCGTGGTGGGCAGATTCCGTGAGGTCTGGCTGCGGTGTGCCCCCCTGCCCTGCACATGATGGATAGGTGTTCCCTGTCTGCTCCGCTAGTGTGGCATGCCTCTAGTTCATCACAGCACTAACCAAACCGCAACAATGGGGAAGGCAAGCCTGGTGCCACTGGACCAAAACTGAGTACCCTGCACCAGTTTGCGCAGTCTGCGGGCATCCTCCTGGACCTGTCCCAGATAATGCGGCCCTGCTGGTGGCCATCACAGATGCGTACGATACGCAGGAGGCCAAGATTGGGGTGGTGGGCACGGAGGTCTCCATCCTAAAACAGGATTTAAGTAAGTGGTGGACCGCATTACAGAAGCTGAGATGCGGGTGTCCTCAATGGAAGATATGGTGCAGACCCTCCAGCAACAGGTCAACAAACTGACTGTGGTCTCCCGGGAGCTCGCCGCTCATGCAGAAGAAGCGGAGGGCCGCGCAAGGCGGAACAACCTTCGCTTCGTGGGTTTTCCGGAGCACTGCGAAGGAAGTTCTATGACCGATTTTCAAACAACATGGCTTTTGGATTGTCTTTCGGCGGATAAGATCACGCCATGTTTTTTGGTGGAAAGGGCGCATCGGGCGCTCATGCGAAAGCCACCTCCCGGAGAAGGTCCATGGCCAGTGATCGCCAAACTTCTAAATTATGCTGACCATGATGCAGTGCTGCAATATGCCCGCCTAAATAAAGACAAACTCATCTTTGACTCCAGGCCCATTCTGATTTTTCAGTCCTTTGTTGCTGCAAAGCAGAGGTTGCGTGAACGTGACATCGCCTACATGCTCCTGTATCCCGCCAGGCTCCGAGTGGTGTACAACTCTAAGACTCTCTTTATCGATTCTCCTGAAGCGGCCTTCGCATGGACTGATGAAAGGACCCACCTGATACCACATTCTGCCGTTGGAATCAGACTCCTCTGTAGGCTAACAGCGGAATCAATCACAAAGGGAAATCGAAGCAGAGGCATCGTTCTTGCTCTGAACGCCGATCCCCCAGTCTAGTTAAACCCCCTTGACTGTCTCTCGGATGGTGCTATTTTCTGTAATACATAATGGTTTGATGTGGGTTGGACTTACCCTTTTTGATGTGCACTGAACAGGTTGGGCATTTACACATGGCGGTAGGCTTGCACGGCCACTAACTACACAAAGATTGGGTTAATGTTACACAGGGAGGGTGGGATTCATTGGCAGGGGTCCCTAGGATTCGGGGTTGGGGTCCTGGGGCGCTCCTCACCACAACAGATGCTCCGTGTTCTTGGCAGTATCGGGTAGGGGGAGGGGGTTTTTCGGGGGAGGGTGGTTTCAGGGGGGGAAAGTTATGTTAGATGTTGTTTAAATGTGCAGACATGTCATCCATTCACCATTAGAGTTGCTAGACCCAGATCAGGTAGATGATATCTCAGGCAACAGTCTCCCATTTGGGCAAATTAACAGTGGAAACTTGGAACGTATGGGGACTCCTCAATATAGTTAAGCGGGGGGCCGTGTAACGACAAGCCAAGCGATACGGGCCGACATCCTGCTACTGCAGGAAACACATCTCCTGGGCAATAAGGCCCCCTGCCTTGCGCAATTTGGATTTCGCCATGTGTACCATGCAGGATTCACCAGGGGTTCTTGTGGGACTGCAATAAACTCATACATGGACGTGTCTCCTTCCTCTACACAAAGCACTGGGTGGACCCGGGGGGCAGGTATGTCTTCCTGTCGGGTACACTCTATGGTGAGTCGCTCAAGCTAGGCAGGGTATATGCTCCCCCTTCTCTTGGGGCTACATTCATTGAAAGACTGACCAGTCTATGGGGTGAGCTGCCGGAGGGCCTGTCTCTCCTGGGCGGTGACTGGAACGACACCATGGCGCCACTAGATAGTAGTAATATGGGGACTGCTGCACCCACGGGTCCCTCCAAATTGTCATTGCTCGAGGGGACATTAGGGTGAGCTGATATTTGGCGGGAATTCCACCAGGTGCGAGTTAGGCTACACATATCTTTCAGCGGTGCATGGCTCAATGTCTTGCTAGACTATATGTTTACATCATGGAGCTGTGTTCACCGGTTCGCCAGGCCACCCATCATCCAAGAAGATTGTCGGATCATTCCCTGGTTTCAGTGATACTCCAGTTGCAGGTTCATAGGCCCCCACTCAGATGGCAGTTGTCCCCTTGGTATTTACAATCCCCAGACTATCACGAATGTATCCATACGGCGATCCAAGAGTACTTTATCCTGAATGCAGACTCCGTTACCTCCAAGGGGACCCTATGGGAGGCCCTAAAACCTACTATCAGGGGGGTGGACATCCGTTATAGGACCCATGACAAACATAAGAGCTCCGCCCAGAGAAAAGACCAAGAACCCAATGCCTCGCTTTGGAGCCTCAATACACTACTGCGCCCGCTCAGACTATATGTAGGAACCTGCTGCTGGAGCAACAGCAGCTCACTCACCATCTCATAGAAGAGGCAAAGGAAATCTGGCAGGCATTCCAACACCATATATATCCGTGGTAGGGACAAATCCAGTAAAATGTTACATAGACTTTGTCAGGAGAGACAGCCCCCAACCACTGTTCCAGTTATCAGGGGTAGGGAAGGAGTCCTGCGTACTTCTCCGGGCGAGGTGGTGGAAGAATTGGTACAGCATTTCTCGGGACTATACACCCAGAGGGACTAGGTTTCGAGCTACGTGATCCCGAGTTCCTGCGGGATATTCCCCCTCCGCAGCTTTCTGATCAGATGAGGGATCAGCTAGATGCCCCTATCACAGTCAAAGAATTGGAGACTGCTCTGCACGCGTTGCGACCGGGCCAAGCCTCGGGACCTAATGGGTTCCCTATGGAGTTCCTTCATTTCCACGCCGCCGTCTTAGGCCCACACCTCTTGGACGCGATCCACGAGGCTCTTGAACAGCATATCTTACCTTGTGACTGGCGGCAAGCTGAAATTGTCCTCTTTTTAAAGCCCGGTCGTGCGTCGGAAGACCCGTTATCCTATAGACCCATTTCCCTCATTAATTTCGAATCTAAGGTATTGGGGAAGGTTCTAGCGGACCGCCTGCATGCCTGTATTCAGGACCTGGTCCACCTAGACCAGTCGGGCTTCATGCCACAGCGGGCTACTCAGCATAATATCAGACGCGTTCACAATGCGATGGCCATGGCCCCGGGTCTTGGCAGCCCAGCAGCCTTACTCCTGGCAGATATTGATGAGGCCTTCCACTCCCTCAGTTGGGAGTACTTATTCCAACTCCTAGGAGCGCACAACTTCAGGCCCGCTTCTTAGCATATGTGCGCCTACTTTACACTGAACCCATGGCCTCTGTTTGTATTGCGGGCCACTGCTTTCCCTACTTCTCTATCGGTAGAGGGACACAACAGGGCTGCCCCCTGTACCCCCTTCTTTTCGCCCTCGTGGTTGAACCTTTGGCGGCATGGGTCCGTGGGGACCTGGTGCTTAGGGAATTTGATTGGCCGGGGTCGCAGTTGGATCGTATTGCGCTTTACGGGGACAACATGTTTTTTGTGACCGACCCCTGGATCTCGGGACCCCGCATTCTGAAAATCCGGCGGGTCTTCGGCCAGAATACTGGGCTACTTACAAACCCCACGAAATCGGTGTTGTTCCCAGTGTGTGGCCATCAGGACAGGACTACATGGGCTTCACAACTTTCGCATGCCACTGACGGCTTCCACAGTCTGGGAGTGTTCATCCTCCCTGTCCGTGGCTTTCCTGGGCTCATAACATGAACTCGTTCCTTGTCAATCTCCATGAGGAGACTTCCATCTGGTCCTCCCTACCTCTATATGGACGGTCTGCCATTACTATATCGCTTAAATAATTTCCTGTATCACATCCCTTGGGCATGGTTTGCTCAAGTCAACACTATTTGGACTAAGTTCTTGGGGGGGGGAGGGCGAGGGGGGGCGGGCAGGTGGTTCGGGTGGTACTGCAGACGGGTGCAGAATTCACTTATTGTGGGGGCATTGCTGCCGCCGACGTTTACTCCTATTATGTGGCGGACCACCTCTTAATTATAAATGACTGGTGGTACAATTCACCTACTGACCCGGCCTTCACATTAGAGCAAGCAGTCATAGAGAGGGCTCCCCTGCTGCACCTGCTCTATAGCGCGCAGAAGCTCGATTTCTTACCGCAAGCTACCCAAACAACTATAGGATTGTGGCGATACATCGTCTGACGCATGGGCTGCAACATGCGGTTTACACAGGCAACGCCCTTGTGGTATGGCAATTATCTTCGTCAGGCAGCAGCATCGAGGGGATTCCGCCAGTGGGATCAGATTAGCCTTGCTACATTAGGTGACATTATGCGTGGTTTGGTGCTTAAATCCTTTCAACAGTTGCAAGGGGAATTCCAGCTGCAGAAAACCCAGTTTTTTAGAAAACTTCTTTTGCGACATGCTCTAAGCCCTGCGTTTGTGCATCTCGAGGACCTCCCTAAGTTCCATCCGCTTGAGGGCCGGCTCCTTATGGGGGATCTTGAAGCGCACAAAATAAGACAAATATACCAGACGCTGATGACGCACTCTAGTACTACTTTACATTAAGCAAGGAAGGCATGGCAGGATTACGTCCCTGATCTGACGGATAATGATTGGGCGGAGGCAATTGTGGTGTTTCTCAAATAAAGCAAACAGGAAATCAAATGAAGTTCAGGAGTCCAGTTTAATTGCCTCATCCACCAACAGCTTCAGGTCGTAACTGACCTGGAATATCAAGTACATTCCTATTCTAAGAACATAGAAACATTCCTATTCTAAGCAAGTGAGGTTAGAATCTAATGAGGGAGATGCAAGATAAGGAAGGACAACATAACACATCTCCCTTCTTTACAATAAGTAATGACATGAAGAATAAACATAAAAGAGAGATAAAAGAAGTTAATAAATAAGAAGAAAAAATGAACATTGCTTACATATAATCTTTCATGTACATTGGAGCACTGCGTAATCTTTGACTCCTCACCCGAGTGTTGGGTGAAGAGTTGGCACATGAGCGAGAAGGGTAGTTTATACCAAAAAGATTAGAGTTGGTATCAGAGTCAGTCTGAGTAATATTTTTCGATTTAACAACTACAACTCGACTTTTGTTCCAAATCCTCCCATCTTGTGTTTTGATGGCATTACCAAAAACTTTAATGACGGGCCTGATATTAGTATACTTGGACCAAGACCTTCTCCCTACAGGTGCCTTTATTCTTATAAGGTCACCTACCTTTACTTCATGAAATTTAACACATTTAACTTTGTCAAAATATGCTTTCCTGCAAGTTTGTTTTTCTATTTCTCTCTCCCTCCAAGCACAAACACGATTGTCCACAAACCCCTTCTTCAGATTCATCCAACCTGGACACCACATCGTGTTCGGAACTCTACCCCTGAATAGCTCAAAAGGAGATTTTCCAGTAGTTGAGTGAGGGGAGCAACGATAAGCATCTATTCTTTCCCTTAGTGCATCTTTCCAATTCAAACCACTAGCTCTTGCGAGCTGAATGCATTCTTTCAATGTACGGTTGACCCTCTCAACTGCACCATTAGTTTCAGGGTGGTATAAAGATGTTCTCTTGTGTAATATTCCACATTTTTTAAGATATTCCTCAAAGAAGCTAGAACAGAACTGTGGACCGTTATCTGATAATATGCTATTTGGGAAACTCTCTCTCAAGAATATATCAGATAAAAATTTGATGACAGAACTTGACGTAATCTCACTAACTGCGCGTACCTCAATCCACCGTGAATACAAATCAATTAAAACTATCAGGTAAGGTGTGTCAGAAACTCCAGAGAGAGGCCCTAAAATGTCAATGGCTAATTCATCCCAAGGATGATTGGGTAACTCTCTACATACCATAGGCATTTGCCTGACTTTTAGAATCTTGTCACTTGCACAGCATTCAACGCATTCTCTAACCATGCGTTCTATTTCTAAGTCCATTCCTGGCCACCAAAACTGGGTACGAACCATCTCCTTGGTTTTTACTATTCCCAAATGTCCAGAGTGTGCATGTAACAACAACTTTTTCCTTAAAGAGAAAGGAGGTATAAGCCTCAAACCACGAGTTAGCATGTCATCTGAAATTGATAGCTCCTGAGAAACCAGGGACCAAGGTTTGTCCAGACGCTTGTTATCTTTTAACTCCATGGCTGCTATGCGTTTTCCCCATCTGTGCTGCAAATTGTTGTTTTACATTGTTTTATGACGAGCTGGGCTCGTCATGAGTGTATGAGGAGGCTACACCATGACGAGCCCAGCTCGTCATGAGTGTGGAAGGGGTTAATAGAGACATTACCTTAACCAACTCCTCATCCTTTAACAATTCCTCTTTCCACTCTTCTTTACCTACTACACCCTCTGTAACCTCACAAACATTAACATAATCATCCTCATCAACATAGTCATCTTCACACCCTGCATCATCACTTTTCACCAATCTGGAAAAGCAATCAGCAGCCTTGTTTGACACACCAGGTAAATATTGCACTTCAAAGTCAAATTCCTGTAAGGATATGATCCACCTTCTAATCCGACAAGAGATAGAATCTAACCCCTTTTTACAAAAATACTTCTTTTAATGGCTTATGATCAGATTTGACAATAAATTTAGTCCCCCAAACCAAATTTTTGAACTTTTTTAGAGCCCAATATATCGCTAATGATTCCTTTTCAATTACGGAATAGTTTAATTCAGGACCACGAAGACACCTGGATGCACATGCAATTAAAGAGTCATGGTCATGTTTATTTTGTACCAACACCGCTCCTAATCCCTTATCACTTGCATCAGTGAATATGAACGTAGGTAAACCAGGAACAAATGCTTGTAAGCATGGAGCTTTCTTTAATTCCTCTTTTATACCCTCAAATTCCTTTTTGCACTCATCCGACCAGACAAAAGTGACACTTTTCCCAGTGAGTCTTCTCATGTTCTTTGTCTTGTCCGCAAAATGTATGATAAATTTCCCATAAAATTCTACCATCCCGAGAAAGGATAACAACTCTTCTCTATTAACAGGCTCTGCCACATTATTGATGGAAGCAACTAGATCAGATTTTGGAAAAACCCCTTCACTCTTAATACAGTGACCTAGGTAATTTACTTCTTCCAAGCCAAATTTACATTTCTCCTTTTTGAGAGACAAACCAGAGTCAGCCAATCTTCTCAACACATCACTCACACGTTCATTGTGTTCTTGCAAGTCTGACCCATATATTAGAAGGTCATCTTGGTAACATTTTACCCCTTGAAGACCTTTAAGTATGTGTGTCATGATTCTCTGAAATACCGAGGCAGCTGATATTAATCCAAAAGGCATTCTTTTGAACCTAAAGGTACCCATTGGTGTTACAAATGCAGTTAAGTCTTGACAAGAAGTATCCAATTCAACTTGGTGGTAGGCAGATGCCAGATCCAGGGTGGTAAAGTATCTCGCTCCCTCTAATGTGCCTACAATTTCATCTATGTTGGGTAACGGAAATCTGTCTACCACCACCTCCTTGTTTAACGCTCTTAGATCAATGCACAAACGAATCTCTCCAGTTGGCTTCTTCGCTACCACAATGGGAGCCAACCATTCTGTGGCCTCTACAGGTTCTATTATGTTATTTGCAATTAACTTCTCTATCTCTTCTTGCTCCTTTACTTGTTCTGCAAGTGGAATCCTTCTAACCTTTGCTACTATAGGGATTGCATTTTTCTTAAGCTTAATACAATGCTTCAGAGGGAAACTTTTCTGCAAACATGTCGGACAGGTTTTCAACTTCATGAATTCTCACCTGAGGTGTGGCATTCGGATCAAGTGCAACTCCAAGGTCACGTTGGTCCCTCCAACTAATTAGGGCATCACCAAAATTGGTAACATACATTTTCCCTGGAATGATTCTGCATCCCAATTCCATAGTGGCCATAAAATAACCTAAAATCTTAATGGGTTTACTGCCATACCCTAAGGGTAAGATATCACTCTTGAACAATTTTACATGTTTCCCAAAAGTTTTGTGCAATAACTCTTCATCAATCATGGTGATTTGAGAGCATGAATCAAATTTAAATTCAATCATGGCATCATCCACTTTAACTAAATGTGTGGGATGTTCTAATACCCCACTACTAATTTGAAACGTAACCGTTTTCACTTGTGGTTGTGTCCATTTCTTGTACGTATTGTCCCTTTTATTACCTTTTGTCCTACAACATTTTGAAAAGTGACCTCTTCTCCCACACTCATTGCAAATAGATTTCAATGCAGGACAGTTTGGTGAATTAGCTAAATGACCGGGAATGCCACATCTGAAACAAGAACATTTGTTAGACATATTAAAGCTCGGATTAAATCTATTCATCCCATTGTCATTTTTCCCACTGTCTTCTTTTCCCTCTTTTTGAACCTGACAAACAACTTCTTCTACTTTGGATTCAGTTTTCTTTTCAGGTTCCACCATCTTCTCTTTTTCCCCTTTCAGTTCATCTACACATTTGGTCATGTGTTCTACTTGTTTTGCTATTACAAGCACTTCCTCTAAGGGTGGTTCATCCTTTAGCCATAGCTCCTTTCGAATGCTGTCATGAGCACACTTTAAAACAAACTGATCTCTTATTCTTTCCTCTAATGTTTGTCCAAATTTACACAAAGAAGCCAATTTTCTTAGTGCGGATACATAGTCTTCCACAGACTCATCCCTCTTCTGACCTCTTAGGCCAAAATGGTATCTCTCCATTATTGTGCTCAACCTTGGGAGGTAATGACGATCTAATTGTTCTATGGCTATTTCGTACTCATTCAAGTTTCTCTGTTCTGCCGCTGTGAGCTCTGGCAAGTGTTCCAATACATCTTGCCCTTCTCCTCCTAAACAGTGTAACAGCAAAGAATGTTTCCTCTCTGCACTTAGGTTTGTGCCACAAACCCTCGCATAATTTGCGAATATCTTCTTCCATTTCTGCCATTTCACATTTGGTTCACCTGGACTTATCAAAAAGAATGCTGGTTGGGTTACATTCTGCATTTTCTTTCACCTTCTTTGTTTGTTTTTTTTTATGTATAATACACTCTTTGCTCTTCTTATGTTTTGCTGCGTTCTTTTAAATTCTTCTTTTTTTTAATTTAATTGTGATTAAAAGAACTGTCTTTGTTAAGTATATTATTGTATGATAAAGTTCTGCTAATTTGTTTTCTCTTTATCTCACTTTTTTTTTTTATACTAAAGAAATGACCTTTATTTCAGTAACAATTGAATTTGCATTGTGAGATCAACCTTCTTTTAGCTTTCTGAACAAAGCCACGTTCTAATCTTTTCAAGAGAACGTTCTTTCCCCCTTCGTTCTTTCTAATTATGAACACGAACAAACAGTGTTCTCTCTTTTCCTTCAGAATGCGCGTTGCATCATTAGTGCGCAGCGAGGCTTGAAACGCAGCGGGACTTCCTGATTACGTTGCGTGATGCGTCATTGAGACACACGGAGCCTTCCTGTGACACGCGCTGTCAACTGGATCGCGCTGAGACACGCGAGCAGCGCGAGCGCATCTAACGGCTTCACTTTTTAATAACGCATGTTATATATTTTCTTTCTTTTACGTCCCCCTTTTTTTTTTTAAATAACCTCCCGCCGTACTCCTCACCGCACCAAGGAGTTTTCTTTCTTCTTTTCGATTCGACACATCAGCCGCTGGGAAGACTTCGCTTCCTTTCTATGCAGTACAGCCGCTGGGGAGGTAGATCGAGATGGGGACAGCTGCGTGTTGAGGCTTTCAGAGGTAGGATCGTCGCCAATATTAATGTGGTGTTTCTCAAATAAAGCAAACAGGAAATCAAATGAAGTTCAGGAGTCCAGTTTAATTGCCTCATCCACCAACAGCTTCAGGTCGTAACTGACCTGGAATATCAAGTACATTCCTATTCTAAGAACATAGAAACATTCCTATTCTAAGCAAGTGAGGTTAGAATCTAATGAGGGAGATGCAAGATAAGGAAGGACAACATAACAGCAATAGCTAGCCCTCGGGGTGCAGCAGTAGCCTCCAGATACCGTTTAATACAGTTCAAATACACACACCAAGTGTACCACACCCCCATGTGGCTTTGGAAGATGGGAGTAGTGCCCTCCGTTATGTGAAAGGGAGGCGGGAACATTTCTTCATACGGTGTGGAGCTGCTCAGCATTGAAACCCTTTTGGCGCAGGGTGTCGTCTTGCCTTGGTGAGGTGTTGGCCTGGGTCTCGCCCCTTGATTGCCGTTTATTCCTGCTCCATTGTACGAAAACATTTGTGCGAACTGGTATAAGCCACATCTACTGTTCCTAGCCTTGATGATTGCTAAGAGGGACATAGTCCAGTTGTGGAAGGGAACCTCGCCACCGACGATAGGGAAGTGGTGATAAGTGCTAGATAATTATATGGATGCCGAGATAGCGGTGTTCCAAGCTAGGGGTTGCCCCCTAAAGCATAGAAAGATCTGGTCCCGGTGGGCTACCTATTGTGGTATTGACCTTCCTCCTCTTCCCTCGCAATCCCCTTAAAAATGGTCTCCTGGGTACTTTGTGGGTCCACAGGTACGATGGGATCTTTCCTTATCTTGGTCCTATGTGTATTTTGAATCCTGCTTGCCTTTGTGCGGTGTATGGGGCGGTCTCCGCGCAGTTCTTTGTTTCTTTTCTCATGTTTTATATAAGAACAGTACCCTTTGATATCTCTATTGTCGTTGTTTCTTGGATACTTTGTTATCAGGTGCAACCTGCTGGCCGGGTTGGTACTGTACAATTCAATAAAATGTTTAAAAAAATGTGGGCATTTAACTGGCTCAGCGGAACACAACTGCCGTGTGTGCAACTAAAAGAAGGAAAGTCTGACCTATGCGGTGTGCATTTCTCCTGTCTTAAAAAGCTTAAGGTGCTATTGCCTGAAAACGTTGTTCCATAACTCGGGTAGAACACAATGCAGCACAGCCATTTCTTTATGTCTGACTGGTACGAATGTGCAGCTATCAGTCAAAGGTGTGAAATTCTTTAGAGAATTACCCAATCTACTGAACTCGCCTCCTGCAGGATGCTAAACGGGGAATTTCCAGGCCCTTCATCACCTCCAAGTAGCCCCGTTCATATCAATCCGGTGAGGCTGCAACGGGTGTGGTCCACTATGGCAGGGTTATTGCAGGCCTGCTCTATTCAGTCCAATTTACGAACATCTGCCCCTCAATTCAAAATTATCACACTATAGTGCAAAGCCAAAATTCACCTGTCTCACGCCGTTACATTATACCTTACCTAAACTGCAGTCTGTCTTTTAGATACTGGTTCTGCCGCGATAAAGTTTGCTGAAACCACTACGCCACTGCAGGTCCTTACAGCATATAAGAAACTTGCTGCCAAAGAAGAATCATTTGAGTCTCCGAAGCCTAATAAACTTGCCTTGCACATAATGATCACTACCCGCACTTCCCTTACTGGTTATTCCATCTTGAGGACAAAATTGGACTCGTCAGAGCTGCCGAAGGTCAATATAATCGCTTTGCACAGTGCACTAAATAATCTTAAATGATTGTACTGGCCTGGTGTAGGTCATTGCATCCTCTCTTTACCAGAACCAAATGCAGCACTGACTGCACTCCAGCTCCCACCAGTCCTGGATCAGAAACGCGCTTAACCCAACCCATTATACAACTTTGGACCATGCACTTTATCTGACCCTGGCTTTTATTCAGTTTACTGGTCTATTTGGTATACTAGACCCTGGTTGACCAAATAAGAACAAGCCTGCAATTGCGAAGCTAAACAACCCCGTTTTACTCCTTTTTGCTGCCTGCACTGCACTTCCTGGCCTTTTTTTAAAAGATCCTTGTTTTTAAAAAAAATTAAATATTTTTTATTGAGTTTTTTTTATACATATAGACATACATTTTTGTACTTGCTGTACATTGTAAAAGTGATGCGTTGACATTACATAAAAGATCCTTGTTGGCCATCTAGGATTCGGCTAGGTTTGTGATGCGAAACAAAACAGCCTTGCATATGGCTACAACCGGCCCCTCAGGATTGCCTGGACCCAGGACTGCAGGGACTGTTGATACTTATATCTGACAGGGCACATAAGATGGCAGGAAGCACCTTAGCTCAATCAATCCAATTTTCTTCTGCATTCGTCTCATTGACCTGAGGTTTGGGGCAAGAAAACCGCATGAAACGTCTTCTGCAGGGTGGCAAAACGGCTCAAGAATAGGCAGTTCTTGGCCACCTGGGATTTGTAGCTGCTGGCTTACATAAGGGCTTCTGTCCCTAAATGCCTGGAGGGGGCTACGATCGGCTTCTGCCCTGAATTATTCCCAGGTCACTGTGGCCACTGGTAACCCTCTTGAATAACTACGATTTTTCCTTTCTTTGTATTAGAATTGGACTTTAAAGATGTACGAGGAGCTAAATGAATAGAAATAAGTTGATGGAACTGAATAAGCCATTTTATGTCTTCTCATTGTTTTTACTGTTTTAGTATTTGCATCTTTTAGATTGTGATGACTTTAAATAACTGGAAACAATACAAATGTGTCTATCTATCCATGCATTATTGTTTTAATTTACTTATTGTAAAGATGGTCTGAAGTGAAGTGGGTTAGCAACTTTAATACGAGTGTCATAACGTTTCTAGGAGAGGAGTTTGGTAGGGATGGTTTACGAACCTCAATTTTGACTGATAACACAGTTCAATTCTGTTCAAATGAGATGCAAATTTTCTGTAAACAGAAAGAAATTGAGCATTGCCAGTGTGCTTTGTACCATCCAGAAACTAATGGTGTTGTGGAAAGTTCATTAAGACACTTAAGGGAAGAATTCAACTGCCTTGGAGAAACTTGTGGCTGGGGGAGTATAGAATTAATAATAGGATTGTAGTTTATACACGAACTCCTCACCAAGTTACTGGTGAACACCCTTTTGAAAGTGCAGAAAAACCTTATTAAGAATTAATTCCTGGTTGGATGAAATGTTAGAAAGGATGGGCGAGAGCGAGTGTTGATTTTTCATTCTGTGTTTTGATTTTTTTTTATGTTTAATTTTTTATTCTTCATATTAAGGTTTAGTCTATATTTATTCTGTGCATTTTCTATAAGGTTTAATTTGTTGCTTTAGGGGAGATAGATGTGTGGTATCCTACACAGTCAGTTAAAAATAACGAAAGAGTGTCCCTCTCAAGAGAAACTAGGAGTGGAAAAAGAATCACAATTGATTCTTTAGAAGGTCCTCACTCACTAACCTAGTTGGTGACATGCTTCATCATTGGGCCCCACCAGGAAGGTCTAAAACCAACCTGGTGTGCTTCGCGCCAGAATTACTGCGGAGCTGGTTAATTTGTGTGTGTGTGTAACAAGTGATGCTCTTTCGTTGTTTTTGACTATATTACATAGAGGGACCAGGAGAGTTCCTTTCAGATGACCTTAAAACCCTCTCTCTCTTGTTGTTCATGGTGGTATCCTACACACACATATATTGTGCTGGCCCTAGTCAACAGTCCTATTCTTAAACACACAGGTATTACTATTCTTTCTAGAATGTATTCTCTATTTATCATAAGCACAAGTCTGTTTGAATTAGAAGGCTGCTGGACTAACTGTGGCAGAGCTGTTTGTTCAATAAATCATCTTTGTCATGCCACTTTGGTTTGTGGACTGGTTTGAGATTTAGTTTATTTCACACTTACCACTATCTAATAGATGAAGGCCGATCGAGTGACATAAAAAAAGGAAGACACCCTACAAAAATAAGTAAAAATCACTTCACTAAAACAAAAAATGGCTAAAAATGTAGCTGATGTTTGAAGACATCAAGAGAAACAAGGAAAATTAGTGTTTTTGTCAAAATTAACATTCAACATAAAAAAAAGGATAAATGTTTAGGGGATCTTCCTCACTTCACAACTGGCTACATGCTAGCCATGATAAAAATATGCAGTCTCAAAGATTCGGAAAGGGGACAGGGACAGTTTTCACTGTTTCATTGTGTTTGTATTACCACACCATTTATAGTGGTAAACAGAAGTGGCATTTTCAGCCCAATGTACTGTTATGTTTAATTTGTTGATTGGCTAAAGAAATAAAAACTGAGGGCCATATTTCCAACCCAATTTGCTTTGCTCTTGCACCATGCAAACTGGTGCAAGAGTGAGGCAAATTGTAAGACAGATTTTTGAAGCCATGCAAAGCCACTCTGAGTGAGCGACTCCAAAAACCTGGAGTAATGCAATTCAATGCAGAACAAATCGCTGCGCTACGTTACTCTGCCCTGGGAAGGTGTTCCATGAGCGTTGCATGGGTGTCCCACGCAACTTCCATTATTTTGTAAGCATTCGCAGATTTACAAGAACTTGTAAGCCTGAGAATGTGCCAAAATCTTACACCTTCCTAGGGGAGACGTAATAAGGAGAAATATCTCCATTTATCCTCGTTTCTTCCTCTTTCTATGTGTGCTGCATTCTGCAGCACACATAGAAAGGGGAATATGCCTCTCAGGATTCTTTTTGTGCAGTAATGTGTCCTTTCCTGCACAAAAACAATTGTGAATGCAATGCAGGCACCCTTGCAGTATGGTGCAAGGGTGTCTGTGTTGGCACAGGGAGCCAAAAGGGTGCCAGCGCTGGGAAAAGGACAGGAATTGGTTGTATTGTCGGTCCTTTTCCGGTCACAGTGCAGTACAGCAAGGTGACTTGCTGCCCTACACTGTGTGACTTGGCCATTAATATGGGCCTGAATGTGTTGCAAATTTAGGCAAGTTTTCGAAATATATAAAATATATATGCTACTTTTTCAAAACAAGCTGCTAACACAAAAGTGCTCCATGAGGCCACACATGCACGTAGATAATCTATTTGGAATATTTTAGATAATTCCATGGTGAGGACTCTCTGCTGTACCAGTACAAAGGGGCAGGAACCGCACTCCGATTGCTGTTGTGTCTCTTACGGATACAACTACCCCAAAGGCTCAGAAAGATGCGATGTGACCTGAGAACTGCTCTAGAAGAAGGGGAGCTCCCCTACCAGGCATGCATGTATATGAACTGTCTCCATACCCGAAGGACAGGGCCCAATAGGCTGAATACAGTATATGCCTTTTTGTGACAAAGTAGGAGTTACAAGGGACACTGTGGACCAGCTCCCTAGAACTGAGAGAAGTCTGTGTAGCAAGAGGATCGAAGACCTACAAGAGACATTACTGTTCTAAACGTGTAGCGAGCCAGCATCACTCCAGTATGACCAGTGGCATTCCCAGAGTTTGTGGTCAACCGTATCCTACCATTTCTGGACATGGATGGACACCTGTGCTGTGTCCCCTCAAATTAGATCTTAAAACATTGTCACATAAGTAAAAGGGGGGAAGGCCTTCTTTAGGAACAATTGGAAGTCTTAATTCTCCCTTTCTGGCTAAAAAACTGCAACACCAGTGGGTGTTCGTTCCCCAACCAAAACACTTTACCTGCCTTTTTTAAAGTAATAGCCTTCAAAGTTTAGAACCACAATGATATTATTATTATTATTATTTATTTAAAACATTTGTATAGCGCAGCTGTCACCTAGCAGGCATCCTGGCGCTGAGAGATTACTCCTAAAATGGTAAGTATCGGGAGACTGGGAGCGGGTTGTCGGAGAGGGAATTAAGGAAAGAGCCAGGTTTTGATCCGCTTTCTGAATGGAAGGAGTTGCGATGTTTGGCGAATGTCGACAGGCAAACTGTTCCAGAGTATAGCGGCTGCCACTCTGAAGGATCTTCCCCCTATCCTGACCTTGTTGAATCTAGGTACCATGACAAGGCAGGCTGAGGCGGATCGGAGAGTTCTGGTAGGGGTGTACCAGGTCAAATATTTTTGCAGGAATCTGGGTCCAGCTCCGTGCAGTGCTTTGAAAACAAGGCACAGTGCTTTAAAAGCTACGCGTTGCTTCAAAGGGAGCCAATGTAACTCGGCTAGGGCTGCTGCTTTACACCAGATCACTTGCAAATCTGATTTCGGAACACTGACTCTGAGATCACTTTGAGTCGTTAATTGGTCTCTCCTGGACTTCAATAGAGTGAACAATTCAATAACATGGACTTTTGGGAGTGAGGACGGGTTACCCCGGCCAATTAGATGTAAGCTCCTATTCAACTGTAATAGTTGGATTATGGGACAAGGGCGTTTTGAATTTTTTTTGCCAAGATACTGGAAAATTTGGTTTAATCCATCTAAATCGCCTGACCCGATCAAAGGGCGCTCAGAAGTTATGGTAAAAAAAGGGCCACATTGTAGCTTCAGATATATTTTATATTGTTCTGGCCACCCTATTTTGCTGTAAACAAAGCCTATATTTGAAAAACAGACACTTGGAGGTGCCTACGACTTTTTGAAGTTCCTGGAGAACCTGCACCGGTGAGCACTCAAGCTCATGAGAAAGGCTTCACAATGTTTACTGTTTTGAAGGGAAACAACCTTTACAACACAGTCATTACATCGCATTACCTTTACATAGCAGTCATTACATCGCAACATCCTTTACATAGCATGTCATTACAACACAGCCATTACATTGCATGTTACTACAACAAATGTCATTACAATGCATGTCACTACAATACAGGCCACTACAACGCAGGCATTACTTCGCAAGTCATTACAACGCATACCATTACAACACATAGTACCCTTACACTATCCGACACTTACCCTACTGTTGCACTCACTGAAGTTAGAATAGTAATTTTTACCCCTACACTATCCGACACTTACCCTACTGTTGCACTCACTAGAGTTACAATATTAAATATTACCCCTATACTATCCTACACTTACCTTAAATGCAATGTAATGGCATGCTCGTAATGGTATGTGTTGTAAAGGTATAATGCGATGTAATGGAATGCATTGTAAACGTAGTTTCTGAAAATGCAATTTAATGGTATGCTATGTAAAAGAATGCATTGTAAAGGATGTTGCGATGTTTAAACTGCGTTGTAAAGGCATGCATTGTAAATGTATGCGTTGTAACGTCATACATTTGTTTTGAAGGGTACTCTAAATCGTATAAATGGTCATGGAGAAAACACACCAAGACAACATATTTAGCTTATTTTCAGACTACGGTAAAAAACAAATCCTAGGGTATTAATGCAATCAACAACCTGTAGGGGAAAAGAATGCAAGGTTTGCCCTGGTACATGTAGTAAAGAAAAAACTATGGAGGATGCAGTGCAAACACAAAACTCAATATAACTTGGCTCCAGGACTGCGGAGTGAAAACCCATGAACAGAAAAGAGATTAAATTAAGTCTGAAGACAATACAGCAACAACTGGAATCTGCTGTTTTTGACTAGTGTAAGGTGAAGGAATTCAGACCAAATTCAATCTCGAAACATACATGTGCATCGTAAATCTTTTAATCTTTGCACTGCTCTGATGTCTTTTGTAATCTGTTTACTTGATTACCTCAGTAACATCTTACTTATCCCTGGGACATAAATTGTTTGTGAATAGTGGCTTCCAAAAGCTGACAATTGGCATCAGAGACCTTGTGAAATATATTAATTGATCATTTATTTGTAAGATTTATATGGGACAACAATGCTACACAATGCCAGAACGCTTAACACATTCAGAGAAATATTAGAATAAATGTCTTCTTAAATTTCATACAAACCCAAAAATGAAAACAACTTCCACAAATCTGTTCTTTTCACGTCCAGCCAAATCATGCATCCTTCTTTCATTTCGGGATGGTGGCTTTGAATGATTATGCTATAAAGCAGCAAAGATAAAATACTTAAAATAAATACATTTAGGAAGAGAGCTAGGTAAAAAGAAAATGTTGTGCGTGTTTGGGGGGTTTAAGGTCAATACCAGTGGTCCTAGTCCCGAAAACTGCAGTTTTCCTCAAGAGTCCTACTCATATGTATAGGAAGCTACAAAACGCAAGGCGGCTGGATTTTTCTAGAAATACCTCTTGTGTTGTCTTTGACTCTCACGTCTATCATTCAATGAAGGCAATTGCGGGAATTCTACTTCCTGTTCCCTCAAGGCTACTCACCAGCCTTCTGTGTGTAGTAGGACTGTCCTAAACAAAGTTTCCAAATAAACTGAAACACAAGCAGTTATGGCATTACGCAAGGGTGTTCTCATCTGGAAGTGGGTCTCCCTTTTTGCTTTCTAGATGAAAAGTTTCAACTACAACCCCTGCAGAGTTAGATTCTGGTTGTGGCTCAGCCAGAGGCACCATAGGCAGTGACACTGAAGAAAGGGTAGGAGCTTGAATGTTTTTTTTCATGGGCTCCTCCGCCGTTGTTTCTGGTGGAGAGGATGCTTGTGGTCCTGCAGCTGTAAGAGATGTGAAAACGAATGTCGCTGCTTTCAGAACAACTGGCCGGGAATGGACAACAGGTGCCTTCAATTCTTTATCTAAGTTCTTGTTAAGATTATTTTTTGTATGCATTTCAGCATGAATTCGTCCAAACGGGAGATGTTTTCTCTTCCTCGGATCCCAGTTGATAGATCTCACCCTTTCTAAAAGATCATAGTCATCTTCGTTTTCGCTGTCAGTTGGTTCATTTTCCGGTAGTAATGGTTTCCTGTACAAGCTTCCTGTGTAGAATCTCCCTCTCAGTGAGTCATTATCTCTGTGCTGGACCTGGCAAAAGTCTTTTCTTTGGTGTTTTACGAGATTAGATAATCGACTGAAGCGTTTTTCACACACTTTGCAAAAGTAGGGTCTAGCTTGGGCTCTCTGGTGCCCTACAAAACCTCTCTGAAAATTATGTATACGGGAAAAGCGCTTCTGTGCTAGAGCTTTCAAGCGCCTCTTGTAGTTTGTATCCCTAAGCTGGGCTGTGTTAGGATGCCTCTCGAGGTTAAAGTCTTCAAATCTCTTAGCATGAATTCTTCTCTGATGCGTTCGAAGATTTCCATTCTGACTGAAACACCTTCCACACTGAGGGCAAGAAAAAGGTCTCTCTCCAGTGTGCATTCTCCTATGCCTTAACAGAAACGCCATCTGACTGAAAATCTTCCCACACTCAGTGCAGGTAAATGGTGTCTTTTCCCTGTGAATTCTCTGGTGGTGTAAAAAACTCACCTTCGTACCAAACCTATTATGATCCATTGTGCTGGACTTGGGCTTGTCCACCATGTGGATTCTCTCATGTAAAACAAGATGCCCCCGATGAGGAAAGCTCTTTCCACATTGTGCACAAGAAAATATTTTCTCTCCTGTGTGGATTTTCTGATGTAACATAAGCTGTGTCTTTAGAGGAAAGCTCATTTCACACTCTGTGCAAGAAAATGATCTAGTAGCAGCATGGAATCTATGATGTACAACGAGATGTGATTTTCGAGAGAAGCTCATTTGACACTCTGTGCAAGAAAATGATCTTTCTCTAAAGTGGGTTCTCTGATGTAGCACAAGTAGAGATTTACGAGGAAAGTGTCTTTCACAATGAGTGCAGGAAAAAGATCTGGCTACATTGTGGATTCGTCGATGTACAATTAGAAGTGCCTTTAGAGGAAAGCTCATTTCACATATTGTGCAAGAATATGATCTCTCTCTAGTGTGGGTTTTTAGATGTAACACAAGTTGTGCCTTGCGTTGGAAGATCCTTTCACACTGTGTGCAGGTAAACGATATGTCAGCATTGTGGATTCTTTGATGTACCACAAGAAGTCTCTTTCGTGGAAAGGTCATTTCACACTCCGGACAAGAAAATGTTCTCTCAACGGCGTGGACTTTCTGATGTATCATAAGGTGCGACTTTCGAGGAAAGACCATTTCACATTCTGTGCATGGAAATGAGCCTACTACCACATGGGTCCTTTGATGTAACACAAGATGTCCCTTGTGTGGAAAGCTCTTTTCACACTGTGTGCAGGAAAACAGTTTCTTTTCTGTTAGTGTTGCAGTCGAAGCACTATTGTCCTTTGAGGTATTGATTTTCTCACGGTTGGTGCGAGCATCAGCATCATTCTCCTCCATATTTTAAGGCGTATTTCCCCTCCGAAATGAAAAGAAAAACAAATCAAAATATTAAATGGTAAGTCAAGGCATAAGACAACTTTTCAGGAGAACATTATGAAGAAAACATACATTAAACTTTAATTACAGAATAATCACTAGTACCAGTTTAAGAACATTTCTATGGCTACCGTTAGCTACATGTAAAAGGTGCAAACCTGATGTTCCCACTGAGTTATTAAGCAAGGCATTAGCTGCACCGAACCAACAAGGCGGGAGGACGAACATCCATCATCCATAAAGGGACCATACCATGTACCACCACTGACAATATCACTACCCCCATAGAACATCTCAACTTCAAGCTACACACAGATGACAAGACAACCATCAAAGGCACTCTCACATACCAACTTCCAGGCCCCCGCTCCAGCTTCTGCAACACCATTTTAGACTTCATTGCTCCCCAAGCCTTAGACTCTATGGTCTACATCTTCCTTGGCGACCTAAATTTCCACATAGACAACCACTATGTCAAAAATACTGCACACCTCCTCAACAGTATGAGCAGCCTCGGACTGACCCAGATCGTCCATGGCCCAACACACACTGCAGGACACACGCTGTTTTTCACCTCGAGCAACCACGTCAAATACAGCCATGTCACAACTCACATGGACTGATCACTCCATCGTCCATTTCCGCATCTCCAGCCCCCACACTGCGACCCCCAAGATGGCCAATGCCCTCCCCCCACCAGAGGCGGAACAAAATCTCAAAGACCAGCTGGGCGAATGCCCTCAACACCTTCAACCCTGCTACCACCACCAACCTTAAACAGGGAGTGAAAAACAACAATGCATGAATCACCAACTGCGCAGACAACATCGTCCTCATCAAGAGCAACATTCAGAGAAAATCCTTAAAAAGGCCAGGTGGTACAGTGAAACGAGAGAGCATACAGTCGGAGAGGAGATGGTGCACCAGCAAGGACACCTCCGACAGGGCAATCTTCAGGACCTCCCTCAACCTCTAACACCGGCTGTTGAGGGCAACAAAGAAGACAGCCCTTATTGCATGCATCGAAACCAGCGGCAATAACACCAAGGAACTTTTAAACATTGTTAAAGAATTCTCCAACCTGGCTGCCAGCAAAAACAATGTCACACCCTCACAGGAGCTGTGCGACAACCTCGCCCACATCTTCCACGTCAAGTCCACAGCCATATACAGAAACTCCGATCCCCAACCTACACCTACGGACTTCCTTGACAGATACGCTGCCACTGTAACCAACACTAACCGCACACTGGCCACCTGGAACATCCTCTCCACCCAGCTGCACCATGAAACCCACCCACTTGAGAGCTCCCACAGACCCTTGCCCGCACCTCATCTTCAACCTCTAATATCAAAGGAGCGGTCAGGAACTCACCACCCTACTCAACACCTCTATCATCACTGCAACATTTTTCGATGCTTGGAAACACGCCAAAGTCAGACCACTACTCAAAAAACCCTCCGCCGACCCTAGCAAACTCAACAAGCACTGGCGTTGCCAATAGGTCTTGCAGTAGGAAAGTTGGAGCTATTGGTTTTGTAAATGACATTTTATATTTATGTTTTGTGATTTACAATGCCAATACTTTTAACTTTAGCATATGTGACACTTTTAGTATTTGTAATGTCACATGTTTTGTACTGCCTTTACTTAGATGTATTGATATTACAATTAACATTGGCTTTTAATTTTTTTAATTAATTAATAATTAAATAAAAGTGATTGTATTTTTTAATGGCAATAGCTTAAACTTTTGTAAATAACTGTTGTGAAGATTATGTTCATTGACTAAAATCCAAGAACAGAAGTGAAATATTAACATTTTTTTGTGACATTTGCAATAAAGCTTCAAACATTGAGAGAACATATTTGAACCAGTGATGCTGTGGTAGTGCTGAGTGATGCTGTGGTGGTGCTGAGTGATGCTGTGGTGCCCCCGAGTGATGCTGGGGATGGAGCGATAGATAGATAGATAGAGTCCGATAGATAGATAGACAGAGTCACGGCGATAGATAGATAGACAGTGAGGGCGATAGATAGAGTGAGGGCGATAAATAGAGTGAGGGCGATAGATAGATAGATTGATAGAGAGTGAGTGCGATAGAGAGATAGAGTGAGGGCAATAGATAGATAGAGTGAGGGGAATAGATAGAGTGAGGGCGACAGATGTGTGTGTTTGTGTGTGTGTGGTTGTGTGTGTAGTTGTGTGAGTGGTTGTATGTGTGGGTGGTTGTATGTGTGGGTGGTTGTATGTGTGGGTGGTTGTATGTGTGAGTGGTTGTATGTGTGAGTGGTTGTATGTGTGAGTTGTTGTATGTGTGAGTGGTTGTATGTGTGAGTGGTTGTATGTGTGAGTGGTTGTATGCGTGTATGGTGGTGGGGTAGGAAATTAAACAGCAATCGAGTTTTGCATGCGGTGACTGTTGCCATGTTTTCGCCGTGCCCTTATTTATCCCCTTACCACATTTGCCCAGGAGTTTCGTTGGCTGTGCAATTTAAGGATATCCCTGCCTGTCTTGACCTCCGGTAGCAGAGAGGAGAGCGCGCCGGACCGGTCGCGTGGCCCTGCTATGGACCCCCGTGTTATTCTTCGAGAGCAGCGCTGCTGATTGCCTCAGCAGACGGCCGGGTAATTATCTGCAGGTGGCGTTGCCTAAAGCGCTGCAAGCTGAGATGGAATTAGCCGCCAGCACCATTCGTAAACTACGGCAGGTCAGGACGAGGAGCAATCAACAAAAACGGTACCAGAGGGTCTCAGGTAAATGTGCCCATCAACACAAGAAAACCAAGCAAGAACTCACCTCTACACCCAGGCTATGTCCCAGAGAGCTCTCTGTGAATGAGGAAAAATACCCATCAGTCACCATTCGGATGCGCCCTTCATCATTTGGGATTTTCTCCGTACCACCCGTCAGAGGATTGAACAACTCTCCTAGGAGGTAAACCCGGTGGTAGGGGGTGTCCTCACTAGAAAAGAGAGATGACAGTGTGATATACCACTAGATGTAAATACGTGGTAAAAAAAGATGGGACTGGGGTGTGCAGTGCTAAAGAAGGTGTCAAGAAAAGAAACCAAAATAAGTGGGTTTAAAATTGGTTAAGAATAAGCACCAAACAGGGATTTTAATTTAAATGTGCTTACCATACCAACATTAAAAACAGTGCGCCCGCGGGCTGTCTAATTATGTGGACAGCCTCGGGACAAGAGGTGGTCGACTAGTTTCAGGACGAGGAGCAGGCTGTACTCGCTCACATCACAGCCACATTATCCTATTAGCTCGCGCTCCGTGTCCAGTCAAATCCCAGTCTGCAACATGATGGAGGCCCCCCCTTCGCAGCCGCCTGGTAAGTTTATCCTTCCACATTATTCACCTCTTTTCCTCTTTGGCGACTGGTTGCTGAAAAAGCAACGGGCTTTTTTTTTTTACTTGATTGGGGGCATGGTGTGTGGGCTCTTGATACTTTACCTGCAATAATCCGGGTCCTGGGAGATGCGCCAAGGGCAAAAGCGTTCTGTGAAGGGCCTCCTTTAACATCTAAAAAAGATCCCAAGTTATAAATCTGCACACTGGTACTGACAAGTGTTAAATGCTCTGCTTCTGAGGGCGCTGGAAGAGCCAAGCAAGAAACTGACGTAGGAGCACTGGGGTGATGCTCATATTTGGCTGATGTCAGCGTACTTTAGAATTGCTGAAAGTTTCCAGGGGTCAGTCCAGCGAATATTCTAAAGATGAGGAATCTGTGGCGCGATAGAGCACTCATCAGAAACAGAAAGAGCGTTACCAAAGATAACTAACTTGGGTCTACAGGTGCATACTGATGCTGCATCTGGGAGCAGGTTTGTCAAGAAGTGATGCATACTTCTGTGTATTATACAAAAGTTTCTGCGCGCCTCCTGACTTGACTACTACTGCTTTCCAAAATGTCTAACTTAAGCATTATAAGAAATTAATGTAGATGTCCGTAGGTTTATGTTTTGTACATAAATGTTCCCCTTCAAACTGCAGAGTACTTTATGCATTCCGTTTGCTGACCTCTTCCTCGGTGGAACAGTGGCATTTCACTTTCAGTCCTCAGAGGGCAGTACAACTGCCTTGTGTAGCATAGGCCTCTCCTGTCCATGAGGTGCGGAACTGGGGGTCACTCTTCATTCATACCGCACATTCGGTCATTATTGCTGGGGGACGCCTCCATCTTGCGTTGCGCCGCTGCTGCTGCCCTCGTCTTTCCCCGATCACTGTGACTGTGAGGGCTGTGCTCTCCTGGCCTGTGCCGCGCATTCCAGGGGACTTAGCCTGGCACTTGTCGCAGAGCAAAAGTTTTATTTAGAAACATGACCAGCTTGTGTCTGCGCCGAGGCTCGCGTAACAAGATACGTAAGATATGCGCGGAGCAGCGTGTCAGAAGCTCACTAGTGCTGTTGGCACACTGCTGGGTCTACAAAACCTAACATGCGACTCTGAAATTCGGAAGATTTGCTTCCAATAAACTTATTTGTGATGTTCAAGCCGTTGATGGCCATGGTGGTCGCGGTGGAGCTTCAGATTTCGGTGCGGGCAGCGGGTCCGACGACGGCAGCGGCAGCGTGGATTCTGACGACCTCCCGGACTGCAACTGCGATGTTTCGAGGCAGGCACTTGTTTCTTTACCTTCTTTCGCTTTTGTTGTTATTTCAGCATTTCTTGCGTGCTGGTGTGCGTCTTCATTATGCAACATTCGAATGTGTGTGCTGCTGAGTTCGTCTGTGGTATTTTCCTGGAGTGTGGTAAGCCGATAAACCGCACTTCCATTCATTAAGTAGCTGCATGTAAACATCGGTGTTTTTTCGAAATACCTAACAGTGTTGACATTTTGTGTAAAGCTGCTTTTGCTTTTATAAAAGCACTGCAAATGAGAGGATCTCCGCTGAAAGTGAATGTTCAATAAACAGGCACGTTGTTCTCATATCTCCATTAAAATGCACACTGTCTAACAAGCTGGATTTGTATTTAAAACCGAATTAAGCAGAGGGGATGAGTCTGCAGGCAAAGCCCTGCGAAAATACTCAAATAAAACAAGAGCGGCCGGGAAACTGAAAGTACGGCCGGCCAGCCATGAATAATTAGGGGAGGAGGAGCCGCAGAGCGCACGCTGGGAGAAGCCCTTTGATGTGGTGGCGGCCGTGAAAAAATGCAATTAGGAGGGCGGCTGATGCTCGTGCTTGTTTGGTCACGTGATTCACGTGAACTCAAAGAAAATCGCACCAAAAAGCCCTTGGTTTGACGAGCATTTTGAGCACTTGAATTCTCTCCATTTTCCGAAAAGGCAAGACCTAAAAACTATCAGCTAATCTCCCTGCTACCATTCGCAACGAAGGTACTGGAAAAGATCATCAACAATCAACTCATGATACACCTGGAGCAGAAACAGCTACTCGACTTTGATCCTCCTCGACTTCTTGGAAGCCTTCGGTACCATATCCCACCGCACACTGATCGAAAGACTCCACCACATCAGCATTCAAGGGGACGCGCTTAGAAGGATCATCTACTTCCCTACCGAAAGAACCCAGAGGATCCACCTCCCACCGTTTAACCCAAGGAGATCACCAGTAGCCCAGGGCTTATCCCTCAGCCTCACACTCTTCAATGCATGTATGAACCCGCTGGCCAAAATCGTCAGATCCCACTGTCTCAACATAATTTCCTACACAGACAGCACCCAACTCATCCTCTCACTCGCCCACGACCCCCCAACCACGAGAGCCAACTTCCACAGATACATGACCAACATCGCCGACCGGATGAAGAACAACTGCCTGCAGCTGACCACAGACAAGATGGAAGTACTGATGTTTGGCAACAGCAGCAACACACAGAATGACTCCTGGTGGCCATCAGACCTAGGACCTGCAGGCACACCCTCCAGCCATGCCAGAAACCTCAGAATCATCAATGACAACAAGCTCACCATGAAATCACAGATCAACGCTGTCTCCTCCGCCCTGTTCCTCACTCTGCGTAGGCTACGTAAGATCTTCAAGTGGGTACCCCTACACATGAAACGTACCGTGACACAAGCCCTCACCACCAGCTGACTGGACCATAGCAATGCCCTCTACGTAGGAATCGCCACACACCGCCTACAGAGACTTAAGACCATACAGAACGCCGCAGCCAGACTCCTCCTTGGCCTTACTGACGAACCCACATCACACCCCACCTCAGGCAACTCCACTGGCTCCCAGCAGAGAAAATATGCCAATTCAAGCTGCTGACCTATGCACACAAATGCTCCACACAACCAAGGGCCCGCCTAAATTAACCAGCGTCTGAACTTCCACCAACCATCAAGAACGCTCCGCTCCTCCTCCCTTTCACTTGCCCATACTCCCTGCATCTACGGAAGCAGAAGTGGAGGACGCTCCTTCTCCCACATTGCAGCAAAGACTTGGAACAGCCTCCCCACGCACCTCTGGACCATCACCTGACATCTGGAATCGCAAATGGCCCTCAAGATCTGGTTGTTTGAATAATAATCCAGGGCCTGCAAGCCCCTGGATACCCTATTGGGTGATTAGCACACTTTCTAAATATTGATTGATTGACAAAGTCAAAGGCTCCAGTTCCCGTATCCAGCTTTACCAAATAAAAGATTTTTGCCGTTATTCAAAGTGGATTTTCCTCTAGTTGTAACAGGATTCTATCCTCCTGCACACCACAATCAATTGCTTTAACTTTATTAATCTTTGGTGAAAGCAGAGTCAATTTATGAAGAGAAAAAAGCTGCTGCCCTTTTTAGTATTTTTGAGGTACTTATCATGTCACATAATTAAACCCAGAGAACATGCATTCCATCAAAATCCATCTGTACAAAAATACAAAAATTGAGTTAATGTTTCAAAAAACACAGAGGGTCCATTGGTCCACCATAAGGGCTAAAGATAGAGCATAGTTACCCACCTACCTGCTCCCCCCACTCCCTTTCTTACATCACCAAACTGTTTAAAGGACTCAGACCTGCTCAACATTCTGTTTATAGAACCAAACTCCCAAAGGGGGCATTTCTTTATTCTATAACAAAGAAATGACCCTGACATGTAGGGAGTTTTCTCCCTGAGTGTGGGAGTTTGGCTTTGTGAAAAATAGGAGCCGCTTCACCAAAAGGACAGGTTTCGTAATAAACATTGGATAGGAGAGGAGTCTGATATTAATCCATAAAAGGTCATGCCAGTTCTTGTTCACTGGTCCTGTATTCTGTGGTATACAGAAGAAGAAATTACTAGATATGAGAGATAGCCAGGAGCTTATTTTAGGTGAGGTCGGAACCTCTGGTTTATGGAAGAATGGAAAGACGAGATAAAGTTTTTGTTCAAGAATGATGAGAAGAGATTTTACTACATTAGGAAAAGACTAGGAGAGACGTGCAAAGGTAGTGAGGTCAGAGTAGGAGCCAAGAACTTAGTAGGAAGTTCACACGGTATGAAAGAGACGTGGGGAGTGGAGAGTTGGGTATAGAGCTGATGAGTAGAGAAGGAGAGCAATACAAATAGAACTGGGGTAGATGGGAAGCATGGATATAATATGAGCTGCAAGACAGGTAGTAGTAGTAAGAGATTTAGGGTCAGTAACACAAAAAAGGTGTGGTACGAGTCGAGGGAGAAAGGTACATTTGAGAAAACTAATGAGTCACAAGCAAGAATAGAACTAATGCTTGGTGTAACTGTGTAGTGTGAAAAGGACATGCCCATGGGGAAAACAGCAACAGTGTATGTCGACCAGTCTCCTCAAATATGTGTAGAAACTCCATTTGTTGGTGCAAATTTAGAAAACACGCACAGAAAAAGGAAAACTGCTCACATTTTATCAAGCCACCGAGATCAGAGAAGTAACCACAAGCTGGAGGGATAGTGTTTTATTATGGCCAGCATCAGAATATCTGAGGATTAAAAATTAGGACAGGGAAATAAGGAAATATCTTCTTGGCATCTTACAACAGTGGAAGTCTATGAACATGCTGCTGCTTCCTTATACACAGAACCTATTTGCACTATCCAGTAAAACCTCAGTGACTTAGAAATTTGCTAAAAAATCTGCTTAACCGGCCATCCTCCTGAAATCTATAAAAGGAGTTTCCTTCAGTGGTAATAGCAAAACTTTCCTTTCTAGTGCTAAGATACTGCACACTCTCAACAGTGGTGTAGTGCCATTGCAGTGGAAACAAGCATTGGTAACCCCTTTGCTCAAAAAGGCCTCTTTGGATCCAGAATGTCCCAAGAACTATAGGCCGATCTCCCTCCTGCCCTTTCCGGCTAACATTATGGAGAAAGTGGTCAGCAGGACGCTCTCCAATCACCTGGAGCAGCATAAATTGCTGGAGGTGGCTCAGTTCGGCTTTCGGCCTGCTCATGGTACAGAGTCGGCCCTGGTGACCGTGATGGATGAACTTCGGTCGCGGGCAGACAGGGATCAGATAGTGGTTCTTATTCTGCTTGACCTGTCTGCCGCGTTCGACACGGTCAACCATGGGACCCTGTTGAGCAGGCTGGAAAAGGTGGGGGTGAAGGGCTGTGCTCTTCAATGGTTTCAATCTTTCCTCACGGGTAGAACGCATGCAGTGTCTCTTCCTCCTTATCGGTCGGATCTGACTAACATCACACATGAATGCCACAGGGCTCGGCAATCAGCCCAATTCTTTTTTAACATATATATGAAACCTCTGATTGCAGTTGTTAAAGAGCACAGGATTAACATCTCAAATTACGCCAACGACACACAGCTCATTTTCTCATTGGAGGGAGAGCAGTCTACCTCTGTTGAGGAGTTCCACTGCTGCTTGCGTGACATGGCTCAGTGGCTGAAGGGCAACTCTCTACAATTTAACGCCGGCAAGACAGAGGTACTCTTCTGTTCTGCGGATAGGGTTCCCTCAGTGCTGCTAAGTAACTTCTGGCCTAGTGATATGTCAACAGCAGTGGACCAGTGGATAAGGTTCGTAACCTGGGCATCATGTTTAATAATAAGCTGACCATGGAAGCTCAGGTCACCAGAACGGTGAGTAGCTGCCTTGCAATTATTAGATCTCTACGTAAAATTCTTCCTTTACTACCTCCTCAAACATGGGTATTAGCTGTACAGAGTACAGTATTGAGCAGACTGGACTATCGTAATGCCCTTCTGCTTGAATCTCCTAAATCTCTTTTGGACAGACTTCTTAGAATTCAGTCGACCGCAGCTAAACTCGCTTTGGGCTGGCCAGAAGGTCCTCGTCCTCCCGGGCCTTGGCAGAATTGCATTGGCTCCCGGTGGGACAGAGAATTCAGTTCAAGTCCCTCTGTCTAGTGTTTAAAGCCCTGCATGGGTTGGGTCCTGTCTCGTTGCAGAGGAAATTTCAGTGGTATGTTCCAGCCAGAAACCTTCGTTCTGCCTCGGCTAGATTAGTTAAGATCGCGAGGTTTAGGAAAATTAGAACTGGTGGCAGAACCTTCACGGCTGCTGCGGCCAGGTTGTGGAACGGGCTTCCTATGGAACGGAGACAGGTCAGGGATCTCCTTTTTAGAAGAAGATTAAAAACACTGCTGTTTCCAAAAATTTAGTTGCTGCACTGCCCTGAGGTAGTTTGCTCGTGTTGCTCTGTTGTTCGCCTTCTTGCCATTTACTTCGAGTTTGCCAGCGCCAGGATGCCGTCAGGTGATAGAGCGCTTTATAAATGAAATAAATAAAAAAAAAATTTTTTTTAAATAAACACTGCAAAATCCATGGCGATATAAAATCAAATACCATATTCTTATACCAGAAGTGCAACCCCAGTTCAACCATGAAGCCATTGTGGTTCTCATAACTGAGTTGATCCATTAATTATATTTTATAGTGGGATTGTAAGTTGCCTTAGCTCTCCTTCAAAGTACACACAATGGCAGAAAAGGCTGCTAGAGAAGATTACCCAACTACCACTGATGTCCCCAGGAGGCTAAAAACCACTGAAAGCCGTCACTGCTTGTGTGTGCCCCACTTTTTAAGTCTCGCCTGGCATTAGCAGCACGCATGCGCTGCTCTCGCCATAAGAGGGCCTTTTGGAATCAATACGGATTTCAGATGTGCCCGAGGACGGACAGAAGATGTGCATGTGGGGTCTGGATGCTTTACTCGCGACGTGAGATAGATGCACTATATGTCTTCGCTCCTCCCCTCCTTCTTTCTCAGGTCGCTGCCAGCCTGCCTGCTCTTTTTTTCGCTGTCTTGCAGCGTTTCTGCACAACGCGCGCATGGCGTGCTTTCGCTTGTTTTATTTGTAATATGTTCAAACGTCTGTTATAATCCTTGCATTGCACTTCAAACAATACCTTTGTTCGGCGTGATGTCAGTATACCATCAAGTTCTCAATTTAAACATTGTGCTTGGTTTGTCCCATTAATGGTTCTTCTCAGCTAAAGCTTTGCATGTTTCTGGGCAAGTTAATAATTCGAACACAACCAAAAATGCAAGTAAGGCTAGCAAATATGTGCTTGTTGCAAACTCATGTCTGCATCCTATATAGTTCAGCTGTATCGGACAGCTTTCAGCTTTCTACAGTGTGGAAAATAAGCATTATTACTGAAAACACTTTGATGAACAAAGGTTGGATGATGAGCGTTGCCTTTCCTAGGGTCCTTCCGTCTCAGCAGCTCGTTTTAAAATATATTCACTCCAGAATCTAGGTACAAAGGGACAGAACAAGAACTAAACAATTACCCTATCAATTTCAAAGCCAGGTGTTCTATTATCAGAACCTCACTCTTCAAGAAAGCCGAGGAGCGCGCCAAGATCATCTTCGACATCGAGCAGGACCTGGATGAGAAGGCGAGGGCGCTGATGGCGCTGAAGCAGCGCACCAGAGACAAGCTGGTCCAGTTCTTAAAAATGGGCAAGCGTTCCCTGAAACTCATCTGTTAGGCCTCCAGAAGGAGGAAAGACGAGAGACAGCACTGACCGTTTAGCATTCCTGTAATGCTATGTATCTGGCATGCAAGGAGCCGGGGAGGGCGCACCCTGGACCCCTTCATCAGGCGGTGCGCAGGGCACAGTCAGACAGCACAGAGGCTTCTTGGCAGTGCCAGGGTTCAGAGCGCGCAGCACAAAGACTTAACTGCCAGTGCCTGGCCACTGAGGAATCCTGCTCAAGACTTCCAGCCCCGCCACCCCGAGATGTCCAGTCAGGACATGGACGCAGAAGCACGGAGCACAGAGACCTTCAGCACCAGGGTGCAGAGGCATGCAGCACAGAGACTAGCATAGCACCATACAGCACAGAGACGTCCATGCAGAGCCGGAGAGCAGAGGCATGTGGCTCAGTGACTTATACAGTGCCTGGCAGCAGCATGTGGGGCTTCCATGCAGTCCCTGGGCGCAGTGGCATGAATGCAGAGACTTTTGCATTGCCTGGCAACGTCATGTGGCACAGAGACTTCCCTGCAGTGCATGGGCATTGTGGCATGCAGCAGTAAGACGCCTATACAGTGCACGGGTGCTGAAGTATGCAGAGCAATGAACTGAATTAGCAAAAACAAGCAACCTGTCCGCATAAAGGAACCTACATCTCACCCCAGCTGCAGACGGAAGTATGACTGATTGACTGATGACGCATTCTTGACTCACTGACTGTGAACGCTGGCACCACTAGTTGACTGCTGGTAATGGTGGCTGCAGTCACTGTACTCTTAACCACTCTGACAAGAAGGCATAATAAAGACTGCACTCATAAAGGCTATGTAAGAAAAATACTTTTATAAACTCCACAAACTTTTTTTGCCAAACACAACGATGAGATTTGCTGCATTTCTCTTGTGACAAAGTGTTGGCACAAAACAACAAGCATTGAAAATGCAATAGGCCTCGCCTTTTATTAAGTTAAAGCCATTTGCTTTGCTATACAATACCATTAGCAATGCAAATGGTTTTAACTTAATCAAAGGCGAGACCTGTTGCATTTTCATTGTTTGTTTCCTTGGCAGGCATGTGAAGGAAAGGCCCCTCTGATAAACTAGGTCCAAGCATTACTGCGTCTACCACGCCCTCTATTGAAAGGTTTAGAATACACAATCATATAATTAATAATATGACAGCATTCCCTCAAACACCCTTCCCTCCCCTGAATGTACATCTTTTGATGGCGTGTCAACCTCATGCAAACATTTAAAGCTCATCATCAGGACTAAACTGTTGAGAGCACATTTTTGTCTGTTGAAAAATAATTAATAGAACTGCAATAATTACAATGAGTATTCTCACTATTGGCTGTAGGACACAGCTAAACATTTGCGCAAAAGAAGTGAAGTCAGACGATCTACATGCCATCTCACTGTTTTACTTCTTTTCTGTGATCACCTGTTAGCACATGTTTCATTGATTCTAAGAGATATGTATTTGCAAATATCATTGTGAATAAAAGTCTTTCAGTTGGGCAATAAGGGCTATTTCGTTCTGTTTTTCATGCTACATTAAATGAGATTTGAGAAATGTTCTTGCCCATTAAATGTAGATATCCATTTAAATGAGTTTATGTTGAAGCATTGTACTTGTATATGCTATAGTTATACAAAAGTTCATATTTGGCATATTGGATTGTCCTTGTGTTTCTTTAATCGCTGCATATGTGTCAGCCAGGAGTGGAAATGGTTGTAGATCAAGCGGTAATTAGCAATGCTGGTGTTTGTGTTATGTGTGCGCAAGACGCTTTCTATATTGCTGCTCGTCTGTATGTGCGGACACATGTAAGTATGCTTTTAATGTACACAAACACTGTTCGTGCTTTGTGTGTGCTTATGCTGCTCCGGTAATGTTTTTATGAGGAAAGTTTGCTCTGCTACTATCCATGATACACCTGTACTGTGCGTTTGTGCGTGTAAATGAAGGTGGTGTTTCTCCTGCACGTGTGTCTTACTTCTGCCTGGACAGAGCCGAACTGAATTTCAGACAGTCTTTCTCCGGGCTGCCTATGGGCCTACAGTCTTTTGGACTGCTGTTGTCCATGCTGGACTTGTTCTATGTGTGAGACTGCACAGATGCTGAAGTACTGTACACTTTTACGTATGTAAGAATCACTGGTCACTGCTGCCCCCACTGTACCCGTTCAGCGTTTGTGATGACGCTTGTACTGCTGTCGCTGCCCTTATCAAACCTGTGCTTTGCTCAGGTATCGTGCAATAAAATGTACTTACTCACTCAAGAGCCCCACCTTCCTAAGCTCATTTCATATCATAACTGGTTACATTTTCGTATCTGCATTAAGAGTTGCACTCTGGATCAAAATAGAGATTTTATCCGGAGGTATGAAGAAACGATTCCTCTGGACTTTTGAGCGTCATTGCTAACCACCATTTTGGGTCCACCTCAAATGGTCACTCCGGTCACGCTCCCCCATCTTTCGACTTGGTCCCTACTGCCAGTCCCACTGACCCCCTCCCGAACTATTATTGTTGTTCTTCGCTCCTCCACATGGATACTCACATTGTTTTTAAATTGTTATTGATACCTCTGTTCCCCCCATTCTCTCATGTTATGTCCCCCCCCCGATTATTTGCATGTCTTAATGTTCTAATACTATGGTTCGTATTGTACTGCACTACTTCTTTCCTTTACTCTCTCTGTTAATTTTGTCTCTTACCATTACCCTTGCTTGCACACCGACTTCTCCGGGTCTTTGCCAGCTCCGATGACTGTTCCCTGTTGAGCCTGCTTATACCGACCTGCCCTTTCTATGGCAGCTGAATCTCTCCCAACAGGTCCACACTCTCCCTTTCCCTCTGCATTCATTTTTTCCCAATGTGTCTACGTCTTCCCTTCTCTGCCCACGCTCTTTTTCTGCTAGCCCCTTCATTTTAGACCTTGTTGGTGAACGGTTTTTGGTCTATTTCCCCTCTACCTTCAGGTCTAGCTGCTCTAGGGATATAGGCGCCTTATGGCCTCCTTTAATTTTGCCACTTGCCAAAGCGCTCCCTCTCCCCTTGTTGGGGAGGGATCCAGCATTCTTGCCCCGAAGTCTCAGATTCCCCTCTGACGGAGTCCACAGTGCTTGGGATTCACATAAAATTGGAAAAGGCCTTAATTGGCCTCCTTTCAATGTACACCTTGCCAAAGTACTCCTCCTCCCCTTGTTGGGGAGAGATCCTGCATTTCTGTCCTGGAGTCTCAGGTGTTTAGGGAATCTCACATAATTGGAGGTTTAGGATTGTTCACATTATCGCTGGGAACCCATTCACCTTACATCGTGATAGGCCCCCTCCCTGTAATTTTTGACAATCCATCTAGGCTGTTATCACTACCCTGTGTTGTACTTCGGTCGACCAAGCAACCTCTGGCCGATGGAGTTACCCTATGTAGCTTTTGAGGAGCTTGGCTCTGGCCCCCCTCCTGGACCGTCTCCTACCCATACATTCTGTTTCTTCTCTAGTCGCCCTTGCGTTTCCCAACCCCTCCCTCTTCTCTTTCCTTCCTCACTCCTCACTTCCCCTAATTTCTCTTTCCCTTGCCTGCTTTTCCTCTCCCCACACCTAACCCATGCCTTTAAATAACTCCTATTTATCCTTCATTTTTGTTCCTGAAACTGTTGTAATTATGTAACTGCGTTCTTGAAGCAACTGTACCTCGTTATGTAAAGCGCTCTGATACCTCCAGGTCTGCCAGCGCTATATAAAACTTTTCAAATAAATAAAGTGCAAGAATGGCTCTTTATTTGTAAAATGAATAGCATGTTGTATCTGTTCTTCTGCACATAATTTGGAAGCACTTCATCATTACTATTTGCTGTGAGTATTAAAACATTTTAGTTCAACCATTGCAGCAATCTGTGGCTTTGTCCAGTCATTCTACCCAAACACAGTTTACTAGAAATCCTTAAAGATTTGGCAACATTTCTTCCAAGTGTGTTTTTACCTTTACTTGCCCTTCCCCAAATCCCTCATCTTAGTCTAATAACCAGCTTGTGGACGTGGCTGAACCACAAATAAGGCCTATGTGTTTTCGGGGTGCTCCATCTGATAGGAAGTATAAGAGAGTGCCTCTTTATTTAGGATCCCACCCCCAAAAATATTTTGGGGACTGATGCTGCTGCTTATTTTTTTGACTTCGAAATGCACTGAGTCCTGCTGACCAAGCCACGGTGCATGTGCTCTAACCCCTCAAATGTGTATGTGCAACTGGCTAATTCCTGATTTGTATGTTTAACTTACCTATAACTTCTCTATGTGTCCCTAGTATATGGTACAAAGTGTACCCAGGGCTTGTAAGCTAAATGTCACTGTGCCACCACTGCAGTGACAAAGTGAAAACATGGTTCTATCAGTCCAGTCGGGCAGTTTTCAAACCACAATCCCGACATAGCAAAATAAACCATTTTGTCAAGTTAAAACATTCCTTTTAAATATTTATAAGTTACCCATTATATAACGCTGGCTCTGTATATACTACACCTAAGTAAGGTATAGTGTGCACAGAGTCCAGAGGAATCATGAAGGTAGGCAGAGTATACAGTAGATAATAATTTACTCTCTATTTGTGGTAGTGTGGGTGAGCAGTAAGGCTTTATCAAAGTGTAGTGCTAAGCATTATTTGTACACACACAGGCAAGAAATGATTTGTATAAAAATATTATTTAGTTATATTTTATCACTAGAACCAAACTATAGGTAGTATGGTACTCTCAAATGCAAGGTATCATGGATATGCATTCAATATTAACTTGGCTTTTGTTACAGATGTGTAAACTTTAACAATAAACAGTTGAACTGACATTACAGTTACTTTTCTTACTCAGTGAGGTATCTCTAGATACCACACTGGTACATTTCCTAAACGGAGTGCAAGAAATGAATGTGTTTTGTTATACAATTACAGTTTTGCAGGATTACTCATAAGACACTCCTAGTCCTGAGAGAACAAGATAATGGATTTACGGTCCGTATGTAGGACTCGGTCAGATAGACACTCAGTTCGCCCTGCCAGCAGCTCAGGGGGTGGCTGGGTGCAGAGTTTAGGGACCATACGTTAGACAACGAGCTAAGCAAGGTCGTAGGTTTGGGGACTGCGGACGAGCAGGACACCTAGTTGATGGAACAAAAAGCTCCTAGTGTCAAGGTTAGCACGGAAGGGCCCAATGGCCAACACAAGATCTACACCGCCAGTGGCACAGAGACAGCCGGGTGTAGGATGCCGTCATCGGGATTCCCAGTGTTTCTCAGTGGAAACCTTTGGTCTTAGTCTAATTGGCAGATTCGGTCGGGGATTCCGGGAAGGCGGTCAACGACCAAGTCGGCGAATGGGGACTCTGGGAACTGCAACCTTGAGACCGCACCAGCACGCAGATGAAGTCGGTCGGGCAGTCATGAAGGTGCTCTTTGCATCGCTTCGGTAAGAGAGACGGTCGGATGTCGCCTTCGGTCGCGGTTGGAGGGAACCTCCCAGATAATGGTTTCTGAGCACAGAGTACGAGGCTCATAGACTACTGCTACTTGATGTAGGTATCCTCGAACACCCCCGTGAACCAAGGTTCTCACCGGATTTCTGCATTTCGCACATCCATAGATGTCAACCAAAGCCATTCTCAAGCTGAAGAGGACTCCGCTAATCTCTGAAGAGAAAAAGAACCTAAAAGGTTTCTAAGTGTGAACTTAAAAACTTGCCTTAGTCTACAAGCAGGATGTTAAAAGGCCAAGAAGCCTCAAAGCTGCTCTCGCCAAGATTCATAATCGAGGCTGAAACATCAGGATCATAGGGCAAATGTACTGGACCCATTACAGAGCAGGGAAGGCCCAGAACTGCACTATATACACAATAGCTCCAAGGAATTGAAGTCTCCCCGAAGGCGTAGGGTCAATTTTGGCTTGTGCAACCCAAACACTGTAGTGAGGTTCTCTATTTTATGGTGGTGGTCTACGAAGGACTGTGGCTTGCCTGCCTTCAACAGTCAGTCACTGGGATAGGGAAACCCGGTATCTCTGACCTTCAAAGGTGGGCAATGACCACCACCATCCCTTTCATGAACAATCAAGGCGTGATGGGAGGCTGAAGGGAAGCACAGCTAAACTGAAATTCTCCTCGCATACCTTAAACCACAGGTAATGTTTGTGGGGCAGCAGGATGGGCTTTGTGATAATACACATGATCTCTGGAGTAGGATGTTTTGCAAGAAAATCAGGCTTGCCAGAAGCTGACCTGTAATGCTTGTCAACCTGCCTATGTATTGGTGGCCTGGAACTGGGCTTTGACCAAGACACCATAAAGGTAACAGTGAGGGACTCCTTAAAAGGGATCAAGGTTGCAAAAGTAGCTGACCCAGGGTGCACACCTTTTGTCAGGGTGTTTATTTTGGTTTGGACTGTGAGTAACTGCAAATCTAGAACCTCAGCTGCCCTGTTGACCATCACTGCAAAGGAGACGCATTCTTTCACGGGAAGACCAAGTGATATATTAAACCTGCCCTTAAAAGAGGAGTAAAGACCACTGGGCTCTTACAAATCGATACAAAAGGCATCATCTGTGTAGTAAGTGGGCGAGAAAGCCATCCACATATCCACCATCATCATAATCCACATTATGGGTTGTCTCTTGATCTGAATTGGAGCTAAATAGGTAATGGAGCCTCTGCTGGTATCTACACACTGGTGGAGGCACTGGATCAGAGTCTGGGTGTATTAGGATGGTTGCGCTATTGTAATCTTGTAGAGCAACATCGTTTTGGATCAAGCGGAAGCCGGTTAAGTGTCAGACATCAATATCAGTACTGGGTCCTCATCCATCACTGGTGGTGTCGGCACTAGTGTCAACGTGGAAGGGGCAGGTGCATGTCCTGGAGCCAGAGTGGAAGCCTGTATCGATATCACTAAGGGGCCCAAAGCGGGCACTGGAGACAGATCTGCAGGTGATAACCAGAGTAATGCCACAGTGGTTCCTTGAGGCCCAAACAGAACAAGGAGGGTGCCAAAAATGTGTATCATGGTCTTCTCGAAGGCTTCAATCTGTTGCTGCATCGTCAATGGGCCAGGAAACTAAGGGCACACTAGGTTTAGTTGAGGAATAAGCTTCACAACCAGAGGCATCGAAAGAGAACTAACAGCATTACACCTTTGTGCTTTCTCTTCAGATTCAGAGTGGCGGAATGCGCTCAAGTCACTTTTTTATGTTTGCGCCTGAACTTATACTTTGATTTACTGGAAGACTTCCGATCTGACGTTAACCTCTTGTGTTAACAACCTCGGAAGCGGGACAGAGTCCATGCCAGTGACTTGGAACCGGACATATATGACAGCTGTGCCTTCTTTTTGCGTTTGTGGATGTTCAGCTTCAAATGGGCACATTTGTTGTACAACTTCGCAGCCAGAGCCAAAACAAACTGTGCGGGTCTGTGACCCAACATCTATTCTCTGCGGGTGGTACATGGTTTGAAACCTGTAGTTTTGGGTAGGGACCTCGTTCCCGGATTCACGTTATACCAGTCGTCAGAAGACAAGCATAATTGGACGCGCAGCTCCAGAACGACATTAGAAGGCATGAAAAGAACTAAAAACTGTGTTTATATGCGACTCTGCTCTGTCTGTTGTGAGGCTGTACGGAGCCAATGCCGAGTAGCATGACGCCACCTAGTAGTACGCGGGAGCACCGCTGAAGAAAAGTTTTCCCGATCCAGTCTGGAACCTGGGGAGTATTCTAACATGAGGAACATGCAGTTAGAAGTATCAATCAGAAGCCCATTTACTATCTTCAGCTGTGCAGTATGGAGGCTAACTTAGGGTAAGCTTTGAACCATTTATGGACCTTACTGATGATTGAAGAAATTGTTCTTTAAAGGAGGAGCAGCATATTCTTCACTGCAATCATGCAAAATGATTAGTGCCAAAATGCCTATGTGTTGTGCTAGCATGAGCGTATGTATTTTTGATGTAAGCACTGCTGCTGGAGTTATAAATTGCTGGAAATGTGCCCTTTATGCAGGGTCACTACGATTTATTTTGTCTTTTTGCTGAACCCTATTTTTGTTGGCTCCTCTTTTCAACATGGTAAAATGAGTATACTCATGATTGGCATATTTAACTTACATACAAGTCCATAGTATATGGTACCCACAGTGTACCCTGAGCCTATAAGTTAAATGCCACTAGTGGGCTGAAGCACCCATTGTGCCACCCACTGCAATGATAAAGCAAGCACGACTGCAGGCCAGCCCCAGTAACCCGGCTCTCCAGGTTTTGACTGCAAATGTGTCTAGTCAAGATAACTTCTTTTGAGAGGCCTTAGCCTTCCTTTTAAATATGTATAAGTCACCCCTAAGTACGCCTTATCACCCCTACAAGCAGGGTGCTTGGTATTTCAAAGTAGGGTATGTCAATATTTAATGTTAAACATGTCCTTACAGTGAAAATACCCTCAAATCTATTTTTACTGTTGCAGATTTGTCTGTTTCACAGGAAAACACTTGGATGCAATATTAGCCCTGTATCTTGAAATAATACTAGCTAGAAAAATTGTTTAAAAAAAATATTTTAACTGCTGTTAAAAATCTATTCGAATGGTGAAGTCTGAATTGTTCTAAATATTACGTAAAAGGTACCTTTCCCCTACTTGAAGCCCATAGAAGCCAAGTTTGCATTTTGTTCTCTCACTTCTTCCAGCCAGAATAGGCGGCAATGATGTGTGTACTTGCTCGCAGGAGCAAAACAGGCGGAGCTGAATGGGTAAAGACGATCCCTCTGACCTCATACAATGTACAAGGGGGCTGGAAAGATCCTTTTTGACATTAAAGTGTCAAGTCTTGCTTGACAGGTCTGCTGCAGCTTTTCATATGATGCTTGGGGTGCAATTCAAAGAGGCCACCACTGTCAAAAAGAAATGTTAGCGGACACCTGGGCAGGGCCCTTGTGTTGACTTCCCAGTCAATCAGACCTCAATCATAATGAGTCTCTTTTGACACTACAGCGTCACAGCCTGATTGACAGGTCAGCTAGATTTACATATAACATCTGGGGCACATTTCAAAGGAGGAAAATGGAATGCCAAAACAACTGCATGTTGCAACTGTCTGGTTGCTGAAAGCTCAGGCCTGTTATATCAGACTTCTGTCTCTGATGTGGGTGCAGGAACTTTATCAGACTGGATTTTGATGTCCTTTGTGGGTGGAAATTGGGATTATCATAGTTCACACCCACAGTTCTCAGAGTCCAAGTTCAGTGTGGTCGAAGACTTTGGCCATCTTGGAAATGCCCAAAGTGGGAGGGGTTAGCCCCAGGAACCTTTACCTCATTGGTTAGAACATCTCCAAGGGACATTCCCAACCACTAACTTGTGACAGAAATAAATGTGACACTCCTAGGCATCCACTTCAGAACACTCCTGGACCTTCCAAACATCAGAAGACTGAACCTTCTGTCTGCAACCTGGAGGCCTGTACTTGCGCCCAGGACAAAGAAGTGCACTCATAAGGCTGAAGCCTTAAAGCTAAGACTACAGGGGTACAACAAGGTGCAAGAGGCCTTTTCCTGTAACTGCCAAGTTGACCAGTGGCATTTGGACGTGGAGTGGACTCTCCTGCTGGCCTCTGCTTACTTAGTCTCTAGGTGCCTCCCCAGGGGTCCTCGGGGGGGGGGGGGTTTAGAAGGGTACTCATCTGGTGAATTGAGACATTAAGGACTAAATTTAAAAGGTAAAGTCATTCACCAGGACAAAAAGGGTTAGTGTATCCGACCCACACTCCAATCCAGTCAGCAATAAATTGTGCCTAGGTCCTGTTCTCCGGCAACCAATGATAATCATTGACAATTTCTGCTTCTTGGTGCTACTTCTACTTAAGAGTATTACAAATAATCACATCTTTGGTGCCCTTTATTGGATGTTTGTCTGTATTAGATTTTACTTTATTTTTCTAAATTGTTTTGGGAATTCTATTTAGCATTTTAACTTTATTACTGTTCCAGTACTGCATAAAATACTTTACACATTGCCTCCAAGTTAAGACTGTCTGCTCAGTGCAAAGCTTCCAGGGGGGTGAGCTCAGGTTCATTTAGTGACTTTAGTTGTTTACCCTGAGAAAGGCCGGGATGGTTACTCGTGGTAGATACTCCCCCCCCCCCCCCCTATACTAATAACCCATTTTCTTACATACATGTTGCACATTCTTTGCAACCTATTTAGGTTTCATGTCCATACTCGTTTCAGTGGCATGAGGTTCCATTTAGCAAGTGGCAAGTGTGTCCAGTGACACGCATTAAGCATGGCAGAGCCAACCATATAAGTCTAGGACAGCAGTTCTTCACCTTTTGGCTTCCGTGGAACTCTACTGAATCATTAAAGGAATCCTGAGACTCCCCACTGAATCCTTACTGGTATCCATGGACAACACCCAATAACTTACTGAAAGTAGGGGACTCTGGCTTTAGCAATTTATCTGATTTTAACCTCCAAATGATACACAAAAATACTGAAACAAGAATAAACCAAAAAATCACAAATTATCGACTATTTTATTATATTCACAAATATAGAAATAAAGACATTTTAAATGGAAGATTTGGTTTTCAATTCTAAAAGATGAAGTGATATGCTGCACTCAAGCATATCACTCTGCCTTTTTTGCTTCTAATGCATGCTCCCTTTTTGTCTGTGCTTCAATTGAGACCATTTATCATTCCTACTATATACTGTTTATTGTACTTGAGCTGCTCCCTCAAACCCAGTTAAGGACACCAACTTAATTTTCAGCCTCTAATTTCAAATTCCTGCGAATTTACAAAACATATTAACATTTTCAATGTTGCTTCTTTATTTATATATACTTTTATAACCGGCTAATATTATTTAGTATTAAGAACCAGTAGACTAGGACATACCTATGTGAGCTCTTTCAATTCTTCAAGTGCAGGCTTGCTAGCTGCATATGTGTTTAGTCCACCTATGCCTAGTTCAAGTTCAGAGATTTGTATAGCGCGCTACTCACCCATAGGGTCTCAAGGCGCTTGTGGTGCTCCCTGCTGTTGCATCAGTCTCGGAGGGACACATGATATCAATTGTAGGAAGAAGGGACACAGTTGTAAAAGGACTTTAGATGTATGTGCTCTCTTTCTTCCAATGCCTCACACACCCATCAAACAAGAGAGATAGTGTGTTCTAGCTGTAGCGTTTTTAAGGTACTCTAGCCAAAAGGATGACGTTATGTGAAAGCCTAGCATTTGGGTCATACTTTTTTTCTTCCGACACTTTCTGCTGTGCCCTGAGAAACCACCCGGGAGAAACCAATGACACTTATTACATCATGTTATTGCTACCGTTGCAGGACTGTTAATATTTACATTGGAGCAAGCACTGTTTTAAGGACGATTGGCCTTTTAAGGTTATGCAGTTCATTCTTAAGTTGGTAGAGGATTCAGTGATTTGTAGCCTCACAACAATATTCAATCAGAGTTCAATGTCTTGTAAAGATTGTTAACTACTGATTCGATGAACTACGGTCATCAGCCATATCCAACTTTGTGCACCTTTCGGGGCTCCAATAACTCTTGTAAGTGTTCAGGGACTTGCAAGGAAAGATTACCAAGGACTGGTCCAATGTGCTCCTGGACATATTCTCAACAATATTGGCAAGAGTGTGGTTATGAGGACCAAACTGGGTGTTGGTGTTAAGTTAAACATTGATTAACATTGTGTTCATGATAATATGCATTTATACACAATTATAATGCAGAGGTATATATATCCAGGAGCTTGTATGAAATAGTCCTCTTGAGTTTCAGCATTCCATTGATATGTTGTTGGGGTGTAAGTTGTGTACTAAGGAATAGTGGTCTGGGCTGTGCTGGGAAAATAATGTTTTGTATGGTGAGTGGCGGCTCCCCCATTGGAGCGTGGGGGCGTTGCCCCACTGCTTTCTTGCAGTGCGAGAACGTAGAAACATAAACGGTAATAACTACAATTTTATGTTTCTGCCTTCTCGCATGGCGCACAGGTCTGTGCCATGGGAGAGGGGGAGGAGTGGTAGAGGTGCACTTTGAAGTGCACATGTCAGTTTGGCCGTTCTAACTGACATGCACTAAGGTTTCTCCAACCCAAGTGTACTGCACAGCCGTGTTGGAAAAACAGCATAGACTTCATGTGCCTGAGCGAACGTTAACCCAGCCCGCACAGGTCAATCCCCGGGCTACTCTCATGCTTGAGAGCAGTGTAGGGATTGGACAGGGATTCCGTGAGGCCATGAACTGGAAGCAGGGGAGCGCCAGGCGGCTGGCAGCACCAGGTAAGTGTTGTTTTTATTACTAACCACCCCCCGCTGCACGCTTCCCGCCAGTATTTATCTGTGTCGGCACCACTGCCCAGTGGTGAAATGAATATAAGATGCCTGTATGCTGAATGGGTCAACAAGTGTTGAATAGGATAGATGTCCAAGAAGGTGAATGGCTTGCTAGGCACCCAGTTGTTAAATGGAATTCAATGTGCATAGAAGATGAATAAGTGGATGAATGGGTTTTGTTGGAATGCTGTGATCTGCTATTTTGCAATGCACTGGGTGAGAAGGGAAATGTCAACAAAAGGCATATGATTGACAGCCAAAAGGTCAATTCCAGAGGGGAATCCTTATGGGGATTCCATAGAGACCAACAACTTTCAATAAGGGAAGCCACGGCTACTTGAGGCCTGAACCGTAAGCTGACCTTCAGAGGAACGTATGTAGATGATATAAGAAACTATAAACCAAACAATAATTACAATTAAAAAAAAGACAGAGGTTCATACCAAGTTAAATAAAACACATACAATAGAATATGAAAAAAGACGAAATTAGTGAGAAAGGATTCAAGACATGGATAAATACAGTGCTGTATGACATGTTTACTAATGTACAAAGTGAACTCATGGCACATCATCAAGTCAAGATTGTTCACAATGGTCAAACAGCTGGGCAAAGTCTGCTTTTTTGGGTGCTTCAGGATGCTTCTTTGAGTTAATTTTGCTGGTGTTCAGATCTGCGGAATGGCACTTTAAGCAGAAAAAAAACACTCTGAAAGATTTTTTGTAGCACTCTTTAGTGGACCAGACCACATGGAAAACTTGCCAAGATGATCCACTCCAAACGATGCAGCCTCCAGAGCTCTCCCAGAAGCACCGTGGTTACCTGGCAGGTTGTTAACTGCTTCTAGATCGTCTTAGGATGTTTGCTTCTCCAGTAATCAAGTTTCCCCACCAGACAGCTTCTGTCCCCAGCAGAGATAGGCTGGCTTAAACATTCCCTTCAGGCTTTCCTGAAAGCTGATTTGCAGCAGTTCTTGGATGCAGTCCTTGAGAACAAAGATTCAACTCAAAAAGTCAGAGGGAGGAACACATCTTCCAGTGTTCCCCTCAGAAGTAGTAGGAAGACTTCCTACAGTTCCACGCTAGGTCTAAAGAACTATTGGGCTGATTAGAGCTTTTGAGTTTTTACTAGAATACCACTGGTAGATAGCCATAGCCATCTTAAAAAATGTTCAGTGCCTATCCTCTTACTTTCCTTTCTTTCTTGTCATGAGTTGGAGGTCATACCATGTCCTAGAACCCACAGTAGGAAATGAATGGTGTTGCTTACAATCCTTTTGATATTTCTGAGCTTGGAAGAGACAGGCAGAGTGGTTAGGATAGAAGTGGTCTCAGCTCTTCACCAGCCATTGGTGTCCCCTAAATTATTAAAGCTGATTTTGCAGTCTTCCTGCAAGTCAGATTCCATAACTAACAAGTATGAAAAAATTCGAATTTAGATTACATTTACCTGATGAATGTGTCTCAGAACAAAATAACTTAATGATTTCAGTTTGACCTTGTTAACTGCTACCCAACTCCAAATTTCAATACAGATGTATTTTGCATCTTTCTTACATGAGCAAGGTCCAACAGACAGGCACAGCTCTCAGAGAAGAACTTTTCGCGTTAGGATGTTGAAATAAACATCTTTCTTCCACAGCCTCATAACTTGTCCAGCCTCAAGAGGACGGTGGGCCTGCTCACTTAATGCAGCTTTACATTGGACTAGTTATCTCTGGATACTCTTACATGTAATGTTAGCTTAGTGTCAAGACACAAGGCAATAAAAGGCTGCAGTGCGAAAATCCTACTATTTAGACAGAGAGCCCGTCTGTGAGGTACGGTTAGAAGTCTCAACCACGTTAGAAAGAAAGAAATCTTTGTACAAGTTGGAATGAAAGCAGCTGACTACTTAATTTGGACGGAATTCCTACAGAGGCTATTTAATATTTCAAGGGAACATCTCACTCACATTTCACCAGTTTAGGAGATTTTCCAGGGTTGGACATTCTGGAGACAAGGATTTTAAGACAAATCCTTACAATCTGGTAGCTTTGTCTGACACCACATCCACCCTTAGAGGGATAAAGGATATAAAGTTTACTGGGTGCACAAGCCAGTTCTAGGCCAATTCCCAGCACTAAAGGGCACCAAGGACAAACGTTAAAGTGGCACTGATGAACACAGTTCATTGAACTGCACACATATCAAACAATTTTCACTAAATAAGGCTTCGTTACAACCTTGTGACAGTCTTGTCAAAGAGAGGAGTCGGGCAGCCTTTTTCTTGACCAGATGAACAAAACGTGGCCATGAACTTCAGGGACATGCACCCACCATTACTGATCAGGTGTACATAAGGTTCATCCCCCAGTATCACTAATTACATATGCATGCTAAAATATTTCCTGCTTTTCCATGTACAGAAGGCTTCAGTCGCCTGTCTCACCTCACCTGAAGAAAGGGACGGGCTTAATACAACTGAAAAGCAATTATGTGACAATAATGAGACTATGAGCCATTATGAACCATACCATAAAAAAGTAGGATGATCATCCTTCAAGGCTTGATCTCAAGATGCACCTTACGAGCAGGGCCAGTGAAGGGAGTTACTATTTCAGAACCTTTCCATAGCAAGTTTTTTGGAGGCCACCTACAAGGGAGAAAAGACTGCATGAAGATATTTCACCAGGTTGTGTGTCATGAGAAGGGCATCCCAACAGAGCTCAGGCTTAATCTTACTGATTTACTTCAGCTACCACGGGGTTTAAAAAGTGGTCACCTGGCAAGCACCCTATCAACATTCACATGATCGAGTGGTGTCACAGTCTAGCTATGACGAAAGTTCGGATCCTATTTAACAAGCTACTCCCATTGTATAACAGACTCATTTTCCAGGACAGAACCCTTTGCAAGGGTGGTGGAATGGCATTCATCCACTCAGAGGTCCTCACTTGCATTAATGTACTAGACCCTAGTTAATTGCAATTCTACTTGTTCTTTGATCCTTGTACAAGAGAATCAAAGATAAAATCATCAAGGAAACAGTTTTATCCATGTTACAAAAGATCCAGGTAACAAGAGGATTATTACTGTGGGATGGACATACAGCAAAACAAGTGAGCATCATAAGGTAGTGAAAATCTTGAGCACTTATGGTGCGTACCTTGCACCTAGTGTTTACCAATGGCTTTGAAACTTTGTACATTGTCATCCAACTTATTTCCTGGTTGGACAGTCTCTGATCTCGATCTCTGAAGGTAATGAGTTCCCCTCACCTTGCAAAAAGCATCTTGACCTGTGGGCCGCCATCTGTGAATAACTAAACCACAAGCGTCTTACACCAGAGTCCAATCAATTTCACAAATTAAGGTCTTTCTTTAACAATCTTTATTTGTGTATCACCAGACTTGCTTGCTGTGACCACATTGTGGCTTAAGTCAACTTACAAAACATCAAACAAATAATAAGCCATAGACCAGTCCAGTTTAAAAAAAACTGAGCTGCAAGTATGATCTGGGCTGGAGAAACACCACAATCTCATCCATTAAAGGCAACTGAGCAAGCGACATGAGCACAAAATGACAATTATGTGGAAGGTAATTACAGCAGAAAAACAATGTGGAGAAACCATCATGGAACATTGACTACAATACTAAACAGCTCTGAGCAACAACTCCGAAGCAGCCTGGAGGTATACATCGATTACATTGCCGAACTATGCTCTTGCATACTTTAATCATATTTTTGAAGTTTGAATCAATTTCTAAGGAATCCTGAGCTTGTGTTTAAAGACGTCGTAATGGTCAGTGGGAATGGCTACTACGGATACCCACAAAAAATATATATCTTCATCTTCTAATTAGCCCCCATACTCAGTCTGACAACAAAAACAATCAAAGGACTCTTTAATACATATCCACTGCCCTACAAGACACAAATAACAAGGATCTCATAACCACGTATCGCAACCGCATGAGCCGAAAGATGGCAGAAAGCTCATCAGTAACTCTGTCTTAACCACAATAAGTTCCTTAACTGTGAAGTATCTTAGGGGTTCACAGCACCAGTACACTGCTGCTGGATGTTAACGACTTGATAAAGTTCCCACCGAGTCTTCATTCTGCCGTGTTCGTAAGTGAGTGCTGGGAAAAGAAGTTAGGCTATGATATGTTATCATATCAGAAGATGCTTTGCTCAGTCATGGTGCACAGCATTTGTACCGAAGATGCTGCAATTATTTGCCTGCTTCTGCTCCTGTGTCAGTATGGGCAGAGAAAACAAAACCCAACCAGATGAGAAGGTGGATAATTATGCTTTTGTTAAGTTGCCTCACATTAAAGCTCATAACTCCGGTTTTAAAAGATTCAGGACATATCAAGTGAATTCCCAAGTCTCTGAGCCGCTCGTAGAGAAGTGCCCTTTGCTGAATCAAAATCTGCACTAGAGAACTGTCTTCCTCATTGCGATTATGTCAGCTCATAAAATGACTGAGCAACAGGCCCTTTCAGTTCAAATGCCATTCGCTACCTTTTTTCCAAACTGGTGCTTAGGACTTGGGCAGCCTTTTTACTGAACGTCATTACTCCTTTCCACGTTGAACAATTGATAACTCTACCAGCGTTCTTTGCTCCCCTTCACATCTCAAAAGGGTAGAGGCCCCATCAGTTGGACCTCAAACGAACATTAAGATTTAGTATTCTTCGTACCAAGGACCACTGAGTGGACAATCAACTTTTGACCGTGTTCTTCGGAGCAACAAAACAGAAATCTATGTAGAAGAGGACCTTTTGAGATGGATAGGCACCTTCATTAAGAATCGCACAGTGCTGGCAAGAAGCAGAACCCTGCTTCTCTCCACCACTGCTCCCACTTTCACATCTCCACCCCACCCCACCCATAAGGTCTGAGAGCCCATTCCACCAAGCTCAGGTTAACTAATGTGCTGGTGCACTGGGTACCTATCCTTGATATGTACCTATCCGTGATATCTATCGAACTCTGGGACCTCCTAGACTCTACCGCCCCTGATGTGGCCTTCCTGACGGAGACCTGGCTGAACGCCACCTCGGCACCAGACCTCGCCATAGCCATCCCACAGGGCTACAAGATCACCCGCAGAGACCGCACCAATGGAGTTGGAGGGGGAATCGCCATCATCCACAAGGACACCATCAGAGTCTCGACCAATACCGACGACACCCTCACCACTGGAGAGCACATGCACTTCCAGATCCGCACCGACCCCAACACGACCCTCCGAGGAACACTTGTCTACAGACCACCCGGACCAAGACCACAGTTCAGCGACACCATCGCTGACCTCGTCAGCACCCACGCCCTCTCCTCAACGGACTACATCCTCCTCGGGGACCTGAACTTCCACCTCGAGAACAACAACGACGCCAACTCCACCGCCCTGATCAACAACCTCGGGCTCAAACAGTTCGTGATGACACCCACCCACGCCTCTGGACACACGCTGGACCCCATCTTCTCCACAAGCCCCCACGTCTCCTTTAACCACACCACCGAACCCCACTGGACCGACCACACATGTGTCCACTTCACCTTCAGGAAACCCACCACACACCACCGCACCCAACAGCTGCCACGCCGCTGCTGGGGCAAGGTCACCAAGGACCAACTGACTACCACCCTCGCCCTGAGACCACCCGCCGACCCCGACCAACCTCAAACAGTGGATCAACGACTGCGCCAATACCCTCGCCCCTCTCAAGACCCCCACAACCAACCACACCAACAAGAAAGCCGCCCGGTTCACCGAAGACCTCTGGATCTCCAAGCGCACCTGTCGGAAGCTGGAGAAGAAATGGCTCCACGACTGCCCACCAGACAGCCACACAGCCCACAAGAGCGCCACCCGCAGACACCACCAACTCATCAGGACCGCCTTCAAGGACCGCCTAGACAACAACGCACACAACACCAAAGAGCTCTTCAGCATCATGAAAGAACTCTCCAACCTCAGCTCCAACACCAACGACATCCCACCATCACAAGACCTGTGCGACTCCCTGGCCACCTTCTTTCACCGCAAGATCACCGACATCCACGACAGCTTCCACTCAGAGACCCCCGCACCCACCACCAAGTCCACCACCCCTGCAACCACTACCTGCACCAGCAGCCTGACCGCCTGGTCCAACGTCAGCGACGAAGACACTATCAAAACCATGAACTCCATCCACTCCGGATCCCCATCTGACCCCTGCTCTCACCATGTCTTCAACAAAGCCTGCACAACCATCGCGCCCCACCTCCGGAAAATAATCAACAGCTCCTTCGAGACAGCTACCTTCCCGGAAAGCTGGAAGCACGCAGAGATCAACGCCCTTCTGAAGAAGCCCAAGGCGGACCCCAAGGACCTCAAGAACTTCCAGCCCATCTCCCTGCTCCCGTTCCCGGCAAAAGTGACAGAGAAGATTGTCAACAAACAGCTAACCCGCTACCTCGAAGACAACAACATCCTGGACCCTACCCAATCCGGTTTCCGCAGCAACCACAGCACCGAGACCGCCCTCATCGCCGCCACTGACATCAGGATCCTGATGGACAAAGGAGAAACAGCTGCCCTCATCCTCCTGGACCCATCAGCTGCCTTTGACACAGTCTGCCACCGCAACTTATCAGCACGCCTCCATGACGCCGGAATCCAAGAGCAGGCCCTAGCCTGGACCACATCCTTCCTCTCCGGCAGAACCCAGAGCGTCCGCCTACCACCCTTCCGCTCAAAAACCACGGGGATAATCTGCGGCGTCCCACAGGGATCCTCCCTCAGCCAGACGCTGTTCAATATCTACATGGCACCGCTCTCCCACATCGCACGACAACACAACCTCAACATCATCTCCTACGCCAACGACACCCAGCTGATCATATCCCTCACCGAAGACCCCCACACCGCCAAAGCCAACCTCCACAGAGGAATGAAGGCAGTAGCCGACTGGATGAAGGACAGCAGACTGAAGCTGAATTCAGACAAGAACGGAGGTCCTCATTCTCGGACCCACCCCATCAGCCTGGGACGACTCCTGGTGGCCCACATCGCTAGGCACAGCCCCAGAACCACAGACCACGCACGCAACCTGGGGTCATCCTCGACTCCACCCTCTCCATGACCAGGCAAGTCAACGCCGTCTCTGCGTCCTGCTTCAACACCCTCCGAATGCTCCGCAGGATCTTCAAATGGATCCCTCCCGACATGAGAAAAGCCGTCACCCAGGCCCTCATCACCAGCAGACTCGACTACGGGAACGCCCTCTACCCAGGAACAACAACCAAGCTCCTGAGACGACTACAACGAATCCAGAACGCCTCGGCGCGTCTGATCCTCGACATCCCCCGACGCAGCCACATTGCACCCCACCTGAGAGGCCTGCACTGTCTCCGCGTCAACAAGAGGATCACCTCCAAACTCCTCATCCACGCACACAAAGCACTACACAACACCGGTCCCACATACCTCAACAACCGACTCAGCTTCCACACCCCCACCCGAAGCCTCCGCTCAGCCAACCTCGCCCTCGCCACAGTTCCTCGCATCCGGAAAACCCCGCGTGCGGCAGATCCTTCTCCTACCTCGCCGCCAAGACCTGAAACGCACTCCCTACCAGCCTACTACAGACTCAGGACCTGCTGGCCTTCAGAAGACTTCTCAAGACCTGGCTCTTCAATCAGTAGCACCCCCCCCCCCCCCCCCAGAGCCTTGAGACCCTCACGGGTATGTAGAGCGCTTTAGAAATGCAGTGATTGATTGATTGATTGATTGATTGGTGTAGGCGTCGGTGCATTCCTTCAGCATACCATCGCAATGCACTACTGTTTTGACAGCTAAGACTGGTGAAAGGACATTTTGCCCACTCGTTTTGCAAAACCTATAGGCCTGAGCTCACTCCACAGACTGTCCACCTTGGGGTGGTACTGCTTTGGTATCTATTCTAAAGTGAAAAATCTCCAGTTAGAAGTATCCATCTTAATGCCACACTCATAGGCCTACCTAAAGCCAGCCTAGCCCAAATGAAAGAGACAATAAATGCAGTAGCAAGGCTTCTAACAGGCATGTGTCTTTTTGATCACATCTTCCTAACTGGCTCCCAGTTGAAGCTAGGATCCAACTGGTAGGCAGGGATTCCCATCTTTGGGACAACGAGTGGTGGCAATGAGTAGTGGCCTCCTGCTCTTGAAGTGCCCCCATGCCCAAACCTGTGGTGAAAACCTCGCAAGACAACAGGTTCAGATATCTGGGTGTGGACCTCATTGCGACTCGTGATCAGGTTGTTAACTATAATTTGGCTTTAATTTTAAGTTAAGAAATTTAGAAGAAAAGAAAATACATTTGAGTAATGTATCCCTAGGACTTCTGGTAGGGCTGCCCTATATAAAATGAGTTATCTTACTAAATACTTATATGTCCCTGTGCAGATCAGTCTGTGATGGAGAGGGTCTCCGTCTTACCAATGGGACTACTTTTGGGTGGCTCAATTAATTTAGGAGATTATTAAGGTCTCCACGAACCTTGAAGAATCCCAACTACGACTTGATAGCCTGTCTAAGGAGACCCAAAACATATGTATTGTTCTTAATGGTGGGAGGGGTATTGATACTTTGTTGTACACTGCCATAAGGATTAGCAGATATATAACCTGCGAGCTGGAAGGATAAGCTGATCAAATGTGCACCATGCCTAGTGAAAAATCTAAGGTGGGGAAGTGCTTGGGCATGAGGCACTGACTGAAATCCTTTGGAAAAATGCAAAGAAGCAAATTCAGTGGAGGGGGGAGGATACCAACAGATTATACCTCTTTATATGCACACAACTTGGACTGGGTTCCAATACAGGTCAAACAGACAGAGGCAAGGGTGCTGATGGAGAAACTGATGGATGGAGAACTGTACTAAATATATATGAAACGCTCCTCTCTAACATGGCAGATATCGTGGTAAGTCTGAGGTAAAATTAGCAATTAACCTGGGCTTAATTAATGATGAGGAAAGAAGGTGGCCCTTTCATACTCTAGGAAAGATCCAATTCAAACCTAAGGCATGCACAATTAAAGATCACATATACAGTACATTTCCAAGTGTCAAAACTATGCATGATGACTTTCGGGAATTAACTTTGTGGTGCTATAGTGGTACAATACTTTAAGGAAAAAGTGAACAGCAATAGTCTTGGGTACTGAGATAACAATGACCTCAAAAATGGAGCTGCTGGGATTCCAGGGTGAGCACAACCGACCCGAAAGCAAACTCATTATCCATGTTCTAGAATTAATGTTAGCAGAAGAGATATAAAGTAGGTGAATATGAAAATGATAAAACAGACAAAGTGAGAGGGGACTTGGATTGGTGCATGTTTGCAATGAATCCTTATATCAGGGACGTGGATGCCGTAAGAAATTAGAGAATTCACTTGTTGTTTTTGCAATTGCCGCCCTAAGTGCGCTGGGGATGCCCAGACGTGGGTCCCAGGCACTCCACACCACTTGGAGTCAAGCTAGCCGGGCTGATGAGAGGTGTTACCTCGAAACCGGTCCGGTCCTCGGATGCTTGATTCCGTTCTGGGAAGGACATGGCTTTTGTAGTTCGGACTGGACTGTTCCCATGGGGCAACAGGGTCAGAGCTGATTTGCATATCGCCATTGTCTAACCCAGGGTGGTGTGGAGTGCAAAAAAACGATGGATTTGGGCCCAGATCTTTTGACTGGGGGAGTGTGTGACATTGATCCACATTCGGTCCATCACTTGTTGTTTTTGCAATTGCCGCCCTAAGTGCGCTGGGGATGCCCAGACGTGGGTCCCAGGCACTCCACACCACTTGGAGTCAAGCTAGCTGGGCTGATGAGAGGTGTTACCTCGAAACCGGTCCGGTCCTCGGATGCTTGATTCCGTTCTGGGAAGGACATGGCTTTTGTAGTTCGGACTGGACTGTTCCCATGGGGCAACAGGGTCAGAGCTGATTTGCATATCGCCATTGTCTAACCCAGGGTGGTGTGGAGTGCAAAAAAAAACGATGGATTTGGGCCCAGATCTTTTGACTGGGGGAGTGTGTGACATTGATCCACATTCAGTCCATCACTTGTTGTTTTTGCAATTGCCGCCCTAAGTGCGCTGGGGATGCCCAGACGTGGGTCCCAGGCACTCCACACCACTTGGAGTCAAGCTAGCCGGGCTGATGAGAGGTGTTACCTCGAAACCGGTCCGGTCCTCGGATGCTTGATTCCGTTCTGGGAAGGACATGGCTTTTGTAGTTCGGACTGGACTGTTCCCATGGGGCAACAGGGTCAGAGCTGATTTGCATATCGCCATTGTCTAACCCAGGGTGGTGTGGAGTGCAAAAAAACGATGGATTTGGGCCCAGATCTTTTGACTGGGGGAGTGTGTGACATTGATCCACATTCAGTCCATCACTTGTTGTTTTTGGGATTCCAGGGTGAGCACAACCGACCCGAAAGCAAACTCATTATCCATGTTCTAGAATTAATGTTAGCAGAAGAGATATAAAGTAGGTGAATATGAAAATGATAAAACAGACAAAGTGAGAGGGGACTTGGATTGGTGCATGTTTGCAATGAATCCTTATATCAGGGACGTGGATGCCGTAAGAAATTAGAGAATTGGTTTCCCCTGGACTGGATGAACACATCAATGTGTTTTTTATACGATGGGGATATCAGAGCCAAACACATCTAAGAGATGGCCATTTCTTGAAGGGGTTTCTGGTTATGATGTGCAGTACTTCGCAAAAGATTGTGAAGTGTATTCACTCAGTTACATTACTCTTATGCTACTCCTCTGGCTGACGTCCATCTGTACAACTGCCGACATCGGTTCATGTTCTTGCTCACTCTTTGCTTTGTTTATAGTAAAAGAAAACATAAAAAATATTAGAAAAACTTTTTGAGCTACAATCACTTCTTTTTTTCTATGGTGCAGTTTACAATCATAATATTTGCTACCTAGCAGTACTAAGGTTTTTGCAGTTATGGAAAATCGATACATTTTGTATTGGAGTAAGAAAAAATACATTACATAAACTACAAACATTACACAAATTATGACAAAGATTTTTGATAATAGAGATTCATGATGTATAGTCCATAACTTCAACAATTAAAAAAGCTAGCAAACAATAATAATCTTTTTACACTTCTTAAAATTAAGTAAAAGTAGTACAGTAGTACAAATAGAGCCTTCCTTAAAGAGTAGGCATAAAGATTTCAATATCTAAAGTGCATAGTGGAATGTATTTAATGAGTAAACAGTAACTCCACGGGCTTTTCTTCTAAACGTTTTAACAACAAAACAAACTACTTTTCTCTAGATTAAGAAAAAACACTGTCAGGTATAATTCTAAGGGCCAGTGATTAATTCTTTTGTGAAGCAGGCTGAACACTCAGAGTATTAATTTTGAAATACAGCCTTCTACAGACAGGATAAGGGAGAAAAGGCCATCATTACTTCAATAACAACCTTCAGTCTATACAAAAATGTTTAATCTCTCACTTCATAGCAGCTTGTCTGCAATGACTAAGTATTTAATAAATATAGTCACGGACTAAGGATGATTACCCCACAGGTAAAAGATGATGGTCTGACGATAAGAGCGAATAGATGCTGGATAAATATTTTGCGTAGTAATTATTAATATGTTATACGAATGTATATTTTTTTTAATAACACATTTTATTAAGTTTTGTGGTACATAACGGGCAATGCCCGGTGCGTATATTTCGAATACAATATATATGAGATGGTACCAATTATATCCAAACAGAATCGCCTGTTAGCAGACAGGCCAACAACTAACCTTGGCACAGGTTACAACATGTTCCAGCGTAAGAAATGTCCAAATGAACATATGTTGGTAATAGAAGTGACTCATCATACAGTAGTATGGTCTACTTTTGATTGTATTGCCTGGTTTAAGGAGGGTCCAAGGCGGGCAGGGGACCCAGGTCTATACCATGGTATATATTGCCCAGCAAGACCATATTTTTCTGTGTTTTTGTGGACAACCACATGCCTGGTACACGACAATCTCGGCCCTCATGCACTTGTCCATTGCCTTCCTACACCCCACCCCCCATGGATGGCGGGGAGGTACCCTTCAACGTTTGGGCAATATCCCGTTTTGCAAGTGTGAGCCCAAAAAATAATAAGTGTTCTTTGTAAGATTTCCTCCTATCCCCTCAGTGCTGTGAAGTAGGAAAAGCGTTGGTTCGAATAGAAAACACTAGGATAGGACCTGACCCAAACAGGAAGATATTGTATTGTAATTGCATTTATATAGCGCTTACTACCCCTGACGAGGCGTTGAAGCGCTTTTACGGTGAAAAGCACGCTACTCCGGGACCCATTGAGGATTAGTGTTGAATTAGTATAGTGAAACATGCAAGTACATTTTAAGTGGAGGACAGGTTAGTCAGTTATTTGGATTTGGAATGATAGCAGAAGGATAGAGGAGGAAAAAAGGTTTGCATTTATATAGCGCTTGTTACCCCTGATGGAGTGTTGAAGTACGCTACTCCGGAAGCCCATAAAGGATTAGTGGTGAATTAGTATGGTGAAATATGAAAGTAATCTCAGTGGTGGATATTAGTCAGTTATTTGGAGTGAGAGGGATAAAAGGGGAAGAAAGGTTTGCATTCATATAGCAATTGTTAGCCCTGATGGGGTGTTGAAGCACGCCACTCCGGAACCCATAAAGGATTAGTGGTGAACTAGTATAGTTGAATATGGAATTTGAGAAGTGAACATGTTAGTCTGTCAATTTTGATTGAAAAGGATAGTGGAGGGATAAAAGAGTGAAGGATTTTTTTGTTTTTAGGTCTTAGCAGTAGGAAGAGGCTTTTGGATGAGTAAAAAATAGTTTTGGAAGGGAGGAGTCAGAGGGAAGAGTTTAGAAAGGTTTGTTTTGGGGAATAGGTATAGTAGAAAGAGGTGTCAGATGATACAAGGAGGGATAGAGTAGGAGAGAGTCAAGAAAGGGTTATTTTGGGGATCATATGAGAGGTATGGGGTTTGGGATAAATGAGAGTGGATGTAGAGGATATATTGATAGACGTATAGGCTGAGAAATAGGGTAGTGCATTGGAAATGCTAAATTAGAAGAAAGTGATAAATATATAGATACATAAGAACCTTAATTTTGTGGATGGTGTGGGCTGGGTATTGATAAATGGGACAATGGGCAGCATTTATGGCCCTGGTCAGTCTCGAACAGGCTCAAACAGGCAGCTGCCCTTGTCTTCTCCGCCCTTAACAGGCTCAAACATGCAGCTGCCCTTGTCCTCTCCGCCCTTAACAGACTCAAACAGGCAACTGCCCTTAGCCTCGACGCCCGGGCTGAGACGCCCTAACCCTGGCCTTTTATAGCCCTAGTAATCAGGTGACCCCTTCAGCCAATGGGAACCCTAGCCCTAATACTATCCAATCACAACACTAGCCCTAAAATCTAGAACCAATAGAAGACCAGGACCTTACAGCCAATCTTAGCCCTAGTCCAAGCACCCAATCAGTTCATAAATCCTGATCTCTACGTCCAATAGAGGTCCTAGCCATGCCAGTAGTCCCAACCCAAGTCCAAGCAACCAATGGTACAGGAAGCCCTAGTCCCTACTTCCAATAGAAAACCCAACCCTACTCTTAGTCCCACACTAGCCCAGCAACCAATCACACCAGAAGCCCTAATCGCTACTTCCAATTATAGGTCTAACCCTAGCCCTAGTCCCACCCTACTCCCAACAACCAATAACATAGGAAGCCCTAGTCCCTACTTCCAATAGAAATCCTAACCCTAGCCCTAGTCCCAACCCTATATTGAATCACAGACCCAGAAACCAATCAGAACCTCAAATACCCAACCAATGAGGACACTAACCCTAATCCAATAGAAACACCAGATACAACCACCAATCAGTGTACACATCTACCAACCACTAGCAGACCATATAAGGTCCTAGCGACTTCAGACAAGGTTTGTTGGCCAGGGAGTTGGAAGCTGCTTCTCCTGTTCAGAATCTCCTAGGAGACAGACCGGCTCAATCCACACTTTGGACTTCTGCAGGTAAAAGCCTCACTAACTTGAAATCTAACAATACTGTTTGAATAAAACTTTACTCTTTCTCCTGGCCAAAAAACGAAGTGCACAGTCCCTAGTAAACACAGTTTAAACAGCTCACAGAAGCACCCTCTGATGTAGAATATCCCTGTTGCCAGGGCCGGACTGGGAACCCTGTAACAAAAACGGCCCCCGCCCGTGCGGCGCAACGGGGGATTGCCCGGTGCCCACTATGGCCAGTCCGGGCCTGCCTGTTGCTGGGAGGGGGGGGAGGCAGGTGGGCTGTTTTCACTGGCTTGTGAGCACAAAATGGTGGCTGGGGGTGCACTGTTTTAACATACAGGTCTTAGCACAGAGCAGAGGAGAAATTTGGAGGGAAAACTGAATCACCAGGAGGAATGAGAGGGATAAACTACAGAGTTTGAACTGCAAATCCCACAATTCAACACGTTAAATGGAAGCAGTCATGGGCAGCTAAAACTACAAGTTTAAAACACAAAACAGGTGATAAAATATGCAATCACAGGCAGGTTAAAACTACAATTTTAAACTGTAACAACCACAGGCAAAGACAGTAATCACAGAAAGGTAAAATCGTTTTTTAACAACTCTTGTTTTGGGGAAGAGGCAGCACTAGTCTGTCTCCTTACCACTTCCTGGACTCTGCTCACTGCAATCTCGGGCACAGGAAGGCTGCAACTCATAAGATGGAGGAGAATGGTTTGGGGTGCACCCAGCAAAGCCTTAAGGGGCCTGGGCAAGTGTGAGGGGAGGACTCAGACTTGCCTGGTAGCTGAATAGCCAATAGTCTGCTGGCCTGGGGCTCTGCTTCTCCTGTTCAGAATCTCCAAGGAGGCAGACATGCTCAATCCACACTTTGGACTTCTGCAGGTAAAAGCCTCACTAACTTGAAATCAAACAACATTGCTTGAATGAAACTTTACTCCCTCTCCTGGCCAAAAAACGAAGTGCACAGTCCCTAGTAAACACAGTTTAAACAGCTCACAGAAGCACCCTCTGATGTAGAATATCCCTGTTGCTGGGAGGGGGGGGGGTAGGCAGGGGGGCTGGTTTCACTGGCTTGTGAACATAAAATGGTGGCTGGGGGTGCGCTGTTTTAACATACAGGTCTTAGCACAGAGCAGAGGAGAAATTTGGAGGAAAAACTGAATTGTCACCAGGAGGACTGAGAGGGATAAACTACAGAGTTTGGACTGTAAATCCAACAAATCAACACGTTAAATGGAAGCAATCACGGGCAGCGAAAACCACAAGTTTAAATCACAAAACAGTTGATAAAATATGCAATCACAGGCAAGTTAACACTACAATTTTAAACTGTAACAACCACAGGCAAAGACAGTAATCACAGAAAGGGAAAATCGTTTTCTTTGGGGAAGAGACAGCACTAGTCCGTCTCCTTATCACTTCCTGGACTATGCTCACTGCAATCTGGGGCACAGGAAGGCTGCAACTCAAAACAAAACAGTAGCAATGCCCTACAGCTCCAGACCGTGTGCAAGAAGGTCCCCTCTGGTTCACTGCATCTGAGGCATGTGGTGGACTTGATGGCGCCCATCCTCCAGAGGCGGGAGTGGGTTATTATATGCTCTAGGAAGGTATTTAAACTGGATTAGGTGGGTTCTCGTAGCTATAGTGGCATCCCGTGGACTGGCTAAGGCATCAGTCCAGACATCATCTGCAAGGTCAGGAATATGTTTCCCAAGCTTCTCAGGTTTTGTGTATCGTAGTTTGGGCATGAGTAGTCGGGGTCTGATTATTTTGCCGACTCTTGTGCGCACCAAGGTCCCTCATCAGTAAGCGTCCCTCTAATCGGTGAAAGTCTGGTAGGCTATCTAGAGAGCCGATCAGTGGTGTTAAGGCGTGTCACGGCTGCAGATATTTATAAAATGGTGCCCAGTGAAGATGGTATTCAGTTTGCAATTGTTGGAAGGATTTGAGTGCAGATGCCTGTGATATGTCGCCTAGGGTAGAGATCCCGATAAGGTCCCATGCTCGGAAGCCGGGGAGCTCGGCGACAGGTCACAGGAAAGTACCCAGCCACAGACGGCGCCCTTCCCAGACCTTTTCTTCACTATATAGCGCCAGAGCTGTATAACAACTCTACAGGATGTATAATGGTCAAGGTTTTTTCAGCTGTAGAGAAGGCGCAGGAGGGGGTAGTTTCCATTGCAAGTCTCCCCGTAGCGAACGCTGGGTCTGTGTCTGAGCTATACCACCACTCATTTATGTTCAGCAGGTGAGATGCACTATAGTAAGCATATATACCAGCAGCCGCTATCCCGCCACAGTACGTCGACTGTGTGCAGGTTCTCAGCGCAATGCGGCCCACGCCTTCTCCCCATAAGAAGCAATTGAGGAGTGCATTAACCTGGGCAAACCATGTATGTGGGATGTTGTAAGGCAAATTTTGTAGTTGGTATAAGATACGCAATAGGGAGACCATTTTAAAACTTGCTGAGCGCCCAAACAGAGGCAGTGACAGAGGGGACCACCCCCTTGCCTCTTCCCAGATACACAAGAGTACTGGATCAATATTATGCACCCAGGATATCGTGGGTCATGGCGAAACACAGATCCCATGGTATTTAAAGCCCAGGTTTGTGTGAGACAATTGCGAAGGCCAGGAGCCGCGCCCGTAGGTCTTCACAAACTGGGAATAACACAGACTTCGCTGGATTGGTTTCAAGGCCGGAGGTCTACCCGAACACCCAAAATATCTGGAGAATCCAAGGGCCCGCGAATCCGGGATCTGTTAAGAAGAATAACACAGCATCTGCGTATAGTGCAATCCTATTGAACCTGTCCACTGAACAGTCATACCCTTGTATTATTGGGGCACTCCGCACCCATGCTGCTAAAAGCTCTTTCGCGAGCGCAAACAGTAATGGAGACAAGAGGCAGCCCTGTCTCGTACCCCGATGTATTGGGAAGTGCGCCGGCCGGAATCCAGTGACCCACACCAAGGCAGAGAGAGCTCCATGTACAACAATTGTATATAAGACCAGAAACGTGGACTGAAGTTAAGAGATCGAAGGAGCTCATATAGATAGGTCCAGCTTAGGGAGTCTAACGCCTTATCTATGTCGGCTAATAGGATGGCTGCGGGTTAGCCCAGTTCCGGGGCTTACGCAATGGCATTATGGACTTGTCTAATATTATGTCGGGTAGATCGGTGCAGCATGATGCCAGCCTGGTGAGGATGAATAAGTTTGTGAATACTCGTACGGGGGTGGTCAGCAAGGACCTTGCCCACTCATTTAGATTCAATATTCAAGAGGAAGATGGGGCGGTAGGAAGAGGGTTCTTCTTCCGGGGGCATCCCTGTTTAAGGAACAACTCTATCTCGACGTGGCACCAATCTGGAGGTAAGATGAGCTGTTCCAGAGCCTTTTGGAGTGCGTCCAGCAGGTGTGGACGGAGCTGGGTCATGTGCGATCGTAGGAATTAGCTGGGAAAGCCGTTAGGGCTAGCCGCATGGCTGGGCTGTATATTTGATAGGGCAACGCTCCCATAACAGTTCTTCCACTGTTATGGGAGCGTCTAGTTGGTCCTGTATGTGATCTGATATCTTTTGAGGGGGGGTGTGTATCCTTTAGAAATTCTCCTATCAACGTGGTTGATATGTATTCTTTCTGAGCATATAGGGAGGTGTAGTAGGTTGCAAACGCCTGAGAGACGGCGTCGGAAGTAGTGCATAGAACCCTGTCTGCGTTTCACAGTACCGGCACTGAGGCAGGAGACATCGCAGCCTGACATAAGCGGTGAAGCATTTTACTAGGTGTGTCTCCTCATAAAAAAATTCTTTGTTGGGTTGCTAACCAAATCTCATGCGCCTCATTAGTGAGATGCTAATGTAGCTGTTATTGTATTTTAAGGAGGCTGCGATGTGTTATTGGGCCTGAAGCCTCTGTTACCTCAGCTTCGAGGGCCCTCTGGTGATCTTCTAGGTCTACTATTTGGGCTAGGCATTTGCGTTTTTTACCCATGCAAAAGCTGACGTCTACCCCATGGAGTGGGTTTAAGAGCTTCCCACAGTATTATACGGGAAGGGGCGGTTGCCTCACAATATGGAACATGAAGGAAGCTTTTAAAGAACTTTCACTATTTGCAGAGAGAAGGAGCATTTTTAAAGCAACATATGGGTGTGAGGATTTTCGCACAAAAGCCCTTTGTAACAAATCCCCATGATTACATTTGAATGAACTTAATCTTCCATAACATGCTGGGAAAACATGAAAGTGATGACATTTCAAAGGGGAATAAACAGTAGTGATGGAGGGATGAGTGTACACTGTGATCAAATTCAGAGCACTGGACCGAAACGTGTTGGGCGTTGTACCCTAATGAAACAAAAAGCAGAGAAAGGCTTACCGTGAGTGCGTTCTTATCGTTTGCTGCCTCAGCGACAGAAATATATATATATCACCTAGTCCAAGGTGGTTGCTTTTAGGGTATAATAATCCTGCAAAATGTTACCCATCAGAACAACTAATGTTCAGGTCTACAAATAGAAAAGCACTCTGAAGCCTGCTCTGCACAGACTTTTTGACTATTGCACAGAGACTATTTGTGTTATTGTGCATTAGACCAGCCTCTGACAAGGTGTGACCGATAAGCATGTAGCATTGCCACTTGGGCCCATGACCTAGTTGTAAATGGTTTCCTGTCTGGCGCATCTATCTGCTCATTTTTGACATCCCCGGTATGCCTGTCAGTTGGTCTTTTCCAGAAGCCTACTCCATTTTTTTCATTTGGCCCTTCCCACCTGGGCATTTTCTTGCAAATATCTGAGCTTGACAGGTCTATCTGCTAGATTGTTAGAATGGGTCCAGGTGGGGCCTGCTTGTTGTCCAGCCCAATGTGGCTCATTACCAGTCAACCAAACCACATCTCCCAGGCACCATGTGTCCCCATTCATCACCCTTTAAGTCACAGCTTGCCAAACTGTGTGGCGCAAAACGTTACTGTGTCGCGCCCCATGCGTAGGTGTGTCGCACGATGCGATGCAATGACGTCAGGGGTTATGAACTGGGTCCGTGCGCTCGAGTCTCAAAGACACTCTCTTTCAGTGAGCTGAATCACAATCATAAAGCAGATTATTTGCTAGGAGACTGTACCTCAGACAAAACATCACTCGAGAGCCCCGCTTCTGATAAGGGTAACTTTTGTTTGCCTCGGTTAATGTAGGAGTTGCTTGTCTCGTAAAGGGCAGACCCCCCCTGTAGAAGCATTACAAGGTCAGCAGCTAAACCACAGGAAGAAGACTGATATAAACCCAGAGGAAACACCAACGGAGCTCTGGCCATTTAATGAAAAATGCTCACAGTGCCACAAAAGCACTACTCACACACGAGAACAAACAGGCTTCTACAACGGAGTGAGATTGTGCCGGCTAGGCTGATCAAGAGAAGTGTTAAATATGCTCTCACGATGGATGCTGTGTGATGGTGATCTGATCGCGTACTGATGGCGGGGATCTCTGCCCAATGGGATGCTATTATGTTCCGAGTGGGGTTAAGTGAAGAAGACCACAGCGGAGATTCTTAAAACGTACATGTTTTGTGCCGTGTAGGGGACCACGTTTGCAAACAAAGCATCAATTGGCATCAATCACACGACTTGAGAGACAAGACGCCAAAATCCATTGGGAATGCCACCCAGAGTAGTCTCCCGACGGATGCACAGCATAATTAATTAATACCCCTGATGCACAGATGGAAAATCCACAAGTATACAATTTTCATAGCTGTAAATTCAGAGTTGCTTTATAGGCAGTGCTTAAAATGGAACAATAGGACTGCAGGTACTGTGTATCAGAGTACCTGCTTGTTTCTGAGAAGTGCTGGTACTCTCCAATTTAAAGTATTACCTCTCTTGAGAAACGCAGGTACTCTCCCTCTGAAAATAAAACAAGCATTGGCATAGCGAATAGGTCGCGCCTTCGGGACCGAGGCAGCCAGTACCCCATGTACGCCTCCCTCCCCACCCCTTACCTCTGCTGAGGCTTGCAGTAGAGACGGCGCTTTGATGGTGGGGCAGGCAGATGGTGGGCCAGGTGGCAGCACTTCCATCATGCCATGACTCAGATATGGGCGGGAGGTCTTATAGTGCGCTGTGCTGCAGGCACGTGTGGAATTCAGAGTAACGGCGGGGATGTGGGGGGGGGGGGCAGGGTGCTGGGCAGAATGGTGGAGGCAGTGGGTAGAAAAGGCGCAAATAATTGCCCCGCTGTTTTCCCCTTTTCCAGAGTCACAGCTTCCTATATTCTCTGAGGAAAGAACAGATTTGGAGTGGTGGGGTGTGTGTGGGGTTGTGTGTGTGGGGTGTGTGTGTGGGTGTGAGTGTGTGTGGGGGTGTGTGAGGTGTGTGGGGTTGTGTGTGTGGGGGGGTTGTGTGGGGTGGTGTGTGTGGGGTGGGGTGTGTGTGTGTGTGTGTGTGTGGGGTGTGGGGCCCTAACCCACCATAGGTAGTTCGGGCTCGCTCGCTGTTCTTCCTCGTGTTACCGTGTCCCTGAAATTTTTTTCACAAAAAGTTTGGAATGCTGTGCTTTAAGCTATATGTTCTATGTACCCTACTGTGGGAGGCAATCTGGCAAGGTTAGGAAGACACTGGTAGTCTTTTAGGCGGAAGGATTGGTGGTGCTGAAGACAGGTGGAGTTGAGTGCTTAATGAGGCTATCCAGGGTAGAAAAAAAAACGATTATCTTTACCCAGTTCTGAATCACAAGCAATCTACAACAGATATTCTATAGCGTTGCTCTGTTTGATGTCAGTAGCGGTTTTGACATGTGCTGTAACATTATTCACTGGATGGATTGTAAAAGACAGACTGGCGCACAAGCCTAAATGCCAATCTAAAATATAAACCAATGATAAAGGTTGTAGCATAAATGGACACTCAACCATTCCAGGAGCCCCACCCTTTCCCTCAAGAAAACAGAACTTCAACAGAGCTCTAACATCGCTTATAACAGATCTCAAACATCTCTGTGCTTTTTTCCATCTTGATTTACTAATTGAGCACTATCCTAAATTTATGGTAGTCGAGATGGAATGGTTGACAAGGAAAAGAGAATTTCTACCAAATTTGATGACCTAGGTATGAAAGTAAAATTCATGCAAGGTAAAACTTAGGATCCGAGTGAACCGTTGATCAAGGCTGGGAGCACTTTCCAAACGTAGCCCACTATCAAGTACATTCAAGTAAGAGATGAAGCTCTTGAGGTGAGATCACAGTACAATACATTTGCAATACCGGTTTGTCAGAATCTGTTCTGATAAGAACATGAAAAACTTTGTGGAAAAGCTATTATTCAGTTCCGAATTCCCCTGACCCACCACAATTATTTGTGGGGGAAGATACATTAGTTTGTGGCTCTCGTACTTGCACCCGGGGCCACATTATGGTAAGTGCCCAGAGGGCGAAACAGGAATGTGCGCCTGCATTCATACCCCCGGGGCACTTTGGTATTGGAGAAAGGGCCACAGACACTTGTGCAGCCCTCTCTGTAATACAGATAGTGCCAGCGCTATTACTAGAGGGTGTTGCCCATAGATCTGCGCCCTATTATAGACACGGGCGCAGAGACAAAGAAGCTGTTAGGAGGTACACTGACAGTGCACCACTGATAGCAGCCCTCTGGAGGGTCGGAAAGGGGGTCCGATGGACCCCAAGACACCCTCTTGCAGGCAGGTGCGGTCACTCACTGCACCTGCCTGCAAGGTGATCTCTAATCCCCTGGAACGTGCAGGAAGGCTGACGCTTTCAGAGTGAAATTAGGAGAAGGTGCTTCAAAGCCGCTCTGTATTACACTTGAATGTGCTGCCCCCAGGCCAGTGTGGCATTGCATTCAATGTAATACGGTCCACTTTCCTTGTTAGCACCGAGCGCATCTTTTGAAAGGTGCCCCCCGACACCAATAAAGAAAATGTGTCGCATTGTATAATAAGGCCCTTGGTCCATGAGCACATCTAATCATTGTAAGTATTATGGACTGCAAAAACTACAACATTACACTCTGGACCACCAGGGAAAAGGGTGACCTCATATAGAAGGGAAACCAGATGGAGATATTACCAGATTTCACAACATTGGTCGAAAAAGCAAGGACAGGTTTTCCTGATGCTAAAACAGCCAAGTATGCAAAATCCATTGCTCTATGTAATACTCCAAGTAGAGCTTGGTGATGAAACTAGTTTTGTAACAACTCTAGGTGAAAAAGTGAGCAAAGTGCAAAAAAACACAATTGTAGAGTCATTTTTCACTTTATATACAATTTTGTGGGTTTATGTTTCCACTATTTCACATACATTGTGCCTTAAACCCAATATGCAGCACTTTGCTAGGGGATTATTCCATCATTTCTATACCAATTTCCATGTGCATTGTGGCATGATTGAACTGTGAAAATAACAGTCTAATAATAGGTCCTATTAAACAACAACTACAAAAATTTCGTGATAGCTGTGTTTTTTTGATACATAAATACAAAACAATATATATTACAATGTATGGGCAAGGTACTCCTGTATTTGCCAAGCAAAAACTGTAAACATGCACAAAATGCAATAGGTTGACTAAAAACGTGACGTACACATTAGACAAAAATACCTGAAGGTTCCTCCCCTAATCAAGACAGGGACTGTAGGGTATTCACACAAAGCCCATTCTCTTTGTGTATACACAGCAAAATGTATTTGGCTTATGCCATACCAAAAAAGTTATGGAACAAATTACAGATAATCATACCATCAATTAGAATAGTCAGCAGCAACAAAAAAATGTAAAAGCACCCTATTCTTAATCTAAAAGAATGATGCCATGGTCCTTAGTCCCATTTGACAAATGAATAAGAGTTTCAAATGCAAACTGGACCACTCACGTTCGCTATTTTTGCATTAACATTTAGCATTTCAGTATTTCTGATGCAGTGCTTCCAAAACATCTGGTATAACCATTTCTTACCAAGTTAATCTTATAGGGACAGAGTAATAAGATGTGACCTACAGTTTCTTTGCACAGTCACAGATGCACAAGCCAGAAATGTCATCAATCCACAGAGGGGATCTATCTGCTGGAGAGAACATCCTCAAGCTGCAATGGGTGAATTAAGAATTGCTTGGTTTACTGTATCCAAACATGACTCTCTGCCAACACCCGCGGAAGAGGGTAGCAGAAGGGAGAGAGGGGAAAGAAGGGAAAGAAGATGAAGATTAACAAGAAGGGATTGTTAGTTATAGAAGTCAAATACCTAAAGAGAAGTAGATGTAATAAACAAACTGGGAACTGGATGGGAGAGAGACTGGTAGGAAATAGAGAGGGGCAAATAAGAGAAAGGTAGAAGTGAGAGGGCAACTGTCAGTTATTAGTGCAGAAACGAGAAAGAAAAACAAGATAATAGGATGAGAACTAGAGGAGTAAGTGAATAAAAGAAACATATGGGTGCTGGAGATGTGGTAACTAGAATAGAGATGAGTAGTGGTGTAACAAAACTTAAGTGGGGGGGGCGCAAATACGATGCGGTCCCTCCACCCCATGCTCCGGACCCAGTCAAGAGCTCTCTGGCGCGGGGCCTACCACTTTTGCACAGTGCCAGAGGGGGGTCCTCTGGAGCTCAGGGTCTATTGTTATTCCACTGGAGATGAGAAACAAAGAGGTGGGAGAGACCATTAAAGTTAAGCTGAATGGTAAGATTTATTTACGGATATTTTAGAAAGCCCAACAATCACCCTAATGAATTGATCTCTTGGTAGAAGGCGCTGAACAGAAAAGGCAGGTAGCATGATTGGTGAGGGTTAGGAAGAGAATAGCCATGTTTCCAGGTACTTCCAAAATCAGAGATGATATGGTTTGCTATGAATTTGTAAATGTGATGATATATGCCTGTAAGAAAATAAGATGTATTAGTGAGAGGAAAACCCATACAACAAAGGGGTGGGGTACTGATGGGGATACCAGTTAGAAACCGAGAAAGGGTAGAGGGAAAGTAGAAACAGGCAGGAATATGTGTTAAAAAAATATTAAGAAAGGAAACCAGGAGGGGGGCGTGGCCAGGCGCGATCGGAAAGGCCGCGTAGCTTCTGAGCTCCGTGCTCGGTGAGCCCAGAAATCAATCCTGAAATGCCATCCTGACTTCCGAAGTGCTTCCCCCAGGGCCGGATTTGTGGCGGAGCCTGGTCCGCCGAACCCAGGAAGTTTGCAGCCTCCTCAGCGGTCCTGTAGCTGCAGCCGGGGCACATTCAAGTGTGGGCTTCAGAGCCTGGACCCACAGTGAGCGCTCGGGACCGTGAATCAACGACTTCCGGTTCGGCCGGAGGTTCAGGCCGCGGTGCTAGAAGAATTGATTGGCGCCTGTGTCCGGCATCGCGGCTGTCTGGTGTGGCTTTGTGCTCCCTAATTGACCGGGCAAACTTCTGTGAGTAGCGGATGCCGAGGGGGTGCTGAGTCAGCTGCGGCCGAGGCGGATGCTGCTCTGAGCGCCGAGTGCCAGCCCAGGGGTAGACTGTGTATCTACCCCCCATCGCCCCTGTTGGACTGTTGACTCCCCTCCTGTTCCCTCCCTCCCCCCCTGCGGATCCTTGAGGATTAAAACAAGTCGGCTGCTGTGGAAATCTGCCCCCCCCTCCCTCTTTGCCTTCCGATCAGCGAGGCCACTTTTGTGTTAAAGGGACTCCTTGACGTCACTGAGTTAGCGGGGGGCACAGCAGCTTCCTGAGGCCCCCACGGATTGTGCACATGGCAGTGTGAAGTCCCCCCTCCCCACCCACATTGCTGTATAATTTACCCTGCCTGCGATACTGGTGGCACGGACTGTGTTTCCTGGTGGCGACTGCAGCTGGATTTGGTGGTGTGGGGCGGACGGCTGGAGCTGGGGCCCTCCCTGCGCCTTGTCAGTGTCCCCCCTTCTCCTGGCGGGGCCCATTGGTCGCAACACAGAGGTGGAAACTAAAGTTGGCAGCACATGAGGTCCATTGCATGTGAGTTCCAGGGGAGTGTGCTATTCTGGATGCAGGAGGGGGCTACGGCTTCAGGGTTTGGTGGAGCGGTGGACCCGGACTCAGTGGCATCGTTCTGCTTAGCGGCCTTCGGGTTGTTGGAGGACCCCCCACCTTGATGTTCTCTCCCTCTGTCTGATCTTAGGGAGGCGCAGCGGTCTATTTGGTCAGCCAACCGTAAGTGTGATGAACTTTTTTGTTTAAGAGTGCTGGCTGGATCATGGACCTGAGTGACTAAGAGTACAAGGGATCGACTGAATAATATCTGTAAACACTGCAAAGGTGTGGACTGTGGCCCTCTGTGAAGGTGAACTGGTTGCATTTCTGATTCCCTTGCGCTGTGTGCCTCTGTGGAACCCCCTCCAACATCTACACCGTGGATGAAGTGTATTGTCTGTCCCCGACGCGGCGGTCTGTAGAGGACCTACGTCCATAGCTGCTGGGTCGGGAGTAACATCTTGCAGCTTCTTGTGGGTGCCCCTGAGTGTGCACTGTCCGTCAGGACATGGAGCGTGTTAAGGGCACCAGGGGCAGGGGGTCGAAGGCAGTACAAGCCAATAAACTGGAGCGGTATACCATCACTAAGGATGTGCCGAAAGGAAGGCTGTCAGAGGACTCGGGTGGGGGGCACTGATTGCGGAGGAACCAGAGCTCTCCCTCAAAGACATCATGGATGCCATATCTGGGGTCAAAACCTCGCTAGAGCATGAGATGGACTCAATGGCCATAGACATCAACTTGATTCGCGCGGACATGGGGAAACTGAATGAAAAGGTTAAGCAGGTAGAACTTACCACTTCCAGTCTTGTGGAGGACGTCTCTCAGCTACAGGCACATGTCAGGGAGCAGCGTGACTCTCGTATGGCCTTTGACCTCAAGTTGGACGACTATGAAGGACGCCTTTGTCGTAACAATCTTCGCATCCTGGGGGTGCCTGAGAAGTCAGAGGGTCAGGCCCCGGACCTCTTTGTCAAGGATCTCATCCTCAAACACTTACAACCGAAAGGTCTCAGCAGGTTTGTCGTCATTGAACGGGCACACAGGGTCCCGGGCGGCCGTCCCAGACTGGGTGCTACCCCGCGGCCCATGTTGGACCAAGTCCAACTACAGTGACAGGGATGCTATTCTTCAAAGTTCAAGGGCCAGTGCTCCCCTCAAATATGAAAATGCCAATATTGCCTTCTTCCCTGACTTCACGCAAAGAGTGCAAAAGCAACGAAAATCCTTTTTGGTCAGTGAAGCGTGATCTGCGGGAGAGAGGCATGAAGTACTCTATGTTGTTTCCGGCCCGTCTTAGAGTTGAGGCGGATGGTCGGGCATGGTTTTTTGACCAACCGGAGATGGAGTGGCTTGAGGTCCGGGGCTGTCCGGCAACAACGGACGGGGGGGATGGTGGCGCAGAGGCTCAGCCTTCTTGAATGGACGTTCAGTCGTATGTCTTGACGGTTTTGGGTGGTGGTGGGGGGGATGGACTTGGCGGGTGGGGAGTGATGTCTCCTGAGATTTTTTGGTGGGGTGGGAGGCATAACAATTGAATAACTGTGTTTCCTTCGGACTCATTATTATGACTCTCTGGGAGCTGACCGGAGCTCTTGTGCTCTATCTCCTTAAGAACCTTTTTTTGTTATTTCTTCTGAATGTTTAGGGCGACAGGCACTCTGCATTTTTCAGTGGGCAATTTTAAGCCTAGTGGGCAGGGCAGCGGGGTGGGGGTTTTTATGTAACGGAGTTTGTTTCACCAGTTGTGTGGATAGTTTATTGCATCAGAATATTGTACTTGATTAACATGCTGCAGACAGAGGGTTGTCAATTCTTCTTCACGGAACACGATGGGGGTAGGGAACTAAAGGTTTTGAGTTGGAACATGAATGTGTTGGGGGACAAAATTAAACGCAGTGTGGTCCTTCAGTATCTTAGGCGACAAGCTCCAGATGTGATATTGCTTCAGGAAACACACTTAGTAGGTAACTCATGCAGGGCCATGCACAGAATGGGATATACATTGGTGGACCATTCAGGGTTCACGTCGGGCTCTAGGGGAGTAGGTATCCTTGTTCGAAAGACGCTTTCCTTGGTAATAGATTCCACGTGGGAGGATGATAGGGGTCGATAAGTTGGTGTTTCGGGTCGGTGGGAGGGGTGTGTTATTACCCTCTTGTCTATCTATGTCCCCCCGGTTTGCAAAGTACTTCATTTGCTGACCTGGGAAGGCTTATGCTTGAGTTGCCGGTCGGACTTTTGATCCTGGGGGTGACTTTAATGCAGTTGTCTCTGGAGTTATGGACAGACATCCCCGCGAGATACGGGGCGTACTATGCAATGGCTGCACGATTTTATGGATGCAATGGGTCTGGTTGACGGCTGGAGGTTGCTCCACCCTGAACTGAGGCAATACACGTTTCACTCTGGCGCCCATAACAGCCTCTCCCGCTTGGATTATTGTATGGTACCGGCAGCTCAGGCATCCTAGGTTACTCACCTTGCCAGGGGTATCTCAGATCACTCCCTGCTGTGGCTTCGGCTGTGCGTAGCCCCCGGGACGGCGGGGAGGGTGGCCCCCATTAACCCTTGGTATCTACGTAACCCTAAACTGTGCAAGGATCTTATCAAGGCTTTAGATGATTATTTCACATACAATGAGGGGTCAGTGTCCTCCTCCGTGTCCCTTTGGGAGGCCTTTAAGACAGTCATTAGGGGTCAAGCCCTGTAACTGATAGCGGGAACAGGGAGTAACGCAAGCCAAACTACATCTTTTGAACCTTAAGCAATACGATTACAAATCCCTGGTCACTGATAGGGCTAAGGCTCTAGGTAGGGAGCAGCAGGGCAGGCTTTACGACCTGGGAGATAAGGCCGGGGAACTCATTGCCTGGTTGGACAAAAAGTACTGGGCTGACCGCATCGTCCCAGAACTTGTCACAGAGGAGGGGCTTTGCTTACAGACCCACAGTGTATTGTTGATAGCTTTGCGGCGCGCTTCCAAACTGTGTACGCTTCGGTCTCCGATCGTTCAGAAGATGGTTCTCGTCTGCTGCTTCGTGATATACAGCTCCCTTGCCTGTCCCCTGAAGACCGTAACTTTATGGATAGTGCTTTGACAGCCGACGAAATCGCTAAAGCTGTCCGCTCCCTGAACTCGGGTAAAGCGTTGGGACCTAATGGGCTCCCAATTGAACTCTACAAACTTAGACCCGATAAACTGGCACCCTATCTTAAGGGCATGTTTCTCGTGGCCAGGGAAAGGGGGATTCTTCCTGATGATCAAAGAGTGGCATCAGTGGTAGTGATTCATAAGGTGGGTAGGCCCAAAACCAACTGTACCTCCTATAGGCCCATTTTTTTACTTAATCCTGAGCCCAAAATACTGGCTAAGCTACTTTCTAATAGGCTGGTGAAGGTAGTAAGCAAACTGATCCACCCGGATCAGTCGGGCTTTATCCTTCACAGGAACACGGCCCTAAACTTACGTAGATTGCATGGCGTGATAGCCAGAGCCCATACTCTGCATGAACCAGCTGTTATTGTTTCGCTTGACGCAACCATGGCTTTCAATACTGTAAAATGGTCCTATCTGTGGGCTGTCCTGGCTAACTTTGGATTTGGCCCTCAGTTTATTGGCTGGGTGCGTTTACTGTATACAGAGCCGCTCGCCCAAATAGTTGTCAATAATCGGGTCTCTGCGCCCTTTCAGCTTGGTCGGCGCACTCGGCAGGGCTGCCCTCTCTCTCTCCCTTTCTTTTTTCGTTGGCCCTGGAACCTCTGGCAGCCTGGTTATGCTGGGAACCCTCTATTCGGGGCATTCGGTAGTCCCCAGAGTGGGAGGACCAAATTTCCTCGTATGCAGACGATATTCTGCTTTATTTAACTTCTCCCCGGAAATCCCTATTTGTCGTCTGTGATGTCTTGGCCTCTTTTGGTAAAAACTCTGGGATTTCCATTAATTGGGGGAAATCTCTGTTTGTCCTATGGGTGGCACCTCCAGTCCCTCCCCGAAACGGTCCCATTCAAATCAACACTGATGGGTTCAAATATTTGGGGATTTTCATCTCCCTTGACCCTGCAGTCAGATATGCCCAGAATCTCCTTCCCCCTTTTCAGCGGCTTAGGAGTGATATCACCAACTGGAGGAAACTCCCGCTCTCTTTGTTAAGACGGGCGGCCCTCTTTAAAATGATGGCTCTGCCTCGTTTTCTTTATGCCCTACAGAATACCCTTGATGTAGATCCAGCCAGCTATTTCATGAGGTGGAAGGGTTGCAGCGTAGTCTCCTATAGGAGGGCAGACCCTGTATTGCCTTAGCTAAGCTGACGCTCCCCTAGTATGACGGAGGCATTGCCCTCCCGGATATCAGGCGGTACTATTGGGCGTTCAAGCTGGCAGCAATTATTCATGGAACGTATGGTCCCATTGCCGACCCTGGCTATGCCATGGATAAGTGGCTTCTCCCCGGAGGTAGATGCAATAGGGCGCTGTACTCTAAGCCGACTAAGTTGAATTTGACGGCCCAACTAAACATGCTGTTCGTATCTGGCATGATGCCACAAGTTCTCTGGGGTGGAAGGACAAGCTAAAGTTGGCCACCCCGCTTTTTGACTCAGAGCGGTTAGGTAAGCTCTGGAGGACAAAAGGATTTGATAAATGGGACCTGATAGGGATCTCCACCATTGGAGACATCTGGGTAAAGGGGAGGATCAAGTCCTTCGAGGAAATGCAGGCCAAATTTCAATTATCGAAACTAGAGTACTTCCGTTACGCTCAAATCCGACATTCACTCCAGTCGGCTATGCCAGTAGACACTGATCTCCCGGAGGCTTTGCCTCTTGAAGATAGAATTTTGGATGGTCACCTCCCTGAAAAAACAATTTCCCTGATCTTTAAGAAGCTAATAAACCATAGGGCTGATCCGCTGGGGGAGTTGAGGGATAGATGGGTGCAGGACGGCATAGAAGGACTGGCAATTGGCCGTGTTTTCACCGAAGATGGTTGCAATCCCGGCGCGGCTGCGGCTCGTTCAGCTTAAAATACTACACAGGGTCTATGTCACGGGCCCCAACTTGTCCATATGGGTCTTTCTGACACCAATCTCTGTAGACGGAAATGTGGTCTCGTGGGTACATTCCTTCATATCATCTGGGAATGTCAGTATATCACTGAATATTGGCGTAAGATTCATAGTATTGTAAACGAGGTCTGTGGGGTCTCCCTGCTACCGGAGGCTAGGAGATGCCTCCTCAACATATGGGAGCCTACGGACCTCAACTATGCACAGACGCAATGGGCTACATTGGGCTTTATGATAGCGAAAAGGAATATTGATTGCCCAGTTGTGGGTAGACGAACAGCCTCCCTCCTTGGAGGTTTGGAAAAATAACTTAGACTGGAGTATGTTTCGTGCGAAGACTGTTTTCATGGCCAGAGGCCGCCCTCGAAAGTGGGCTTCGATATGGGGACTTTGGAATAGGTATAGAGGAAAGATCTGTGTGCCATCTAGAGACGCTGTTTTTGATGTACCCCCATCCCCGTAAAGTTTCTGATATCATGTGCATTCCTATACTCTGTACCCCCGAATGTGTTATAACTGATGTGATGATCTCCTCTGTACTGTAAATTTCAATGATGCTTTGTTTTAATAAAATGAATAATATAAAAAAAGAAAGGAAACCAGGAAAAAAGGTCAGAGAATTACTGGGTGATGTAGAGTGGGGAACAGGGAGAGATGGATGCAGGATAGATATAATGTAAGAATGAGGTGGCGGTAAGGAGATTGAAGAAATATGGGTAAAGGAGAATGTGAAATGGAGATGAAAAGGAAAGCGTAGAGAATACAGCTGGTAGAAAGAATATGCTATTAATTGAGGTGAAATAAATAAATACTGAGAAATATGAAATAAGGAGAAGAAGTACTGAGAAAGGTGAAGGGAGGAAAGTGAGACTGCCACACCTATCTCTACTCTTCAAAAACAAAACCATACATTTATGAAACAGACATTAGAACAGCCCCTCAAACTCTGATATACTTACACCGGTACTGTGGTAATGCCCTGCTTGCTAGCATTGTGAACTCTTGCATAACCCCACTGAAGATGTCATACTTGCAGGAGTAAGACTCAACAAGGTAATACAAAGTTAGACCGAATGACTTCCCTAGTTTGAAAAAAATTCACTGGCTCCCCCTCCCAGTCTGCATCACCTTAAAGGCTTGTTTCAAAACCTGCAAGGCAGCAACAACTTATAGGTCACCCAATCTGGAAGAAAAAATATATATCTCCAATAGCAACGCAACATAAGCAACCTTGATATCGCCTGACTGGAAACCAAGAAGTGCAACAGGAGAAGACCAGAAAACGTACGCACCTAGAATCTGGAATAACATTCATGCACAGATCTGACTCCTATCGTCACCCTCTTCTCAAATTAGAGGAACCCCCCATCTCTTCAATGAAAATTAGGCCCACCATCAACAGAAAAATCTTAAGCCTAGACAATGGATAACAGTTGAAGAGAAACACCACACTGTTGATAATCTTTCTTCCAATCAATATACACAGTACTCCGCTGACCTTTGTATAGTGTTGCACCATAGGAGTACCAATTAACATATTTTTTAAAAGTCTATTGTGCACAATGTATTAATTCCTGTAGCATTTAGGCTCATCTTACTTATCCCACCAATTTCAGCTAGCTATCCAGAGAGGTTAGAATCGGTATCAGAGAACAGAATCTCTCTTGACCAGACAGACTTCTGGCCTCTGTATCTTTAAAGAGTACTTGTGCCCCACTGACAATTTTGTAAATGATGCCAGTGGATTTTCGACATTAGTTAGAACTTTCAAAAGCATTTTATTCAAAGATCTCAAAGACTGCAGAATCCAGTATTTACGGCTTTAGTTCAGAGTCCATGGATCGAACATATTTTATTAGGTCTGAAGACAGGTTGTTGGTGGAGCATCCTATTACAGTTAGACTTTGCATCCTATTCACAAAGCTAATTTCAATCAGGCATAAACCTTCATTTATGGTCGAAATTACATGTTTCAGGAATCCACAAAGGCTTTTACTAGTGTGATTTTTCCAACAAGAGTACAGATAAATTCGTAGTAGGTAATTCCACTCAAGGGGTGGACGTTGGTGTCCTAAAGAATGGTATACCTTGAAAGTTTGGTACACTTTCAAACTTACATTTGTGGGCATTACCAAACTCCTATATGAGCCCTTTTCAGCATGGAAATGGTTGGAGGTCAGCTCGCGGCAACGGCTGGAGTAACTTCACTTCTGGGATGAAAGGGGGATCGGATCACCTCCAGACTTGTTGGGGTGTAATGGAAAATGTATACCCAGTGGAGAAAAAAAATTGGACTTTTAACAGGGGGCTCCATTCCTCTGTGCTAAATTCTCTGCTATGGAAACCTCCGCACAGGGAGAATTGGAGCCATTATAAAATATCACACGACATTCCCATAAGAACAAAAAACGCATAAAAGTACACTTAAGTGAGCAAATCCCTGCCAACATTTTTGTGAGTTTTTTCGTGACTAGGGTTCTGTTCATCAGGCAACAGAAATGACAGCCCAAAACTGCTGCACCATCTGGAATAAATTACCAACAGAAAATAAAGGATAACTTTATTGAAGAAAAGATTTAATTCCTAGCACTTCCTTAGCTAAAATCATAATACTCATAATTCAGCATTCAACCTATTAATATATAGAGTTATGCTGCACAACTCAGTGTCTGAACGGTAGCGCTGAAAACGTAAATTGCCATAACATTCCAAATGTATCTGCTCTAAAAACTCCATCACACTTTCCAAAATAATCTCACAAGGCTAATTTGTCTCATCTTCACAAATTGACTTCAACAGAATTGAACACTTGTGAATGTTAAATATTATGTGATTACCCAAATCCCTGAAATGTCATTCTTGTGGGCTTCGTGGTGTCGAGACCCCAATATGTTTCTCACCTATGTAAAATAACATTTCAGTTTAAATGTGAAGATGTAGTTAAAACCTCATGGATCTCAAAATCGTAGTTGTGTTTAATGAAGCTTACAAATTGTATAGTTGTTGGATTAGTTATTGAGTGGTTTAAAGAGGATGCTTAATGTCATAATGGCTCCTTTTTTCAAAAACATTTTCTTGTGTCTTGAGCCCACTATTTGACTAACAAACCATTTACTCTCCAAATAAGGGAGAGAATCAAAGGACACAATTCTGTAAAGTGGGAAATCTAGGATTCTGATGCAGTTCTCGTGTTGCTGAAGCCTTCAACTTAGTCTTCATATAGCATCTACCACGACCTATCACCTGATATTACATTATGGGGTGAAGTCAAAGGGATGAACAAGTAGTTGGGTATGTGTATGGTACAGTGGAAGTGGCTACAGTTGTAGACCTTCTTTAATATACAGGTCTCAGTGTACTCTCAATCTATGTGTGTGTGTGTGTGTATATATATTCACTGAAAAAAAACATAGGTTTCAGGGACGTTATAGTTAGAAATTAGCATTTAAAAAAACCCATAGAAATTCACTGAAAAAAACGCAGGTTTCAGGGACATTATAGTTAGTTGGACATTTCACTCGTACAAAACCAGAGAAATTCGGCTGTTATAGTTAGTTGAGCTAACTATAACTCAGATCCCCACAATGCACATATATTACATCACTCATGACATGGTCAGTGACATCACTGATGACATCTAAAATGGCATCACTGATTACATCATCCAGTGACTGAGTGTTTCTAAAAAGTATATATATATATATATGAACAAGTAGTTGGGTATATATATATATATATATATATATATATATATATATATATATATATATATATATATATATATATTTCACCTCCATTGGGCGCTATGTCTCTACCTGACTGCCCCTGCCCAATCGCTGACTTGTTGGGACTGGCTGCAGCAGTACGAGGGGACTTGAGGCAGTGGCCGTGGATTTTAAAATGTTCTGAGGATTCCATCACCACCCACCTGCAGGCAAGCACTTACCTACTGATTTTACTCCCCCACGCCACCAACCCAGTCATTTGACACAATGCTTTCTGGGAGTTGTAGTCTAGCGCATACATCGCAAGCAATAACAGGTGTGCCGATTGCATCAGGGGGAGGAGATTATGGTGCGAGCACGCATTTAGAAGCAGGATTGGAGCAGTTGGGAGAAGGACTCGTTACAGTGCAGGGCGCTGAGGAAGGCAGTTTGCCGAAATGCATTCGCCGCCAATGGGACATTTTAATAAAGCGTGTTACCTGCCTTGAAACCCCCTCTGGCCTCTGATTTCTTCAACTGAAGGGATGTGGTGTGATATATATATATATAAATATATATTCAGTTAAAAAAAACATAGGTTTCAGACATGGGAATTAGCATTTAAAAAACCTTAGGAATTCACTGAAATAAACATAGGTTTTAGGGGTGTTATAGTTAGCTGGACATTTCACTCATACAAAACCATTGAAATTCCTCCGTTATAGTTAGTTGTACTCACTAGAACTCGCGCGCCCACAATCCACTGCTGATGATGTCACATATTACCTCAATCATGATATGGTCAGTGACATCACTAATGACATCTAAAATGGCACCACTGATGACATTACTGATGGCATCATCCATTGAATGTGGTTTAGTTCGATATTTAAATAAGTATTATATATATATAGCAATCTGCATTGAAGACTGAGTGAATGTATAAGTGTCTGGATGGAGGATTTAGTAGCACTATGATTGACTGTCTGACTAATTTAAAGTGTTTCACTAAATATATGGGATAGTTATTAAACTGTGTGAATATCTGTATCACTCTATCTCTTGTTGCGTAAACTAGTACATAAATTGGTTACTAGGTATGTGAAAGTCTCTATTACTTATTAGTTAAGTGAGTTTTTTTATTGGATAGTGAATGTGTGTGTGGTTGGGTGGGAGGTGTGAGACTGCCAAAGATGTGTAAATAGTTGATTTAGTAGGTATATGAGCTTAAGACTGTATGTGGAAACAGTTGTTTGGGTGAGTGAATCTCTTTATGGGTGTGGTGATGAGTAAATATATTTCTCAATGGTACATGTCCAACAAACTAGAAATATAAAAGGCAGTGTATGTGACAGTTGTTGTCTATAAATAAGTATACATAAAACTCAGTGGTTGCATGAGTGACTATCGAAAACTGTATACGTGTGATAGTAATTTTATAACACGCTAAGTATGACTTACTATCTATATAAATAAATAAAGTTGTGTTTGTATACGTGTAGCTTAGTAAATTTAAGTATAATCAATTGTTTGCAAAAGTGAGTAGGATGACTGCATAAGTGAATAGGATGTGTATAATGTCCATGTAGGTGTATAAGTATATTTAATAGTATTCTATTGATCTTTGTTAGCATGTATGAGTGAATCTATAGGTATGTGTTTAGATGTGTGTGTAGATGCAGGAATCACTGAGTGGGTTTTTAGAAACTTGTATTGGTTTGTGAATGATTTCAAATATGGTACTCCATATTTTATAATGAGTGTTGAAAAGTTGTACTAGTGTGTGATGAGATGTATCAGATTGTTACGTGGATGATGTCATCAGTGATGTCATTTGAGATGTCATCAGTGATGTCACTGACAATGTCATGAATGATGTAATATGGGACATCATCAGCAGTGGATTGCAGGCACGAAAGTTATAGTGAGTACAACTAACTATAACATAGGAATTTCAATGGTTTTGTATGAGTGAAATGTCCAGCTAACTATAACACCCCTAAAACCTATGTTTTTTTCAGTGAATTTCTAAGGTTTTTAAATGCTAATTCCTAACTATAACATGTCTGAAACCTATGTTTTTTCAGTGAATTTCAAAGGTTTTGTAAATGACAATTTTTAAATGTATTAATGGTTATATTTATTTTTTTGATACTGATTTACATTTTTTTAACTATTTATTTTTAGATATTTTATTTTTTAACCCCTTCCATGTTCATGACGGAACGGTTCCGTCATGAGCGTCGGTTGAGCTGTGCTCATGACAGAACCGTTCCGTCATGAGCCGATAGGCTCATTAGAACCTTCAGCACAGCGCGAAAATTCGCGCCGCGCTGAAGGGGTTAAATTACATTACAATAACATTATACATTAAATTACAATATATACTTTCTCAGAACGAACTATTTTAGTTTAAATCCTTTGCAAATAGGCAATAGACTTACAGTAGTTAAGTTGTTGCAATGGGCAACATAATTTCAAACACTATGCAACATTGAGCTCAATATGAATTTCTAGTTAAATGCAATTAGTTACTTTATGGATTACTTTTCTAACCACAGGACTAGATCCTAGATTCAGTCCTGGGACATCTCATGTAATCAGTTGAGTAAAAGCATTTTGGTTACAGTAGTGATTTTTAAGGAATATTATTGTATTTTAAAAGTTGACACTTAGAAACTTTTTCACATAGAATCACCAATGTTATCCCATGGGAGGAAATTCACTTAGCAGATAAGTAGTGTTATCATTACTTTTTCTTACTCAGTGGTGGATCCTGGATGCAGCACTGGTGCATCTCCTGTAAACAGTTGAAAGAATGCGTTTAAGTCATACAGGCGCTTTTTAAGGAATATTTGTAGTTTGTGAAAATAGACACTTAGAAACTTTTCTGGTGAAAGCCAGACAATTAATTCTTATGGAAGGAAATACAAATTACTGGTAAGTATGGTTATAATTACTTTTCAGGGTCAGTGCTGGGCTAAAAGATGCAGCACTGGGTTCTATCCTGCTAACAGGTGAGTAAATCGAAATTCGTAGTTCGGCTGATTTTAGAGGAATATTTTAAAGTTCCAAAACTCCACACTTTGAAGAATTTCCAAGTGAAACCAGTCAATGTTAGCATATGGAAGGAAATTCAAGTTACTGGTAAGTACGGTTAGAATTACTTTTCTGGATCAGTACTGGGCTCAAAGATGCAGCACTTAGATCTCTCCTAATAACAGATGAGTAAATTGGAATTCGTAGTTGGGCTGATTTTACTTCGGTCCAGTATATATAGAGCCACTTTCTTACACCATCCCGTCCCTTCACCACTGTGCAAACACGCCCTGTGGCGCGTGTCAAGTTGGGAGATTGAGTCGCTTGAATCCTGAGGGTCCCTAGGGTCAAACTAGTCCACTAGGTACCTCCAATAAGCGCCACAGAGCTGCCTTGCAGAGAGGTGTAAAAGGGGGCGTGGCCTTTGAACACTTGTCTGCAACGCAGCTCCCTTGTGCATACTGGAGATACCGGTTGGGCTAGTTGGCCCCCAGGGACCCTAAGGATTGACAAGTAATTAATTCCCCAACTAAACTGCGCCACAGGGTGTGTTTGCACACATATGAACTCAGGCGCGCCCCCTCCTTTCACCACTGTGCAAACGCACCCCGTGGCGCGTTTTAAGTTGGGGGATTAACTCCCCTTGAATCCAGAGGGTCCCTGGGGGCCAACTAGCCCACCAGGTACCTCCAGTAAGCGCCACAGAGCTGCGTTGCAGAGAGGTGTAAAAAGGGGCGTGGCCTCTAAACACCTCTCTGCAACGCAGCCCCATGGAGCATACTGGAGGTTCCTGGTGGGCTAGTTGGCCCCCAGGGGCCCCCAGTATTCAAGGGGAATTCATTCCCCTCTGCAAACACACCAGGGGCTACAGAAAAGGGGGTGTGGCCTCCGGCACAATGCCGGTCTTTTTCTTTTGGTTTAAGAAGGGGGGCTGTGTGGCTCCCCTTCTTTTAGTAATATTTTGGCCCTGGGGACCCCATCCTCCAGGGCCTGCTCCCCAATTAATATTTTTAAATAAACAATTCGGGAAGGAGCCGCCCGGCCCCCCTACCAAGGCCATTATCGGCCCAGGGGACCCCATCCCCCTTTTTTTTATGATTTCCATATAGGAGAGGGGCTGCCTTGCTCCCCTCCTTAGGGCATTTATGGCCCCGGGGACCCCATCCCGGCCTTTTTTTATTTTAATTTTTTTTCATTTTGGGGAGGGGGCGCGTAGCCCTCCTCCTGGGCCACTTGTAGCCCCAGGGAACCCATCCCCAAGGGCTGGCCCACTCCGCTGGGGATTGTGGGGGGGGGGGATTCCCCAATCCCCCCACGGTCCCAGCCGGCACCCCGCATCCTGCGAGAGCTGGCATTGCTTTTCCACATGAGGAGCAGCTAACATACTGCTCCCCATGTGGAAAAGCAATCTGCTTTGCTATTTGGAAGAGAGAGCAGGTTTCCTGCTCTCTATTACAAACAGCAAAGCAGTTTGCAATGACAGGGTGGGAGCCGCGAGGCTCCCGCCCTGCCATTGCAAACGGCAGTGTCCCTGGGGTGGGCACCCCAGGACACTGCAGGAGCCGGCCCTGGGCGGTGGCGGTCCCCAGGGCCCTCCAGGGCTCCAGGAGGGGGGCCGCACGGCCCCCTTGCACCATTTCAAAAGCCCCGGGGTGGTGGTCCCCCAAGCCCTGGGGACCCCCAAATTTAAAACTTAGTGCCCCGGGGAGGTGGCCGTCCCCGGGCATGTGGGGAGGGGGTGTGGGGGGGGGCTCAAGCCCCCCCATACAGGTGTCTTACATTTTTAAAAAAACAGCCCTGGGGGTGGCGGTCCCCGGGGCTGCATGAGCCCCCCAGCATATATTAGCAAAAAGCCCCGGGGGTGGTTATCCCCGGGGCTTGGGGGGCCTTTGAGCCTCCCACCCTCTTATGTTCAAAGCCCCGGGGTAGCGGACCCCGGAGCTGGGGGGGCTATGAGCCCCCACCCGCACAATTTATAATAAAGCCCGGGGTGGCGGTCCCTGGGACTGGGGCCCCCTTTGGACCCCCCACCTAAACTAACTCATTGCCCCCGGGATTTGCCCCACCCTGGGGCTAATATCTAATATAGCGCGGGAGCCCGCATTTCTTTTTTTACATCGGCAAGATCCGCGGACCCAGCGCGGATTTTGCATATTTCTGGGGTATGTTTGGGCCCTGGGGGTCCTTGTGGGACCCCCTGAGCAGGCCTAGGGGGTCAGGGTGTTTCTACCCTGCCCCCTTTTCGTTTTTTTATAGGTTTCTTGTGCCTCGGTTCTGGCTGCCAATACTTCCTGATTTGGAGTGTTGACAGCCAATTAGAATACAGCTCGTGCACGGCAGGGTGCGCGGATCTACCGCGGCCATACATATATATGTACTTTTAAATGTCATTTTCTAAGGAACTACTGAACGGATTTACACCATTCAAGCAAAAGGCACGAGTCTGAACTGAAGACTACCACTTTGCCAAATTTGGTGTAATTCCGTTCAGCAGTTCGGGCTGTAGCTGCGGCTAAAGGTCCCTATGGATAATTGCATGGGGAAAAAACGTTTTGGGCCCCCCATTTTTCCCAGCCCCCGCTACACGAATCATCCCGAGACTTTCAGGACAGGAGTGGACCGGAGTGGGCCATTAGTTTTGAAAATTCTGCGATGATTCGTCAACCTGCTCCAAAGTTATTCCAAATAGAATGTTGCAGATTTCATTTCGAAAATAGGTCCAAACTATAATATATATATATATATATATATATATATATAGACAGAGAGACATTGTTTTTGTTTGCCATTGCTGAATAAACAAACTTTTGAACACGCTATCCTGAGTCCGTACTTCGCACTGTCCTTTCATCTAAAGGACGAGAGTGTGACTTTTTGGAATATCTATCAAGGTGTATTGAAGAATGAGTGGGTGTATGATTGCCTGAAGGGATGATTTATTAGGTGCATGACTTACTGTATAAATGAGTGATTAAACGTGTCTTACTAATACATGGGTGATTGACTAATCTGTATGAATGTCTGTATTAGTCTGTCAGTTGGTGTGTAAGTGGCTGCTTGGGTTGGTGAGTAGATACACAAGTGTCTATATGGGTTTTGATTGGTTGTCTGAGTAACTGAATGGGTGCCTGTGTGGGTGTGTGTGTGTGACTCCCTGCATGGATGTGTGAGTGGGTGATTCACTGGGTGTATGGGTTCAACAGTGCTTCTGTGAGGGGCTGTATAGGTGGGTGAGTGTGTGCGTATGGCTGTTGGTGAGTGAATGGATGTCTCAGTGGTACATGTGTGAGTAACTACATATGTGAAAGGCAGTATATGTGAGTGTTGGAGTATATAAATGATTATATATGAGTGAGTGATTGTGAGTGACTGTATGGATGAGTGTGTGATTGTGTCAGTGCTTGTATAAGAGAGTTAGTACGCGTTAGTGATGAGTGACTGCATGTATGAGTGACTGTATGGATGAGGCAGTGGATGTGTTTGTAGACCTAGGAATCAGTGAGTGGGTAATAACTGGTATTGGTGCGTCTATGGTTTCGAGAATGATACATCCACTCTAAAATACACACTGCCAAAGGTTATATTAGGCTGTGAGGAGGTGCATCAGATTTTGACGTGGATGACGTCATCAGTAAGGTCATTTGAGATGTCATCAGTGATGTCACTGACCATGTCGTGAGTGATGTAATATTGCGGGGGCACAAGGTATAGTTACCTCAACTAACTAGAACAGCTGAATTTTTCTGGTTTTGTACGAGTGAAATGTCCAACAACTATAACGTCTTTTGGTTTTTTAAATGATAATTTAAAAGTTTTACCGAGTCACAAGATGGCTGCCAACGCATCCTGGTTTGGAGTGTTGACAGCCAATCAAAATGAAGCTCGTGCTCAGGAGGGTTCGCGAATCCTTCCCGGCCACCAGATATCGATATTTTTATTTTTTTAATTTATCAGGAACTACTGAACGGATTTACAACAGCTACCTCTCTGCTGAATTTGGTATAATTCCATTCAACTGTTCGGGCTGTAGCCGCAACAAAAGTTCCTATGGAAATTAACATGGAGAAAATGCGTCTTGGGACCCTCCCTTTTTTCTCGTCCCCCCCCGTTTCACTAATCACCCCGACACTTTCAAGACAGGAGCTGACCGGAGCGGGCCATTAGTTTTGTAAATTTGACCAAGATTCGTCAAACAGGGCCAAAGGTATTGGCAAATCAAAAAACGCTTGTAATATGGAAACTAGGTCCTAACTATAACTACCTACTCGCTCGGGCACATACAGGCCATAACTAACAACGATACCACGCATCCAGTGGCCCGATATTTTAGAGAGGTCCATATAAATAACTTAGACAATCTAAAATATTATGTAATAAACTGTGTTACCCCAATGAGACGAGGAGGGAACAGGGATGCCACACTAAGGCGGCTAGAAACTAGGCATATCCTTGAATTGGACAGTAAGAGCCCACATGGATTAAATACTACAGAAGATTTGCACACTTGGTTTTAATAGCAATTTTTTAATCATCCTGGATTTATATGTAACGTTAACAAAAAAACTGAGAATGAACACCATAAGGTTTTTTATATGCTGAGCCTCTTACCCTTATGTAAACTTTCTTCCCTTTTTTTAGTTTATGTGACAAGGGCTCATGTGAAATCAAACGATTTTTTGCAGTCACTTTATAGTTAGTACTTTGCAAAGTGGGGTTCAAGGGTGTGGTCGGACAAGATTACCCTATATGGGAGTGGCCATGCCCTTGGGCACACACTTGTCGGAAAGGACGAGACAAAAAATTTGGAGCCACGATTATGTGGATGTTTTCCGTTTATTGCGTAGAGATCTGTAAGCTACTAGAGAAGGGTCAAAGGAAGAAGAGATGGAGTTGTCACGCTGCCCTAAAGTGCCTAAGAATATAGAAAATTGGACGGCCGCTTTTATAATTTATGCTAGTGTATACTGTGAGTGGTATCCGGAGAGGGCGGTGGCAATGTTTAAATACATTGACATCATTAGGAGGGCACACTTGCAGGTGGGGGGCTATGCCTGGCTTAACTAAGATGAAGAATTTAGGGCCAGATTGAGTCTTTTCAACGACAAGCCGTGGGGGGAAGTGGACCAGGAGCTCTGGCTTCAATGGATGTCAGTGCATCACTCCTCAGCGACTATCCATACGGCAAGTGGTCTCCCTATAACATATCGGCCCTTTCTCCAGCGTCCCGCTCCAATGGGGGCGGGTGGAATTGGAAGAGCACAGTTGCCTGCCACGGGAGCATGTTGTAGCTTCAATAGGGTTGCCTGTGTCAGGCAATTCTGCAAATTCAAGCATGAGTGTGTTCAGTGTGGGGGTAGACATGCCGTATTTCAGTGCTTCCCCAATCATCACCATGGGGATCCGGGAAGGGGCAGAGAGGCAGGGGAGCCCTTCCACCTCTTATCCCAAAAGGCTCCTACCCCAGTTAAGCTTCAAGCCAGGTTAAGCTGTCTGGAGGACTACACGGATAGGGCGGCAGCAGTTAAGTTGTTCTGGGGTTTTAGAGTAGGTTTTCGTATTGCATACCAAGGTCCTTGAGAGCAGCGTTGGGCTGACAATTTAAAATCAGCAAAAGACTTACCTCAGGTGGTGCGAGCCAAGTTGAGTAGAGAGGTGGAACTGGGTAGGATTGCGGGTCCTTTTAGTAGGTGTCCCCTGCCCAATTTGATGGTCTCGCCTTTGGGGGTTATTCCAAAGAAAGCCCAGGGTGAATTTCGACTCATTCACCATTTGTCTTGGCCGGAGGGCAAGTCAGTCAATGACTTCATTGCATCGGAGGATGCGGCGGTACTATGCCTCGGTGGATGATGCTTTGCGTTTGGTTCGCCTGGCGGGAGTGGGTGCGGAGCAGGCAAAAAGTGATATTCAAGCGGCTTTTAGGTTGCTGCCCATCCACCCCTTGGATTTCGAGCTGCTTGGGATGTTTTTTGAGGACGTTTATGTTGATCGTGTATTGCCCATGGGTTGTTCCATCTCTTGTTCTCTTTTTGAGGCTTTCAGCACATTTTTGGAATGGTGTGTAGTACGGAGGTCTGGTCATACAGCAGTTTGTCACTACCTGGATGATTTTTTGTTTATTGGACAGGCGGGGAGTGAGCAATGCAGCAGGGCGTTGGCTTGTTTTCAAACTATGGCAACAGAATTTGGAGTGCCCTTGGCTCCAGATAAAACGGAGGGTCCAGCCACTAAACTGGTCTTTTTGGGCATTGAAATCGATACGGAAGCAATGGTGGCTAGATTTCCCCTGGAGAAGGTACAGGAAATCAGGACCTTTTTGCGAGAAGTTCTTAGTGCAAGGAAGATCGAGCTCGGGCAGGTTCAGCGGCTGCTGGGGTTTCTATATTTTGCCTGTAGAGTAGTGAGGGCAGGAAGGACTTTCTGCAGACGGCTTGGCTTTGCTATGTCGGGTGCTTCCCTGCCACACCACCGCATACGTTTGACTAAAAAATTGAAGGAAGACTTGGTCATTTGGTTGCGTTTTTTGGATGAATTCAATGGGGTGTCGATCAACTTTGTGGAAGATGACAACGTATGGCAGGTGCAGATTTTTTCGGATGCGGCAGGGGCTCAAGGTTTTGGGCTTTTTTGGGAAGGGCGCTGGTGCGCGGAGAGTTGGCCGGAACATTGGATATCACAGGGCCGTAGTATCGCCTTCTTGGAGTTTTTCCGCTACTGGTGGCATTGCAGGTATGGGGAGAGGAGTTCAAGGACCGAACTGTACTCTTTTACATTGACAATATGGCAGTGGTAAGCTTGGTCAATGGGCAGAGGGCTAAGGATGTGCGGGTGCTGCAACTGTTACGTGCATTCATGTTGCAAACTCTTAAACTCAACATTGTTTTTAGAGCCAAGCATATACCCGGTGTGAATAACTCAATAGCAGATGCTCTGTCTCGTAATTGGCAGAAGTTTTGAGCGTTGGCGCCAAACGCAGACAGATGCAAGACGGAGCTTCCTTTGGACATCTGGGACCTGGGGGAGTGAGGATTGCTGACTTGGTGGAACACTCCATTGCTAGGTCCACAAGACGAAGTTACCAGCAAGCGTGGTCTGAATTTCTAATTTATGCTACTTCGCAGGATCAAGGTGGTGCGGCTGTGGGTTACGAGCAGTTCATGTTATGTTTTGTGTTGCATTTGATGGACAAAGGTTTGTCACACACAATGATTTCCGGCAAACTTGCTGGCATTTCCTTTTATAGTCAGTTGCTGTTAGGAAAAGAAGTACGGGTGGGTTTTTTGTTACGCAGAATGTTAAAGGGTTTTGGTAGGACCAAAGTCCATTCCTTGCAATTGCGGGAACCTATTACTTTCGAACTCTTACGAGGCATATTAGATGTTTTGCCTAGATGTTGTTACAATGAATGGGAGTTGGTTAGGTTCAGGTTGTGTATGATATGGATGTTCTTTGGTGCTTTACGGGTTTCGGAATTGTTGGGTTTGCGGAACCAGAATGGGATACACACGTCTGATATACAAGTTTTAAATGAGACAGTTTTACGGATCAGGTTACGTCAGTCAAAGACAGACCAAAAGGGGTAGGTACTTGGATACAACTGGGTGGGAGTGGGGTGTTGTCCATTGGAAGAATGGGAGTCATTTTTAAAGTCACCTGTTTTCCGGGCTGGAGTCATATTTTGTCATGCTGATGGGGGTCAGATATCTTGTTTTCAATTGTTAGCAGTACTGAGAAAAGGTTTATGGGTGGGTAAAAATCCACTGTGTTATGGAACGCATTCTTTTCGAATAGGTGCTGCTACAGAGGCTGCCAGATTGGGTTGGGGGATGGAGGAAATGCAACACATTGGGCGGTGGAAATCTGACTGTTGCTATAGATATGTGCGTCAATGAGTACAGTATTTTTTCTTTTACGCTAGCTCATTTTTGTTTCTTTACTGTAGGTCAAGTTTTGTCTTTTCCACAAAAAAAGAGGACATGGATTGTGGGCCACTCTCTGGTGAAGTGGTCATCAGTGTTTGAGGAACAGCAGATATGTGGAAGGGCCTTGGGTTTGCATGGGAAAGACCATGAGGTATTGTGGAAAGGGGTGGGAGGTTTGAAGTGGAGAGACCTTTTCCCGTTATTGTCAAAACTGGCTAAGGAATGGGGCTTTACTGATCTTTTAATAATCCATTTAGGTGACCTGGTCGAAATATCGGGCCTATCATTGATTCAACAAATGAAATTGGACTTAGCGGTACTCAAAAATAATTGGGTGGGCACAGCGGTTGTCTGGACAGAATTTGTGTACCGGCACCAATGGAGGGGGGCTCGTGAGCATTCGGCAGTGGAGAAAGCTCGCCGGAAGCTGAATAGAGCCATGAAAATGTATTGCAGGGCAATGGGCATTACTGTATTGGCTCATGAACATTTTTCAGGAAAGGACCTTCATTTGTTCAGATGGGATGGGGTGCATCTGTCTCAGATGGGGCAGGTGTATTACCTAATGGAATTACGGGATCTGTTGGCGAAGTTTTGGGGAGTTGATTTGTGGTGTTCTAGCAAGGGGTTTTGATTTATGTCAGCTGTTGGTGAGGGGGGGTGGGGTGGGTGGGGCAGGAAAACACCTTGGTTTTCCTGGGTGGCGTGTTTTCTGGGGATAGGATAGTCTAGTGCGGACGTATCCTTTCCCTCTGGAGGTGTGTGGGGGGGGGGGGGTAGGTGGGAAAGAGAAAGGAAAGGTTTGAAGGAAAAACATTGGTTGGAATTAAACAGTTTTGGAATTTTGACAAATGATAAAATTGTTGGGGAATATGTGATGCAAAAACCAGTATATAAAAAGATTGGGGAAAATATCAGAAGGTGTGATTATTTAATAAATTGCAATGGTTGGAGTCTGTCTTTGACTGTCCTAAAATAAAGTGACCTTTTATGCTACTTAAGAGAGATGTGTGGAGTGTTCTTATTGCGCAATGGGTCCCGGGGGAACCTGGCGTGAGCCGGTGTCTCCCTGGGATAGGTCGCGCGGTAGAACGGTCCATGCGACGCGTTTGGGTCAGCCTGGGAAGAGGGAGGGGCTTGTGGGGCTCAGGGTTGGAGCGGGAACGCGACGTCACTCGTGCAAAGTGAAGGAGCTGTGGCGCTTGTGTTTTTTGTCCCAACCACCCGTCCCATTGAGGAATGGTGGGGTTTTTTGTGTAAACTTTTCTTGTCCCCCCTTTAAAAAAAAAAAAACAAAAGGATGTCACTCTAGGGCAGTCTTGACAGTTCTTCAATTGTGATATTTTTCTTTTAGGCGTGTTTTTTGGGGATAGGATAGTCTAGTGCGGACGTATCCTTTCCCTCTGGGGGTGGGGGGGGGGGGGTAGGTGGGAAAGGAAAAGTTTGAAGGAAAAACATTGGTTGGAATTAAACAGTTTTGGAGTTTTGACAAATGATAAAATTGTTGGGGAATTTGTGATGCGAAAACCAGTATATAAAAAGATTGGGGAAAAATTCAGAAGGTGTGATTATTTAATAAAATGAAATGGTTGGAGTCTGTCTTTGACTGTCCTAAAATAAAAGTGACCTTTTATGCTACTTAAGAGAGATGTGTGGAGTGTTCTTATTGCGCGAAGGAGTACTGGATATATAAATATTTTTAAACATATTCTATTTGTTTTTAACAGATTAATATATCGTTCTTGGGCACATATATGCTCTTGCTGAAGACAAAAATGTCCTCACTGGTGCACAAGTTGCTGTTCCCCATTTCAACTATATATAAGCTACCATAATTTGTAATTCTACATTTACACACAGGAAATATTCTTTTAAACAGGTAAGCCTGAGCACTGCACTGCTCACTTCGTTTCCTATATAATTATTTAGATATTGGTTCAAAGTGGAAAAATGGTGCAAACAATTTTACAACAATATTTAAACTTGTTGAAATTAAGCACCACTAAATTAAACGCAACTACCTCTCACTTGGTTTTTGCTCTTAAATTACCCCAGCTACAACAAGAGGGTAAAATGGAGTGCAGGACAGGCACAATACAAACCTTTCAACCTCGAAATAAAAGTTCACCATCGGGGCCTACGGGTGAGAGGAGAACCCTTTGGAGGAATGGACCCTGATTAGGCATGGATTTGAGCCCATCACTGAAAGAGCATCCTTGGGAGGGGGCAGGGTGAAGGAGTGTCAGTGGGTCCCTGAGGCTGGCACACAAAGGATCCTGAGATCACCTGCAATGCCTGGTGAGGCGGCAAAACCTGTAAATACTTAAAATCATGCAGATCCTCCACGCAATGGACTTGAAATCCACTCAGTGTACGAGTCTCCATCTCACCTTGTGTTCGCAGTGTGATATCAGGTGTTTAGTAGATGACTGTACGAACAGTGCCAATATACTTAACCACACCAGGGCCTAATGCGAGCTGGCAGGTCTGGCAATAAGAAATACCACAATATTCGCTGAAATTTTTCTAGCAAAAAAAATGGGTGAGGGACTGCGAAACGGCAATTTACAACCAATTTATCCCAAAAATGCTTATCTAGTCCAATGGCTTGACGTATCCCATATTTGATATATAGACATATATCAACGTATTGATGATCCACAAACACCTCACACCATAAACTCTATTCTTATTTCCTTGGTGCATAATATAGTTATCATATGCGTTAGCCTCTCTACCTCAACTGAAGCAGATTAAGTTTACAACTGCCAGAATGCAGTGATTTGTTTGATGTATATAACAACCCAACGACTGGATAACTGGTGTTCTGCGTACACAGGGCTTTCGGGAAAACCTAGATCTGAATAAAGAAACAGTTAAAAAAAAAATATATATATATATATATATATACACATACACATATACATATATACCGACTCAGACTCAAGATCCACGCACCTCGCGCTGCACTGATCACCAAAAGGACATATATGAAGCATAGGGAACAGTCTCCCTGCGCCCTCCTACGTCCCTTCTCCTCTGACGTCGCAGATAATGTCTGTTCCATCTTTGAAGTATTAATTAGTGTCACTTATGCTGTGCATATTTATGGCAGAAATGTTATCGATGTCAAGCAATCCACACCTGTGCCTCTGATATAGGATGATCTAGTTCAGGAGGCAGACATGGTTTACCCCGATTTGTGTATATGTGCCTTGCGCCTTCAGCTCTGACCTACCTGTTCTGTGACGTCGCAGATAATGTCTGTTCCATCGTTTAAGTATTAATTAGTGTCACCTATGCTTTGCATTAATGGCAGAAATGTTATCGATGACAACCAATCCAAACCAGTGCCTACTGCCTCTGATATAGGATGATCTGGTTCAGGAGGTCGACATGGTTTCCCCCGATTCGTGTATATGCGGCTTGCGCCTACAGCTCTGACCTACCTGTTCTGTTAACACCTCTCCGATTTGGAGCGAACCCTGCAGCCCAGAACCTGGAACCCCTGCAAGCACCAACTATCGACCGACTGGCAGTCTGGAATCTGCGGCTGTCAACAGCAGACTAGCAATCTGCCAAAAGAAACCCGATGCTGGAGACCCTGGTGCCCAGGGAGCCTTGATTAAAGCCAGACGGCTGAACTCCGGAGTCCGAGCGGGCTGGAGCTCGGCCATCTTGCAATGGTCTTCATTTCTTGTGTTTTGGACTTCTTTCGTGCAAATGGAATGATTTCACCTTTTTCGAAGAAGATAATGCAATTGTTGATCCAACATAATCATTTTACCATCTATGCGGTGACTATCTTAGCAAAAAATAAAATCTTCGTTGCGCAAATAAACACTACGAGCTTGCAGAGCTGTGGGCGTTTTCCCAACTGGAGCCTTTCGAGGCGTTGTGACAAGTCGTTAGTTTAATTTGGAGCTGGCCCTTCTTGTTCCTCGGACGACACCACTGAATATTGTTTTGAATGCTTTGGGTTTCAGAGCTACGTCTATTCCTGTGCTTGAAATCTTATTGTAAAGTTTACACTCCGGTAGAATTACCGAAACTTGGCTTCTCTGTACCACTTCCAAGATGGCCGCTTTGTTCCCAATGCTTTGCCAATACTCGCTCCTCGCCGACGTCAGTACAGGAGTCGAATTCGCTCTCAGTATCCGCAGATTCCAGGCGGCAACTCGCTACTTTCTTATTGTTAGGATCAGATTCCGCGCTCTCAGCCTTCTTTCTTGTGCTCTCCGGGATAAACCCCGTGTAAAGCGGTGTTCGGGCTCAGGTTTGTCATACTATTTAACGCAGTCTTGTGTGTTCCCAAATGTTGCAGTTTATGTTAACGGATTCGTAGGATGGAGCATAACCAGTTTCACCTCTTTGTCCAGGCTCCAGCCCAAGAAGACGACCGAGGGGCGTGTTTAGAAACAGAGCCTTTCAAACGCTGGAGCTTCCTCGCAGACAGGCCAGCGAGCATCCTAAACCATGGCTACATTTGTGAGTTACTACCCACAAGTAGGCTGGTTTGGGAGAGATTTCCTACCCTGATGTTTAGGGGCATATGCATCTTATTAAGTTGTCCCTGCTTTAGCAGCCAGGCTTGGCGAACTTTCTTATCCGATAGCCTAGCAGAGATTTCACGTTTCCCACATCTTTGTTTGTGGAAATTGTAGTCCTATTTATTCGACTATAAAACATGACTATAACGCAAATACCAGAATGCAAACAGGAAAACTGGACTAGGTGAACTATTCATGCCTGAACCTGGATTCTTTGAGTGTTCTGGCTCAGCCAAATAGGTAACTTATTTTTTTTCTACTATTGCTTAGCGTAAAATATGTCATTTTTTTCACAAAATTGTATGATTCTGAACTGATTGGTTTCTTGTTTTCTGCCTCCATACAGTCTTCTGATGAGAGACTGTTTCTGCGCTTTCACGCTGATCCCTCTGCCATATATCTCTTCTCCTGTGGTTTGTGCTGTCTGTATGCAAAATTCCTATTGTATGCTTACCAATAACTTATAGGGTCTTACAGCCCCGCCCACTACTTACCATTGGTTAGCTTTTATTGTCACTCATTTGCTTTCTTGTTCAGTGGTTTTCGTTGTCCATAGTGTTTATCCCACCCCTGGAGCATAACCTTATTACCATTTCCCTGATTGGCTGGTTTCTATCCTTCCCCTGCTCATGCTTACGGAACTACTTTTTAGGTTTCGACTTTTGGCGAGGGGCGAAGCCCCTCCCAGTCGAAATCTTTTGTGTTTAGTAGTGAGGTTAGGACAGCCTCTGTTTCCAATTGGTTAGCTCCATAAATGGAGGCTAGCCATTGGGAGGCAGAGGCTGTCAATCGCGCTTTCTCACGAAAACGCGATTCGGGGGCGTTTCTGGTGCTTTTTTAAAGCCCCGCCCCTTTGTCCCGGGCCGCGCTGCGATTGGCTGCCGGCCCGGGACACCCCCGTGACGTCATTCCCGGGCCGCGCTGTGATTGGCTGCCGGCCCGGAACACCCCCGTGACGTCAGCGAATCACAGCGCGGCCCGGGACCTGACTTGTTCTACATGAGCCTAACAATATAACTAATTTGTCTCTAGGCCAGACCTATTAGGAAAATCATCGAAATCCGTATTTTTTCCCTCCTCAAAAATAAACCAAAACCGACAAACATAGGAAGAAGTCACTAACAAAGTATTTGGCAGCTGTGTAAATGATTATTAAATCAAGCGGGGATATTTGGTAGAATATTGAAAATGTTGCACAAACTATTTTCACCTACATCTTAATCCAAAGACGTAAACACGCTTTTTTTCTGAAAACAGTAGCAATTTATAAACACACACATCCCTATAGTAATTAAACACTTTAAACCTGTGAATTATAAACAATGCACGACGTCCGCGGTGAGCTTTTACAGTTGAGCTTTAGATTTCATTGAAGTTTGACAGAGCACATCAACTGGGCGTTCCCGAATGCCATGCTAGGATCAGGCAGTGCTTACTATGTGCCAAAAGAAGACGTTGACAGTGACGTTTTCTCTGCGATGACGAGCAATATTTTGAGCGAGCGCATGCGTACAGTGAGAAATGCGCGTCTGGTGGTTTATGTAGGCTATTCAACGCGACGGGTACCCTTGTGCTTCTCTTTTCTATGTCTATGAAAAACACCTTCTGCTTCTGGAGCGGAGGCGAGGATGTGAGCATGCGCATCTTGTTGGTCGCCACCCCCGCCTTCTCAAGCTAGTCCAGTTTTCAGGATACCCTAAGCGAGTCACGATGGCGGCGGGCGGCGCGCGGCCATGAGATAGCGACCCCTTAGCGCGCGCAGCCCAGTCCCGCAGTGCACTAGAGCGAGTGCCGGACCTTCCGGAAACAGGCGTAGCGGCGATGGAGTCACGGGGAGACGGCCTCATGCAGATCACCCTGAAGACCCTGCAGCAGCAAACCTTCAAGATAGAGATCGACCCCGAACAGACGGTACAGCGAGGGCGTGGGCGCAGGAGTGGGGCTGAAGAAGGGGTGGTTGGAGGGTCTCCTTTCAAGTTCCTGTGCAGTTGGAAGAAACCCCACCCACAGTAAAGCGCACACGCCTTCTTTTCCTAATATTTGAAATATTTCAGGTGTGCCGCGTATTTCATTTTTGAGTCGGACCTCAACGTCCCAGTGGGCTCTGTGGCTTACTTCAGATTATCTTCTAAATCTGAAGTAACCCAGAGACTGTAACCCCCCACTTCTCCATTGTGAGAGGACTTGTAGTAGTTAAAGCTCTCCACTCTAGCCTCCGCCACCCAACACATGCGAACATTGAGAACTCAGAGTGTTTCTGGAAGGTATATTATGTTCCTTTTGGCTTTCATTGAGTTATAAGTGTGGGATCTTGGGGAGTCTAAATTACCCATTGTCACGGGGTGTTTAATATCTTTGATAAGAATTCTGGTCGTAGAGATGGATGTTGCTGAAAAGTTCAAAGTAGCGGTCATAATGTGAAATAATTCGGAGGAGAGTCAGAAGTCCAGTATCGGAGCTGGGAATTGCAGTGTCATCCCAGGGTCTGTTAATGGAATGAGGCTTGCCCGAACACTTTCCTCCCAGTTGCACTACCTGCAGAACAGCTCATGCTTGCTTTTGGAGGTCTGAAGAAGTCATACGCAACCCTACATCTTTTGCAGAATAACCAGATGTGACAGTGAAGCACGTTTGACGTAAAATGGGTGTGTTGAAAACTGGGGTTTCCTGAACACCCCGGACGATGAGACTAGAAACGTCACCCTCGGCTGCTCAGGGCACCTGCTTCAGTCTAATATCTACGTAACTCGATGTAGTTTGGTATTTTTTTTCCCAGTACGTCAACAGCACTGTCGTTGAATAGTAAACCCTAATCACGGGGACAACAATAGTTGTAGTTTTTCAGAATCTATCTTATTTTAAAAGCATCATATGGATCAATTGAATGCCTCTAATTAGATAGTCTTGTGCAAAAATGTTAAGGACTAAATTTTGCTTTGGTTTGTACCGCTAGAACCGCAGTGTTTTAACCGGTTGGTGACTGTCCTACTTTTTCAGTTATACATATGTATGCTAATTTTTCACCGTATGAAGGTGACTTTTGTCAGAAGAAATGGAAACGTATTCCACCCGCTTCAATTTAACACCAAATCGCCTTCTTGAATTATACGTGTATAAATCATCACCTGCATTTGCCTACCTAGGATATTCAATTTGGGCCCTGCAGGATTGGTTCCATGCCTTTTCCAGACTATCCACATACAATACATTTATTGTAATCTAGTTGCATGTCTCTGATAGGCATTGAAGCGTGCTACTCAATTGTGCTTGGTTGTGAGCGTGTGGTTTTGCCCAGTGCCCTATGTCTGCAGTGTTTTGGTGTCATGCACGTTAAGAGCGGTGGTCTTATTACATTGCATGTTTCTTTGCTTGAGTGAGAATACATTAAATCTAGCAATTCCAGGAGGCGTAGTTATTATTTCTACTCCTAGAATTATGTCGGGAAAGTTAAAACAAGCATTTACAATGCACCGGTTTTGCCTTTGGAAAAGTTAGAGCTATTGGCAATGTAAATGACTGCCATTTATTTATCTGTTTTCAAAACCAACACATAAATACAAATTTTGTCATTGACAATGCCAATAGCTCAAACTTTTCCAAAGGCGAAACCGTTGCATTGTAAATGCTTGTTTCTTATGCCCTCCATGAGAAAGCATGTCCTTTCCAGCTTTCTTTCTCGTGCGCTTCCGTCCCACTCCCCCGGGCATCCTGTGCTGCTTCTCCCTCATGTTGCAGTCTCTCCTGTGTACTTCTCCCCTATTGTCAAACCCTCTTTCTCTCATACATTGTTTCTTTTTCACTCTTGTGCTTCTCCACCTGTCTCAGTGTTGGCCTCTCTTGTCTGTTGCTTCTCCACAGCCCACTGTCGTTTGTGTGGGGTTTTTTTTTAGTGGGGGGTCAGGGAACCCTGTGCCTAAAATCCTTTCTGCTACTTTTTTCATTTTTTGGTAAATAAAAAAAGGCACCTGCGCAGCACACACAAATCAGGCGCATTCAAAATGACGCAGGTGCACCAGTGTTGTCTTTTTTGACATGCTGCACAGCATTTTGCCAGTGCTGTACATCGTAACCAGAAGGCATTGGTAAAGCCAATCCCAAAGGCTGAGACTGGTTGGATTTGTCAATGCTAGTTTAAACTCATCCTTTCTGTGATGCGAGCTGGAGAGACATAGAAGAGTTTGGAAATTGATAGATTGACTGGTCACGCTTTAGTGCTGTTTAAAGAAAATGCACCTATTATCAGCTACATTTGATTTGGCTGATTAGAATCAGAGACCCCCAAATTGTGTACTTTCCAAAAAGGAACACTAATTCGCTATAGTAACTCTCTCTTGCTTTTACCTGTAACCAGCAGAGCTTGTCATCATCATTTCCCCCAAATATTCGGAATACAGTTTAAAAGTGCATACTTTTTGAGTGCCTTCTTTTATCCACGTCTACTCGTATGCACCTGTTTGAGAGTGGATGCAAACAATTGTATCTATACTATAGCAATAGTTTCCCCTCTGCTGCATAATAATCTAACAGGCACATGCATACACCATTTTTGCGAGCGCAAACTGCGTGAATCGCAAAATTGGGCCGTTTGCGCCCGCAAAAAGGGCATTTGCGATGCATCAAGGTTCAAGGCACTCGCAATTAGAGAATTAGCAATTATTTGCTACTTCTCAAATTGCGATTGCATTTAAGGAATCGCTATTTCGCTAATAGTGGGCGCTAATTACCATGAAGTTAAACTTGATGGTAATTTGCAAAAACTTTGAAAAAAACACTTTAGTGCATTTTTCAAAGTTTCATGTTGCTCACACACCTGCCCTTGGGGCATGTGTGTGTGCAACATGCGTGCACATCATTATTTCAGGGGTGCAACAGGGTGTCATTTTGACACCCTTGAAATTGCATGCGCAATTTGCGAGTACCTATGTACCCCCAAATTGAGCATGCAAGCTCCCATTAATTCCTATTGGCCTGTAGGCCCATAGGAATGGGACATTCCTTAATTGCGACTTGCGAGTCGCAACTAAGGAATTTCTAGGAATCGCTATTTTCTCAGCGATTCCTACATGCATAAGCATTTGGGCTTCCTTATTAGCGAATCCTTATTTTTTGCTAATAAGGAATCGCTAATGACATGTTTGATGCATGTGCCTGTAAATCCCCTAAAGTGGCACTCTCATATGTGTGGTTATTACCATTTCCCTGATTGGCTGGTTTCTATCCTTCCCCTGCTCATGCTTACGGAACTACTTTTTTCTTATGCCCTCCATGAGAAAGCATGTCCTTTCCAGCTTTCTTTCTCGTGCGCTTCCGTCCCACTCCCCCGGGCATCCTGTGCTGCTTCTCCCTCATGTTGCAGTCTCTCCTGTGTACTTCTCCCCTATTGTCAAACCCTCTTTCTCTCATCCATTGTTTCTTTTTCACTTGTGTGCTTCTCCACCTGTCTCAGTGTTGGCCTCTCTTGTCTGTTGCTTCTCCACAGCCCACTGTCGTTTGTGTGTGTGTGTTTTTTTTTTAGTGGGGGGTCAGGGGACCCTGTGCCTAAAACCCTTTCTGCTACTTTTTTCATTTTTTGGTAAATAAAAAAAAGGCACCTGCGCAGCACACACAAATCAGGCGCATTCAAAATGACGCAGGTGCACCAGTGTTGTCTTTTTTGTCTTCTTTTTGACATGCTGCACAGCATTTTGCCAGTGCTGTACATCGTAACCAGAAGGCATTGGTAAAGCCAATCCCAAAGGCTGAGACTGGTTGGATTTGTCAATGCTAGTTTAAACTCATCCTTTCTGTGATGCGAGCTGGAGAGACATAGAAGAGTTTGGAAATTGATAGATTGACTGGTCACGCTTTAGTGCTGTTTAAAGAAAATGCACCTATTATCAGCTACATTTGATTTGGCTGATTAGAATCAGAGACCCCCAAATTGTGTACTTTCCAAAAAGGAACACTAATTCGCTATAGTAACTCTCTCTTGCTTTTACCTGTAACCAGCAGAGCTTGTCATCATCATTTCCCCCAAATATTCGGAATACAGTTTAAAAGTGCATACTTTTTGAGTGCCTTCTTTTATCCACGTCTACTCGTATGCACTTGTTTGAGAGTGGATGCAAACAATTGTATCTATACTATAGCAATAGTTTCCCCTCTGCTGCATAATAATCTAACAGGCACATGCATCAACCATTTTTGCGAGCGCAAACTGCGTGAATCGCAAAATTGGGTCGTTTGCGCCCGCAAAAAGGGCATTTGCGATGCATCAAGGTTCAAGGCACTTGCAATTAGAGAATTAGCAATTATTTGCTACTTCTCAAATTGCAATTGCATTTAAGGAATCGCTATTTCGCTAATAGTGGGCGCTAATTACCATGAAGTTGAACTTGATGGTAATTTGCAAAAACTTTGAAAAAAACACTTTAGTGCATTTTTCAAAGTTTCATGTTGCTCACACACCTGCCCTTGGGGCAGGTGTGTGTGCAACATGCGTGCACATCACTAGTTCAGGGGTGCAACAGGGTGTCATTTTGACACCCTTGAAATTGCATGCGCAATTTGCGAGTACCTATGTACTCGCAAATTGAACATGCAAGCTCCCATTCATTCCTATGGGCCTGTAGGCCCATAGGAATGGGCCATTCCTTAATTGCGACTTGCGAGTCGCAACTAAGGAATTTCTAGGAATCGCTATTTTCTCAGCGATTCCTACATGCATAAGCATTTGGGCTTCCTTATTAGCGAATCCTTATTTTCTGCTAATAAGGAATCGCTAATGACATGTTTGATGCATGTGCCTGTAAATCCCCTAAAGTGGCACTCTCATATGTGTGGTGCAATTGGTGCTAACCTGCACAGCAGTGGGTGCACTTCAGAGCCCGTGATTAATATAACGTAGGGACATATCTACACGTCTATTCTAGGAATCGCTAATGACATGTTTGATGCAAAAAATAATACACAACCCTATCTGTGTCATCATAGTCCAGTAAGTTTGCGTACAAGCCTGAAGCAGCAGGGGAAATGATAAGAAATGCAACCACAAACTTTTGGAAGTCAGGTACAGAATGCATTCAGTCTATAATATACACACACTTTCTCTTCTAGATTCCCTTGACCCACACATCTAGTGAGGTAACATCTCTTTCAAGGGCATTTTTGGCAGGGATATATCAACCGTCCCTCAGTGGCATTATAGGTCTCAATAGTGTCTCACTCCTTCTCCAGGTGGTAGATCAACAAACATTGAGACAGGAAAGAATATTGCAAGCATGTGCAGAGCTATTTCCTCCCTTATGTCTCAATAGTGGGCTATGCATGTGCCTTCTAGTTTTGAACCTTAAGTTGTGTGACACTGGCTGAGGGCCAACGTCTATGGTCAGGTACTCCATGAAGAATATATGTTCTCCTTGTGCTCAATAACCCCCTTTCAGCTGGTAGCATTGCGTGGTGAGTTGCTGCATGACATTTACAACAAGCATTTGCAAAGCCAATATGTAACTCTTCCAAAAGGGAAGTGCCGACTATGCCACAGTGTTTTTGCATTGGCACTCCTTGGATATATATTTTTTAAATTTACTGTTCTAAATCGGCCTTTTGTCATGCCAAAACTGTGAATTAAAAAACAAAAATCTGCTTCCAGTATGTCACTGTGTAGGCGCATGCATGCATGCCTGTTGTAGCCATTTTGGAACACCTAAAAAGGCTTTATATGCATGTGTGCCTCCCTCATAACACACAGGCATTTTAGAATGATAAATTGAAAAAAATATATGTGTGTGTGTAAGCGCTAACACAATTAAACAGGCAGCCTGGTAGAAGTGTGCAAGTGCCGGGACCTCAACTGAAAACAAATGATGTATGTTAAAAAAAAAAATATATATATACAGGTGAACCAATTGAGTGCAAAATTGCGTTACCTCATCTCACCGGTTATGATGCCATGCCGATTGATGATAAAGTGCTGGTTTGATTTAAATAATCTGATTATATTGATTCAAAGTGCGTATCCATGTGAAAGCTCTTGTCTTTGTCCTATCATTAAAGGAAAGATTGCCCGACAAACTCTCAGACACGGTGTATAAAGCATTAATAAGAACTTTACACTGTGTCCCAGAAAGATCGCATCTGTTCTCCTGCCTTCCGCCTGGAGTATAATGGTTGAAACGTGCGTGGTCCGTTTACTTGATGCTGGTGACATACAAAAAATGGACATTTATCCAAATACGCTTGAAAGCTTTAAAATAAAGGTGCCCTAATGTTGGAACTTTGACTAAAGAATGGAACCGCCGACTGAGTCAGATAATCTGTAAATTAATCAAAAACAAACGTGGTAATGTTATTAAACAAGCAGCTCAAGAGGAGTGGTGGGGGCGGGCACAGGAGACAAAGGGGAGTGGTGCAGGGGAGACAAGGAGGCACTGCAGCAGCCGCCCTGCGCGCGGATGCTCGCTCCAGACAGCAAAACGCTGTGGGAGTGAACCTTTTCAAAAGAAGTGGGGCATGCGCCCGCCTTTAGCCATTTGTGTACTTTCATTATTGAAATACACAGGCAAAAGCCAATCCTATGTTGGGGGGGGGGGGGTCATGCCCACCCGCAGCAGTTTAGAGTGCTTACAAGAAGCCTCGCAGAGCAGCGCATGCGCGCTGGCTCAGGCTCGACCTAAGAAACTGGAGGTGGGTCTGGACAGGAAATTCTTCTCCATCCTTTATGCCTGACTGTACCATCCAAGAACTGCCTACCCTAGAAGGAGAGTCAGAGGAATTCTGCCTGTAGTCAGCTGATCAAGACTTAGTCGATAGTGCCCATCCACTCTGTTTCCTAGCACTCACAGCTAGGCAAGTAGACATCCATTCTATTTACCCTGATCCATGAAACCATTACCTCACCAGTTCTTGCAACATTCTTCCTGGATTAGATGCAGTGTTCGCTTCATTCAGGACCTTTAAAGTGGTTGATTTGCTGCTCAGCAAACAGTGAGCATCAGACTTGCATATGCAAATTCCCACTTATCTGTAGAGAAGGTGGATCTTCAGTACTAAATCCAAAACTGTTGGCTTTGTTAATACTTGTCTGTTTTTTCTGTGGCTGAATGACTGAGTCCCATCATGCTGGAGTTGAACTTCGTTTAGAACAACTCAGTTATGTGCTACTAAGGAATTAAGTTGTTTTCCAAACTAGTATCCATTTTAAGAACAGTCTATTTTTGTGTTTATCTGTTATGAACTTAAGGTTTTAGTCTACCACACCAGTTTATGTTTACCCATTTCTCATTAGCTAATTACAATGAGGCACAGTAGGATATTCAGCGCACACTGCCAGCCAGTCCAGTTGCGCAGTGCTCTAGCCAGGATTCAGGTGCCAGCTCTGGACTGCATTTCAAACCTGGTCCTTCTTGTAAATGTCTCTCCTGTGCTTTTGAAGATGCAGCCAGGAAGCGTGGCACTTCAGGTGCTTTGGATTAACTATCTGAGTTCCCTCAGCCCTTAAAAAAAAAAGCCTGATTCACTTGAAGAACCTCTGTGTCCCGCAGCTGCACATAAATTAATCCGGGTGAATGGAAATTTGAACCTAACCAGAAGCAAAGCAAAACTAATAAAATCGAGTCCATGTGTTTGTTGCAGAGTTTCCTTTCACATTCTCCTCTCTCTCTACGGCCAGGACTTCTGCATCTGCGCTCCCCTCTTCCATGCTGCTGCATTTTGAAACTTTTGTTGCAGTTCAATCTAAGTTGTGGGAATTACAACAAGCATTAAAAATGCAATAGGTCTAGCCTTTTATTAAATTAAAGCTTTTTGCTTTGCTATTCAATACAATACCCTTACCAAAGCAAATTTTCAAAGGCAAGACCTATTGCATTTTAAATGCTTGTTGTAATGTGTGCCCTCTTCCGTGGGTTTCTTGGCGCTGTATAACATAAAATGTGCTCAGTTGAACTGCTTCAGGGAGATGAAAGACAGTAGCCCGCTGTAACAATGAGGTCACACACAGGTCCACTGTCTGCTGAGCCATCAGCCTGTTAGGCTGGGAAGGCCTCTCCTGCACTTGACTTTTCAATTTTTTAACTGTAACTGGATTTGTTCAAGTTGTGGTGAAATAAATTAAGATGCTGATAAGAAAGCTGCAGCTCTTGGCTTTGCGCCAGTCCCATTGGGGACTGGTGGGGAAGACACGTTTTTGCATTACCTTTCCCCGGAGCTGGGGTAATGCATACCCCATCCTGTCTACCAGGGGCTCAGTCCCTAGGCCTCTTCATGGGACTTCAAGCTAATCCCATGGCTCCTGCCTGTGACAGGTTATTGTTAAACACCCCTTCACTTTTCCACCCCTCTCCATTGTCATGAAGGCGTGACTGCACGGACGCCCACTCACCGCTGCCAGCAGCAGCTCCCAGACCCATGTATGCTGCCTGTTTTCTGAGGTTTAGAAGAGTTGCTGACATGACACCATGCCTTGAGCCATCTATCGACTTTCATGTCACAAATCGGTGCATTCTGGGACTTGTTGTATTTGGTTGCTTCACTTAAACCAGCTGGTTTAAGTGATCTGTTAACAGTGATATGTGAAACGAGAGTACACAACTGCCCTTCGTTGAACATCCTGCGTGGGCCGTTGCTAAGTTTTTGGGACTTGCAAGTGTGTTCTGCGGGCACTCAAACGCACATGGTAGATACGGATAGCTTGTGTTCTTCAGTGTCTAGTGCGTGTAATGGCGAGGGTGTCCGTGCATAAGAGCTCTGTTTATCAGATCGCAGACTCAACAGATGAACACTGCTGTGAAGGTCACAAGCTGGAGCAGAACCCCCTAGCGTGGCCCATGGAACCACGAGACCTGGACCCAAATCTCAACTTCCTAATTCTATGTGACCAAACTTTGTGATCGTGGGCACCTCATCCGTGTTTCAGGTGTCAATTATCTGCCAAAGGCAGCGGCTCTTAGGAACAGAATACACACACACACACACACACACACACACACCTGAGCAATCAAAGAACTGTAAATTTTCCATTTATTAAGTGAAACGTCGATAACTCCCGCCCTCGCTTCCTTGCATCTAGCGAGTGAGAAAACTCTGTGACACGTTTATTCACTCTAGAGAGACCGGGTGTTGTGGTTTCAATTTTGGCAAAGGCAACTCAGGGTTTCAGTCTCCAGGGACCGCTGTCACTGGCACCGCACCGCTCAAGGGGGCATATGTAACACATTTACTCACAGCTCCACACAATGATACCTATACAAAAAGGTGCCCCTGGAAGGGACGAAAGGCTGGGTCGGAGGGATTAAACGTTTAACCTCCTGGGAACAGACAGACACATATACACACCTCTACAGCCGGAGCGCAACCGACTGAGCTGCATACAACTCAACACATTTGTCTTTGGAAGAGCATGAAATTAGCACTTTTCAACCAAATGTAACGAAGAGAGTGAACAAATAAAGGAGAATAGGACAGAAATGATATATTTGCAATTTAGGCATAGGAGCCGAGAAATCTGTTAGGACCATAGAACAACAGGATTTACATAGCGCCTGATCTCGCAGCTGTGGCGTCTCCTGGCGCTGCAAAATAACAGGTGTCGCTACCGCTGTCCCTAATCAGGAGAATTGTAGAGGCCGCCTCACCCCCCCCCCCCCCCCCCCCCAAAAGGGGGAGGAGGCTCAGGGGCCGGCGCCATAACCGCGCCGGGCCCCAGTGGAAAACCGGTTCTGGGCGCCTTAAATGGCCCAGAAGCCAGCCAGAGGGGGATGCAAATCCACCCAAAAAGAGCGCCCAGTGGCGCCAAAAGGCGACCAATGGGCAGGCAGCGCTAGGTTTGAACCCCCCAATCGGGGGGGCTCCACTTGAGCGCCAAGGTGGAACAATTGGGAATATAAGTCGTCGCTCCGCCAGGTAGCTCCTAACTTCGTGGAGCAGGGAGAGCGGCGCACCGGACGGAGTTCTGCAGACCCACCCACACCTAAGAAACAGCAGTGTCGCAGTGCTGGACAGTAACACAGGTGTTAGCGATAATTGGTACAATGATTGGCTAAGGAGACACACCGACGGGGGGTGTGTAGGATGAGGGCCACTCACTTTTGGATGCCGCACGGCAGGGTGAGGTGGCCGCGCCAAGGAGGGGAGTAGCAAAGGGAGACGGCGCTCGCGACCAAGACCCGGCCGGGCGGCAGGGCACAAAAAGTAGCGAGCTGTGGGCCTAACTCCAGAGAGAGAAGGTACCCTCCATTGCATGCAGAGGGCGTGGGTGATCAACCAAATGGTGGTCCCAAAAATAACCGACAAAGAGGACTACCAAGGACTAACAAAAGGAGCTGGTTAGGGCGTGCCATTTACGAACTGAAATGTATCACAAGAGTATAGGCCCAGGATGATTTATGACATGTATGATTTATGATCAACATACGGCAGTTCGCAAATGACATATGTATAACAAGCATGTGTAGAATCCTAAAAAAACTGTGGCCAACAACGGCCACAACAGATACACTCATTGTTGGCTAACTTTATTGGGATGATGTCAGGTGGGCGGGGGGCATATGTATGTCTTCCACGGAATGGGCACAGTGCGAGGGTTATGGCTCCTGGGGACAAATACGCTCGGGTAGGGGGTAATAAGTAATCCCATCACAGAGCCCAAACAAAAGGAAAGATCCAAAAGGAAGTGAAACCGTAAGCCATTAAAATAAAACAGTAAAGAGCTGCCAGCCCACCTCTCCTTCCTACCCATGCTGGGAAGCAAACCGTACCCACACAAGCCAGGGCCACAATGCATGGCACCCTACCAGACACAGTCCCTGTGCCCACACTGGCTTTCTGCAGTGACTCTCCACAGAACAATCTTTCACAGTTCCATGACAAGAGACCAGTCATAACAATTGGAGCCCTAAATAAATGCTACCAAGTTAGCATCCTCGGACACTCTGACGTGGCTGTGCGGACAACTTGATACTGGCCCATTCTAAAATGTCCATTTAAATGCACTGGAATCACTCCAAGGACAACATCTGAAAATGTTTTTTTCCCCTTTTAACATTTTCAGAAACAATGCTAAATTTCCAATCTTTCCGACCCAAAATGTGCCTGTTGAACAGTGTGGGAGCGAAGCACATTTAAGTGAATTAAATCACAAAAACAGGATAAACAGTAAAAATAATTGTAGATATTACAAGTTGCTTCAGTCTGTTGTAAGCAGCACAAGCAGTCACAAAACAGAGAGGGTTTGAGTATATGCTAATTAATTCAAATAATATGAGAGACCTTTACAAAACAATGTATGTAAAAAGCTGTAAAATGCATCCATACACTTGTATTTACATCACTAGTAACCTATGGAAGAAACATGGAAAAAAAGACATTTTGCCAAAGGCCGTGTGAAAGGACCAGCGCGTACATACAGCCCATGTAAACATTACAATCCAGACTCATTTGCATGTGCCCAGAGGGTCGAACTGGTTCACACAGCTGCTCTGTGCGAGCCTGTTCATTCATCCATTCATTCATATGCTTTACAAACACTTGGTTGTACACTGGATGCAAAAGTTAAGAACAGAATTAACAGAGCCATGCAATCGACACATGCAAACATTTGGAAACGCTGAAGGTGAGGCTAAGGGAGGCGGGCGGAAGGGGGGGAGGGTGCAGGGGGTCCACTTACTCCATATTCTTGCAAAGTCTAGGAGCATAAATATTTTTGACAAAGGTCTGCAGATCAACGAAGGCTGTTTAAAAAATAAAAGTCTAATTCGAGTGCTTGCAGTCCGAGATTTATAATGGAAAAGCAATTCTTCAAATAGCAAACATGGCGCAGTTTATGAATACTATTTTTGGACAAAAAAAGAGAAGTCTGTTTCCTAAAAATAGAGCGCTGTATGCTCTGAGGTGCTCACGTGCAGAATACAGCACTACACGAAATATTAAGTTGAATTAATGCGTGCAAAAAAACCCAACTAATCAGCAATTCGCCTTGCCCGGGAATACTGTCCCGGGCACATTCTATTTGCGAAGCACAGCTCGCGTGATTATAAATAGTAATACATACAAAACGTTACGTTTCCACAACAAATCTCTTGCATGCAGTGCAGAGTTGTGAAGTGCGCCGCAGCACTCATGGCAGTGTGCTGCGGAGGGCACCGCACGCTGCTTTGGTTTTCATTACAGCAACTGCTCAGTCAGTGAATGAAACACACCGTAGCAGCCCAGAACCTCGGGAGGAAGAAAATGAAGATGAGACTGGTGTAAGACGAGTCTACGGATATATGTTTTTTTCCCCTGCACTGTTCATTGAAAATTCAGAGTGTGCGTGCGGTGGGGTGAGGTGCGCTAAAAGCTGAACCTGGGAATTGGGAAGGCACAGACGAAGCACCGCCTGCGGGGAGGAGCGCCGAGGAGCTCCACTGCAGTATGGAGTATGGAGCTGAGCTCAGAGACTGCAATATCAGCCGAGGATCCATCACAGTACTGCAAACTGATTACTAACATGCAGTGCGAATGCAGGTAGCCGGCACAAACTGCAGGGCTGCAGTACAAACTTGGGGATGTACAGCTCCACCACGCTGGGCACACATACCACTTCCAGGAAGCATTTTCAGCTGACATAGCTTTTCATGTGAGCCATTAGATGCAGGCAATCTTCCCCCTTTCTGCTTGTGCTTCTGCTGGCTTTTGCTCCAACCTTGTATACATACAGAGCCGTGTGCGAAAAATATAGTGCGTGGCAGCTAATGAAAGGCAGTGTGTATCGCTACAAGTGAGAGATCCAATGCCCGTGGACGGGGTTAAAAGGAGACAAGGCGGAAACAAGGAGCGACTAATAAGCCTCCTTTTCAATGGTGAGCCTGCGTTTTGCATGCAGGATGACTCCAGCCAATGAGAAAGATGGGCGAGGCTTCAACTCCGCGTCCGAGAGCTTCGGAATCTGAATTGATTCCAAGAAGCTCTTGAATGCTGAGAGCAGCGCATGCGCTGCTTTCGACAGCCAAGACCTAAAAATAGCAGTGTCTTCTTAAGGATTCACAATCAATTACCTTCTAGATCTTGTAATCATGTGCACGCTAAGAGACAAATCTCTGGAGGAAATGTACATTCCAGTGAATTATGTTGAGTATCTTCTCAGTACAGACTTATAAACACTTTAGAGGCTATCTTGAATGTCGGAAACGCTAAGAAACCTAAACAATTCATTTTATTTCGGAGGCTACTGTAGTGCCTGGTGGGAGGGACAAAAGCTTTTCTTTGAGCACTGCTGCAGCCCCAAAATAAATTCAAAGAGTCATATCTGAAATACTTTAAATATCTCCAACGTGTTTAATGCTTTAACATCGAGTTACTATTTTAGAAGTCTAGGATGATGACTGATATAATTATGTTCAATATAAAGTTGCTTGTGATGGTATCTTAGGGAAGGGTGCTCAGTGAGATCACCAACTCTGTTTTTGTCCAAGCAGAGAAGCTATGTAATGCAGCAGGGTTTTGTAACTCATACTAACTTTGCTGTTATGAGGCCAAAAAATGGGAGCTTCCACATCAGGAGGAGTAAGCCTCCTTCCTTTCAATTTTTTTTTAATTAGGAAAGTATAAAAAAAATGTAATAATGTTAAGAGTTTATTTCAGTTACATCCTAAAGTGCAGTGTGCGTCGTATGACTAGAACAATTCATATACAGCATAGATAAAAATATCCACGTTCACAAAAGTAACCAGCAATCTATTTCAAATTGTTTAATTTCAGGTATGTAACTATGCAATGAACATCAGCACCCATTCTTTAATAGGATCCCATATTCTTAGAGGCTTAACCCTTTATTGATCAATTTGAATGATAGACATTTCCAGGACTCAGAGGGTTATACATTCCTGCCACTTTGCTATGGGATCAGGAGCATCCATTTGAAGCCAATGTGGTGCTATGTCAAGAAGAGTAACTGAGATGGCAAGGAAGTAGACACCCATAACAAAAGAAGGGATGTTCATTGGTTGTCCCAATATAATCATGTTGAAGTCTCAAACTATGTTGTTCTTCATGACATCATCAAGTTGGTAAAACATATGATCTCGGTAATATTTAATAAGAGAGCAGGCTGCAAAAATATGGATGGTGTCAGCTTCAGTGCATTGGCAGCGAAATCATTTTGAAATGTCTCTAAGTGTTTATATTTGCAACCGTGGGGGATACAAGACAAAACATTCAGTGTTTTAAAGGGATCTACTCTAGTATGAGAAACATTAAGAACAGGTTGAGCAAGCATATTGCTTTAATTATTAGCTTTAGCAGTAAAATTGGTATCAAAATAAATGCCTGCTCCATTTAGTTGCCAAATTATCAAACTTGTGTCTTTTATTACTATTAAAGAATTAAGATTTTTATGAAACTGATCCATGATGCCTTTATATAAAGTTTGACAATCATTATGTGCACGATTCATTTATTTAGGATACAAATGGTGGAAAAAACTTAAAAACTACGAAAGATCCCTTGTTTGGGTGTTGCATATTCCTTCAGCAAATTTTCCTATGTTAGAAAAACACCCTAATTAATAATTTGTCCTAGGGTATTACATTTCAGATCATGCCAACAAGATAAGGAACGTGTATGCATGATTGATGGAAGGTTAGGATTGAAGCCTAAAAGTGTATACCGATTAAAGTTCGAAATGTTAGTAAACCTCCTTATATTCTCACCATATTTGGTTTAAAAATTATAATTTTTTTTAAATCAAGTATCTTTAACCCCTTCCCTGCGGCGCTAATTTTGCCGCAGTGCGGGGATTTGATTAGGGGGCGTAACCCCTTGGGTGCTCAGGATGGCCCCTGGCCGTGTTACGTCACTCAGGGCGTGTGTTCAGGACGGCGGGGGCCGCCCGAACTCTGCCGAACTTCCCTGTGGCGCTAATTTTGCCGCAGTGCGGGCATTTGATTAGGGGGCATAACCCCTTGTGTGTTACGTCACTCTGGGCGTGTGTTCAGGACGGCGGTGGGCTGTCCGCACTCCGCCCACTAAGTAATTCTTTCACATAGACTGGGAATTTGCACAGCGCTGGGGAATCGGTGGCGTTCGGAAAGCCCCCGGCCGCCCTGAGCACATGCCCAGCGTGGCGTAGGACGACCGGGGGCCGTCCTGAGCACACAAGGGGTTAAAGTAGGCACTGTCGATAAGACCTTTTAAAGGCTCAGTGACATAGCCTCTGCCTTGATAGCCAGGAAAAGAGTCACTAAATAGCCCTTTTTCCCTTCCTGTGACTGCAGACAATGTGAAAACAAGCATTGGCAAATCTAATAGATCTCACTATACAAGAACTTTTGGATTTGGCAATGTGTTTTAGACATCATGTGCAGCAGCGCAGGGGAATGTGTCATAAAGTGGAGTGGAGTGGGATACAATGTAGTAGGTGTACAGTGGAGTAGTGTGGCTTAGGCTGGCGTGGCATTGAGTGATTTCAGAAGTAAAGAGATATAATTTCACACTTGATAGAGCAAATCCTACTGGAATTTGGTAATGTTTCAGGACTCCTTGTAACCTGGGACAAATCATGACTGTACCCTTTCTTGGAGACTACGCTGAACCTCTGATTGTCCACACTAACAAGCCAATCCATTGGTAGGATATTTGGTAATACTCATCTATAGAGAGCCTGCTGACCTTGAAGGTAATCTGATACGAGCCATCACTGTGTTGCGTGCGCAGATTACTTTCTGAGGTACTCTCCCTCTGGCGGTCATGAGGATGATAGCGCTACTCAAGATGGTGGTACTCCTGTGGCTGCTGTACCACTTCGTAAATGTGCCCCTACGCCTCAAGCCAGCGCTGTGCAAAAGCTTGGCGGTGGATGTCCGAAGATTCATCTGGGCCAGATCCTGTAGCAGGGTGGCACTAATTAAAATGTACCCTTCGACGGCCGGCCGGGGCCTTCAGGGCTCGACAAATCTGAAAAATGGTAGTAGTCCTGCAGGTCTAGTACCTTGAAAAATCTCCTCGACCTAGCAGTAACCTACTTGACCTCCGTCTCTGAAAGCTGAGTAAATGTGACAAGATAATAAGATTTACAGGCATCTTTATTGCTCATTTGCTTTCTGAGCAATAAAAAGGACTTTAAATCTTGTTATCTTTTCACATTTGCTCCGTTTTCAAAGAGGAGGACAAAAGTTAGTATATTTTCCTACTCGCCAGAAAGGGCGAGTAGGACCTAAAAATAGCTCGACCTCATAAAGTTTACCTCACAAATGCGAGTGAATTTGTCGAGCCCTGGCCTTTCGCTACCCTGCATGGAGCAGTACTATCTCTCAGCGCAGCTCCAGTGGTTGGCAAGATGGCTTGACCCCCCCGTATCTGGAGAATTCAGCAACTTGAGCCCTGATACTCACCCACCCACAGATTGTGGCGCTGTTCCACCCTTACAGACTGGGCAGGCCGCCTGCCCAACTGCTAGTGGAGGTGGCCCACTACTGCTTCCTTCGCAGCCTGCGAGACACGCGCCATGTGACTCCTTATCCGCCGTCTCTCCCCATTCTTGGCAGGCCTAGGGGGCACCGACCAGTTACCAGGGCAGAGCTACCTCAATGGGAGGAAGCGGGTATTCTAACATTGGGGAAGTTACATGGCGACTGGCAACTCCTACTGTATATTACCCTTGTGGAGGACATGGGCCTTCCCCGAGGTCAGTTCTTGTTACATGTGTCAGTGGTGCACGCACTGCAGGAGGCATGGGGAGAGGTTGTGCAGGAGCCGGCCACGCACCTGACTGTGCAATATCTACATGAACTGAGTGCTGGTCGCCACTTAGTCAGATGGTTCGCGGAATCCTTAAGGCTACACACACCGCCACAGCTGGACTCCCTTCAATCCCACTGGGATGGAGACTTGCAAAGCCCCAGCACCGACCGCGAATGGGAGGATATTCTCAGGGGCTCCACCCGTATCCCCCGCAACACCAGATTCCGGCTTATACAATACTGCATAGTCCAATAGGCATACTTGATCCCAGCCAAAATAAACAATAAACAAATACTTCAGTCGCACCACCGCCGGTTGCCCTCGCTGTGGTGAGCCAAGAGGGGACTTGCTACATGTACTATGGTCCTGCACACCCATACAGTCATATTGGGAAGCGGTCACCAGAAGTTTGGCACAGTGCACAGGGCGCACGCTTACCTGGTCATGGGAGGTGTGTATCTTGGGGTTATACAAGGATTCTAGTAAACACCCAGTGACATCCCGCTACACAGACCTAGGGCTAATAGTAGGCAAGCGCCTACTTACGAGACAGTGGAAATCTTCAGAGCCCCCGACCCCCAGCGAAATCCTGGTACCAATCGTTACTAAGCTGGGCACAGGCAGAGAGCATACCTTTGCTTCAGGAGGACGCTGTAGGCATCAGGAAGCAGCCGATAGCCGTGGAGTGGGACGCAATCCTTATGGACTTTTACCCCCTAAGGCAAAGTCCCTGTGAGGATCAGATACTATGTCTGAGTAATCGACTGGCTAAGACCTGGAGCCTCGGCCGAAGAGCGCATGGCGATCTAGTGCATAAGGCATAAGCTCAGCACTGCGCGCTGCGTGTCAGCTCTGTGTGCCCCCGCTGACATACATCCAGGTCCTTCAACGTGACGCAGAGCAACCATCTATCAGGTAGTGAGTAGTTTGGCAGAGGCATGTACCCGCACATCAGTACAGCTATGTCCAATACACATGCGCGTAAACCAACAACAAGGAAGTCAAAGTAGCATAGTTCGGAACGATGCCCCCCCATTAATACCTTAAGTTCTTTATATAAACGATGAGAAATGTGTTATTCACCCTGTTACCTCAATGTTATGTTGCAAGCTGTTAAAAAAAAGAATTTTGTTTTCATGGAGACATACTGTTATGTACGACCACTCAGACTACCTATTGATGTAGAAAGGAAAAACAAAAAGAAGATTATGAAACCCTTGCATTGTTATGTAACTACTGAACAGATGCATACTATAAAATGAGAAAAATCAATAAATAAATGTAAACAAAAAAAGAGATATGTCATACAATTATGTCCTCCATCTTTATAGATATTTCTACCCTCAAATATGTTATAGGCTTCACACAACAGAAATCAGATTTCTTGAAGTTACATTAGTCACTGTCTGTGCTTTTTCTACATTTAACCTAGAGCCAGATACCATGCCAAAGTGTCTCTAAGATATTGGATTACTACTGAAGAGCTGGAGGGAGAAGAAGACTAAATAGCAATATTGTCAGCATAAGCTAATACTCTCACTTCTAGCATGTGTAATTTTAATGAGGAAAGAGTAGTCCATGATTTTGAGGCATGAATATGTGGATCTAAATACTAGCAAGACGCTATGGGAACAACAGAACTTGCCTTATTTCTCAGTGAAAGTTATTCAAGATGATGTCTGATAGCCCACCCGCAGATAATATGAATTGTCAGTGAGATATATAAAACTTTAACTTGGCCTAAAAAGTCAGTACTTGAGCCCTTATACATTTTAACATAACCTCAAGAACTGTCAGGAGATGCTGTCAAATGCCTTTCCATCATCAAACATGATCATCTCTGCTGGCCTTCTCAGCACCTCTGTGACAGTTATTGCTGTATCTACATGCAAGATTGTCTCCCTCGAGTAAATCCATGCTGCATGGGTTCCAGCTGGTTGTAACTGCTATTAGGTAATAAGACAGTATTCTGGTGTTAATTGTTGAATCTGCATTTATCAATGAAATCTGCTGATAATATCCGCAGTTATAAGGTTCCTTCTATCTTTAAGAAATGTAGATATTTATGTTTCAAGATGTTACTAAATTAAGAAATATTGGTGAATTAACAAGTCCATACATCAGGGGGATCCGAACGTTTAGAGAAGGTTTTATAAAACTTCATAGATATCTTGTCAGACGCCATCTGAGAAATTGCCTTATCTATACCTGCAGAAATTATGTAAGAAATTATATAAGATTCAAATATTTCTCATTGTGCAGCTGACAATTTTTGTAATTGGAACATGTTTAAAGTATTCTTCAATCTGCTTTGGAGAGACCCTACATTCTTCCATATACACATTTGAATAGAACTTATGAAGTACTCCTCTTATATCAGAAATACCAGAGACCTCATCCCCTGCCAGGTTCTTAATTTTACGTATAGAGTTCCTGCTTCTTCTGTCCTTGGTGTGAAACACAAGTAGGCATCCCATTTCCTCACTGCTCTCGAAGCGAGAATCAAATAAGCATGCAGCTTTCTATTAGACTTATCCCAGACCTCCTTTTTCAAAGTAATTTGAAGAATAGTCAGTTGTTTATCGATTGTTGATAAGTTTTCTCATTTATATTGTCCAGAAATACTGGAAGTGTACTCTATTTCTAGTTGTAAAAGCGCAGGTCATAAGTGAACCTCAGAAGCCCTATCAGGCTGCTCTTGCTGGCTAGAAAAACTCAATGTCTAGCCTCCTATAAAGCCTTCATAACATCCCATACTATTGTAATCTCTGTCGACCGTAGATTATTATCTTTACATTCCCTAAGTAAGCCTTCCATAATCTTAGTAAACTTTCTATTGCGGGGCAGTTTGTGATTAAATGTCCAGCGAGAAGGGGCAATGCCAATGGGAAGTGGCCAGACTTAATATAAAGAGAGAGAGCATTGTGGTCCAATACAATTGTATGGATATGTTTTATATTTAAATATGGAATAATTTCAGGGCTGGCAAAAAAACATAACATCCAAAGTGAGATGTGGGGCACAGTATAAAATGAATACCCATGTTCAAGTGGTCAGCAGTTTTGCCATACATCAGTTAGTACATTTGATTCTATGATTTCTTTGACCAGGTTTCTTGATTTTTCTCATGTGTCTAATCCCTATGCAAGAGCTATTGGATTTGCCAATATGTTTTAGCCATGTTGTACACCAGTGTGGCTGCTGTTCAGCAAGGCTAAAAGTTGGTGGGGTAAAGAAGAGTGGAGTGTTGTAAAGTGGAATAGAGTGGAGTGTTATGGAGTGGTGTAGATAGTCCTGGAGTGGCATAGAGTTGACTAGTGTAGAGTGCTGTGGAGTGTCGTGGTGAGAGTAGAGTGTTGTAGAGTGGAAGGGCATAGTGTAGAGCAGGATGGAGGGGGGTAGAGGGTGTTGCATAGAGTGGAGTAGAGTGTTGTAGAGTGGAGTGGCATGGAGTGGAGTACTGTAGGAGTGTGGAATGGCATAAAGTGGAGTAGAGTGTTGTAGACACAAGTGGCATAGCGTAGAGTGTCAGAGTGGGGTGGCGTAAAGTGGAGCAGTGAAGTAGTCTTTCGTAGAATAGAGTGGAGTAAAGTAGCATGGAGTAGTATAGAGGGGGTTGCGTAGAGCGTCCTAGAGTGGAGTAGTGTCGTAGAGTGGAGTGTCATAGAGTGCAGAAGAATTTAATGGAGTATTGAGTAGAGAATTATAAAGTGGAGTTTCATGGAGAGTAGTGTTGTAGAGTAGGGTGTTGTGAAGTAGAGTAGACTAGTGAAGTGGTGTAAAGTACAGTGCTGTAGAGTAGATTGGCGTAAAGTGCATTAGTTTTGAGTAAAGTGAGGTAGAGTCCATTGGCGTAGAGTGAAGTGACATAGAGTAGAGTAGTGCAGAGTAGATTTCAGTGGTGTAGAGTGCGGTAGCGTTTAGTGGAGTGGGGCAGAGTAGAGTACACTGGTTCAGAGACAGTGAAGTGGTGTAGAGTGGAGTCCTGCAGGGTAGAGTGCAGTGACTTAGAGTGTGGTGCAGAATAGATTAGAGTGGGGTAGAGTGGAGTAATGCAGAGTAGAGTGGTGTGAGTGTACTGGCATAGAGTACATTGACGTAGAGTGCAGTAGGGTTGAGGGGTGCACAGTAGAGTGCAGTGGCATAGTGTAGGATGGCTTTAAGCTCAGTGGCGGAGAGTGCAGTCTTGCAGAGTAGAATGGAAGAGAGTGCAGTGGGATAGAGTGCATTGGCACAGAGTAGAGTGTTGCAGAGGCAAAGAGTTCAGTGGTGCATAGCAGGGTAGGGTAGAGTGCAGTGGCATGGAGTAGAGAGGTGTTGAGTGCAGTGTCATAGAGTGCAGTGCTGCACAGATTAGAGTGGCATAGAGTGCATCAGCATAAAGTGGTGCAGAGTAGAGCAGCACAGAGTTCAGTGGGAGATAGTGCAGTGTTGCAGAATAGAGTGTCATAGAATGCAGTGGTGTAGAGTGGTGTAATATGCATTGGTGAAGAGTGAATTTGCAGAGTGGTACAGAGTAAAGTGATGTAGGGTGCAATAGCGTAGACTTGCAGAGTAGAAAGAAGTGTCGTAGAATGCAGTGGTACAGAATGGAGTGGCATAGTGGAGAAGTGTGCGGTTAAGGGCATTGACGTAGAGTAGAGTGGTGTGGAGCATAGTAAAGTGCAGTGGCGCAGTGTGGAGTGGTGCAGTGTGGAGTGGTGCAGAATATAGTGCAGAGACGCAGTATGGAGTGGTGTGGTGCAGGGGAGAGTGGAGTGGGGTACATTATCTATGGTGTAGTAGCACACTGCTGCTACAGGCAACATGTCTTCAGTTGAAATGACCAATACATTTGCACAGATGTACAGTTTTACTGATAAAAACATTCAGCGCACGAACAATAGTGTTTCCATAACCTTTTAGAATTACCAAAAAATGTGATCCATTAGTGCTTTCCATATTCTGAAATATCTGCACAGTTCATTAACAGACATTTACATTGTGTGCTAGAAAAAAAACAACATTGTACAGCACAGCACAAGTAGCCAGCATGATTGTCACATAAATCCTCTCACTTTAAAGTCAGAGAAAAAAAAGTAAACACATCTCCCTGGAAGGCAGAGCATGACATTTGATCTCTGTCGTTGAATGCACAGCAGATGTGACAAGAACAAGATTTAAAGACCAGTTTACAGAAATTCAGTACTGGTGTAAGAATACAGTAAATAGGGTTTGGGAAGTGACAAACTCAAGCTGGACAACATACACCAAATAAAGACAGCAAATAGGCACACAGATGCGAGTTACAGACTCTGAGAAGTTGGCCTGGTATATGCTGTCCACTAGTTATAGTGGGCACCTTGCACCAGTCCAAAAAAAAACCTTATTGATGATAGGTTAAAGACAACCTTATTTGAAAGCTATCCTAGTGGTAGCTATGGAGAGCAGCCTTCAGGCTAAGTCTTGAAGGAATGTAAAGCAGCTTGTTTTATCAGTCTATAATCTCTTGAATGGCTAAATGAAAGGAGAAAACACCAGGTATATATATTGAATATGTATTTATTACTAAACCCACCCTACTAGTCTCTTTATGAGACTAGAAGTCAAAGCACATATGTTACACTTACTATATCACAGTAAATTAGCACAATATACGATAAGCTATAGGGGCGAACCAAACCATATATTAAGAAAGTGGTTTAAGAACCACAACTTGACTAGACACAAGGCCTAGACCCTGTAGAATTGCTGGGACCCCAAGGAACCACCCAAGGTATTGACACAGGGGACCCAAGGGGGATGTGTGCAGTGTGAGAACACAGCCGCGAGCTCCGGTAGCTTCTATGGGGAAAGTCTCAGTTGGAATTTTAATGTTTAAGGACACTTAGAGGTGTACTATGAACAAACCCTTTTGGACTTAGATGGTTATAGGACCATGGGAGCACCGGAGTACCCATGTTGCCTAGCCCAGGAAAGCCGGGTGCATAGGTGTCAAATGGTGTCAGGTCGCATTGTCGGTTTCAATGGCGAGATGCTGCAAAGTTCTGCTGCCGGGAAGAGGAGAAGTGTCCGAAGAGATTGCGCACAATAGACAGATACCCGCAGATGTCGGATGCTGCAGGTGAGAAGAGGGGAAGCTTGACTCTTCAGGCATGAGGACCAGGAGGCGTCGACGACGACCAGGAGCTTGATTCAAGCTGTCCCATGAAGGATGTAGAGTGCTGCAGCGTCGGTGCCCGGATTGGATACAACAAGCCTTGGCAACAGCAACCCACGCAGGAAGAGGAAAGATGCTTTGGTGCGGACCAGCAAGGTTCAGGGGACTCCCCAAGCGATGGGGAGTCAGGGCACGTCTGGAGCAACCAGGGAAGCCCAATTAAAGTCAAAGTTGCCCTTTCAGGGACCCACCAGTCGACGGACCAGGGATCACGAAGGTACCTCGATGGAGAACACTAAGGGCCGGCTCACGGAACACTCGTGGAGTGTAGGCCAGCAATCTTCGGTGGAAAAGGTGCTCGGGCCAGGGCTACAAGTAATCCAATGCACAGCCTCAAGGGTCGTCGAGAAGCTAATGCACTTGCAAATGTGCACAGTGTCTCAGGGGTTCTGGTTCCACGGTACCCATGGCGGCTACGGGTCTCAGCCTTGCTGGGGACTCAGGTCTGCCTCGGGGAAGTCTGGAAATCCACCCCCTGTGTTGCAAATACTTGGTAGTCCGGCGGGAGCTTCGGAGATGCAAACCGGTCAGATGCGTCTTTTGTGCCTGCCAAGCAGGGGAGTAGCTCCTTTACTCCAAGGGAGATTCTTCAGTCATCTGGCGTCGTGCAGATCGTCGAAGGTCCAGGATTCAGTTTCAGAGTTTCATCCATGGATATCTAAAGATCTGTTTGCTGAGGTTCCTTCTTTATACCCAAGGAAGGGGTTGGACTAACTCGGGGGACCCACCTATGGGAGGGGTTAGAAAGAGGGGTGGCTACATCCATTTCCTTTTTCCTGTTTCGTGCCAGAGCTGGGGGTGGTAGCCCCTGCAACCGGGTTGAGCTGGACTACGCACAGGGACACCAAATGTGCCCCCAGTGTAGGACTTCAAAGCACACTTGGAGTGCACCCACCCAGCCCCAATCCACTAAGGCCTGTCTGGGAGGTGGTAACACCTCCCTGTGACAGGAAACCCACTGTCCATGCCTCCCCTGCCGGAGTTTCGGTCAGCAGCAGGAGGCCAGACTTGTGTTTGTAGCTGGCAGCATTCATTTTGTGATGCCAGGGCTCTGTTAGCTGGCACCTGGTATACATGTGCTGTCTTATCTCTCCCTCTAGAAGGGGGGGCACATTCTTCCACACCAGTTACTGGTGTGGGGGTATGATTCCAAGGTGTTTGACACCAAACATGACATGTTTCCGTGCAGCCATTCCAAAGTTAGCACTTAAGAGTATATGATCAGGCTGCATCTCAGACAATCCCGGAGAATAGATTCCGAAGGCTGCAGAGGGGCTCTTCTCGTGCATGGGCATCCTCTAACACAAAACCAAGCGCCCTGCCTTCAGGATTGATAAGGCCTGCCATAGGGGTGACTTATAGGTTTCTATGTGTAGTGATAGGGTGTAATGTAATGTAATGATGTCTTGTAAAGCGCCTGAATCACCCCACATGGGGTATCTCCGCGCTGTAGACCACTGGGGAACCCGTCCTGGCTTTCCCTGTGAGATGGTCCCTACTGGATATCTCCAAGGTGAAACCAGGCATCCCCGGCGTATGTGGGGGGCCGTTGTGGAGATGAGGCAAGCTAATGCCCAGAGTTGCCGAGTGTGATCCCTGGTTAGAGTAGGCACAGAGGTGAGAATTATCGAGTCCGCTGACCCTGGTCCACGACCCTGCCGCGTCGGGAATTGAACCCTGGTCCCGGGCCATCCTCTGCTTCCGGGTCTGCCGCCTCTAACCAGTGAGCCACACCACTCCACTGCACACCACTCCACTGTATCTCTGTGAGGGGTGCATTCACCATCTCACTAAGGCTGCTGTAGCAGGACTGTGGTGTAATTTTGGAAGGCTTCCCAGGTGTGGCATAACACATGCTGCAGCCTCTGGTAGGCCTCTGGGGTACCTATGCCCTGGTACATAGTATACCATATCCTAGGGACTTATAAAGGTACCCCAGAATCCAATCTGGAGTGTACCTAAAGTACATGGAATCAATTTAGAGAGGAAGTAGCTAAAACAGTGAAACATCAGCAAAAAGTGGGGGTAACCATAAGAATCAGATCCTACTCTCCTACACAGACCACAAAGCCAATGGTATGCAATGGGGATCAGAGAAGCTTTCCTAATGTCCCCAAGATGCTTTTAGCAAACCAGATAGCTGTTGTGTCCTGTAGGCTACTACCTAAAAACAACAGAATCAGGCCATAGATGTAACTCGCCCAGCATAAAATTTAAAACTAAAGGATCATCAATATTTGGGATATAAACATCGCAACTAGTAAATTGAACTTCCTCCATCTTAATCTGACCAGTTAGCAAGCAATTCTAGCTATCAATCTTTCCATCAGTACCTACTGATTATTTCTTTTGCAAGTAGGGTTATGCCATACTGTAGAATCCCTTCACCAGAAGTGCCCAAGATTTCATAGCCTACATTCTGAAGTTTGTGGGACTCATAGATAGAAAGATGTCTCTTGTAGACCAAAAAATTGTGGTTTGAGGATATAGCACTTTACCATTAAAAGCTTCTTTTTTGGTAGGTATTCTCATACCATTAATATTGCAGCAAAATATGTGCACATGTTCGTTACTACTGTGTATTATTTAACTCGTTAGAATTAAAATCTCTCATGAGTATGAGGCAGTTTGTAGCTAAAGAACTTGTTAATTCTTGTTTTTTGCTTTTCTTGCCCCCAATTTGGAATCCCTTCTGCTCTTCCATAAAATCTTACCATTGCATACTCAACCATGTGCCTACCATCCCCTGCGCTGTCACCTTCCCACCCAGTTCCACCCTCGAGAAATCCTCCCAAACCCCTCCACCGACCCAACTGGCTTCACCATCATTGCTGTTGAAACTTACAGGAGTACGACCTAAGTGAGCTATCCCTGAGCACAATAGCTTCGGGATGAACTGCAGAGGCAGATGCTACGGGAAACCTTGGGTGGCATTAGCAGAAAGTATGTTAAAACCATTGTAAACTTCTTTTCCCTTTTGTGCTTTGTTCAAACTTCCTGAAATACTCTCGGGAGCCCCAATATTCAACTGAAAAGAACAGAGGGAGAAGGAAAGACAAGCATTGGCAAATCCAATAGGTGTTGCCTTTGGGTGAGCTATTGGCATTCCCAATCTGGTGGGGCTGGAGAACGGGAGGGCAGGTGGAAGGAGGGATTGGAGTGGTAAAAAAAAAGCACTCTGAAGCAGCGGCATTGTAGCACTTCTTTAGGTCTCGCCTACGCAGCGTGCATGCGCTGGAAAGGAGACCTTTAGCAATCGATTCCCTTTTTCTACCAAAAACATGCACACATTGCATTGCTTTGAATGGCAACCGTGCACGTTTGGCGATTCCCTTGCGGGAGCGAGCTTTGAAACCAGCTGTTAGTAAATTAAATCAAAATTGACTTTATTCGGTTTACGTTTTAGGATAAGAAACCCATAAAAGTATACTATGCAGATATACAATACACTTATTTAAATTCATTTACCAGAAGGTACCGCCCATCATATTATATTCTTATTTAATTTTCACATATATCCTTTAGATAACTTTCATCTTTTAAAAATTACATTCTAAAAACAATTTGTACAGTTTATATAAATTCCTAAAAATCAAAACATTTCCTAGATTTAATTACAGCTTTCAAAAAGAGTGCTATATTTCTTGCATAACATTCATTTTCCAAAAATTGGAGTGCAAGATAGGCCGGACGGCATTGCCTCAAACCCCAAATTTTTTAAATTGGAAGGATCCACCATTTTCTGTGTTCCCCATAGTATTTACAAAATAAAACAATATGAGTGCTACATCATCACAAGGGCAGGGTCCTAGATTTTTCGACTAAGGATTTGTTATGGGGAATGAAACTAAATGGTGAAAAGAATCTAGTCTGAAACAAACCAATACAAATCTATCATATCCAGTTCCGCGATAGGTCAGATAAGGTTGAATTTCTACAGACGAAAGAATCATCTGATTTAGGCAGACTGACGGCTTGTGGGCTTCAATTCCATATAAGTTCTTCCAAGTGTGCCATGCATTGTTTTTTAAATCCTTCCTGGAAATATTGTTCATCTTTAATGGATCATTAAAAAATTCAGGGTATCCTAAGTCCGTCAGAAAATCTTTGATGTACTTCAGCCATCTAATGGCTAGGGCTTGATCTAAGTTAAGGCAATCTCTTATAACACTCTGATTAAAAGTTGTTTTTATTGAGGTCCAGATACGATGCCACAATAAACCTGTCTGGACCCCTATTTTATCTGTTAAATATTGCAACCCCAGCTCTGTGTGGCAGACAAAAGTTGAGGTAGATCAGGGAATCACCAATACATATTGAATAAATGCGTTTTCTACTTTCTGTAACTCTGAAACATTACAATATCCCCAAATCCCTGCCCTATATAAAACCACACTGATGCACTTGGCCTGATAAATCTTGAGTAGTTCCAGTGGCGGCCTTTTACCTAATTTCTGTGCAAAATTCACAAGAGCGGCTGTTGTTTTCATGAATAGGAGTTTCTTAACCCTTATGGCCTGTTTCCAGGAACCTTTATTGTCCATAAGGATGCCCAAATTAATTAACAGATGGTTCCTGCTCCCTCCCGCAAGAGAACCCGGCTCAGACCCCCTCCTCTCTCCCCTCCCCCGCTGCCTCCTTTCGGCATGAGGCACGCGCGCCTGTTTACTTTGAGCGCGAGGCGCGCACGCTTGTTTCCCAGTTGCTGTTCTAAGCTGATGCAGTGTATCCTTTCAAGGGCAAGGGGGTGTGCTTAGAGAGGAAAATCAGGCTGCGCAATGCACAAAAACATTACTCGAAACGTGCGTGAATAGGGATGAAAAGAACTGTGTCTCCCTCCATAGCGCTTTTTTTGTTTCTGCTGGCCTGGCCCCTGTCGTTACTTTTTGCCCCGCTGTTTGTATCCCCCCTGTGTCGTGTTTGCCACCAGCCTCCTGCCCCACCCTCTCCTATGTTGCATATTTTCAGTTCAGCTTTCTACTTTCCATTGCCAAGCTTTGGGGTCTGTTGTAATATAAGGTAAACGATGTCCACAGTTACTTTGTCTATGAGCTGTTTTAGAATTCCACGCCCAATAGCTGGTCAAAACTGCATTATTTATTTGTTCATATCCCGTCTTTAGTAATTTGTAGCGGAAACTGGTAACGTAAAACCGCTGTTCTCAGATGCAAAAACAAACCGCTGCTACAAGTTTTAGAAAAGAAAGCATAATACCCAAACCATGTTTACTTTGTGATGACGTTGCACGGATCACAAAAAATATTTTATTTGGCTGCGTACCCAACATATTGAGAAGCCTCTCTGGGGATGTCCGGGACAAGTTGGCGAAAGGGGGTGGAGCTAAATAGACCAACTTGAGGTGTATGCTCTTCTTTGACTATCGAACACACAAGTTGCCTCATTTTACAATTACACCAGGATAATGACTTGTACACATCTGATACCTGAGGGAGTTCAGCATAACAAGCAAAGAAGCCTACACACGTACAGTGTTCTGAAGGGTTATGGAATAAGAAGCATTGGAGAATGTATACAGTGATTGATACAACGCCTGGGAACTTGATCGTGTACAGAGCTCCCACGTTTCCTGGTACGTGGCAAGCAGTTCAGGATTTTGTTTTGTGACTGGAGTTTAAAGTCTGGATTTTATAATGGGGTTAACAGGACTACATGCCCCAGAATGCAAAGCAAAAACGTAAATAGTCTGAGCTACTGACAGAGAGACCTGAGGGAATTGAAAGGTCTAAGGGAAGGTGCCAGCACACTCATGAGTACGAGGCGCAATAGTAGATGAGGAGTTTAGCAGATAGTGCGAGCTTTCTGAGGGCTTGAACTGTATGTGCTGCCAGTATGTTTGCAAACTGCACAAGTTGGAGAAGTGAGGAAGGAGTTTTTGAGCAGTTTAATCTCCTTCCACAGACCAGTTTGCGCAATTCTCTTTAGCAGTGAAAGGTATTTGATCCTGCCACGTTAAGTAAGGTTGCATATATGATTTACCAAAGACACGTTTTCCTTGTTGATGAATAAAAGAAAAGCTGCTTGAAATATTTATCACAAACGTGGCCCTTTTTCCCTGTGTAATTTCCAGTGTGTGATATTTGGTTGCGCTTTGACCACCACTTCATCTAATTAACAGCTCATAATTGTGCACCTGCTATGTACTGCTACTGTAAGGTGAGGTCATTTACATGTGTGCAATTTGCACCTAATTCTAAACTGTGCACATCATTTGTATCAACAGGTGTTAAAATAATCAAATAGTGACGTTAACAATGCCACAGAATATCATGACACCCTGTATTATTTGCCTTTTCTTGCTGCATTAAAGAGCGTTGGACTGCAGCATGGCTAAAAGTAAAGTTATTAAAAAAAATGCTGGTTGCGTCATAGCACTTTTTTCCTAACTTTACTTTTAGCCATGCACAACACGAAAGGTCTCCACACATGTCTCTATTTATTGGCGGAGCTTCACAGTCACCGTCCGTCTAGAAGCTTCCATCTCCCCATGATTCATTTGAAACAAACAAGTCACCACCTCACCACATGGGTACGTGATCGCAACTTCTAAAGCTAAAGGCCCCGATTTCCTAAAACGCACACATTTTGCGTATTCATTGATGGTTGAAACTGTGCTATAATCGAGTTAAATATCTTCTCTACAACTCTGAATTCACTGCCCTGCTCCGGGAAGTCGCAACCTTACTGTAAGACCAGTTGAGCCAGTCAGGGCTTATCTTAAATTCCCAGTTTAGGTCTCGCCTGACCTAGCGCATGCACTAGATCAGGCGAGACCTTTAGTAAGCGGGTTTTCAAAGTGCTACCAGAGAGGCTTTTGCTGGGCTCAAGCTTGCGGGCATGTGCGCGTGAACGTGCACAGGCCGCAGGCCATCTGGCTTTTGTAATGGCTCATTAAGCCTTACAATGCTCCTCCGTCTCTCTGCTCTCACTACCCCCTCCCTTCTACCCCTCCCTCTTTATCAGCTTCATTTTCAGGCACCCTTACAGCGCGCGATCAGGCCCTGTCAGTTTCCCTTTGAAGAAGCACACCGCCACCAGGGTGGGTGTTAGCTGCTCTTTTCATATATCCGCGTCTCTGTTGGGTAGAGATATATATCACCCGAGCCACATTTCTTTTCCGTGGAGGGGGTGCTCCCTCTCTTCCCAACCCTATGTCCCTGCTTGCTCAGTGTAATCCCGTTGTGTATAATGCACCCAGTGAATTCTCCAGCAGTGTAGAGTATGCGGCTTTAATTCTGCATGCTTTTTAAATTTACCTATTTTGTGTCTACAAGCCTAACTTGTTGGCTAGATTAAAACAAAAAAATGTATCTCAGACCTTTGTATACGGTCAAAGTGCTGCATTTGTATCGCTTTCCTGTAGGGAGATACGGACTCAGAACATTTATAGTAAGAATGCAAGTTGAAATAGGATAGTCGCAACCCACATATCTTACACGTTGTAGAAATGCATGGTTCCACTTTACAATGTCATGGCTGTGGTCCTGCCTTCAGGCAGCTTTTTGTTGCATGGTGAAATAACTCGGTTTTGACCAGCAGCGTTCCTTATTTTTAATGTTATAAATTTTTTTTGAAAACTTTATTTTTTGGTTCTTTTTCGTGAAGATTGTGATACATACATCAGTCATACATCAAAAAGATCCATACATATACAACATATACAAAAAAATAGGAGCATAATAGTGGCATCTGAATAACAATCTTAGCCACGAGGCCTCATGGTAAGTAACAAATCTTTCTAGGCAATATCTTCTTGAGAGTTTAACTGTGAGCGTAGGCACTCCATCCCCTGAGGGGTAATAGTGAATGTCCAACAAAAAGAACTTTAGCATTATGTAATCATGATTAGGACAACACAACAGGGAGCACATTGACAGCATCCATGTGTCCATTATCAGCATGGCAATGAAATCGCAGCACGTAAGGGCCAATCTACAGTGTACAACCATCTGATTCCGTACCGGTGGAGGCCTCCAAGCAGGACCTCTACCTATCCCGATCAGCATCTTAACAGAGGGGGGTTCCCCCCCTCCCCAGTCGTATCATTCTCCACCTCCTCTACATCCATTCTCATCTCAGCCTGCAACAAATACTCTCGGAAGGGACCCCATATATCTTTCGGCCTGGACAACATCAGCAGCAGTTCCGCATATACAGCAGCTTGCTCCTGGCAGTATGTAAGATCTGGCAACCAATCTTTGAATTTTGGAACTCTCCCTCTCCCCCAGCTGCAAGCAACCCTACGCTTTGCCTTCAGAAGTGCAATGTCAAGAAATTTCTTCTCCTTTTTCGGAGTGTGCATTGTATACCCCAGCAACATTATTAAAGGATTAACATCTATAGCAGTGCCTAACATACTTTCAAGTGCCTCGTGAACCTGCGACCAGTACTCATTTACCTCTGCACATTCCCATGCCAAATGCAGGAACCCTGCCCCTGGTCTCCGACATCTCTCGCACCTGTCATTATCTGATAACTGAAAGCGATATTTCTTGGCGGGGGTGTAGTAAACACGTTGCAGGAACTTATAGTGGATAACTTTAAATCTGCAGCTAGCCGAGATGTTTTCCGTAATAGTGCAGCAATACTTCCACTGCTCATCCGTCAACTCCTGCTCTAGGTCCGCTGACCACTTAGCACGAGCAGAACTAGTAACTCCCACCCTACAATCTCTGACCATCCTATATAATTTAAGATTCTAGATGTTTCCCATCCAGGGAGCCCAGCAAAAGGTGCAATGGCGCAAGGGCCTCCGGTTCCGGGGGGAAAGTCCGGCCGTAACATCCGGATCCCCTGTCGCAGACGGATGTGCAAGAAGAGGTCCAAAGGCGTGGGGTCTACTACTTGGAAAAATTGTTCTCTCGTTCGGAACTGACCGTCTGCAAAGATGTCGCCCCATGAAGCTATTCGCAACCGTTTACATAAGGCCTGAAACCCTGCCTCTTGTAATATAAGCAACTTGGGGTGGTATGCAATTGGCAATCGCTGCGAATATAGCAATTGCACGTCCAGGATGCGTGCAATGCGCCTCCATGCATCCACCGTACAAGTAACAGTCGTAAAGGGAGTCTCCACAGCGTTCAATGGGCCATGTATCGCCCCCCCCAAGTGGAAGCATTCGAGCCACCCAATCCTCCACCGCCAGCTGAGGCATAAATGGCATAGGTGCTATCCAGTGATAAGCATAGTGAGCCTGTGCACTCAGATAGTATACCTCAAAGTCTGGAATGTCAAAACCACCCTTGCTACATGGTTGTACAAGAATTTCCCATCGTAGGCGCGGCTGTCTGCCACCCCACACTAGTCGAATCAGCGCAGACCGCAAGGTCTTAAAGAAATGGGTTCCAGGGTAGTATGGTATGTTAAGGAACAAATACAAGAACTGGGGCAGAACTACCATTTTCACTAAGGATGCCCTACACGCTAACGACAAAGGCAATGATATCCATCGGGTGACTCTAGCCTCCAATTGCGTAATCGCCTTTCCATAGTTTAGGCGTATCGTCTCCTCTCGGTCACTCGACGCCTGTATTCCCAGATACTGAAGATCACCACTACACCATTCCAACGGAAAATCCAATGGAAAATTGGCAGCTGTATCCGTCAGAGGGAATAATTGTGATTTCCCCCAGTTAATATTAATCCCCGGAAGCTGTCCAAACACCAAGAATTCTCTGAGAAGAGGATTAAGGTTATGTTCTGGGTCCCTCACGTACAGTGTAATATCATCTGCATAAAGCGAGATCAGCAGTTGCCTCTGATAGCAACGGAAAGCTTTATCATTTTGTATCTGGCGTAACCTAGCCGCCAACGGCTCAATCGCAATCGCGAACAGTAGAGGCGATAGAGGACACTCCTGACGCGTGCCCCCTAGTAAGCTCTATTGCCGAAGACATCATTATTTTAGTCGTCGGTTTGTAATACAGCAGTTTAATCCATGTCACAAACATGGGGGGGAAATCCATTTGAAATAGTATTTTAAATAAATAGCTCTACTCCATAGAGTCGAAAGCCTTTGTGGCATCCAAGAAGACCGCTGCTAACTGGAAGTCTGGTGCAATCGTCTGTATCAGGGAGAACAAGGTACGCAGATTATGAGTGGTAACCCGTCCCGGCACAAACCCCGATTGATCTGGGAGCACTATGGTATTCATCAGTAATGTCAATCTGGTAGCTAATACCTTCGCGTGTATTTTAGTGTCGCAGTTAATAAACGATAAAGACCTATACGAGTCTGGCCTCTCAGGAGGCTTCCGGGCTTCAGCAGCGAGGTTATGAGCACCTCTCTCATCGAGGAGGGTAGAGCCCCCACCTCCATAGTTTCCTCAAAAAGTTTGCGAAGCACCGGCGCCATAATATCCACATAACATTTGTAAAACTCGGCAGGTATGCCATCCAGGCCTTGTGCTTTCCTGTTTTGCAGGGACATTATAGCCTTGCATTTGAAAGGGATGATGAGTGTGTTAGACGTTACATCTTGGTGTCCTTAGGCTCAATCCTTTTTTGTATGAATAGAATCAAAAGAGTCCGTGCTTTATAGAAAAATTGCTCTTTATTTGTGTGGATAAAAACGTAGACAGCCGACACGTGTTTCGCCCCTGTGGCGAATTGCGCCAGGGCTTTTTCAAGGCTATTTACAATGTTATGTGTTCTGTAAGCTTCCTCATTATATACACAGTAATTTTCAACATTTGATCCGGTTTGTAAATTTATTAGGGGTTGAATCCCTGGCGTATTCCTCAAAGTCTCTCGTTTCAAATACCTTACTGTCTGAAAACTCAAGAGGTCCAGAGTTTTCTTGAGTGTGTTATCATTATCAAAAACCTGTGAAAACTAATGTGGACCTGGATTCCTTTGTGGACCACCTCCCTTCTGTAGAAAACATTATAGCCTTGCGAATCTCATCCGTCTCTAGTGGTGCCCCGAGGAACTGCTGATGCACTTCACTTATCCAGCAAAGCGCCACGTCTCCTAGAAAGTCCTCTAAGTCTACCTCCCCAGTCTCGCGCATAGTGTAGAGATTCTCATAATGTGCCTAGAATACTGCAAGAATCTCATCCGTGTCATGTGTCCTCCCACCCTCCTGTGTTTCTATCTCCAATACGGTGTTGGTGAATGTAGGGCATCTCGTAACCTCCGCGAGGGCCTTCCCCGGTCGCTCCCCCTCTCTGTACCTGCGTGCCACCCAATGTTTCCCCCTAAACTTAACCTCCCTGTCAGCTTCCTCCTCATATGTAAACAGTTTAGCTCTAAACTCCCCTTGCAGAGCCCTTCCTCCCCCCCGCCACCCTGTCCTCAAGCTCCTTTAACTCGCTCTCCAAGGTTGTCAATGTATGCTGGATGTCCCGCAAAACTCCAAAACTCTTCGAGATATAGTATCCACACACAGTAACCTTAAATGCTTCCCATATAACTTCAATATTGTCCACCGACCCCCTTATTCCTCAAGAAAAAATACTTAATCTCCTCCCGAGTTCCGTGCGGAATACCAAATCTAGCAGTGCCTTAGGTTGATACCTCCAAATAGGACGCGGCCTATCAAGGCCAGGCAGTCGTAGTGTGAGCTTCACTGGGCAATGATCAGAATAGGTGCGTGGTAAATGTGCAGCTCGTGCCACCCCCGCCATCACGCCCCTGGTCACCAAACAGTAGTCCAATCGTGCCCATGTTCCCGTGTATGAAGTGTAGTGCGTGCCTTCCCTATCCTGCGGGTGTAGCAACCGCCACGCATTCACCAATCCACCCTCTGCAAGCAGGTCTACTAACACCTCACGGGATTTATCATGATATTGCGCCGCTCCATCCATCCTATCCATTTTGGGGGCCAAGCTGACATTAAAATCACCCCCCATATTACATGCTGTGATCCCACATTAAATATTTTCCCCCACAACTGGGTAAAGAAGTCTGGGGTGTCTACATTAGGTGCATAACAGTTGGCAATCTGTAACAGGGTGGGAACGGAAGCCCTTAGTGACTGGTGGAAACCTGATTCTACTTCCCCTCCTTCCCTTCAGTCTGACTGGGTTACCCGTCCCCTGCTTTCGAACGACGGAGAAGAATTAGAGGAAGGCGCCTTTAACTGGGATCTCCACAGTGACGTGGCCACGCCCCCGCATGACGTAGGAGGATCCCGACTGGACAAAGGAGCGGAAGCCCTTTACTGGGGGTGTGTCGACACCCGGGAAGAAGGAAGCGAGGACGAGGAGGTTCAACGCGAGGCTGACGGCGTGCGAGGAGAGGACGGAAGAAAACCTGCAGAAGACAGCAGTGGAGTGCCAGGAGGCCAACGACCCGGTGAACCGCCGTGCCACACTCCCGAGGGAGGAGTGTGGCTTTCCCAGGTACGGCGGCGTTGGGCAGCTTGGGTCGGGAGTAAAGGGGCCCGTGTGTAATCGTGTATAGCACCCTCTCGTTTTCCGTCCCCCGCTTTCCAGACCCCCCCCCCCTTCCCCCCTTTCCGACCCTTCTAACCCTCACTCACCCCTAGAACCACTGAGCACTGTCTTCAAGTACATAGCACAGGTGAACCCTCACACTCACTTGGTCCCCGGTGCAACTCGTATCAGACCGATTACCTGACCGGTTTCCTCTCTGTTGGTTTTTCTCTTTCCGGAGCTGACCAGACCGAAGCGTCCCACGATGTCTCCAACAACAGAGGAAAGGCAGTACCATCCCCACTCATAACGGGCGCCAATATGGACCGAGCAGAGTTTGCACGTGAACGTTTGACCTTGCGCACCAGAAAAACCTTTATCCGAATAAAGCCCTCTTTACGCAGAACTAGTGTCCAGCCTATTCTTGAGCAGCCCACTGACAACATCGAGTACCCTCCCACCCCCACGCTACACAATTGTAATTGTATCTCTGCCCATTCTCCCCCATATAATGACATATCGTCCTTGCGGGTCCGTTATTGACCCCGCCAATGCAAACGGGACTCCCTGTCGTATCAGTATGGCTGTCCCTCTAGCGTAAGAGGAATAAGAGGAGAATATCCCCACTGAGGCCCAACGCGCCGCAAAGGTGTGGTGCAATTGCGGGCAGAGGTGTGTTTCCTGCAGCAACGCTATATGAACCTGCTGTCTATTGAAATACGCCAACACCTATCTACATTTACGCGCATTATTGAGCCCTCTCACAGATATGCAAATCAGAATCCACGTCATGTCCCGCCATGCCAACGCTTCTCATCTCCAGTGCCTCGGTGCCTCTTCGAGCAACATATCAGACATAAAACCCACTTATGATCCATCAATACCGCTTCGCCATCAGTCTCCAATAGTCCAATCTTCAAACATAACAAACAAGGCGTTCCTGACAGCCAGCATAATACAAAGTTAACTCAAACCATGGTAGCATCCATTCTCCCTCCCAATCCCCCCTCCCACACCCACCTCCTATCCATCAACTAGGTCCCTAACCCGGTAAGCTGTATCTGCAGTCCTCCACTCAACACTGCATTCCATCTAGTCGCACCAGCCTCCCATCCTCATGTGTCATAGTCGTATACATTTCCCATAGTGCAACCTGAACATTCCAACTCCCCTCCCCTCCCGTCCCTCCCCCTCCCACTGAAGCAACCCAATCTTGCCAGCATCCAATCCCCGCCCCCCACCCCGCAACTGCATCCGACACAACATTTCCCCCCCCCCCCCCAACAATGTGTCTGTGCTTCTTGTGGGGTTATTCCCCCTGGGGGTAATATCTAGAGAGTTATGCAGTCCCTCTGCTCTATTGTTACCCCTCTACCATTGTACCTGTCCTCTCAGGAGGGAGTGGAGGCAGAGTCTGGAACGTAAATACCTGAATATCCAATGAGTTAATACAGGATACTTCTCCGTACGTCTCATGCAGTATTCGCCATCACAGCACAGTTACGCATACAGCTCCCTCCAACAGCTCACAGTAGGCCTAGGGAATAGTTATTCCATGTCCTCGTTATCTTCATTCCGACCATTTTGCTGAGATGATCCCTGACCTCCTTCATTCTGAGCCGCATGTTTCAAAGTTCTGAGAAAGTCGTCCACCTGTTGCGGATTCGTAAAAAACCTCTGCTTCCCTTGGTGAGTCACTCTGAGCTTCACTGGATATAAGAGAGCATAGTCTATTTGCTCCTGCCTTAGTCTCTTCTTGACCTCCACAAATTTACGTTGTTCCTCCTGAACAATGGGAGTGAAATCCGGGTACAATGAAAAGGTGACCCCATCATATGTCATCGTTTGTTTCTGGCTCGCCACGCGCAGAGCCACATCACGTTCTTGGTAATTCAACAACCGAGCGATTATGGGGCGCGGGGAGTTACCTGGTGTCGGACGTCGGCCAAGGGACCTATGTGCAATAAACTGGGAGGAGAACGCCTCCTTGCCAATCATACTCACTAACAGCTTCTCTATGTAGTCCTCCATTTTACCGGTGTTGGTCGATACCGGCACACCCACGACACGCACATTGTTGTGTCTGCTGCGAGCCTCCAAATCTTCATTCTTGGCCGCCACTGCCCTTAGTAGTTTATTCAGTCTCGTCAGTTGCACAGTGTGAGTGGCCGTGACATCATCCCCATCCGATATTTTACGCTCTGCCTCCGTGAGGCGATCCTCATGCCCGTCAAGCCTGTGGGCAATGGCGTCCATTCTGGAGGACATTCTATCAACCTTGTCTACCACTATAGCAAATCCCTGTCGGATTTCCTGCAATATCTCATTAATATCCGATACCTGCGACGTGGCAGCCCTAGCAGTTAAGGTCCGAGCCTCCAAGCCCTGGTCATCCTGTGGGGGCTTGTTCCCTTTTTTCACCCCATCGAAAGTCAATTTGGGCTGCCTGGTGTCCGGTTTTCCAATGGTCCACACCATGCTCTGGCCCTGTTATGCACTCCACCGGTTGCACCGCACTTGTGTACTATCCCTGATTTAACAACTTGCGCAACCTCCTAAGCAGGCGGACTAATTACTGGTGGTAGTCTCCCTCTCAGTGATAGTCCCCAGGGGGCCGTGTTCAAGTTCAGGATCGCTCCCCAGCGCAGCAGAAGAGCAGCGCGTTGCCAGTCTCGTCCGGGGCCAATGTAGCGCCTCATGGATCAGGTGACCATGAGCCCGCCGCTCATCTGAACACCCACGGTGTATACCTCTGTGAGCTGATAATGCCTGGCGACTTGGCAAGTCAATATTCCTCCTTCTTCCCCCTTGTAGAGGCCACACAGCATGGCGCACATCCACTTGATTACTGGTACACCCGCAGGAGGGGAATCTCCCGTTTGTTCAGCCATGTCTGCGCCTTCTCCTAGATCTCAGCACTCGGTCCGGGCCTGTCTGCCCCCTTCCACTGCTTCAGTTTTCTCAGGCACGCCCCCTCTGTCCATGGGTCACTGTGCCCCCAACAGCAGCTTCCCTAACGTCAGTCCCATGGGGCATTTAGCACCTCAGCTCTACTGGCAAGCGCCACTCGCGGCAGGTCTCCCCGATGTCTTTCCGAGCCCTCTACAGCCGCTATGCCGTGGTCGCGTTGAAAATAGACGACACGTATGGCGTCCCCCGCCGCCCGAGGGCCGCCTCCTCCTTTGCGCCCAATTGCCCTACAGACTCTCCGTTGCTGGCGGATGGGCCCCACTGGGGGGCGTAAAGGACCTCCGCTTCGTGCCGTCCCCCAAGCGCCTACCTCCCAGGACGTGTTCTCAGTCAGGTCGCCGCAGTGCTCGCAGGTATTCTGGACTGCTCACTCCAGTGAGCTGCGATCCCCGGCGTCTCCGCTCCTTTCACTCCCGCACAGCCTCAGTCGTTTCACCAGCCTCCGCTTCCAGCTTGCTAAGCCCCGATGTGGACTCCGCCCGCTGGTCTCGATCGGACCCCAGCAGGAGTCTCCAATCCTGGTGCGGGTGCGGCTGGCCTCTATGCCGCGCTCCCACTGCTCGGCCTATGCGCCACGTGTGGATCCCCGGCCTCTCCTGCGCATCCTCGCTGCTTCACAAATCGCTCCTGTAGCAGCACGCGACCTGGCTCAGCACTCTCCCAGTTGTATCTCCGACAGCACTGCTTGAAACACAATGAAACTTTCTACGAGTGTCGAGGAGCCGTAGTTCTCACAATTCTGTCCCTCAATTGCGAATTATAGGTTAATTAACTCCGGATAAATGTTGGATGTTAGTTCCAGTTCGCAGGAGCCTCACATCAGTGCGGCCATTCTGCGTGCGCGCTCTCTAGCGCCCCCTATTTTTAATGTTATAACTAACTTCTAATTTAGTCATTTAAAAAGTATATATTACAGCCAGAAATGCATTATTTTAATATATTATAATTATCTTACATTTACTACTTTTAAACAGTGACACTTTCTCCAGGTCGTTCTGAAATGAAGGTATTCGAAAAAAAATTGGAAGGAACGAACAAGCATTGACAAGGTGACCGCCTTGGATCCCTCTGAAGCGGTCGCTCCCCACGCTCCCTGACCATCCTGCTGCCTGTAACGTTGTCTGGTATCATAGTGCTTGCTGGCTGCTGTTGTAGCGCTTGATGCCATATCATTGCCTGTAACTCGGTCTGTTATCGTAGCGCTTGCTGCCTGACATCGTAGCGCTTGCCTAATTGTTGTGCCTTTGCTCTTGGGCTAATTGCCACTGTCGCACTGCTCGCATCGCCTGCTGCATTTATTGTGCCTCTTTGTGCCGCTTCCACTGCCCAGATCGTAGGATTGCTCCGGTGGTGCCCCAATATCGCTGTTTGTTTTTGCAGCCATTTAGTTGTTGACTACTGGCCCGTCCCTCCTCCCCGCTCCCGCCTCCCAGCTGATCCTCCCTCCCACTGAGATATTAGGCTTGCCCCTTCTTGACTAGCGCTGTGACCGCCTTGGATCCCTCTGAAGCGGTCGCTCCCCACGCTCCCTGACCATCCTGCTGCCTGTAACGTTGTCTGGTATCGTAGCGCTTGCTGGCTGCTGTTGTAGCGCTTGATGCCATATCATTGCCTGTAACTCGGTCTGTTATCGTAGCGCTTGCTGCCTGACATCGTAGCGCTTGCCAAATTGTTGTGCTTTTGCTCTTGGGCTAATTACCACTGTTGCACTGCTCGCATCACCTGCTGCGTTTATTGTGCCTCTTCCACTGCCCAGATCGTAGGATTGCTCTGGTGGTGCCCCAATATCGCTGTTTGTTTGTGCAGCCATTTTGTTGTTGACTCCTGGCCCATCCCTCCTCCCCGCTCCCACCTCCCAGCTGATCCTCCCTCGCCCCTCCCCTCCCCACTATCCACATATGACAGATGCTTCTGCGCGCAGCGTTCACGCGCAGCGTTCACGCGCAGCGGTCGCGCCCCATGCGCGCCGAAGGTGCGTCAAAGGTAAGCCCGTCTACGCCCGTCCGCGCCCAGCGCCAGACCCCCTGGCCCCCGCATTAGCCACCCCGCCCGCATAACAGATGACGCCGATACCCTCCTTGCCCTTAACCCCAGACGCACCCCACAATGCTGCGTAGCTGCCCCAGGACACACCCACGGACCATTCGCCTGCAACTCCTGCAAGTTCGCTTGCATCAGGACCCACACCAAATCCCCCCCCCTCCAAACACAGCTCCGACTCTAACCACCTGAAGTGCATCCTGCTGAACACCCGCTCGGTCCACAAACACGCCACTGAACTCTGGGACCTACTCGACACTACATCGACGGACGTCGCCTTCCTTACAGAAACCTGGATGAACGCCTCATCTGCACCCGACATCGCCATAGCCATCCCGGACGCTTACAAGATCATCCGAAAAGACCGCTCCAACCAAACCGGAGGGGGCATCGCCATCGCCCATAAGAACTCCATCCGAGTCACGACCAGCTCCGACAATAACCTTGCGACCGCCGAACACCTTCACTTCCAGATCCACACCGACCCCAGGACCATACTTAGAGGCACCCTCATCTACAGATCACCAGGAACCCGCACACAATTCATCAAAGACATCACTGACTTCATCAGCCCACATGCCCTCAACTCCGAGAACTACATCCCACTGGGAGACCTCAACTTCCACCTGGAAAAGAATAACGACGGCAACACCACCACCCTTCTGGACAACCTGGCCAATCTCGGACTCAAACAACTTGTCGACACCCCCACCCACCTGGCAGGACACACGCTCTACCCTATCTTCACCTCCAGCAAACACATCTCCTTCGATCACACCACAGCTCTCCATTGGACGGACCACAGCTGCGTTCACTTCAACTACAAAAAGACCACGACCCACATCCCACCACAACCTATTCCCTGAAGAAACTGGAACAAAATCACCACCGACCAACTCTTCACATCGCTTAATCAAAACCCCCCGCCACATCATCGGACCCAAACCAAGCTGCCACCAAACTCACACAATGGATCACCCACAGCACTGACTAATTAGCACCCCTGAAAAACCACCAGATCAAACAAGGTAACAAAAAGGCCCCCTGGTTCAACGATGACCTTAAGAAATCCAAGAAGTTATGTCGCACCCTCGAGAAAACCTGGAGAATAAACCCAACCACTAACAACCTGACCACCTTCAAGGACGACACCCGCAAACACCACCAACTGATCCGATCCACCAAGAAATCAGCATTCAAGGATCGACTCGACAACAACACCCACAACAGCAAGGAATTATTCAACATCGTCAAAGAATTCACCAACCCCACCGCCGGCACCAACGACATCACTCCCTCCCAAGACCTCTGCGACTCTCTATCGTCTTTCTTCCACAACAAAATCGCCGACATTCATAACAGCTTTGAGAACCTGTCCAAAGAAGGGCACACTCCACCCACCTCCGAACCAAAACAGCACTCTCACAACCTTTGCACCTGGAACCCAATCACGACTGAAGACACCATCCGTCTGATGAACTCCATCCACTCAGGTTCACCAACTGACCCATGCCCCTACCACATCTTCAACAAAGCAGACTCCATCATCGCACCCCATCTCCGCGATGTCCTCAACTGCTCCTTCAACTCCGCTACCTTCCCAGAAAGCTGGAAACATGCCGAACTCAGCGCACTTCTGAAGAAACCCACAGCAGACCCCTCTGAACTTAAGAACTACCGCCCCATCTCGCTCCTCCCCTTCCCAGCCAAAGTCATCGAGAAAGCCGTCAATAGTCAGCTCGCCGTCTTCCTTGAATCCAACAATTCACTTGACCCCTCATAGTCCGGCTTTCGAGCCAAACACAGCACAGAAACCGCCCTCATCGCCGCTACAGACGACATCCGAACGCTACTGGACAACGGAGAAACAGTTGCCCTCATCCTACTTGACCTCTCCGCCGCCTTCGACACAGTCTGTCATAACACCCTCATACAACGCCTCAACAACGTTGGAATACAAGGAAAAGCATTGGACTGGATCATCTCGTTCCTCGCTGGAAGAACCCAGAGAGTCCGCCTCCCCCCCTTCAAATCAGAGGCCCCCGAGGTCATCTGCGGCGTACCACAAGGATCTTCACTCAGCCCCACCCTCTTCAACGTGTACATGAGTCCCCTCGCATCCATCGCACGCAAACACAACCTCAACATCCTCTCCTATGCTGACAACACCCAGCATATACTCTCCCTCACCAAAGACACTAACACCGCCAAAACCAACCTACACGAAGGAGTAGCCGAATGGATGAAGAACAGTCGCTTAAAACTAAACTCGGACAAAACGGAAGTCCTCATTTTAGGATCATCCCCCTCTGCATGGGACGACTCATGGTGGCCACCAGCTCTGGGCACAGCACCCACACCTACGGACCACGCACGTAACCTGGGCTTCATCCTGGACTCCTCCCTATGGATGACCAGACAAGTCAACGACGTCTCATCATCTTGCTTCAACATCCTATGCATGCTCAAAAAAATCTTCCGCTGGATCCCCACCGAAACAAGAAAGACAGTCACCCACGCACTAGTCACTAGCCGGCTAGATTATGGAAACACCCTTTACGCCGGAACCACAGCCAAACGACAGAAAAAACTCCAACGCATTCAAAACGCCTCAGCCAGACTCATACTCGACATACCCAGTCAAGCTCATATTTCCGGTCACCTGAAAGATCTCCACTGGCTTCCCGTCAACAAGAGAATAACGTTCCGCCTCCTCACCCACACACACAAGGCCCTCTACAACCTTGGACCCGAATGCCTCAACAAACGACTGTCCTTCTACACACCCACCCGCCAACTTCGCTCTTCCAATCAAGCCCTCGCCGTAACTCCGCGCATCAATAGATCCTCCATGGGAGGAAGATCTTTTTCCTACTTAACGGCCAAAACCTGGAACTCTCTCGCCACTCACCTCCGCCTCACACAGAACCACCTCTCCTTCAGAAAGCAGCTGAAAACCTGGCTATTCGATGAGTAATGCACCCACCCTCCCTCAAGCGCCTTGAGACCCTCTGGGTGAGTAGTGCGCTATACAAATTTATGAACTTGAACTTGAACTTCACAAAGCCAGTTAGAATCCACCTTAAAATAAGACCAGGTCATTTGGCTTTACTAGTGGTTGTTGGCGTGTGAAAGCATGCGTCAAGACGCATGCATCTGTATAGCCGTCAATTTTGGAATGGGGTTTCTTTGAAAGGGAACCCGTGCTAAGGTGGTTGCTGGTGTGTATGCGTGTAGGTTTGTACGCGTGGTTGCACATGCATCACTACGCAAATCGGCTATGATAGAATGGCAAATTAAAGGGAGATGGTAAACACAAGTGCCCACAGACAAATAACGCGAGTGGCTAACTAGCATTTTGCAGCTGCCTGCCCCTCGTAAAATACAGCAGCGGGTGAGGGCGTTGTTAAAAAGGGGGCGGAAAGAAAGAACATGCATCATTTGAGAGCTCATTAACCAATTTAAAAGAACTCTCCATCTGATGGATACAGTTTTTTCATCCGATTCGAACACTGAGGGAAATGATCCTCCCCAGGATGAGGTCCAGAACAGGGAGGAAAGTCATTGAATCGATATAGGACAACTGAGACAAAGCGATTCAATCGCGGAAAAGGGGCTTGGACTCCCTTTATTTTAACCATAGAACTGTCTGCAGATAAATTTTGACCTTAAATAATTGACTCCTAACACTGGCATTTATAATGCAACAAACTATACTGACTAAAGTACATGCAACTATTCTGTTTGCACTTGGGTTTTTCTTCTTTCTTTTTTAAAATAATAAAAATATTAACACAAAAATTGACTCACAGGTTTGCTATTAAACCAAAAAAATTAATGTGCCATAAACTACGAACTCGTACGTCATTATTCTTACTCTTCCGGTAAACCACGGTTTCATATTTGTGTAAATAGCGTTAATTTCAGCACCTATTTCCCAGTAACACGCCGCCACCTATTCCTCCTCTTGTTCCGTTGTGCAGTGTTAGCACCATGGTTCTATAATAAAACTATGCTTAAACCATGAAAGCATCCAGTGGAATCTACTAACATGCGGCTGCAAGGGATTATATTTTGAAATCAGCGTATAATTCTAACTCATTTAATCACTATCTATCACTAACTAAAAAAATAACTCTTCCAATCACTCTCAATAACTATATCACACTCTCTCACTAACAAACTCTCACACTATCTTTCACAAATGAACACACTCACTCACACTAAATAAATAACTCTCTAACTATCACATACACACTCATAGTAACAAACTCTGTTACAAAAAAACCCTGTATCTCTCAGACAATAACTAACAAACTCACTATAAAAAAATAAATCATTCTCACTAACATGCTCTTACTAATAAACGTTCTCACTCTCTCACTATCACATTCTCACAATAACTACATTAAAAAAACACTCGCAAAATAAAAATAAAAGAGATCCAATAGGTCTAGCCTTACACACATTATAACTGTTTAGACATGCAAAAAGTACTATTGTTGCACCAATAGTATTAAACTGCATAACTAAATAATTAAAAGGTAAACAAAAAAAATACCTATTAACTATCCATTCACATAGCCAATAGGTCTCGCATTTGGGACATTATAAGTATTCAGTTTTGCAGCACAATATCCTTGCAGCAACAACAGCAACCGTTGCATAGATAAACACTTGTAAGGTCCCAAAAGCGCGACCTATTGGCTATGCCAATGCTTGTTTTCCTTATGGGGAGGGGAATAAGCAGGAGGTACGGGGAGGGCAATAATCAAGAGGGACAACGAGGGGTGGGAGGGAATAAGCAATGTCGCAGGGGACTAAGCAGTACTGTCGGGGGAAGTGGATGAAGCAACACGGACGGTGTGGGAGGCGAAAATGCAGGATGGATAGGGGTATGGAAGAGGAAGAAGCAACACGTAGTAGGTGGGTGGTAAGGAAACAAACAACACAGACCCCAGACTGGGGTGTGGGAGGGGAAGAGGCACCATGGATGTGGGTGAGAGAAAAAGAAGCTACACGAATGTGGAGTGGGAGGCGAAGAAGCAACTGGTAGAAAGGAGAGAGAAAAGTAAATTGCGTTCCTACCAAAATAATGAACGCAATCAGTTGTTGAAATAAACCCCTTAACAGATTTGTTTCGAAGATGCTATGGGGCGACTGAACCAACCGCAGAGCACAATGATTATAGATTTCCACCCATAGTGCACTGAGCACTGCAACATGTAAATACTATGTAAAACATACTGCAGCATCTGAAAAGCGACCCTGAGGACTAATTGTCGGGCAATGTAACAAGAATAATCTATCAACATATCCTGTAATAAAAAAATCTCAACAGGAATACTTCACACTTAAAAGGCGAAAGACGTGGTCAGGAGAAATACTGTTAATGGCCCCGTAAATGAAAGTTGAATGTTTCAAACTCACTACTACTAAAACAAAGTCACAGCAGGAACATGATCTTCCTTTTATGCTGCTGCAAGCAGGCCTCTGCTAAAATGATGATCTGTGCCCCAGAGTGATAGACTAGATCATACCCACATACTGAAACCCCCCTTATTTGTGAGGTCACTGCAGTACTTTGCAATCGAACCAGCATGTAAGCATAGAAAGGACTTAAGTGACAGCAGAGCTGGGCACCCATTCTCCCTGCCGAAATAAAGTCTGACATTTTACTTAATCCTGAAACCACAATTGGCATTCAAGAACATCGCTTTCTGCATTTGCAAAGCCTGTTTCCTCCAGGCAAATCATTGACTATCTATCATCACCAAACAAAGCAATGCGAAGTAAACAAGCAAATCCGACACATCGGGACAATTTTACCATCACGAAAAAAATGTAATATGAAATAACCGCAAATAAGTACACAAACAAATCTCATTGGAAGGCAGAAACACAACCCAATAATATTATGAACTCTATCACCCAGCCTTTAGCACACATTCTGCCAAAAAATCGAAGCTAATAGAAGTAATACATTAGCGCATTGACGCCCTCTATATTCCTGCAATATATGAAGACGTTATTTGAGCAAAGACACATGATTATGTTTGCTGGCAACCTGTGGTTGGCACCATTTGCACAAATCTTCGAAAATGTTTAACAATGATTTCCTGCCCAGCAGGTTTTTGCTGCCTGCAAATCTCTTATAAATTCCTTTGTTTCTTGCCCCGGGTGGTGGCAGTCCCCGGGGGCAAGAACGGCTCCCCTCACATTTTCAAAGAAATCTTTGGTCCCAGGGAAGTGGTGGTCACTGGTTCTGAAAGGCCCCCATTTAAAAAATTAAACAGCCCCGGGGCAGGGGGGTGGGGGTATTGGGGGGGTCTGTGAGCCACACCCCATTTCATATTAGATTGCCCCAGGGAGGTGGCGGTCCCTGGCGAGATGGCAGTCCCTAGCGCTGCGAGAATGCCGTATAGGCCGCCTCGCATCACTTTAATAGTGTTTGCCCCAGGGAGGTGACGGTCCCCTAGGCGAGGGGGCACCCCTGCATAATTAAAATACACTGGCCCCAGGATTTGGCCCACCGGGAGCTTCCTATAAAAGATACATGGAAGCCCTCGTGTAATTTTTTTTTTCTTTCAATTTTGCCACAGGTCTGTCTTTGAATTTGCATCAAAATTGAATAAAAATGCTTTTAACCCCCGGTTGGGTCCCTGTGGGCCCCCCTTCCCACCATATCTGGGGGAGGTGTTCAGGGTAGGGGGGGGTGTCGGGGTATTACTACCCTGCCACCTTTTTTTACATTGTTTTGGGAACTCTGCTTCAAGCGGAGTCTCAAGATGGCTGCCAACACTAGTTGAAGTGTTTGCAGCCAATCAAATTTCAGTAGCCTCAGCGAGTCCACTGCAAGGGTTTGCGTCCCCAGATATCTGTATTTTTTAAACTTAAATATCTCAAACTACTGAACAAATTTACACCAAATCACAAAAAGCACACTCTCTGGCCCAACATCTAGGTTTCTGTCAAATTTGATGTCATTCCGTTCAGCAGTTCGGGCTGTCGTCGTGTTTAAAATCTCAATTGGGTATTGCATGGAGAAAATGCCTTTTGGGGCCCACCTTTTTTCTCAGCCCCCGCTAGACGGATCACCCCCAAACTTTCAACACAGCAGCTGAAATGACTGTAGCAAAGGTTTTCAAACGTTCAAGAAGATTTGTCAAGCGGCGCCAAAGTTACTGGCAAAACATAAAACGTTTTTCCTATAGAAACATGGTCCTAACTAGAACTACCAACCAGTAGGTGGGAGGGGGTACATTCATAGTACAGTCACTACTTTTCTCTGCAAAGCTTAGAAGTACAAGAAGGGATGGTGTGTCGTTTTATTAATACAGATCTCTTTCCTCTCATAAAAAGAGAACAGCTATTAAACTGAGGGTCATTTGTATTTAACCTGCTCATCCCCTTCTCATTATGTCAAATAGGTTTTGACAGAGTCTCTAATACCAAGTACCTGATTAAATTATAAACAGCTGAAAGCAGTTTTTAGGGCCAAAGGGATGCAAAGCAGTTTTATTTGTCTGTGGATTCTCTGCATCAGACCATATTAGTCATTTGATATCAATTCTGCCCTCTAGTTGTTTTTCTTTATCCTTGCCAAAGGTTGTGTGAGAGGGAAAAGGGGTTGTTATGTTAACGTGATTTATTGAGCGCTCAATTACCCAGAGGTGTCTTGGTGCTAGCTCTTCTCAAGAACAAGGATCATAAAACTAGTTATTAAAAAGCTATGTTTTCAGCTCCTTTCGGAATAATATTGGGGTGGACAATGCCCTAATGTGATAAATAAGAAGATTCCACATCTTAGTCGTACCTATTGTAAAACTTCATCCTCCCCAGTTCATACTATTGAAACTGGGGACCACTGTTTCATTGGCCCCAGAGGATTGCAGGACTCTTCTAGGTTCATACCATTTAAAGGCCTCCTTCAGAAATTCAGGCCCACTATCACACAGTGCCTAGTAGACTATGCAAAGGACCTTAAACTTGATAAGGTTTTTAACGGTCAGCCAATGTAGCTTGTGGATTTCATGAGAAACTAATTTGTTTGAGAATTCCCAAAAGCAGCCTAGCTGCAGCATTTTGCAAGGTGTTAATTTATTAAGATATTGTTCCTCCATATTTAAATAGAAACCACTGCAAGAGTCGAGGTTTGATAGGACTAATGCTGTCATTACTGTCTTCTGTGCATCTAATGGGATATAGGCAAGATTTTTTTAAACCATCCTTAAGGTGTAAAACAAGGATGAAATGACTGACCTTGTTTCCTTACTTCAGCTTGTCATCAATAAAAACTCCACATTCTGTTGCCTTTCTCACTGGAATGGGAAGTGTGCCCAACTCCTCCAGCCACCAGGATGGGGACCACACAGAAGTAGAGTTTCTAAAAAGGATCAGCTCTGTTTTTCCAGAATTTAACTTTAGGCAGTTTTTGCTCATAAATTTGCAGATAACTAGCATTCAGCCTTGAACTCTAATGTCAGTGCTATTTTCGTTTGTCAATATTGACACCCCAATTTCTGTCTCATCGACATAGGAGGTAAGGGTGAAATGAAGGGATTTAATAAAAATTGCCAAAGCTGTAACATATACGTTGAACAATGTTAGACTAAGTGAGGATCCTTGTGGGACCCCGCATGGAAGAGAGAAAGTTTAGGAGGCCGAATGCTCAAGGGCCACTGAATACTCTCTTCTAGCAAGAAAGTAGCTCAACTGGGCAAGTGCCTTCCTTCCCTTTCATCCCTATGTCCATTAAACAGTCAACCAAAACCTTGTGGTCGACCGTACCAAAGGCCGTCGACAGATCGAGGAAAAGGGCTGCAGTGCCTCCCTTATCCAATGCAACCTTTATCTCCTCAGTGGTATTAATTAAGGTGGTCTCAGTGCTGTATCCAGGTCGGAACCTAAATTGAGTTGGATCCAGAAGTTGGTAGTCTTTTTTTTTAAATATATTTATTTTTATTAAAACAAGGCATCATAAAGTCAAAGGCATTATACAGAGGAGACACTCTCCCATATTACATCACATAAAACAGGAGTATACGAATAGAAGGGGGGGGGGTGAAGAAGGGTCGAGGATAAGTACATTAAGATCAGGGGGAGCCCGGAACATCAAAGTTAGAGTTGGCAGGTGGTACACAAATATCTCCCCTGTATCGATTCCACAGACTCCACACTGAAGACCATTTACGGGGTAGGCCCCTCGCTACATAGACAGTCTTTTCACGGAACATGCACCAGTCCATATCCTCTTTCCAACCCTCGAGAGTAGGCGGCCTCTCGGATCCCCACTTTTGAGCTATATTACGCTTTGCGATCATTCTCCTAGCCTCTGGCCGCACAGTGATCCCCAATACCCCACTCATCGTATTGTGTATCTCATTCCAGTATTCAACTATATATCGACTTTCCCAGAGGACATGGAGGAACGTACCAACAAGACTACACCCTCTTCTGCACAAATCCGTTTCAGATAGCCTTATCCGAACCAGTTGGGGTCCAGTGACATACACCCTGTGTAGTATTTTCAGCTGAACAAGCCTTACAGAAGTTGGTAGTCTTGTGTACATTGTGTCAGCTGTTGAGTCATCACTTATTCAAAATGTTTTGCAGGTAATGGAAGACAAGAGATAGGACTATAGTTGTTTGAGTCTGCCCTTTTTAATAAGGGGGAGAATGGAGGCTTTTTTCCACTGTATGGGGAAATATCGAGCCATAAACATAGAAGTAAAAATATTGGTAAGATTAGAGCCATTAAATCCGGAAGCAGCTTGATCACTGAAGGGGGCAAGGATCTGGTGGAGAACTAGATTTTGCTGTTTGAATTTATATTTCTACCTGCTCCAAAATGATGGAAAAGGACGGTGAAGGGCACTTGTTCCAAGAGATACCTTTTTTCAATGGGCTTTGAAGCTTTGTCTGAATCAAATTTATTATAAATCTGTTCAACTTTGTCCAGAAAGAAATGTGCAAGCGAGTCACAAAAAGATTGACTGCTGCTTACCACTTTGTTACCTGGGTATATGGTTAACTTTTTAACTGTCTGAAATAGCTCTTTGGATGAATTGTTTGCAAACTCAATTTTCTGTGTATAGTAGACATATTTTTCTTTTGTCAAGAAGGATTTATAAGTATCCATATAAGTATCCATTGTTTCTTCATACTTTTCTTTTTCAAGTATTCAATCATGCAATCACCGTTTTCTTTCCTGTCTTCTACAGCCTTGTTTTTCCTTTCTCAGCACCTCCGTAAACCATGCTGTAGACAGTTTAATTCTGTGAGCCTGGTTATTTTTAACTGCAACTAGGGTTGAGAAGGCTGCATTTAGCATGTTAAAATAGTTTGACATGGCTTGATCAAGATCCTGCGAAAGTATTGGCTGAGACTGTATCATCTGCTATATGAGTAGATCTCTGTTTACTCTATTCCAGGCCGAAAGGTGTTTTGAGCCATAATGAGAATTATTAAATTAGAGATTGTGTCCTATGTTTTTTTCAAATAGTGCCACGTTTGCCTAAAAATTCCTTTATTTGAGGGTGGAGGCACCCAAAAAAAAACCCGTAGCTACACTCTGATTGAGTTATTACCTGTGATTCAGATTGGTTCAATAACTTCCATCCATCACTTTTATTGATATCAATATTAGTCATGTAGGGTGAGGCAGATTGTAGAAAGACAACATCCTTATTCCTCCCATGTCCTTGTGCAGATGTTTCCAGAATATTTGATGCCAAATACTTAGAAGTATGTTTAACCACTTGCACTTCCTCAGTTTGCTGGTGTCTGTTTTATTGTTCCTGTAACAGCTGCAAGTCCATATCAGGAGATGAGTAAATGTGGCTGTATTTATTGCCTCTACCTTCAAGGCATTTTTTGGAAGTGGATAATAGTATTGACGATAAATGCTATATTGAGTTTATACCAATGTTCTATTCCATAGCAGAACAGTATGCACACTGCCTAACCAACCCTGTTCGGGGAATTGTCTCTCTGTGTCAAAAATGTATTTCCATCGCATTGCTGATGTGGGAGCTAGTACTTTCTTGGCTTTTCAAGATAAGTAATATATATATATATATTTTAATTTATCATAGTTTTTAGATAAAATACAGAACAATCAACATCATTCACTACAGTACAATGCACAACACATAAATGAAGCTTCTTAAATGAGGAATGCAGTTGTTCGAGCAGTAATGTTCAGTAGGAAAGTGAACAACAGACTTGTATCAGTCCTGAAGTGTGCATCACAATTTATACCGATGCATAGCAGGATCTGAGCTTTGTTCGTTTGTGGTTTCATTAGGTAGATGGGCTGACGCCATAAGGCAAGAGATTTTGATTCCGGCTTTTCCATTAGTAGGTATATATTCTAATTTGCGGGTTGTCCCACCTCAATTAAGTGATCTGAATGGCTATTCCCTTGAGATGCAGACGCATTCAGCTAAAAAGTGGGAGAGTAGGGCAGGTCATGTGTGATCAGGTATGATCGTAGCGGGTCCCATATGTCGCTAGGACTATTCGCCAGTTGGATAGTGGTATGGTATGTGTTAAGGTGCTCATTATAGAACACTCAATAATTAAATAAATTGAATAGATAATGTACTAGATCCACCATCTGAATGCGTTGTGGTAAATCTTTTATTAGCATCTGGATTCATCTTGAAAACGTCATGATTTGCAGATTTTCTGATATATTTATACAGATCAATTTTGTGTCTAGACATGTCCCCGCTACTTGTGGGGCAAAAACCCATACCTTTTTTAAGAGTGAAATCCTGTCTTGGTTCAAAGTCAATTGTGAGAGATTAATCGCTGATAATGCTTCATTTTGATCATCCTCTAGATTTTCCTGTTCCAGGATCTTGTTCTCCTGCCCTTTCTCTCTTCCTATTTCTCTCCTCTTTTTCGTCCTCCTGGTTTTCTTACAATTTCCCATCATATTGTTTGTTCCCCATTGCTCTTTTGATTCTCTGTATCTCTTGTAAGAAAGAGGAATTGACTGCATTATTATGGCCTCTTGTGCCCTCCCCTCCATCTGCCTCACTGTCGCTGTTAACTATCTCTGCCACCATGGGGTTTTTAGGTCTCGCAGAGAGACCTATTGCAGTCAAACTACAAAGCTGACTAAACGATGCGGATTTGAAGAAGTGCACATGCTCGTGACCGCGCTTCTATCCCCCTGCCTTGCTCTTCAAAGGCTCCCCTTACCATTTGCTCCTGCCTCCCCGCCCACTGGTTCACACTTCACAGCCGCTAGGCCGTGACTCACATTTCTGCCCAGCAGCTTTAAAAGGATCTGCTTCCCCGCCCACTGCTTCACACTTCACGGCCTGGCGGCCGTGACTCGCATTTCTCCTTCCCTCTCCCCACAGCAATGCCAAGAGCTTGTCACAGTTGATGTGTTCTCTTTTTTAGATCTCACGGGGCGTGATTTCCCTCTTTCACCCTGTCTCCTCTTTCGTTCTTTCTCTTGTGCCCTCGCTTGCTATTTTTTCTTTTCCCTAATCCTCAACCTCGTATCCCTATTTTGCTTGTCATCCCGCCCTGATATTGTTTTCTCCTTCGTCTCACTCTTCACATTTCTGTCTGCTACCTCTTTCATTTGTCTTATTTCTCTTGATATCCCTGTCTGTTCCTTCAACAGACTGTCTTTGTTTTCTCATTTTGCTCTTACCACGTTTTCTCCTCGCTCTGGCACAAAACCTCCTCTTTTTCTCCCTTTCCCTGCCTCACCGTTCTGTTTTCACCCGTATGACTTTCTTTTCTTCCATTTCCATCTTTCCCCCATCTGTCCTTTACTCCATTCACACACTGTACTCCACCCCCCCCCCTTTCTTTAAAATATTTCTTTATTGTTTAAGCCAAATCTTTGTAGGGCACACACAAATATGTCATTCACAAGCCCATGCCCTCCCCACCTCCCATCAGTACATATTAGCACTTAATTAGACTCTTAGGAATAATGGGTGGGGGCTCCAGGGGCGGGAAGGAGTGTGCCTGCGTTCACTGTGTGATTCAGTGGTGTGTCCCCATGACGTGCACAGTGCGCTGTATAGTACACGAGTCACCGCTCCCTGGCCTGCGTGGGGACAAGCGCCTTCCTGCAGTGTATTCTAGCGCTGCGTTAATGTCCCATTGTGTGAAGCGCACGCGTAGAGGGAGGGGGGGCGGGAGTGAATTTGATGCCGAGCAGTGGAGCGCAGCACTGCTGAGTCCCGGCCTCTGTCTCATCTCGGACCCCGACCATCGCCGGAGACTCGACCTCCGGCGCACTCACCCGCCTGTCACCTCTGAGTCAGAGCGCACTCTGCTGTCACCGTCCCTGCACTCTCGTCTCAGTGTCAGACCTCTCTTACTCTCGTCTCAGTGTGTGTCAGACCTCCCCCCTTACTCTCCGCTCTCATCTCAGAGTCCGATCTCTCTCCCCTCTCACTCTCTGCTCTCTCTTCCCTCTCACACTCCGCTCTCTCTCCCCTCTCACTCTCCACTCTCTCTTCCCTCTCACTCTCCGCTCTCTCTTCCCTCTCTCCGCTCTCTCTCCCCTCTCACTCTCCACTCTCTCTTCCCTCTCACTCTCCGCTCTCTCTTCCCTCTCTCCGCTCTCTCCCCTGTCTAGACTGCTCTCTGACTGTCTCCAGTGGCCTCTGTCTGTCTCTGGTCACCCCTTCTCACCATCACACACCCTCACATCCACTCACCCTCACCCACCCTCACACCCCCTCACCCTCACACCCACTCACCCTCGCACCCTCACACACCCTCACCCCCCACCCTCACACACCCTCACCCCTCATCCTCACACACCCTCACCCCCCTCACAACCCTCTCACCCTCACCCACCCTCACACCCCCTCACCCCCTTACCCTCACACACCCTTACCCTCACCCTGACACACCCTGTCACCCTCACACCATCACCCTCACACCCCCTCACTCACCCTCACACACCCTCACTCACCCTCACACCCCCTCCCTCACCCTCACACCCCTCACCCTCACACACCCTCAGTCACCCTCACACCCCCTAACCCTCACCCCCTCACACACCCTCACACCCCCTCACACACCCTCACACCCCCTCACTCACCCTCACACACCCTCACACACCCACTCATCCTCACCCTCACACCCCTCACCCTCACACCCCCTCACCCTCACCCACACACACCCTCACCCCCTTACCCTCACACACCCTTACCCCCACCCTGACACACCCTGTCACCCTCACACCATCACCCTCACACCCCCTCACTCACCCTCACACCCTCTCACACACCATTACCCTCACCCTCACACACCCTCAGTCACCCTCACACCCTCACCCTCACACCCCCTAACCCTCACCCCCTCACCCTCACCCCCTCACACACCCTCACCCTCACACCCCCTCACACACCCTCACCCCCCCTCACTCACCCTCACACCCCCTCACACACCCTCACACCCCCTCACACACCCACTCATCCTCACCCTCACACCCCCTCACCCCCTCACCCCCACACCCCTCACACCCACCCTCACCCCTCCTCACCATCACATACCCTCACATCCTCTCACCCTCACACACTCTCACTCACCCTCACACACCCTCACTCACCCTCACACACCCTCATTCACCCTCACCCACCCTCACACCCCCTCACCCTCACTCACCCTCACCCCCTCATCCTCACACCCCTCACCCCCTCACAACCCTCTCACCCCCTCACCCTCACACACCCTTACCCTCACACCCTCACCCTCACACCCCCTCACTCTCACCCCCTCACCCTCACCCTCACAACCCCTCACACCCCCTCACACCCCCTCACTCACCCTCACACCCCCTCACTCACCCTCACCCACCCTCACACCCCCTCACACACCCACTCACCCTCACACCCCCTCACACACCCACTCACCCTGGCACACCTCACCCTCACACCCTCACACACCCTCACCCTCACACCTTCACCCTCACCCACCCTCACTCACCCTCACGACCCTCGCACCCTCACACACCCTCACACCCCCTAGTCCTCACACACCCTCACTCACCCTCACACACCCTCACCAGCATAGCATAACAAAACCTAGCATAGCATAGCAAAACATAGCATAGCCTAACAAAACAAAGCATAGGATAGCAAAACCAAACCTAGCATAACAAAACAAGAAATAGCATAGCAAAACACAACAAAGCATAGCATAGCATAACAAAACACAACAAAACATAGCATAACAAAACATAACAAAGCATTGCAAAAGAAAACATAGTATAACAATACACAACAAAACATATAAGATAAAACATAGCATAACAAAACAAAGCATTGCATAACAAAACATAGCAAAACACAAAGCATAGTATAACAAAAAGAGAGCATACATAACAAAACATAGCATAACAAAGCATATCAAAACATAACATAATTTAGCATAACAAAACACAACAAAACATAGCATAACAAAACACAACATATCATAGCATAACAAAACAAAGCTTAGCATACTATAACAAAACATAGCATAGCATAACAAAACATAGCATAACAAAACATAGCATAGCAAAACAAAACATAGCATAATAAAACACAACAAAACATTGCATAGCATAACAAAACATAGCATAACAAAGCATAGCATAGTAAAACACAACAAAACATAGCATAACAAAACAAAGCATAGGATAGCAAAACTAAACATAGCATAGCATTACAAAAAAAGCATAGGATAGCAAAACAAACCATAGCATAACATAACATAACAAAACATAGCATAACAAAACACAACAACACATAGCATACCAAAACATAGCAAAACACAACAAAACATAGCATAGCTTAACAAAACACAGCATAGCATAACAAAGCTTAGCATAGCATAACAAAACATAGCATAACATACATCACTCAGCACCACCACAGCATCACTCAGGGGCACCACAACATCACTATCTGCTACCGCAGCATCACTAATGCCACAGAATCACTTGTCGCCACCACAGCATCAATCTGTGCAACCATTCAACAACTGGTTCAAATATGTTCTCTCAATGTTTCAAGCTTTAGTACAAATATCGCAAAAAGATGTTAATATTTCACTTCTGTTCTTGGATTTTCGTCACAATAAAATACACTGAACATAATCTTCACAAAAGTTATTTACAAAAGTTTAAGCTATTGCCGTTATAAATTACAATAACTTTTATTTAAGTATTACTTATTTAAAAAAAATAAAAGCCATTGTTATTTGTAATATCAATACATCTAAGTCACGTAAATACAACACATATTGCATTACAAATGCTATAGGTGTCACATTTGCGAAATATATAGCTATTGGCATTGTAAATGGCAAAGCTATTAATTTAGCTATTTTCAAAACCAACACATAAATAAAAAAATTGTCATTTACAATACCAATAGCTCAAACTTTCCTAATGCGAGACCTATTGCATTGCAAATGCTTGTTATTTGGTTAGATTGTTTTACTGGTGAAGCGTGAACCAGGTCACACGGTTGTGTTCTGGGTGTACCGCTTCATATTTTCTCATTAATCAGCATGTGTTTTCTTTTTGAGTCCTTTTTAGTCTTAACGAATTGGCAATAATTATTCCAATATATGCCATACACCAGCTACCAGCACATGCACTAGAACAATTGTGCGTTGTTTCGCATGGGTGTCTACAAATTTTTACAGGTCTTACCTTATGGTATTTTTAATTGTTTACAGTGATTTATGGGTTCACTACAAACTGTACATAAACAATTTGAAAAAAAGTATTAATTGAATATACATATTGTGATAGGGAAAAAAATTATTATTGTCTTGTAGCCCTGAAGAAGTCATGAGGTATTCCCTCACTGACCAAACACATGTTGGCTGGCTATAAAAACAAGAGAAGAGGCTGATGGGCTGAAAATAAACAAAGGAGAGAGGATGTAGCCTTACGGCTAAAGCGGTCGACCTGGAAGCTGGGACAGGGGTTGAGTCTCTGCATCAATGCTCAACATCCTGTGATTCTGGGCAAATCACTTAATCTCCCCATGCTTATCAGAAATGAATGTGTCCATTTGTAACAAAACTGGTGCTCATGTAAAGCGCTCTGATAACTGATACCTGATATCTTCGGGTCAAGTTTGTGCTATATAAAACTCTAAAAGAATGTAAAAAAATTAAAAAAAGGAATAGGAGAAATACGTGGATTGCGAAAAAATAATTGGTTTCATTTTTACCATTGTACTGACAATTGAGTTTTTGAATTTACTGAATTATTGTGTAGAACTTGTGCAAGCCTATTGTCCGATCCTGTCAATCTGATTTTTCAGAAGTAGAGTAAATAACTTCCTCCTCTTTTAGCACCACATGGGGATAAATACATAATCTATTATATACAAAGTGCGACTAGTCCCTAAGCGCCATATACCTGGAAAAGCACATATTAGTATTCTCAGTATAGAAGATGTGTGTCTCGCATCCAAACTTCAAGTACTGGGGCAAAATTACCACCCCATATGCAGGCAACTCCGCTCTTGGTGAGGAGCAAAGCTATGGGCACTCCAACGTCTGGCCAATCATGTCGCAGATGGGTTGGGACATCCTATGTCAGTAGTGGGCTATCCTTGGGATATTTACCATGGAGAAAGTCTGTGTCCAGAGTATAGCACCAGGAGTATCTGGAGTCGGTGTGTAGTCCCCATTTATGAAGTTTGACTGGAGTGCAGTGAGGAAATGTAAAATGTATAATCCAGACACAACCATTAGAGAATGCTTTACCTATCTGAGCGCAACACTGTGCCCATTCCTTAACAGTCACTGTGCCTCCCAAAACCTCCTCCCACTGTGCCTTGCTTTGGGCATGGTTGAGGGGAAGACTCTGCAATTCTAATAGAGTTTTCTCATGGGCCAATTGTTTCGATTGGGCAGTAACAAATAAGTTTAGTGTGGTGCAAATGGCCAGGCTTTAAGGGAAAGGAGGATAATGAGCTTTGCATAAGGCTCTCGGGTGAAGAAAGAGGAGTGAGTCTAGTGCTGTGGTAGCCCCCATATTCATGACCGTTGCGGTCTCTAGAAAATGGTCATAAGGGGAATGGTGTCCTAAAAGTTTGACACCCCAAGCGGACAGTCATGGTAGGACATTTTAATTGTGGGGGGTGCTGGAGGGGTTGATACGTGGAGTAAAGTATCGGGCTCCCTCATCTTTTAGGAAGTCCCTCTCAGGTTTGTTTGTGTGCATGCTGCAGTGTTAATTTCCAACAGGTAGTGTGGCAGGGATCACCTATCGGGGGGGGGATGAGCTAGTTCATGTTCAGTGGCACACACATCCCTTTTTACTCATCCCAAGCCTCCCACTACTGCTTTGACGTCCCCCCCAAAAAAATCTCTAAATCCTTCACTCTTTTATCTCTCCAGTATATGTTTCAATCAAAATAACAGCCTGACATGTCCACTTATCAAATTTCATATTTCACTATACTAATTCACCGCTAATCCTTTATGGGTTCCGAGTAGTGTGCTACTCGCCGAAAAATGTGCTTCAACACCTCATTAGGGGTAGTAAGCACTATATAAATGCAACCCTTTTCCCTCCGCTATCGTTCTCAATCCAAATAACTGATTAATATCCACCACTCAAATTACTTTCATATTTCAGTACCCTAATTCATCACTAATTCTTATGGGTTCCAGATTAGCATGCTGCTTACCAAGAAAGTGCTTCAACACCCCATTAGGGGTAACAAGCGCCATATAAATGCAACCCTTATTTCCCCTCTTCTATCCCTCCGCTATCCTTCTCAATCCAAATAACTGACTAATATCCACCACTCAAATTACTTTCATATTTCACTATACTAAGTCACCACTAATACTTTGTGAATTCCGGAGTAGCGTGCTACTTGTAAAAAAAAGGAAAGCGCTTCAACACCCCATCAGGGGTAACAAGCGCTATGTAAATGCAAACCTTTTCCCCCTCTCCTTTCCCTCCGCTTTCCTTCTGAATCCAAATAACTGACTAACCTATACACCACTCAAATTACTTGTATATTTTACTATACTAATTCAACACTAATCCTTATTGGAGTCCGGAGTAGCATGCTACTTGCTGAAAAAGCGCTTCAACGCCACGTCAGGGGTAGTAAGCACCATATAAATGCAATTACAATACAATACAATATTCTTGACGGTGGTTGACTCCACTCAGGGAAAATGCGTGTGGCTGAAGTTGTGTGGCTGGCATTAAAGGAAAAGTAGTGAATGTACTCAAGTTAATTGTTATTCCGGAGTATGCTTTAAAGCATGGGTACTCACAAACATTTTCTTAGATGCCTCAAAATATGGTCTGTGGTTTGCCCGAGGGCTGCATTATTTCAGCAGGATGGGAGTGGGGTTGTGCGGGTTTGAGATAAGGTGGGCCTTGAGGAAGCGAAGCATGGAAATAGTGCGATCAGTGAGTCATGGAGTTATTTTGAGGGTTTCAGTCCATTCTGTCCTCTAAATTAATCCTATAATCTCTAGAAGTGTCTTAGATTTGACAGTACCGGGCTAAGCAGTATCTGAATAGTTATTTCTTTACTAGTCTTCTCTACTTGGAATGGAATAGAATTGCACAATGTGAAATCAAAAAACCTATGATCAAACCCGGTTTGCCCACTTGACCAAATTGTGTGATCCTAGGCAACTGTTTTATTTCATTTCCCTCCTTTTTAGTTCTCGGACCGTAGAGTGCGCTTGTGCAGTCTCGCTCCGAGATTTAATGTTTCTTAGTATGGGGGCTTTAACCCGCCCCTCTTCTCCATTGGCTGGCTTCCTAAACGGAGGCCAGCCATTGGAGGAGAGGGGCGTCACTCCATTCAAGCCCCGTCTTTTTCGGATTCGGGGGGGGGGTGTTTTTTGCAGTTTTTAACTCCGTGACGTCATCCGTCACTCAACAGCAAAAACCACGCCCCGGAATGCGAAAATGTCGGCGCTTTTCTGATGCCATTTCTGCCCGACCGCCGCCGCAAGAAGTCGAGAAGCTGCTGAGTCGTCCGGTGAGTGTTGCTGTCCTGCCCCCTCGTTGCTTGTGCTTGCTCTCCTGCCCCCTCGTTGCTTGTGCTTGCTCTCCTGCCACCTCGTTGCTTGTGTTTGCTGTCCTGCCCCCTCGTTTCTTGTGCTTGCTGTCCTGCCCCCTCGTTGCTTGTGCTTGCTCTCCTGCCCCCTCGTTGCTCGTGCTTGCTGTCCTGACCCCTCGTTGTATGTACTTGCTGTCCTGCCCCCTCGTTACTTGTGCTTGCTGTCCTGCCCCCCTCGTTGCTTGTGCTTGCTGTCCTGCCCCCTCGTTGCTCGTGCTTGCTGTCCTGCCCCCTCGTTGCTTGTGATTGCTCTCCTGCCCCCTCGTTGCTTGTGCTTGCTGTCCTGCCCCCTCGTTGCTTGTGCTTGCTGTCCTGCCCCCTCGTTGCTTTGCTTGCTGTTCTGCCCCCTCGTTTCTTGTGCTTGCTCTCCTGCCCCCCTCATTGCTTGTGCTTGCTGTCCTGCCCCTCGTTGCTTGTGCTTGCTCTCCTGCCCCCCCTCGTTTGCTGTGCTTGCTCTCCTGCCCCCTCGTTGCTTGTGCTTGCTCTCCTGCCCCCTCGTTGCTTGTGCTTGCTCTCCTGCCCCCCCTCGTTGCTTGTGCTTGCTCCCCTGCCCTCTCGTTGCTTGTGCTTGCTCTCCTGCCCCCCCCTCGCTGGTTGTGCTTGCTCTCCTGCCCCCCTCATTGCTTGTGCTTGCTGTCTTGCCACCTCGTGCTTGCTGTCCTGCCCCCTCGTTGCTTGTGCTTGCTGTCCTGCCCCCTCATTGCTTGTGCTTGCTCTCCTGCCCCCCTCGTTGCTTGTGCTTGCTGTCCTGCCCCCTCGTTGCTCGTGCTTGCTGTCCTGCCCCCTCGTTGCTTGTGCTTGCTGTACTGCTCCCTCGTTGCTTGTGCTTGCTCCCCTGCCCCCCTCGTTGCTTGTGCTTGCTCTCCTGCCCCCCTCGTTGCTTGTGCTTGCTCTCCTGCCCCCCCTCGTTGGTTGCGCTTGCTCTCCTGCCCCCTCGTTGCTTGCGCTTGCTCTCCTGCCCCCCCTCGTTGCTTGTGCTTGCTCACCTGCCCCCTCGTTGCTTGTGCTTGCTCTCCTGCCCCCCCTCGCTGGCTGTGCTTGCTCTCCTGCCCCCCCTCATTGCTTGTGCTTGCTGTCTTTCCACCTCGTGCTTGCTGTCCTGCCCCCTCGTTGCTTTTGCTTGCTGTCCTGCCCCCTCGTTGCTTGTGCTTGCTGTCCTGCCCCCTCGTTGCTTGTGCTTGCTGTCCTGCCCCCTCGTTGCTTGTGCTTGCTGTTCTGCTCCCTCGTTGCTTGTGCTTGCTCCCCTGCCACCCCCTCGTTGCTTGTGCTTGCTCTCCTGCCCCCCCTTGTTGGTTGTGCTTGCTCTCCTGCCCCCCTCATTGCTTGTGCTTGCTGTCTTGCCACCTCGTGCTTGCTGTCCTGCCCCCTCGTTGCTTGTGCTTGCTGTCCTGCCCCCTCATTGCTTGTGCTTGCTCTCCTGCCCCCCTCGTTGCTTGTGCTTGCTGTCCTGCCTGCTTGCTGTCCTGCCCCCTCGTTGCTCGTGATTGCTGTCCTGCCCCCTCGTTGCTTGTGCTTGCTGTACTGCTCCCTCGTTGCTTGTGCTTGCTCCCCTGCCCCCCTCGTTGCTTGTGCTTGCTCTCCTGCCCCCCTCGTTGCTTGTGCTTGCTCTCCTGCCCCCCCTAGTTGGTTGTGCTTGCTCTCCTGCCCCCCCAGTTGGTTGTGCTTGCTCTCCTGCCCCCCCTCGTTGGTTGTGCTTGCTCTCCTACCCCCCCCTCGTTGGTTGTGCTTGCTCTCTTGCCCCCCCTCGTTGGTTGTGCTTGCTCTCCTGCCCCCCCTCGTTGGTTGTGCTTGCTCTCCTGCCCCCCCTCGTTGGTTGTGCTTGCTCTCTTACCCCCCCTCGTTGGTTGTGCTTGCTCTCCTGCCCCCCCCTTGTTGATTGTGCTTGCTCTCCGGCCCCCCTCGTTGGTTGTGCTTGCTCTCCTGCCCCCCCTCACTGGTTGCGCTTGCTCTCCTGCCCCCCCTCGCTGGTTGTGCTTGCTCTCCTGCCCCCCCCCCTCGCTGGTTGTGCTTGCTCTCCTGCCCCACCTGGCTGGTTGTGCTTGCTCTCCTGCCCCCCCTCGCTGGTTGTGCTTGCTCTCCTGCCCCCCCCCCTCGCTTGTTGTGCTTGCTCTCCAGCCCCCCCTCGTTGCTTGTGCTTGCTCTCCTGCCACCTCGTGGTTGCTGCCTGTCCTCTCGTTGCTTGTGCTTGCTGTCCTGCCCCCCCTTGTTGCTTGTGCTTGCTCTCCTGCCCCACTTCATTGCTTGTGCTTGATTTCCTGCCCCCTCGTTGCTTGTGCTTGATGTCCTGCCCCCTCGGTGCTTGTGCTTGCTGTCTTGCCCCTTCGTTGTTTGTGCTTGCTGTCTTGCCCCCTCGTTGCTTGTGCTTGCTGTCCTGCCCCCTCGTTGCTTGCGCTTGCTGTCCTGCCCCCTCATTGCTTGTGCTTGCTGTCCTGCCCCCCCTCGTTGCTCTCCTGCCCCCCTTATTGCTTGTGCTTGCTCTCCTGCCCCCCCTCGTTGCTTGTGCTTGCTCTCCTGACCTCCCTCGTTGCTTGTGCTTGCCGTCCTGCCCCCCCCTTGTTGCTCGTGCTTGCTGGCCTGCCCCCTTGTTGCTTGTGCTTGCTCTCCTGCCACCTCGTTGCTTATGCTTGCTGTCCTGCCCCCCTCGTTGCTTGTGCTTGCTGTCCCGCCCCCCTCGTTGCTTTGCTTGCTGTCCTGCCCCCTCGTTGCCTGTTCTTGCTCTCCTGCCCCCCCTCGTTGCTTGTGCTTGCTGTCCTGCCCCTCGTTGCTTGTGCTTGCTCTCCTGCCCCCCCTCGTTGGTTGCGCTTGCTCTCCTGCCCCCTCGTTGCTTGCGCTTGCTCTCCTGCCCCCCCCTCGTTGCTTGTGCTTGCTCACCTGCCCCCTCGTTGCTTGTGCTTGCTCTCCTGCCCCCCCTCGCTGGCTGTGCTTGCTCTCCTGCCCCCCCTCATTGCTTGTGCTTGCTGTCTTTCCACCTCGTGCTTGCTGTCCTGCCCCCTCGTTGCTTTTGCTTGCTGTCCTGCCCCCTCGTTGCTTGTGCTTGCTGTCCTGCCCCTCGTTGCTTGTGCTTGCTGTCCTGCCCCCTCGTTGCTTGTGCTTGCTGTCCTGCCCCCTCGTTGCTTGTGCTTGCTGTTCTGCTCCCTCGTTGCTTGTGCTTGCTCCCCTGCCCCCCCCTCGTTGCTTGTGCTTGCTCTCCTGCCCCCCCTTGTTGTTGTGCTTGCTCTCCTGCCACCCCTCGTTGGTTGTGCTTGCTCTCTTGCCCCCCTCGTTGGTTATGCTTGCTCTCCTGCACCCCCTCGATGGTTGTGCTTGCTCTCCTTCTTGCTCTCCTGCCCCCCCATGTTGGTTGTGCTTGCTCTCCTGCCCCCTTGTTGGTTGTGCTTCCTCTCTTGCCCCCCCTCGTTGGTTGTGCTTGCTGTCTTGCTCCCCCCCCTCGTTGATTGTGCTTGCTCTCCGGCCCCCCCTCGATGGTTGTGCTTGCTTTCCTGCCCCCCTCGCTGGTTGTGTATGCTCTCTCGCCCCCCCTCGTTGGTTTTGCTTGCTCTCCTACCCCCCCTCGCTGGTTGTGCTTGCTCTCCTGCCCCCCTCGCTGGTAGTGCTTGCTCTCCGGCCGCCCCCTTGCTTGTTGTGCTTGCTCTCCTGCCCCCCCTCGTTGCTTATGCTTGCTCTCCTGCCACCTCATGGTTGCTGTCCTGCCTCCTCGTTGCTTGTAGTTGCTGTCCTGCCCCCCTCGTTGCTTGTGCTTGCTCTCCTGCCCCCCCTCGTTGCTTGTGCTTGATGTCCTGCCCCCTTGTTGCTTGTGCTTGCTGTCTTGCCCCTTCGTTGTTTGTGCTTGCTGTCTTGCCCCCTCGTTGCTTGTGCTTGCTGTCCTGCCCGCTCGTTGCTTGTGCTTGCTCTCCTGCCCCCCCTCGTTGCTTGTGCTTGCTGTCCTGCCCCCTCGTTGCTTGTGCTTGCTGTCCTGCCCCCCCCTTGTTGCTTGTGCTTGCTCTCCTGCCCCCTTCATTGCTTGTGCTTGATTTCCTGCCCCCTCGTTGCTTGTGCTTGATGTCCTGCCCCCTCGGTGCTTGTGCTTGCTGTCTTGCCCCTTCGTTGTTTGTGGTTGCTGTCTTGCCCCCTCGTTGCTTGTGCTTGCTGTCCTGCCCCCTCGTTGCTTGCGCTTGCTGTCCTGCCCCCTCATTGCTTGTGCTTGCTCTCCTGCCCCCCCTCGTTGCTCTCCTGCCCCCCTTATTGCTTGTGCTTGCTCTCCTGCCCCCCCTCGTTGCTTGTGCTTGCTCTCCTGACCTCCCTCGTTGCTTGTGCTTGCCGTCCTGCCCCCCCCCTTGTTGCTCGTGCTTGCTGGCCTGCCCCCTTGTTGCTTATGCTTGCTGTCCTGCCCCCCTCGTTGCTTGTGCTTGCTGTCTCGCCCCCCTCGTTGCTTTGCTTGCTGTCCTGCCCCCTCGTTGCCTGTTCTTGCTCTCCTGCCCCCCCCTCGTTGCTTGTGCTTGCTGTCCTGCCCCTCGTTGCTTGTAATTGCTCTCCTGCCCCCCCTCGTTGGTTGTGCTTGCTCTCCTGCCCCCTCGTTGCTTGTCCTTGCTCTCCTGCCCCCCCCTCGTTGCTTGTGCTTGCTCACCTGCCCCCTCGTTGCTTGTGCTTGCTCTCCTGCCCCCCCTCGCTGGCTGTGCTTGCTCTCCTGCCCCCCCTCATTGCTTGTGCTTGCTGTCTTTCCACCTCGTGCTTGCTGTCCTGCCCCCTCGTTGCTTTTGCTTGCTGTCCTGCCCCCTCGTTGCTTGTGCTTGCTGTCCTGCCCCCTCGTTGCTTGTGCTTGCTGTTCTGCTCCCTCGTTGCTTGTGCTTGCTCCCCTGCCCCCCCTCGTTGCTTGTGCTTGCTCTCCTGCCCCCCCTTGTTGGTTGTGCTTGCTCTCCTGCCACCCCTCGTTGGTTGTGCTTGCTCTCTTGCCCCCCTCGTTAGTTATGCTTGCTCTCCTGCACCACCTCGATGGTTGTGCTTGCTCTCCTTCTTGCTCTCCTGCCCCCCCATGTTGGTTGTGCTTGCTCTCCTGCCCCCCTTGTTGGTTGTGCTTCCTCTCTTGCCCCCCCTCGTTGGTTGTGCTTGCTGTCTTGCTCCCCCCCCTCGTTGATTGTGCTTGCTCTCCGGCCCCCCCTCGATGGTTGTGCTTGCTTTCCTGCCCCCCCTCGCTGGTTGTGTATGCTCTCTCGCTCCCCCCCTCGTTGGTTTTGCTTGCTCTCCTACCCCCCCTCGCTGGTTGTGCTTGCTCTCCGGCCGCCCCCTTGCTTGTTGTGCTTGCTCTCCTGCCCCCCCTCGTTGCTTATGCTTGCTCTCCTGCCACCTCATGGTTGCTGTCCTGCCTCCTCGTTGCTTGTAGTTGCTGTCCTGCCCCCCTCGTTGCTTGTAGTTGCTGTCCTGCCCCCCTCGTTGCTTGTGCTTGCTCTCCTGCCCCCCCTCGTTGCTTGTGCTTGATGTCCTGCCCCCTTGTTGCTTGTGCTTGCTGTCTTGCCCCTTCGTTGTTTGTGCTTGCTGTCTTGCCCCCTCGTTGCTTGTGCTTGCTGTCCTGCCCGCTCGTTGGTTTTGCTTGCTCTCCTACCCCCCCTCGCTGGTTGTGCTTGCTCTCCTGCCCCCCTCGCTGGTTGTGCTTGCTCTCCGGCCGCCCCCTTGCTTGTTGTGCTTGCTCTCCTGCCCCCTCTCGTTGCTTATGCTTGCTCTCCTGCCACCTCATGGTTGCTGTCCAGCCTCCTCGTTGCTTGTGCTTGCTCTCCTGCCCCCCCTCGTTGCTTGTGCTTGCTCTCCTGCCCCCCCTCGTTGCTTGTGCTTGATGTCCTGCCCCCTTGTTGCTTGTGCTTGCTGTCTTGCCCCTTCGTTGTTTGTGCTTGCTGTCTTGCCCCCTCATTGCTTGTGCTTGCTGTCCTGCCCGCTCGTTGCTTGTGCTTGCTCTCCTGCCCCCCCTCGTTGCTTGTGCTTGCTCTCCTGCCCCCCTTATTGCTTGTGCTTGCTCTCCTGCCCCCTCGTTGCTTGTGCTTGCTCTCCTGCCCCCTCGTTGCTTGTGCTTGCTCTCCTGCCCCCTCGTTGCTTGTGCTTGCTGTCCTGCCCCCTCGTTGCTTGTGCTTGCTGTCCTGCCCCCTCGTTGCTCGTGCTTGCTGTCCTGCCCCCCCTCGTTGCTCGTGCTTGGTGTCCTGGCCCCTCGTTGCTTGTGCTTGCTCTCCTGGCCCCTCGCTGCTTGTGCTTGCTGTCCTGTCCCCCTCGTTGCTCGTGCTTGCTGTCCTGCCCCCTTGTTGCTTGTGCTTGCTGTCCTGCCCCCCCTCGTTGCTTGTGCTTGCTGTCCTGCCCCCCTCGTTGGTTGTGCTTGCTCTCCTGCCCCCTTGTTGCTTGTGCTTGCTCTCCTGCCCCCCCTCGTTGGTTGTGCTTGCTCCCCTGCCCCCTCGTTGCTTGTGCTTGCTCTCCTGACCCTCCTCGCTGGTTGTGCTTGCTTTTTTGCCCCCCCCTCGTTGCTTGTGCTTGTTGTCTTGTTACCTCGTGCTTGCTGTCCTGCCCCCTCGTTGCTTGTGCTTGCTCTCCTGTCCCCCCCCCCCTCGTTGCTTGTGCTTGCTGTCCTGCCCCCTCGTTGCTCGTGCTTGCTGTCCTGCCCCCTCGTTGCTTGTGCTTGCTCTCCTGCTCCCTCATTGCTTGTGCTTGCTCCCCTGCCCCCCCTCGTTGGTTTTGCTTGCTCTCCTGCTTTCCCCCCTCGTTGGGGTAGCAACCTAGTTCTGCTGTTCATCAAGGGGGCCGCATGTGAAAGTCAAAGGGGCCGCAATCGGCCCACGGGCCGTACTTTGAGTATCACTTATTTAAAAAGTGAAAACGCTCGGTTAACTGGTCCTAGATTCTTGGCCAGGCTACACAGATATAGTGTTATATCATACAGGTAGAGTGACACCGTTATGTTACGGGGGGATAAAGGTCAGGCCGTGATGGCCATGTAGTTGACGAATACCAGAGGCTCGGAAACTAAGGCAGATAATATAGGGAGCAGTGGCAAGTGGTGAACGGGCCAGAGATCAGTCCAAAGAGGTGCATTTTGGCTCTGTGGCCAGTGTATATTAAAATAAGGTAGCTGGGAAGGAATTCATTACGGGCTAATACCTCAAACAAATCATCCCAGTCCAATGAGTCGCAAGCTTTGGTGGCATCAAAGAGGCCTACTGCCGCCTTCAGATCTCGTTCCAGCTGGTGTCTCATACCAATAATGTTCTCAGGTTGTGTGCTGATGATCTCCTGGGTACAACTTCTGCCTAATCAGGGAGAACTAGGGCCGGAGGAGTCTATTTGCGATGATCTTGGCGAATATGTTAGCGGTAATGAACGAAAGTGGCCTTTACAAGTCTGGTGGACATGGCAGTTAGCTAGATTTTAAAAGTATAATGATGATTGTCTCGTGAAAGCACTTTTTGTAGGTTGGGGATCAGTAGTGGGGCATAGGCTTTTTAATATTCCCCAGGGAACCCATTGTTCCTAAGGGTCTTAGAAGTGGGAAGTTCCAAAGCTGCTGCTGCAATGTCATGTTTTGTAATAAGGTCCACTAAGAACTGTTACCTTGGTCTCTCAATTCATGTCATTGCTATGCAGTCTAGATGTGCTGTGTAGTTGTCTTCTGTTTTGTGTAACAAATTCTATTAGGATTGAGTCTGAATCGTGTAACCGTGGCCATCATCATTGTCTAGTTGCAGTTTAGTATGGTAGAGGCAGGGCGCTTCAGTAGTGCAAGAGTCCTACTTGGCCTATCCGCTTCCCCATATTGTCTGGCGATACATTGTGTGCTGATGCTTACTTCTCGTTCAGCCTTTTCTCCGAATTTCGACACCTTGGCCTTAATTTCCTTCAGCGTTTGTGCAGAAGGGCCATTCACGGAGTTCTTCTCCAATGTTTTGAGTTCCTGTTCTATTTTGTCTAGTCTGTCTCAGAGGGCCCTTCTTATGCCATATTGCTTTGCAATGCAGACACCATACATATATTCCTCGAAGAAGTACCATGTTATGACCAATGAGGACACAGTTATAAGTTATTTGAAAGTAGGTTAGTATTCCAGACTTGATCTCCTCTCGCAAAGCTTTACCTACAAGCACCAGCAGGGAAAGGTGCCATGAGAACACCTGGTGTTTGGATGCTGGTGTTTCAATGCTCAGTTTGAGCAGTGAATGGTCTGAAAATGTGCATGGAAGGTGTGCTTTATGTTTAGCCCAGCCGCACATGTCCAGTGTGTCTATCAAATAATCTAGCCTGGTTTATGAATCGTGTGCAGTGGGGATGCGTGTTCCTTCTTTCATGTTGGGGAACCTATGACTCCAAATCTCCACTAGGTTATGTGCCTCAATTATATCTATGAAAGCCTTCACAGCAGCATTGTGTGTACAACACTCCGCCCATAAACAGTTAGTATGCCTCGCTTAGGACAAAGTTGAAATTCCTGCCCCACATCACTCTACCTGGCGAGGCCACTGTACATTTCACCCGTAGGTCATTGAAATAGCTGGGATCGTCAGCGTGGGACGCCTATATATGTAGAAATGTAATGCAGTATCCAGCCAAGCAGGCTTGTAGCAAATTGTGTCTGCCCTGCAAATTGTTTTCTTCATGTAAAAGGAGGAACGGAACCCATTGCACAACAGTATAGCTACAAATTACTGACAAATTCGGCAATGTACATGCTGTACAGTTTTTTTTTATTCCTCTACACAAATCTTTTTAGGGACTGCTTGATGCTTACTTGGTCTTAGGTGTCTGATGTAACCTACAGCTGGACAGTTAGTGATCTTTACCCATAATATTGCTTGTTACTGGTCCATCTTCATGTTTCCTGTCATTGAACTCGCTCACCGCTTGGTTTTTTTCACGGCTGTTTTAGTAGTCCACTTTGGCTGAACTTCCAGAGCTTACACATCAAATGTGTTATGTTTTTCATAGTAATACTTAACCTGCTTGTTATGAGAATGGTGATTCTTACCTTGCGCTTAATAGTCAAAATGTTTCTGTTGTCGATATGGGGATAATTAATGAGTCTTACCAACTTGCATTCTCACATTGTTTGACTGTCCCTCTATCTATAATTGCATTTATGGTGTTATACTAGATCAAGGCAAAGCTTATTGTTCTACATCTATACTTACTGTTACCCTCATTCGGAAAACGAATGCTGCATTCCTGCACCTGAAATTACCAAAATTGTGGTTGTTGGTATTTCTTAGGCACAGGAATACCCACGTCTAGCGATTTGGAAATTACCTAAGCAATTGGTATTGCTGCTTCTTATCCTCATAGTAATCCCCCACTTATGGCCAGTGTCCAACCTGGAGACATCAGAAGGTTTTAGCTGGTAAAATGTATCTGTTGGGTGGGGCGTGACGTTTACCCCACAAACCTGTTTTTGATTAAAGTCATCTGTTACGAGCCACATCCGTATTTTCCCCATATTTCAAAATAGAGGCCTTTGCATAGTAAGTTCCTACTACAAATTGTTATTTTCTGGCAGTAAAACACCAGATAATTTTTTATTTTTTTTTTACTTTGCAGTGATCTGGTGACAGACTTGGAAACATGAAGGAGAGTGATACTCGTTTATGCATAGATGGTGAAAAGAAGGTTTCTCAATTGAGAAATGGTACCTTAAACCAGAAAAACAACACTCCAGAGAGATTATTTTCCTGCACAAAGTGTGCAAAAACCTTTAATTTCAAGGCCATGCTTGTAAATCACCTAAAAATTCATAAAAGGGGGATGCCATTTTCCTGCAGTGAGTGTGGAAAGGGATTCATGGTGAAGTCAGGGCTTGAAAAGCACCAGAAAAACCATGCCCAAAAGCAGGCCTTTTTCTGCACTGAATGTGAGAAGGAATTTGGTAATCAAAACCATCTAAATATTCACCAGAGAGTCCATACTGGTGAACGGCCCTTCCTTTGCTCTGTGTGTGGAAAGTGCTTTAGCCAGAACGGCAATCTTAAACGACACCTCAAAAGCCATCCAGAGAGCTCCACAAGAGAAAGAATATTTCCCTGCATGCAATGTGATGAGAAGTTTACCCTGAAAGCAAACTTAGTACGTCACCAGCGAAACCACAAAAATAATACCACCCAGAACAACTTGAATTTACAAATCTCTCTGCCATTTTCCTGCACAAAGTGTGATAAGAGCTTTAGTATAAAGGAACATTTTGTACTTCACCAGAGAATCCACAGAAACACTAATACACAAATAAACTCGAATTCACAAATATCAAGGTCATTTTCCTGCACAAAATGCAATAAGAGTTTTAGTTTTAAGCACAACTTAGTACGTCATAATAGAATCCACAAAGGCACAACCACCCAGAAAAACATTAGTTTGCAAACCTCAAGATCATTTTCCTGCCCTCACTGTGATAAGAGCTTCAGTATGAAAGCAAAGTTTGTACGTCATCAGAGAATCCATAGAAAAACTAACATTAAGAGTGAGCAAAAAAAACAAATCTTGAAACCTTTTCCTTGTCCGGAATGTGGGAAGAAATATACTCGAAGGTCAACTGTTAGACGGCATCAGAGAATCCACAGAAGAGATGATCCTGAGTCCGAGCTGAAGATAAACAAAAAACCACATACCTGCACAATCTGTGGCAAGAGCTTTAGTCAAAAGAGATTTTTGCAAGCGCACAGTAATGTCCACACTAGGCCTTTTCCCTGCACTGGCTGTGGAAAGAGGTTTAGCCAGAAATCACAACTTCGGAGACACCATGGTAACCAGAGATGTACTGGCCGGCTTGGAGACAAGCCAGAGAAGAAAAAAAGTTACCACAGGAAGTCTCTGCCAACTGCTAAGGAAAAGATTGCAAGATTAAGTGACAAAGAAAGAGCACGAGCTAGCAACTGGGAGAAGGGAAAGAGTCAGTTCTTTGCATCTGATAATGTCCATGGTGAAATTAAAAGAGAAAATGATGATCTTGACACATATATAGAGGAAAGGATATTGGAGGTTCCTACTTTTATTTCTCGTCCAGTGGTTCTTAAGGCTGCGACATTCATCTTCAAGTCACTTACAACTGGTCCTCTGACGTTTCCTTCACCTGCAGTCAAGGAAGACACTGCCAAGTCCCCTCACCCAGACCCTCCAGCAGCAACAGCAGAAGGTACTATTAAACCACCAATCCCAGCTCAATCTACTAAGGCCATTATCCTAACCAATTCATTACTTCCAACATCATCAGAGGTGCCTTTTGTTCCAGCTGAGGCAAAATCAGATGCATGAATGTGCGTGGTCCAAATTTTGATAAGCAAAAGGGGAGGCTAGTTTTCTTTTGTCGTCATAAGAACTCTCATTCTTGTGTTCTGCTTTGTTCATTTGCAATTGTCCTTATTAGGACTGGTGCTGCATCTTTACTCATTATGGAAGTGACCTTTTTCCACTCTCACTGGAATTGCAAGAATCACAGTTTTTCAGAACTGACATTATGGTTTGTGCAGTTCCTCAGGCATCATGCAGCATTTCTTGAAGCTCTGTCTTTCCTACCCAGAACTTCATAAGACATTGTGCTTGCTACAGTTGATGTGAATGAGTCCTAAATGCTGGAAAGTCGATCCCAAAAAAGATGCAAATAATTGAGGTTGGTGAGCTACCTTCCTCGTGGCCTTCAGGCATATGGATTTTACAGCTAGGCTCATTCTGAGAATCAGTATAAAAAAGAAAATAATGTAACTGGTTAGGAATGCACTGCTTATGGTATTGCCACATATAGTTGAATTTGGCCTCACACTATAGTTTCTTCAGATCCTAATTTAGCTACAAAATGGCACTGCCCTATGTCATGTGGATTGTTAGGTGAATGTTTTTTCAAACATCGATTGCTGAGCCCCTTGTCATCTGGGTTGTCAGGTCAGTATTTCTCTAGTCATTGAGTCACTCCACTGGTTGCCTTTCAAAGACAGAGTGACATTCAAAGTACTGTGGATAAGACTGTTCAGGCTGTAAGTTGAATTTGTTTTTTATAAAAACATTTGACTAGGGCAAGCCACCTAGAACTCGATAATCTTATCTTGGTTTATGGTCCCTAACTTCAAGACTTTCACTGGATTTTAAGTTCAGACAACACTGTTTTTAAACACATTGTTAAAATTAAGCTGAATATGACTACAGGTATTTGTTGCACAGTTAAAATGTACCCTTTTCCTACTCGGAGGAACAGTGTCAGGAGAGTCTTAATTGAAGACTTTGTTCTACAGAGTTGAGAGCTTCTGTGGTGGAGAAAGTTAGGGATTAACACATTTCATGACATGCACTGGTCTCAATATCAACTGATGTGGTTTGCAAATCATGGTCAACAGCATGTTAAACCATGCTGTTTACCTCTTGTAATAGTCCTGCGGATGTCTCGGTGCTGATTGTGGGCCGCTGAGGATAGTCCTTGAGGCTAATTCTGACCTTCAACTTAAGTTGTCTGCCTTTGTCCCCACCTTCCTTGGGAAGCTCAAGGTCTACTAGCCATAACCCAGTCTCTCCTGATCAAGACCACCCCCTTATTTGTTTATATTTTTTGTTTTAGATCCTGTTGAGGTCAGCAACTAAAGGTCTTTATTACAGCTTCCCCTCACAAACACATTGACGGCAAGCACATTTCAAAACTGCAAAACGTTCTTTAAACCAAAGACATGTTAAGTTCTCATCGGTCTGAATTTTTACATCTGTGCAGCATGAATCTGAATTGATGTCTTTGATAGATGACCCATGTAGAGTTTCCTCATGGCATCCCTAGGGTGACAGTATCTATTACCTCATGTTTCACTACTGCAGTACAGTGTACCTTGATCGTCTGAGCTACCTGTTTTTCAAACCTCAGCTGCTAGGATCACCATATGTCAAAGCAATTTGAAAGCACTGCACTCCCCCCATATATTTGCTTTCTCTACACTGGTTGGCAGTAGTCCAGGGTATTCGTTTTGGTGACCTCTGCCTTACCCATTCTGCCTTCTGTCTTTCTAAACAAGGCACAATACATTGCTTCTAAGTTCCATATTCATATCATGACAAGTGAATTGTGTTGTTCTGCATATTTCATACCTAAGAACGTGATGTTCTCTACTAGTTGCTTGCTGTAATGGTAATAGACTGAACAACGAGTGACTTTTCCTGAATAGTAACATACTACGTAGAAACAAGCAATTTTTTGAGTTAGTTATAGAAAATCAGTAGGTTGTCTGGGATGTAGAGGTTGAGAGGCAGGTTTTTCAGAGAGTAGTTTCCAGAACTGACAACGAGCATTGTCTCCAAATCTGCTGGACACTAAACGTTACACATTTAACTGTAAGTGAAGAGTGAACCCGTTAGTCAAAAATGGCATGCCGCGAGACAAATGGTGTGATGAATCAGACATTGCCTTTATACAAAATCTGTTAAGCATTGGGAGCCAATACAATGACCAAAACAATGGAAAAGCTCACTCCGATTTACTGGTGCTACCAAAAAGTGTGATCTTCCATTCTAGATATGATGGAGATCAAATACAATGACATTTCTGGAATCTGAGAAAAACCCTTATGCTGGGCAATGGGGGACTGCACTGTGTTCCTCCCCACCCTCCACAGGAGTAGATGCCTTGGGTCACCCCTCTGGTGTGGGGTGCAGCCTTCTAGATTCTTTATTCACACACCACTGATACCTGCAGGGATAGCTCGAAGCTACCCTTCCACAACGGCATCCAAAGACTAATTTGGTATTTAATATCCGCAGTAGGAGGCAGACCTTTTTGCATAGGTTTTTTAAACCCATTGGCAACCGCATCGGATGCTGGGAAGCCCGTCTGTTGCTTTAATAAGGGCCCTATATTTTAGGTCCAGTAAACACATTCAGTCAGGAAAGCTATGTACCTTAACTTAAAATGAATATGAATAATGGATCAGACACATATGCTATACCATGTTGATGTTATTAATACAGGGAAAACTTGGGGAGAGTTGTAAAATATACAGCCTCTCCAGCTTGCCCTTCAGCTGTGGAAGAGGCATGGCTGTAAAGCCCTCGAGGTCTATGGAAGCTACTATTCGTGACACTTCCTCACTGTCTGTTTTTTTATGTTGCTCACTCTTCTAGTCTCACATGGTTTTATTTGAAACTTGTGCTAAATGTTTTTTTGTATTTAGAATGTCCAAGTAGTGCATGTATTTGTGCAATCATGGCTGGAAAATTAGGTGCTCTATACAGTATAAATGTTTTTCTAAATAGTTGAATAAAGTCCGTATTGCTAAAATGTTTGGGAATCTGACCCCTGTATTGACATTGTGTGGGTTTACCTGTACATACAACATAACGTTTATAATGAAAAAAAGACAAATTGACTGTGATTATTTGTTCTTCAGATTTCTCTGCTTCACGTTGCCCAAGCTTGAACGCCAGCTGACAAGACACTATATCTGGATCAATTTCATTACCTCAGGAAAAAAACGATTAACATTACTCTGAACTGCGGTCAGGGAATGGATAAAATGTTAGTTCCATTTCAGTTTGCAAAACAGTCTGACGTGTAGATAATCTTAAAACACTGTTCTCCGACTACACCACGTCATGTTGACTTTTATGTCTGGGCACAAGATCTCTGTTTAAAGGGCACATTCTGCGGTTTTATTGGATGCCTACTGTAACCTCTCTATTCTAAGTCTGTAATGCCATTTAACATTACACTATGGGCATGGTATTAACTACATGAAAGGAATTGTTCTATATGTAGGGATAAATTGTTCACACCGTTTCTTTTTACTTTTTTCTTTAGCAAAAAATCTTGTTTTTAAACACTTAAATATTACACTTAAATATTTCTGCGGAATTGCCGAACAAATTGTAATTGATAAAGTTTTTTTAAAATTATCTTATATCAAAAGTCTTTGTAGAATGCATATACTGGCTTCTATAAAAATAGAGATAAATCTTACTTCTTTTATAGACTTAACTGAAACACCCACTTAATACTTCCCCGTATAATGATTTACTCCTTTTAGGAATTTAAGTGCTTTACTGTTTCAGAATATATGTCAGTTTCTGACGGTTGCTTCGAATCGCAGCCTCATCACCTTCAGAATATCCCCAGGTGCCATCCTGGATACAGAGATTTTTACAAAAATGCTCCCGCAGACCGGTAGGTTGCGCCATATAGCTTTGCAGTGATTGTGTAATAAAACAGTCACATATATGTGCCAGCCTTTCTTTCCACACCCTGCAACACAGATCCCGAACTCTTCACCTACCTTTATCAGTCTTCATATGACTTTAATTTGACCTTAGACAGTGAGCCAGGTTTGATAACTTCTGCTATGACCCCATACCACATATGAAGTGACAGAGTAGTTCATATATAAGTAGTGTCCATTCCGCGCCCTTTGATACGGATCCTAAGGTGTACTCCCACCTTTGTCGGTCTTCAGGGAACCTTAAATTTACCTCAGACAAGGTTCGTGGTACGATGTCTCCTCTGAAAACAACAGGATTCAAGTTGTGCCGTTACTGCAGGAAGCAGATGTCTGTTATGGACCTCCACAACTTATGTCTTTGGTGCTTGGGCTCTGGTCGTGACTCTGAGTCATGTAATAAATGTGTCTTGATACACCTGAAGGTGTTCTAGGAGCAGGAGGCAAATCTCCAGGTTGCAGAGCTTAACAAGTCTCACTCACAGTCCCTTTCCTACTCACAGTCTTCTGGTAAGTCAAATACACAATAAAAGCCAAACGGGACTCGATCCCACTTGCTACTCAAAATCAGTGAAGAAGGTGGAAGGGTGTCATTCAAAATATCAGACCCCTAAAGCACTTTCTGACTTTGATCTAGTCCTGCCGAACCTCGATTTACCAGGGAGTTTTCGACTCCGCTGCAAATAGTGACTTTCAAGGAGGCCATGCTGCAGCTCTTTCAGATGCTTTAGTCTTTCTCTGGTCCACCCTCGGATCCCACAGCGCCGTAAGGGCCTGCAGTTGAACTTATTCCTGCAGGCACTTCCTCTGCATCAAATGACTCCATGGGATCTGTTCCTGGGCCCATTCTAATAGAGATTACACCTCTGCCTTTTACCCGGGTCGGCACCGTCCTTTCCATGCAAGCGCCAATGCCCCAACTCCAGTGCATGTGTTTCTTCTGTGAGCCGTGTTGGCCCACCCCAGACCTCTGTTGTACTATGAGATTACAAAAGCGAAACCAGTCAGTGTGCAACCAGACTCTAACCCATGGTCTTTGCCTCAAGATAAGTACTTCAGAGGTTAGAGGCCTTACTTAAATCTGACTTTGATGTTCAGGGTATGCAAAATCCTCCTTTTGACCAGTGATGATGAGGAGGCAGACAACTTGCTTCCCCCGCACTATACAGATGATGGGCTATACGTGGATTTACAGAATGTCAGTGATTGAGCTATACCCGCCACTTCAGCCGCAAACTGAAGACAGTGCCTCTTTCGCAGTAGTGGTGCTGAGGTCAACAAACGTGCTAGACCTATGCTAACTGTTGAAACTCAGGCACGTTTATTAACTGAGATCCTTCAATGAAATCCAGCCTCTTCAAAGCTCTAGTACCATTCATAGAGGGTCTTACAGGCACTCATGGTCTGTTTGTCCAAGCCGTGCTCATGTCTTCCATTCAGTCGACGTGGCCCAGGAGACAGACAAGCTCTGGTGTTCCAGATTTTTTGCTGACATCATGTGCCCGAGAGGCTAGTGGAACAGGCATCGATGAGTGAAGTTACTCCTAATGCCTTTTCCACCAATCCTCCGGTCATAGCCAAAATGTACTGATGCCTTTTTAAAGAGTATTTTCTCTTTAGCTAGCTTAACTTTAAGATTGCAATGTGCCTTCTGCGCAGGTCCACTCATGCTTTATGGGAAATGGCCAGTGATATTTTGCTAGTCAATCCGAAGCCCTTACGGCCTCTCTGGCTCAAATGAGGACTAATGGCCAGGACACAGGGAAGTATCTTTGGGAATAAGAGCTCTCCTTGGGACTGCACCTGGTGGCCCATCAGTCTTGAACTCACATTCACCCTAACCAACCATGCTTGGAACCTAGGCCTCATCTTGAATGCGAACCTCAACATGAAGTCCCAGGTCAACGTTGTTATGCTTCCGCAAGTTACGCCAAATCTTTAAGTGGCTCCTACTGGACTCCAGACGTACCATCATGCAGGCCCTAATCATTAACAGAGTGGACTTCGGCCAATCATTATATGCCTTCATCCCAACCCATCTCTTTCACACACTTCAAACCATCCAAAACGCCATTTCCAGACTGTTCCTCAACCTCCCGTGCCAAACCCACACCATACCACTCCTCAGTGAACTCCACTGGCTTCCCATCCAGAAGCGATGCCAGTTCAAACTTCTCACACACGCATTCAAGTCACTACAAAACACAAGACTTGTGTACCTCAATCACCTCCTTCGCTTTCACCAACCTACCAGACATTTTCACTTAGCATCACTCTCGCTCGCGAACACACACTCTGCATCCACAGCAGCAGAAAGGAAGGTCAAACTCTGGTCTACCAATCTGCCAAATCCTGGAACGACCCCCGCTCCCAACGCATCAGGCCTCCTCCTCGCTTCTTGGATTCTGCAAAAGCTGAAAACCTGGCTATTCAATTAGTCTTCATGCTGTACCATTGAGACTGCCTGTATTCAGGCCCATCCTCTCCACGCGCCTACACTCACATAATCGGCACCTGGATACCCTCATGGGTGACAAGCAACACCCTACATATCTACTTGCACAACAGTATACCTTACTTGCTTTCATTGACACCTCAGATTGTGTAGGTGAGAAGGCATGTCTGGATAGACTCAGCCAGGTTTTTCAGGGGACGTTAAAGCATCCCTTATGGACATGCCCTTTGACAGGTCTAGATTGGAGAGAAGGCTGATTCGGCGCACTAATGATTTAAGGACAGTGAAGCCACAACACGATGCTCATAGGATGTACAGGGGCTGTTTCGTGTTGATGGCTTACAGAAAATGCCAGCCCCGCCAACCTCTGCTGCAACTGTTTGCCCAGTCCTTTCTGGGAGGAGTCTGTGGCGGCGACCGAGGCCAATTACGCCATCAGAGACATCTTCGCTCTTATTCTTCTTTCCCTGCTACAGTGGCAGCCAAGCTGCTGCAATTGCTCTCACTGGCCTATACATTTCCTACCTGGCTGGAGATCCATCATATTGGACAGATGAGTCTTGCAAATTATTTTAAGGGGTTTCACAGTGCCTATAAGTTCCTCCAATATAGTTCCCCCTTCACGTCAGAGAGGGTGTCAGCTCATCATTCTTCAGTCTTGCTGCAAGGGTGATATTGAGCAGTTGCTGGTTTTGGAAAGAGCAGAGGGGTGCTCTTGTACTGAAATGTAGTGAAATGAACCGAGGCTTCAAGCTTTTAACTGAACTCCACCCACAAACTGCCTCTCTGCAGAAAGAGAATCAGAAGTCTTACCCTGTTTCAGATTCTTTCTGCTCTCGACCCAGGAGAGTTGATGATGTCCTTGGACTTGCAGCGCAAACATTTTCATACACTTGCCCTGCACACGCACAGGCAGTATCTGCAATTCACAGTAGAAATTTCAAATTTGCTCTGCTTCCTTTTGGCCCCTCGAGTGTTCTTGAAAGTGATGGCAATGGTTGCTGCCTCAAACAACAAAGGACCTGCTCACACAGTGAAAATATTACTCAAAACCCTTCCAATCCATTGTAATCTATACGTATACTATATTGGACCAGTGGTTAACCTTATGCTGTCTGTACTGGAGGGACCTGGATCACCCTTCTATTATAAAAAATCTGTTACGTTAGTTCTTTTGTCTCCCACGATCAAACCTACCCCCTGGTGTGGCATGACCGAGTTCATGTGAACAAAAGTAAGAGCAAAAAGGTGGAAAAAAGGTTGACGGTGCCTCACGGAAGTAACACCATGGAAGTAAGCATCCTCAGGTTCTCATCATCCGCAACCGCCAACCTGTAACACAACTGTGATAAATTGAAAAACAGAAGGAAAAAACAAAGGACAAGGTGCTAGGGGTGGTATCAAGTGTTGCCTATGCACCAGACAGTTAATCTAAGTGTGTGGCAGTGCTAACCCAAAATGGGAAGGCGGGGTCCAGTCTGAAACTTCGCCCTTCCCGGTTAAACCCGAGCTAGGAAGAATTCGAAATTGTGTTAAAATATCCCAAAATTTAGTCATTTAAAAATTGATGATAACTAGCCCTAACATTAATGGGTTGACAGCCCAATGAGTCGCGGATGCTTTCTTTACTTGATCCTCATCTATCTAGTGTTAAAGTTAGATCCCCTTTTGTTAGCTCTAGACTTTGTTACATACGAGCCATTAGAATTTATGGACACTCTTACTGATCCCAGGATGAAGAAAGAAATATACAAAAGCTAGATGCTGACCCAATTGAATCATGGATGGCCGCCGTCCAGCTAGCAACCATAAATCTTGCATGGCCTTTACGCATGCACACTCATAAGTTGGGACATTAATGTTAAGTTCTCGAGTATGTTTCTAATGTCTGCTTAACTGACGTGGTGTTGCCACCCCTTGTGGTGTACACCTTTGGTTACTTTCTTTGAATTCTTATATACCTTGTTGGGATCTTCGCCATTGCAGTACAAAGTTTATTGGTATATCGGGATACGCCTTTAGTTCCGGGGTATGCCTCTCTCCCTTTTGGAGGATGTTGGGTGGGTGGTGGGGGGGTTTTGCGGATCTGTTGCATTGTAGATCAACCGCGCTCCAGACGTGCGCTCTTGGCCCTTTGCAAGCAGATTTCCCTGATAGATATTTGGCTCCAGCGCAATCACACCTGCACTGAATATACGCACGATGCTGGCCACTACAACACTTGGACGAGAATCGACTTTTGGCTGGTTTACCCTGCTATTTCTAACTGGTTTCAGGCACTGGAGACGCTGCCGAGAACACACTCAGACCACTCTCCGGTTCAGCTCCATTTAAGGATCCCTCGTCCTGATGGGTTTGAACGCCAATCACGCTTCCCGAGCCGTGCACTCTGACGATCTTTTTAAAGAAGTTTGCAAGGCCTTAGAAGAATACTTCACTATAAACACTGGGCGGGACCTTAATTCTTTTTTGGCACCACTGCATAGCCTACCTTGCCTGAAGCGGGAGCCCGGAGACGCTGGGACCCGTAGTCGCCACCACTGCCGTGAGGAGAACGGCATGGCGTGCTGGTGGGCTCGTACCGGGACTACAAGTCCCAGAAGCCCCTGAAGGTCGCAGGGGAAGTGACGTTGTCGGAGGGCGCCTGAGGCCCTCAAAAACGGCCCGGCCCTCCCGCAGCGCTGGACCTTAATTCTTTTTTGGCACCACTGCATAGCCTACCTTGACTGAAGCGGGAGCCCGGAGACGCTGGGAGCCGGAGTCGCCACCACTACCGTGAAGAGAACAGCGCAGCCTGCTGCTGGGCTCGTACCGGGACTACAAGCCCCAGAAGCCCCTGAAGGTCGCAGGGGAAGTGACGCTGTCGGAGGGCGCCTGAGGCCCTTAAAAACGGCCCGGCCCTCCCGCAGCGCGGGACCTTAGTTCTTTTTTGGCACCACTGCATAGCCTACCTTGCCTGAAGCGGGAGCTGGGAGCCGAAGTCGCCACCACTGCCGTGAGGAAAACGGCACGTCGTGCTGGTGGGCTCGAACCGGGACTACAAGTCCCAGAAGCCCCTGAAGGTCGCAGGGGAAGCGACGCTGTCGGAGGGCACCTGAGGCCCTCAAAAACGGCCCGGCCATCCCGCAGCGCGGGACCTTAATTCTTTTTTGGCGCCACTGCATAGCCTACCTTGCCTGAAGCGGGAGCCCGGAGACGCTGGGGGCCGGATTTGCCACCACTGCCGTGAGGAGAACGGCGCGGTGTGCTGGTGGGCTCGTACCGGGACTACAAGCCCCAGAAGCCCCTGAAGGTCGCAGGGGAAGTGACGCTGTTGGAGGGCCCTAAGGCCCTCAAAAATGGCCCGGCCCTCCCGCGGCGTGGGACGCGCGCGGGCGAGGCCCAGGCCAAGGGCGGGCCCGTCCGCGCCCGTCAGCGGCAGACAGAGGCTGGGCTGGGCCACTCCCAAAACATTATCACCAGGATTTAAAGCAAGCACAATCCGGATACCGCTTTGAACTCTCAAGGGGACTATTGGTAACAACTAATATCTTGTAGCATCGCAGAGATAACTGCTTGGTGAACTGTTGGGCAACTAGTCTTGACCTTAGCTGCGCTGTTTAGTGCCTCATTGTAGTCTTATTAATTTCATCTTAGAAAAATTGTCACCTTGAAATATGACTAAGCCCTCACGTAAAGGGGGAAATGGGGCGGGGGTTGTTGGTACTCTGGATGCTTTCCTCTCCAGGGCCGAGTCTATTTTAACCCAGGAGATCCAACTCACAGAGCGGAGGTTATCTCTAGACCCACTTAATTTATTTCCACCACAAGCTCCCCCGCTAGAACCTAGTATTATTGTAGCAAACCCCCATGCAGCCACACAGAGCATTCCACCTATTCAGCCCCAGGGCCCTTCCGAACCACTGTTGCCGGACAATTCCCCACATTCTACACCATCCCCCTCCCGTCCATCTACTCGTAGCTGGCAATCGAAGGCCTTGCCAGCCCCTAAGGGCAAAAAACATACAAAAAAGAGAAAAGCCCGTAGCGCACCTCAAGCCATCAGACTGCAAAGCAGGCTGAGAACAAGACCGACAGGCACGATCAGGAAGGGTCTGTAGTTACGCCCTCAGTTCTAGATAGCTTCAGGGGGGCTGGCAATGGTACCAATTTATTAGCGGGTGCATTGGGGCCCAATTGCCATCAGGAGACTTTAGATATCTTAAAGCAACTGGATGAGAGGCTATCTAGAATAATTAGCCCTGTGATGGCCAAATTGGAGGCAATTGAAGAAAGGCTGGGCACAATAGAGAAACACCTATTTAAAAACCCTCATGCCACTATGGTACCCAAGGTGGGTGCGTTGTCAGAGGTCATACTGGTAGAACAGTTGATAGACACCACTGAGGGCCCTATAACTTCCAGGCCTCTGCAAGCGTCAATTCCAGACAACATACCCCTGGGTTCCAGGAACTGTGGTAGTAGAAGCAAGTGCGAAACGCCTACCAACGTCCCAAGTCCTATTGTTCTCGAATTGCCACCTCAATCTACACCTTTGGTGGCAATTCTGGGGAACGTGCTGCCCCTTCTCTTGGCTCTACTAAAGATTATCCCCATCTTAAAAATAAGGTCATCCACTGGTTATGTAATAACCTATCGGTAAACCCCACAATAGGCCGTAATATTATAATGGCCCTTCGTGTGGGCTGGGTAGGAAATTCCAGGAAATCTGGCACGGGTAACTGTATTGTTGTAAATTTTTATGATTGTATGCTTGTTGAAAGGTTATTTAGAGAAGTTAGATCTGGCATACCCAACACTGGTACTGGAATTCAGTTCCTCCCTATGGGCTTTTTTTTATCAACCAGGGCCATCAACCTGTAACCCCCGAACCTTCCATACCAATTGGCAGTTATGTGGTAAGACAGCAGCCTTAAAGTCTATCCTTCACATTCCTCAGGTAGCTAGCCAAGATCCCCATTGGCATTCTGACTTATTACCCAGTTTAGGCAATAGATTCGCTGCCCTTTCCTCCTTCGAGGACTGTGATTGATTAAATACATCTGCAGTGCGTATCGATCCTGCAGTGCTTTATGAATCGCAGTGCCCAAGTGAGGTTTGCTCAAGGGTTCCGCAGGGAGGAGATCTAATCGTAGCCCAGGTCAATAGTTTAATATCCACCCAAGCTATAGCTTTAGGCAAATATGCCGACCCTAACATAATCTCATGGAATATTGCCGGACTGGCAAGGAAATTTCGAGATCCTAAGTGGACTGAGTTTATTAGGCTCTTCCCCGTGATTTGTCTACAGGAGATCTGGCTGGTGGACTGTGCCTCCTTATTTCTAGAGGGTTATAAGACCTTCTTTGTTCCGGCCAAACATTCATCTAGTGGCAGAGCCAAGGGAGGCCTAGTAATATACATCTCTCTAGCCCTAAAATGTCTAATAACTTCTATATCCAGCACAAATTGTAATTTTCAGGCAGTCACTTTGATACACAGGAATGTAAAGCTGCTTTTGATCAATTTCTATAATGCAGTAAATTTCTCTGGGCCCTGTCAGATTACTCAACTGAATGGCTTTGTTAACAAACATTGCAAAGATGCCTCACATTGTATGCTGCTTGTAGGGGATTTTAACACTCATCCATGTGGCAATCCAATAACGACCGCTATGGGGGATCTGGGCTGTGACAGAATGGGTGGGCTACATTTTGAACACTCTCAACGTGGTGAGGCCCTGAATCAATTACTAAACGAATATGATCTGGTTAGTTCTATGTCTGTGGTGGATGTTGGCAGTAAGCTGGTTGTGCCAACATTTAAGGGGCATACAGGGGCGACTTTCATTGACCACATATTAATTACGGAGGCCCTTCGGTCACGCTTTCTGGGCTTTGAAATTTTAGACTGTATTTATAGTGAACATAACCCTGTTTGCATCCAGTTATCTGGGAACTTATTGGTCCTGCAGGATAGGTTGCCTGTAGATGGGGTGCTGAAACCTACGGACGGAAGGCGCCGCCTCAAGTGGTCAAAGGTAAACGCGGACTCCCTTTACGCTAGCATACATAAAACATGTACCCTAGAAATCGAATTGTGTGTTAGCCCTGTTTCTGCCCCCTGGGATATTCTTGGGTCATTTGAAATAATTACAAGCAAAGTGGGGGCTCGGCTGACCACTTCGTCAACAGATGTTAAACCTAGGGACCCAAGATGGTTTTCGATCACTCATGTTCTTATGCCGCCAGGGAGTTAAAGGTAGCCCTGAAAAACACACAGAGAGACCGATTATTGATCCGTTCATCACGTTTAACATATAAGAAAGCCTTAGCAAAGCTTTGGAAGGATCTCCTGGACCCCAGTACCCTATCGAACAGTGAGAAATTCTGGGTATTGTTAAAAGACCATTGTTTGACACAGGGAGGGATCCTGAATAATGAACTAACAACACAGAGAATGATTGGGTACAGCATTTTAGTTCCGTATTTAGGGCCAACACATCACAGATAGACCTGCACCAGGAAGGGCTGGATGTATTATTATCACACTTCACTTTAGGTGAAATTGAGAGAGGAATAGTTGGATTAACGAGCAAGAAAGCTCCAGGCCCTGATGCCATACCCCCGGACCTTTTTAAATCAAACATGGCACTATGGGCGCTGGTTCTCACAGCTGTACTAAATGCAGCAGCATCTTTTGGTTGTCCCAGGTCATGGGGTACCCCTACGATCGTCCCAGTGTTCAAGAAGGGAGATCGCAACAGTACCACCTGTTATAGGCCGATCTCCCTGATTGACTCGATAGTTAAGGTTGTGGGAGGTGTGGCCCTGAATAGATTCTCATCATGGGCTGAGGAGAATGGGATTACCTCAGCTATTCAGTTTTGGCTATCGCCCAGGACATTCCACATTAGCATAATGTTTAAATTAATACATGATACTGGGGAAGTACACCATGGCGCGACAAGGGACCATCTACATGGCGTTCATGGATCTCTCTTCCGTGTTCGATTGTGTAAACCGGGGGAAATTGTGGGATCTAATGGGCGCCATGGGGGTGGAGCCTACTTTGGTCACGTTTTTAAGGGACCTTCATAGGGACACCAGAGCAAACATCAGATACTCACAAGATCTTAGGGTATCGAGAGACTTCCCTGTTGAGAGAGGCGTGCGGCAGGGCTGCATTCTGGCCCCTTTTCTTTTTAATTTATATATTAATGAGTTGGATACGTTTCTAGTAAAAACTGGCTCAGATTTTCCTTATGTTGGGCGCCGAGGCTTGCCCGTCTTGCTATATGCAGACGAGGCTGTCCTCTTGGCAAGAATTCTGAAGGGCTTGCAGACCCTATTGATTGCCTTTCAGGGTTTTATGGCTGATCGAGATCTCGCCATTAATAATACCAAATCATTTATTATGCAGGTAGGAGCGCACCCGAAGAAACAGTACCCATTCCTGGTCAATGATGTGAAGGTACCTCTATCCACGACCTTCTCTTATCTGGGTGTCTTGTTCGACGACCAGTTAAACTGGGCCGCGTTGGTACAGCGGAAAAGAGGAGAATTAATAAGGGCAAATGCAGCCATATTTAATTTTGTGTCTAAAATGGGCAAACGCCCGGTAGCCGCACTATTGAAGATGTACCAGGCAAAGAGTGTGGCACTGGGCAGCTATGGGAGTGAACTATGGGGTTATGTTCCAGTCAAAAGTATTGAGGTGGCTAAGAACAATTTCTTGAAGCAACTATTGGGACTTCCAAAGGGAACAGCTAACCTAATAGTCCATGAGCAAACTGGAACTCCTTTCATTGGTGACAACATATCATTACGGCCTTTATTGTTTTGGCTTAAGTGCTGGCTGAATAAAGACTTGGTCCTCAACCACCAGCTGCTTAGGGAAGTGCTTTCTCAAGATCACACGCTCAATGTTCCTTGGTTTAAATATTTAAAAAGATGCTTCACCGAGCTGGGGCGCCTAGACTTGCTTTTTAACCCAAGTACGATTGTAAAGGCTGATGTAAAGCTTGTTAAAAGAAGTTTTTCCTTAAGGAAAAACTTGGAACGTGAAGAGGCAGACTTGAGAAAACCAAGCATACATACATTTGCTATACTTAAAACTACCCTTTTAATGGAGCCTTATTTATCGTAGCCTATAACAAGTCACAAGCGGTTCCTACTAACAAGGTTCCGGCTGGATTATTATCACTTATTATTAGCCGTTCCCAGGGGGTCACACAGAGGTCAAGTGTTACCCTCCTGCTGCTGCGACAATTTGTCTCCGCAGGATGTGGTACACTTTTTATTTATCTGCCCCTTCTATGAAGTTCCCCGCAGGTTCTATCTGAAGCCCATACTAAAAAGATTACATTTTAAACCGCTCCGCCCGGCTCTGTGCTACTTACAAATGGCAAAACCTGAAAGCACTTTATATCTGGTTGGATTTCTTAAATCTGCTCTAAAAATTTGAAATAGGCGAGAAGAGTGATGATCCTTTTTAGCTGTATTTTAACATTGTATTTTATACTTCTGTATATGAAATGAAGATCTATGGGGATTTTGTTTAAAACATCTATTTTTAACAAAGTTTTATGTCTATACTGTAATATTGCTTTTATGGTTTTTAACATGAAAAACCGAATAAAGTATTTGAAACTCAGAAACACTGGGTCGGTGGACACATGGGTGGTCCTGTGGGAGGGCTTCAAGGCTTACATCAGAGGTGTGTGCATAGCTAAACATTCCGGTGTGTTGAAGAGCCTCTGCATCACGATCTCCCATATTGAGCGCAAACTCGCTAACTTAGACAACACTGCACTGGCCTCCTCAGTTCCTGACACGGCAGTTCGCCGGTTAGCTCTCCTGATTGAATACAGTGAGGCTGCAGACCATGAGATATGGCAAATACCAAACTGCTAGGCGGTACGGGGAGGGTGAGAGACCGGGAAGGGTCCTGGCAAAGATGCTGCAGCCCCCCTACAGTAAAACCTGCATCACTGAGATACACTCCTTTGCAGATCAGACACCCACCTCCACATCCTAAATCCCTGAAGAATTCTTAGACTACTTCATGGCCTTGTACTCCACCAGAACAGGGGGTGACCCTTTGGCGCAGGAAGCTTATTTATCCAAAATAGCTTTGGTATACCTAGAGAAGGACATGCACGACTTCCTCACAGTTCCAATCTCAGAAACAGAGGTTCTCGGTGCCATAGACATTCTCCGCTGTTCTCAGCTCCTAGATTGGATGGCTTCACTGGGGACTTCTATAAGACATATAAAGACCTGCTAGCTCCACAGTTGATTGAAGTCTATGCTGAGGCCCTCGAGAAACAAATTCTCCCCCCACGCTCAGGGAAGCAAGCGTGATCCTTCTCTCCAAACCCGGAAAAGATCCGCCACCTGTGGTTCCTACAAGGCATTATCCCTCCTTAACTTAGACTATAAAATATTGGCCAAAATCATCTTAAATCGCCTATCCCAGCTGATGGAATTCATCATATCTCCGGCCCAATCCGGCTTTGTCCCCCACCGGTCCACCTCTTTAAATTTTAGGATTATTTTCTCGATCCTGCATAGAATCGGCCCTGCGGTTCCTGCAGCCGCAATGCTGTTAGACACAGAGAAGGCCTTTAATTCGCTAGAATGGCCCTTCTTCCGTTCGATAATGCACCTCATGGGTATGCCCATGAGCTTCATAGCCACCACTGCCCTACTACACAGACACCCCACAGCGCGACTTTGCATAAACGGAACCTTATCCCATCCCTTCTCGCTCTCCCGCGGCACACACGCCAGGGAGAGGCTAGATCTAGATGGAAACAAACAGTGTGCACTTCCAGGCAAATCTAGATGCATCAAAATTGGTTTGAGCAATTGGTAAATTGGCTGAAATATTTTATACAGCCACGTATATGGGAAAATGATTTTACTGATTTATGTTCTGACCATGATATGGTCACAGTTGTACCACTAGTGGCTGCCACCACAAATCTAGAAGACAAGCCTTCGTAAAAGGAAAATCAGCCTGCTGATACAGACAGCCCTGTTTTTTGTCTGCAAAAGAGAAGGTCAGAGCCATTGAATTTATAAAACCTGGAAAAGCGCTCAGGCCAGAAAAGGTTTCTGGGGATCTGTACCACTCTGAGATTGCACTATGGGTCCCATATATTCTTCTTCTGTCCAACAAGATTATGTCCGAGGATAGCCTTCGTGCATTGGGAATTGTTCCAATTTTTAAGAAGATTGATCAGAGTTTGCCAGGTAACTATCATTCCATCAGTCTGATCGACAATCAGACTGTCGTATTCTGTCGTCAAATACTTGATCAACTACTGAATTAGATGGCCGAATCCCAGATACTCTTTCCCCTGCAAACAGGCTTCTGGTCTAAAATGTGTACAATAGACCAGATATTCTGCATTACCCTAATCATGTGGAAATACCTTTGGCTTACAAAGGATCATTTGTATGTGGCGTTTTTTTAACCTGAGGGCGGCATTCAATCTTGTTTCCAGGTAATTCCTGAGGTCCAACCTCAGGTCAATGGAAATTGCTTGACACATGCTTAATATCCTAGTTAGGTTCCACGAATATAATTATGCACAAGTGCTTTGGGGTGGGCAAGGGGAGGTCACGGATTGGGGTTTGACAAGATGGCGGCGGCGTGCTAGACCGCTGTGAGACACCTCCCAAGCCAGCGCTTGGAACACGGCAAAGAGACGGAGATGTCTTGTTCACTTAACTAATTAATGGGTGTAAAGGACTTACCCTTCTTCTTGTTGTTACTTCTTTCTCCCAAATGATGATTTCGAAGAGATGTCGAGGAATAAAGTAGAGAACCGACTTTTGATGGCTACACCGGACCCGACTGCTCTACAGCTCCGCTTTTCATATTGCACTTCGCTGATTGGGATACTGTGCTGAGACTGATTGCTCGTATCCAGACCGGAGAGGCGGCCACACAAAAGAAACGAGCTAGCCCCCCAGGGCTAGTCCAACCGACTTGGCTCCCTGACGCGGTTCAGCCCTCACTGAGTAACTCTTGCGACATGGCGCCGAAAATAGCCGCAACGATAGCTGCCGCCGCAGCCAAGACCAGGGCAGCAAAGCAGGCTCTCCGTGATAGAGAGCTGATGGCAAAACGAGGCGGCGCACGACTGGAAGGGAGCGGTGATTTTGCCGAATCCGACATTTCAACTGGCAAACCGGCAAGAGGCTCCAAACAGCAGCCTAACACGCCCGTAGCTGGTCCCTCAGTAATCGAGCTGCTCCGGAAGACTCCCGCTCCCGCTCCTGCGTCTGCTCCGGTCCCGGCTCCGGCTCCTTCAATCCAGGTACCGGCAGATCAACCATCAACCCTGAACGTTCAGAATGTTATTCCAGGGTCTACAGCGACATCAAGTAGGCAAATCCGGAATGGCAAAACCGGGAATATGGAAACAGTGGACATTAGTGCAATTACTTCAGTGAATGCAGAAAAAACCTCTACGATACTCAAGGAATATACAGTTGCAGTGGCAGGAATAGTAGAATCTAACGCTGGAGCAGACCCTAACGCTGGAGCACAAGGTATAGAGAACCATTCTTCATGTGATACTCTTGCTTTCCCTACTGCCTCAATAGCCTTATCAACACCACTGACACAGACTACTCCGGTAGCCCTACCAGCGCTAGTACCAGTAACAGTACTCTATGCTGTACCAACGGTCCCTAATACCCCTGTGATTGTGGCTGAGCAGGAAGGTCAAACGCCGCAGTATGAGCTGAATCAGGCTATATGCAATGCTCCAAAGAGCGTAGCATCTTGTTGATGTGAAGAGCCCCGTTGTATCGGGCGTGAACCAGTGGCATGTTCTTGAGAACTCAGTGCCATAGAGGGGGAATAGTCCCATGTTAATCCCAGGGCCCTTTTCTTCCGTAAGATAGTTCTCTTATTTTCCCTGGATTCGGCAGTTCTCACCTCATGGTCACTTTCCGTCTCAGACCCAGTGTTAGTCTCAATATCGAGCTCAGAGTCATCTGACCATCTTGCGTCATCGATCCCTTCTGAGATTGAAAAAAAATCAGAGGGATCCCCGTCAGTATCAGTAGGATCAGGGGTTATCTCGTCTCCATCGGGTTTCTCACTGCCATCAGGAACTCCCAGCAAGTTCTCCAAATTTTAATTTTAAAGCTTCTTACTTCCCCTCAAATTCAACCAGTTAAGGTGGGCCCATACTCAATACTAAAATTCTGGCGTACGCCGACGATATTGCCGTGCTTACAACCAATCCGGCTGATGCAGTAGTAGAAATATAGCAAATAACCCAGGTTTTTGGATCCTACTCGGGTTACTCCCTTAACAGGGATAAAACCATGGTTCTTTGCACAAATAACATCAGATATGACAGCCCCTATAAAGTTAAAAACGCAACCTATCTTGGTGTAAATATATCTCCTGAGGTGAAGGAGATTAATCGGCTTAATTATGATCCTCTGATCAAGCTAGTAAAAACTGATCTTAAGAGGGTAGATAATTTACATCCTTCAATAATAGGGAGGGCGAATTATATTAAAATGAGCATATTTCCCAGAATACTCTATTTGTTCCGGGCTATTCCATTGATGGCCGACGGTAGTACTATTAAAATCTTGGACTCCACTATATCTAAATTTATATGGAACTATGGTAAAATTAGGAGAGCGCTACCATTACTAACTCTCCCTTTACATAGAGGTGGCCTGGGCATCCCGAATTTGACATTTTATCTTTGGGCGACACTACTCCAGCCAATGGGCCCTCTCTTTAAAGTTAAACCTTCCAATCCATCCAACATAGACTCTTATAGCCCCTCTATCCCCTCTATTTTCCCCTCTATTTTTGAACTTGGATTAGGTGTTAGATGTCAAGGGCTATTTTTGAAACAACTTGAAGCATCATATTATAAAAAAATCTAATTTAAGGTGATTAGTGACTCGTGGAAAATATGGAAACTTGCCTCTAAACAACTAGGCATACCTAAAATGACTAGATACACCTCTCTATGGTATAGCAAGATCATACCATCATGTTTAAATGATAATGTCTCTAGGAATTGGGAGAATCTCGGCATTCATACACTAGGCGACTTTTTCGGACAGAATGCTACTCCATCTTTTGAAGGGTTACAGCAGAGATTCAACATTCCATCCACAGACTATTTAAAATACTTCCAAGTGTTTACCAGTATCCGCAACTCTAAACTTAATATTAATTTAGATAGCTTTCATTTCTTCTCTATTATTGGGAGACGGGCTACCAGGATAGGTACCTTATATGACATACTTTCTGATTCCTCTACTGATGATCTAGATTGTGTTGAGCGGTCTTGGGTGCTAAAACTCGGAAATCCAGATGTGGACATTGACTATTCCCTAACCCTTTCTACAACACTATTTTTAGCTCCTAAAGCACAATACTATAAAACAATTTACAATCTTTATTTTACCCCGTTTAAACTTTTCACGTGGGGACTGCGGGCAGATGATTGCTGCCCAAGATGTAGACAGGGGCAAGCAAATTTAATCCACATGTTTGCCGATTGTCCTAAACTCGATATTCTACAGACAATGATTGGAGGATTTTGGGCCCAAGTTTTTGGGCGGAATCTTAGATCCTCCGCTACTCTATATCTTCTAGGTCATGATGAATCCTTAGGCTACAGTATGGAAGAACGGAGGATTGTTTTCTTGGGTACCGCCGTCTTTCGTATTATTCTGGCGGCCCGATGGAAAGACCCTAATGTACCTACTTTTCAGATGTGGCTTAGTCGATTTCTCGCCACATACAAACAGGAGATAGCTATATATAGTACAAGAGGTAGAACAGCTAGAGCTCGCGGTACCCAGATTTGGGCCCCAATTTCCGACTGGTACTCCAATGTAAGATCTCCCCACTGATATGAGAGGGACCGACATGATGATATAAACTATATAAATTCTCTTTTTATATTTTTCTATATTTTCTTTGCTAGCTGTACACATGTATTGGGTATTAATGTTTATTTGTCTTTTTCTGTCTGCTTGTTACTGATATATACATTTTCTTCTTATTAATTTTCTTGATGTATTATCGTTTCATTACGCTGTTATTCTTTTGTAAAGAAAATTTTTGATTGATTACTACAGATCATGCTCAATAAAAATTTTAAAAAGTGGGAGGTCACGGATTGAATTCCTGGTGGGAGAGAGGTACAACAGGATGTGTACTTGCCCCTACTTTGTTTTCCTTATATGTACATGATATCATTAGCTACCTTATTGGATGCACACATTACTCCCTTAAATTAGAAGGCACCTCCATTCTAGCTCTTTATTCGCAGACAATACTCTTCTGATTTTGCGCACCCCCGTTGCATTACAGGATCTGTTAAATAAATTCACTGACTTCCTCAACCTTGTTCTGGAGATGAATACGTCCAAAACCAAGTATATGATTTTCAACCCCCACAGAAGCCACAGACATGGATTCAAGATGAAGAATGCTTGTCTCCAAAAGGTAGATAGTTCTGAATACCATAATAAGGGTTGGTAACACGCATATCTGCAAATCATACATACAAAAAAGTGGGGTAACATCATTACATAAATCTTCAACAGTTGTCAAGAAGTACAAAGCCACAATACCATGATCTGTGTCACCGGTAATTGAGGTCTATCGTGCCAAGGCGGAAAGTGCATCACACTCTGGAGCAGAAATTTGGGGGAAAAGGAAACATCAAAAATTTGGTATATAATGAAAATGGCTTCCTAAGATCCCTTTATAATGTTCCTCAAAGCACTCCCATCATACCTTTATTCTTTGATATTGGGCTGAAGATGATTTTGGATTTAGAGGTCCTAAAAGCCCTTCTGTTTTTTTGATCAGGCTGTGGGCAACCTTGTGCTGATATCGTAGAAAAAGCCTTGAAGACATCTTGAATATCGATTTGGGGCATTTAATACTTTGGATTCACTATATAAAATCTTGGTATCAGCCCCTCATGCTGGATACGTTTTGGAGTAACCATAAGGGGTACCGTGACATTGTAAAAATCCATTTTCTGGAGCCATTTTATTGAGTAATACCGTACAAATGTAAAAGACAACAACTTGGCGGGCAGTTTCTTGAATCATAAACCTGTTCTTGCTTTCGAGCCCTATATGGATGACTTTCCAATGCAAGCTGATCTGTGTACATCAAATACAGACTGGGGATACTAGAAACCAGCAGGTTTACTGGTTTCTTTTTGAACGTTTGTATGTTGGGATTTTTATGATAATCACATGTCAGTATCTTGTACAGTGCTGATTCATATGCAAATAAACACAAGGAAGGACTCAACAGAACCGAAGGAACAAAAGGAGCCATCATTTGCATCACGAGTAGATCCAGACTACCAGAATACTTCTACATCCAAACAGCGGAAGTCCTAACCCCTGGTTTAACAATAATAACCATTAATACTGCCACGTTACAATACCTGTCCTTACATGGGCACAACAAACCAGTGCCTTCTCCTTGTCCCTCCTCAGGCATAAACAAAAACCGCAACTGCATTGACTGAGTAAGGTGAGTATGTCCCTCATACATACTCGTCTCAGGTGTTACTCCTCCTTTATTACCCCGACATGCATCCGAGCCTTGTGGCTGATTGTTCAGGCCATGAGCAAAGGGGCGGAAAGAGCAGAAGCCCATAATAGGTGGTGGGTTCAAGGCTCTTGAATGCTGAGAAAGCAAGTTTACGTGTGTGAGCAACTCTCTAATGAGCAAGTCATTTGACCATTCTTAAAGGCATAATCAAGGATAGATCTCCTACTATCCTTCTGTGCATTGTATAAAACGGCCAGAAGAAAGTGGCTTAGACTTTAATGTCTGAATTTGGGCAACGGACACCATGGTACTGCTTCCAGGATATTTCAAACTGACAAACGTTCACTTGTTATCACCATGAGTAAATTCCTTCTTGCTGTTTGGCTCATAAGGAAGCGTTTGGGGCTTTTACTTTGATATATGGCTTATTCAATAAGGAAGTTATCGATTCTTCCATCTTAGCTCTGTTTAGGCCCATATTCAACCTTTGATTCCAGAATTTGTACAGACACATGGCCAGCAAGGCCTGGCTGTATTTTGGATGGGGTTCAACACTAGAGCGGTGGTGTGTACGGTTGAATCATAATAAGTCAAAACGTGACTCCTGCTTGGGCAGACTGCTAACAGCTTGACATAGATTTTGTATATGCACAAATTGTACTTAAACATTTTAGCTTATATCAATTCTATACTTTTTATTCTTTTTAAGCGTTTTGGGGGGCATTGTGCCTGAAATAAACTAATGATGATGCATTTTTGTATACCTCAGTGGGCTCACTCACTTCATGAAAAGGAAAAAGACATGTCAACTCTTCACAAAATCTCCCTACTTTGCTCTACTCCAGGAGACCCGTAATGCTCATCCACTGTTGTAATACTGTAGAAATACTGTGTGGGTAGGGTGGCACTCGCTTTCTACATACAAAGTTAGAATGCAGGGAGCGACGTCTGCTTTGCTGTCTACAAAAGAGGCGACATGGCCTTTCAGTTTCTGAAATTACTACCTGGTTTGGTGTTGATTAGATGGCTGAATGTCGAGGGCAATCATACTTTTCCGAAAATAGCCTTGCAAGGTACTGTTTTATTGTGGCCTTTGGTTATGCCTCCAATGGAAACAAATTCCTCTTTTTGCCGCTCGTCTTGAGAGTCCATTGACACTGCAGCCTGACCCTTTGCTACAGGAGTAGCACAGCACTTACTGCCAAATCGTTTGCCTCGACAGCGCGTGGGAAGGACCATCTGTGTGGCCGCAGCGGAGGTGAGAGGCGCCGCTCCGGGACTGCGAGGACCAGCATTCTCCAACAACAGCTGGTCCTCTTCCCGTGTGAGCCGCGCCCCCTCCCAGTGCCACGCCCCCACCTGCGAGTAGAAAACCTCTCGCGGCCCCCGCTTCGCGGGAGCCGCTCGTCTTGAGAGTCCATTGACACTGCAGCCTGACCCTTTGCTACAGGAGTAGCACAGCACTTACTGCCAAATCGTTTGCCTCGACAGCGCGTGGGAAGGACCATCTGTGTGGCCGCAGCGGAGGTGAGAGGCGCCGCTCCGGGACTGCGAGGACCAGCATTCTCCAACAACAGCTGGTCCTCTTCCCGTGTGAGCCGCGCCCCCTCCCAGTGCCACGCCCCCTCTCCGCCCAAGAGAATATTAGCCAGACCAACGACGCGCATAGCGGGACGCGACCGGGGCGAAGACCGGGCAAAGAGCGGGCCGTTTGAGGCCGTTCGAGACCGTGGGGAGACCGGGCCGGGCTCTCCCTCTAAGCCCCAGCTTCTAAGTATTTTCACTTCCTCCTCCTGTATTTCAACGAGACAAATTCCTTCAAACCATCTTACGAAAAATGAATACCAGGAGTAACAAACTAAAGAAATTAAAAAAGGGAGGCATCGGAGAACAGCTTCTAGGTCCAATGGATGATTTTTTGACCAAGGCTAACACCTTTATCGACCAAAGTATTAGTCTGATAGAGGGAAGAGTATCTACAGACCTCGCGATTGCGAGGCGATCCTCTATGGGACCATTGGCCACAGCAAGAACTCCAGAGGTGGAAAACGCCCTAGCCGTTTCACTACAAGGCAATAAGAGGCTTAGTCTGCCGAACAACGTAGATCTCTCAACCTCTCAACTTTCCCTCTCACTTACCAACTCAGACTTAGAAAAAACACCTGAACTTCTACGCGAGCAAACGCCAGAAGAAGTAAGACAGGCAAGAGGGAGGAGGGAGGGGGCTGTAAAGAAAAGGAAGGATAAGGGGAAAGCAGATGTAGTTAACGGGATCGAAACAGCTGAGACAACTGATCTAATTACGCCCCCAAACTTGGCTTGCTCATCACCAAGAGCGGCGGACCCTACTAATCATCAGGTTTTAGTACACCATTCTTCACCTAATAACAATATAAATACTACTGTTATAGGCTCACCCGTTATCATCCCCCACAGCAACGAACCAGATTCTCTTGATCTGGTAAACAAAATCACCTCAGTACTAAAATCTTTATTTCAACCTCTTGAAATGAGATTAATAAATATTGAAACCCAAATGCTAAAAATTACCAAATCTCTACAACATAACCTAACTTGTGAACCTCAAAAAAAGGGAACAAATAATCAATCTGCATCCTCCCTACAAAGTAAAAAAGTTACACAAACCCGTCCTGTAACAAAACCACAACCTGCTGCAAAAGACCCTGTAGTAGGTAAACCGCTTTCGGTAACAATAATACCAACTCCTAACCCTGACACACTCCCAAAAGCCCCAGCTATAAACACAACAAAAGTAACCACGCCAGCCCCAAAAACACCAGCCGTTACAAACCTTCCCCAGAGCAAACCAAACCCCACGGTTAATAAAGGTACCACGAGAGGAGCTAATGATGGCAGAACTTACAAGCATCTACCACCTGAAGCATCACCATGCGTGATCGTAATGACGGGTGTACCAGAACTAACAGGGGAGACAACAGAGCCTAACTGGTCTCTAAAGAATAAGGTCCAATATTGGCTAAATACAAATCGCCCTTCTCCCCCTAACTGGACAAGTAGGATAGCAACAGTCAGTAGGACCCCGTGGGTGGGACATACAAAAAAAGTAATACAGGGTGATTGCATTGTAATCACTTTCGAGGACCCCAAAGTTGTCGAGTACATATGCTCCTGGGAACAACATAATCCAAGTGGGGGAATAGACACAAAGAGTCTTTCCTTTTTCTATCCCAAAAAGCACTATAATAGCCATTTCAATGAATAATATGGCTGAGATACCCGCCACCCCCTCTCAACACAATCCCCAATGATGGGAAACCGGAAACGTTCTGAACTTTTGGAAGACGGGAGGGAGTGACCCTCCCGGCCGTATTTATTAAAAATATGAAACAAAATTAAAACGTTAAAATAACAGTTTCATATTACTGTACAATTTCATTTCCACATTTGCGATGTTTGGCTAACCTTAACAGATTCTCTAATACAAAGGTTCTCCTAGCCGAACTAACATCCTACAAAAACTTTAAATTGAAATTGTACATCCTAACGTTTAAGGGCCAACGGCAAGGTCATAACCGGTGTCAAGATCCCTAAACCAGACATATCCCCCTCACTTGTGAGGGGCGACCGCACAGAGGCGTACCTCAAGTGCATTTACCAATTTCCCTTGACTTGACGGGGGCCCCAATAAACTCGACGCCATTTAAAGGTCGTCCGAGGACTCGTGTGAGGTATCTAGAAGGTAGCGTAGACCCCCTCCCAAACCCCACACAACTTACCACATCTGCCGTCGCAGATGTCCTGGCCCCAGGAAATTCCCCAGGAGGGGGCTGTAGCCCCTCCTACCCAGGAAGGGGCCTTGACCGCCTTTCCTTTCCTTTCGGCGGCCCATCCTTAGAAGGGACCGCCTCCCCGTTGAGGGGCCAATGGCCACCTCCCTCGAGCGCTCCCATCCGTAATGGGTGACGCCCACCCATAGGGATCTTCCAATTACTGCTCACCGATCATGACCTTACCGCCCGACCAAAATAAATACGACAATTCTAACTAAATTACTAAATGACTAAATTACTAAAGACAGTAACAATTACGACTTATAAAAGGCATGATTACTGGTCAACAACAATGCATCATTACTTTATCTGCAAAAAACATACTACAATTTATCCATTCTTTATTGCATATTCAAGAGGTATCACGATAATCATCACAACCTGCAAAAATTTAGCGTTATCATATCAACTTTTATTCAAAAACCACTTGCTGTCCTCAGGGGCTGGTGGGTGGGTCAAAATTGGCTCTTCGTTCCGTCTCGAGCTCACGTGCAGCGAGGAGGTGCAGCTTCAGAGCACAGAAACAAGAGGATGCTTTCTTGGCTTGTTGCTCCTTTTATCCGTCTTCAGGGCGGGAGTAAACCCGCCCCTGCCTGCCCCGAAGGGCGTGGCCGGCCGCGTCAGTGTCTAGGCCAGCCCACTCCAGGGCGGGAAAAAGCGCGCCCCGGCTACGCCGCTTCGGGCATACCAGCCGAGACTCGCCTCCCGCCCAAGATGGCTTCCCGGGGGGATCGTGGTACTCCGCCATACGTTCGGGGGGACCGAATGGTCGCCCCTTTCCATATGGCTGAGATACCCGCCACCCCCTCTCAACACAATCCCCAATGATGGGAAACCGGAAACGTTCTGAACTTTTGGAAGACGGGAGGGAGTGACCCTCCCGGCCGTATTTATTAAAAATATGAAACAAAATTAAAACGTTAAAATAACAGTTTCATATTACTGTACAATTTCATTTCCACATTTGCGATGTTTGGCTAACCTTAACAGATTATCTAATACAAAGGTTCTCCTAGCCGAACTAACATCCTACAAAAACTTTAAATTGAAATTGTACATCCTAACGTTTAAGGGCCAACGGCAAGGTCATAACCGGTGTCAAGATCCCTAAACCAGACATATCCCCCTCACTTGTGAGGGGCGACCGCACAGAGGCGTACCTCAAGTGCATTTACCAATTTCCCTTGACTTGACGGGGGCCCCAATAAACTCGACGCCATTTAAAGGTCGTCCGAGGACTCGTGTGAGGTATCTAGAAGGTAGCGTAGACCCCCTCCCAAACCCCACACAACTTACCACATCTGCCGTCGCAGATGTCCTGGCCCCAGGAAATTCCCCAGGAGGGGGCTGTAGCCCCTCCTACCCAGGAAGGGGCCTTGACCGCCTTTCCTTTCCTTTCGGCGGCCCATCCTTAGAAGGGACCGCCTCCCCGTTGAGGGGCCAATGGCCACCTCCCTCGAGCGCTCCCATCCGTAATGGGTGACGCCCACCCATAGGGATCTTCCAATTACTGCTCACCGATCATGACAGGCCGGATAGTTGACCGGCTATCCGGACCCCCCACAACACTCCTGCCTAAAGGTCATGTCATAAAGTCCTTAGCCAAGCTATCAGGTCTCCTATGAGTAACTCGTTCCCCACCCGGGACAAATGAACACCATCCCCCAAATACATACTGTCCCCTTTAATACAACCATGCGAAATAGAATGCAGTGTACTTGAACGGAACAATCTACTCACTTTATTATTAATTTTCCTTACTGAATGATTCAGAGCAGAAACCGAAAGAGCCCCCCGCCACACTTTCCGTGGGATCATATGGGACCATGCAATTGTGCACCCTGGAACTCTTCTCGCTAACCAACTTACAGTGGAAAGCATCGCCTCAAGAAGAAGTCGTCTACCAGTGGTGACCAAATCGTTGCCCCCAAGATGTACTATGACTATAGACGGCGGTGACCTCGTCCGCCCTAACAAACCCTCGAAAAATGATCGAAAGTGGTCAATACAGAGCCCGCCCTTTCCGTAGAAGGACACACTGTACCCGTATTCCCCAGCCACGTGAATCATGTCACCTGCTTTGAATACGTCCGCGGCACGCCTCACGTATGAGTGGCCCACGACCCACACCTCCTTTTTCACAGCCGGCGATGTCTGACCGCTGGCCCGGTGTTGGGTCGACTGCACAGTCCGCCCCGCCTCGTAGGCTTGCGCAACTGAAAACCAAACAAAAACAAGAAGCGTGAGTACATCATTACAGCTTCACAACATGTGCAACCGCACATACCTTTTATAACAGTTCGAGGACCAACGCCCCACACGTTTAATTTGTTCGACATTCAGACCCCTGGCTGTAGCCTCTGTAGCAGCCCCTATCCGAAATGAATGGGTCCCAAACTCGCCGGGGTTCAAGCCCGCGGCAGAAATCGACATCGCAAGCACCCGCTGAAACTGAAACCTCGTCAGTGGGGTGGCGTCAGCGTGTCTCAACAAGGTCCCCCCCCATGATGCCACCCTTTGCGCTAAATATTCCTCTACGCAACTCACCGGGCACATGGGCGACCCGGGAATCCTTCGTATGATTATGCAGTCCCCCATCGCACCCTGATCGGTCTTGGACCTGACAAACGAGACAGTCATTGTCTCCCCCCTGACCTGAACGTGCTCTCGGCACAGTCCCCCCATGGTATCCTGCTTGTTCTTTGCCACTAGTTCGCTTACCCGCATAGCCCCATGGAAAGCTAGCACAAAAGCGGCTCGGAATAACCTTGTTTCATACAGGGATGAACATGTTGCAGGGAGTACAGATAACAACAGAGCTAACCTATCCAGACCTATCGGGCGCCTAGCATCTACTTTGCGACCCTCAAGGCGTTGCCACCCACGTAGTGCTTTTTGCACAACAAAAGACGTAGTCGGGTCCTGAATCCCATGAGCCCTTGCCATAAAGGAAATGGCGGCCCGATGCCTCTGGGCCGTAGCCACTGATTTGCCTGCTCGATGTAAGGATAGCAGAAAATCTACTACTAGTTCTTCCTGGCCCCAAAGCTCTCCCCTAGCAGCCCCCACAAAGGCCCAGTAGGATCGGAACGCCCCTTGATATGCCTTCCTCGTCCTGGGTGCTAAACTCTCTCCCACGAGGTTCTGTAGTTCGGGGCACCGAGAGACCAGAGAGCTTCGGGAAAGGGTGCCGCCACCGGGTCCGCTGTGGGCAGAAAACCCCAGAAGGCCTGCATACGAAAACGAGAAAGCGCATCAGCCGCTTTATTCATTACCCCTGGCACATGTCTTGCCTTAAATAGCACGTTCAATTGCATACATAATAGCACAATTTCTTTGAGCAATCTCAGAATCCATTTGCATCGTGCTGCCTGGCTATTGATACACTCAACCACGGTCATGTTATCAGACCAAAACACCACAGAGTGATCTCTGAACCCCTCAGGCCAAGTTTTCAGGGCCACAAGAATGGGAAAAAGTTCAAGAAAGGCAATGTTACTTGTCAGTCCACACTCATGCCACCATAACGGCCATTTTTGAGCCGACCATCGTGTGCCGAATATGGCACCAAAACCAATGCTCCCTGCCGAATCTGTCCACAGCCCCAGCTCCTCGGAGGACACCGCCGGTTTGTTCCAGACAATTCGACCATTGAAATCCGCCAGGAATGCCAACCAAATGCTCATGTCCTGGCGAACCTCTGCCGATAACCTTGTGCGATGATGACCCTCCTTCAGGCCGACCATGGCCTGAGCGATCGAGCGGGAAAAGGGGCGGGCCTTCGGCATGACTCTCAGGGCAAAATTCAGCTGTCCCACCAATTGTTGCAACTGATGCAGCCTGACCTTGGACTCGCTAATACATGCTTCCAGGGCTGCCCTGAATCTTACCACCTTCTCTCTAGGCAACCTAAAACAACCTTCCACAGAGTCGAGCTCGATCCCCAGGAACTCGAGGCAAGTCGAGGGACCCACAGTCTTACCTGGTGCCAATGGCACACCGAAATGCGTCATTAAGGTACAAAAGTCATTCAAAGCCTGTCCACATTCCGGAACCCCGGCCGCCCCCAGAAACAAAAAGTCATCGAGATAATGCATGACATGTTGAAAACCCGTCTTCTTTGTGAAGACCCATTGCAGAAAACAGCTGAACTTTTCAAAATAGGCACAAGAAATAGAGCAACCCATTGGCATACATCTATCCATGTAATAGTGACCCTGAAACATGAAACCAAGGAGACGCTGATCGTCTGGGTGTACCGGGAGCAACCGGAACGCTGACTCAATATCTGACTTCGCCATCAGCGCCCCGGGCCCTAGGCGATTCAACATGGCAACGGCCTCATCGAAAGAAGCGTACCGCACCGAACACACATCCGGGTCTATCGCATCATTCACGGACAGACCACGTGGGGCTGATAAATTATGTATCAGTCGGAACTCACCCGGGTCCTTCTTAGGGACCACCCCCAAAGGAGAACAAACAAAGTTAGCACACGGTGGCTCATCAAATGGACCGGCGACTCGACCTCGAGTAACCTCCTTCCCAATCTTCTCCTGTACCACGGTCGTATGTTGCAAGACCGATATTTGGTTTTTACATTTTGCTACACCCTGAAACTCCCCCACTGGGATGCGGAAACCATATGAAAACCCGTTCCGCAACACCCCAGCGGAAGCGTGATCCGGGTATTCGCTGAGCCAAGGAATCATTGCCATGGTATCAACCGGAGTAGGTAAAGGCGCCCCTCGGACTATTTCAGACCTGTTTGGCGCCTCCTCTACCCCCGTTATCACCCGTTTTGGCTCTGCACATGGACTCAGGATGGGATGGCTGCCCACACCCACCACATTCGTGCCTAAATTTGCATGACCCCTGGGGCCTCGTACATTTACCCCTGTTAAAGTTCCAACAAATCCCCCTTTTACCTGCGTTGCCGTTCGGCCTCGAGTGGTAGTCGTTACCTGTACCTGATCGAAAGGGCGTCCCAGCATATTGGCAGGAGGATTCACCCCCGCTACTCCCTACTAATGGCAATTTCAACATACCAGTACTCTCCATTTTTGACCATGAAACAGAATCGTAACAATCCCAAGTTAAGTTTTTATCGTGTTCTTTCGCTTTTCTAAAAATGTTATCGTAACAGAACCACTGATTGCCCCCATATGATACGGAATATTCCATGATCCGTGACTGATAAATCGGCAATTCGGACAGCAACTCGGGCCTACGTTCGCCCATGATGGAGGTAAAAATACCCCACGCCCTGCCCCAAGTGCCAATGTTTTCATCAACTTTAAAGGCGGCCATCTTTGCGCGCCAAACACTCGGATGCATGAGCTCCTTTTGGCTCTTAACATGCTCCATCTCATAATGATCCGTAAGCAACGAGAAGATGTTTATGTACTCATCTGCCCATATCTTTTCTTTAATAGCCAGAGGGACATGCTGACCCAACTTTTCCCTTCGTGAGGGTGCAGACTCATCCCTTGCAATCGGCAATGGCCGCTTACCTGAACCGGAAGCTGCATCCGCCGCTGGACCTGCTCCTGCTGGTTTTTCCACTGCCGTAGGCGGCGTGATAACCGGCGGTGGTGCCTTCGCCGCCTCCCTAGTTTCACGTAGTTGTTTCATCAACACTCGTGCGTCGTCAGCCGTGGCGCCCTCGCTATCCTTCCCCAACCACGCTGCTAATTGTGCTGCCAACTCGGGCGGCATATCCTCCCCGGACACGGGAGTGACCACAACGGGAATCGGGTTCCCCTCCATTGGCACCGGAGTTGGCTCTTCGAGTGGGGCACCGGGAGTCGGGATGTCCCCCCCAGCTGCCCCCCTTCTGGGCCTCTTGCCTTTTCCTCCGGGAGCTGCTCCTGCCAAAGGTCGTTTCGGTCCCCCTTCCCCGTTCTTAGCCGCCATCCGTTTCTTTAGATCGGTCACTTCCTTCATGAGCATACGCAGCATCTGGTCAGTAGTAACTCGCTTTCCGACCTTCTTAGGCATTCTCCGACAGAGTCTCTGTAAGACAAAAAGAAAGATTACCACGTTCAAAATTGGCTCTTCGTTCCGTCTCGAGCTCACGTGCAGCGAGGAGGTGCAGCTTCAGAGCACAGGAACAAGAGGATGCTTTCTTGGCTTGTTGCTCCTTTTATCCGTCTTCAGGGCGGGAGTAAACCCGCCCCTGCCTGCCCCGAAGGGCGTGGCCGGCCGCGTCAGTGTCTAGGCCAGCCCACTCCAGGGCGGGAAAAAGCGCGCCCCGGCTACGCCGCTTCGGGCATACCAGCCGAGACTCGCCTCCCGCCCAAGATGGCTTCCCGGGGGGATCGTGGTACTCCGCCATACGTTCGGGGGGACCGAATCGTCGCCCCTTTCCAGACAACTTGTGGCGTAAAGCAGTTCCACAGCCCTGGGATTTTACTAACGCCAGACCCAAAAAACCCCCACAGCAGAATGGACTAGACCCCTCATGGTGGTCGGCCGACCCAAATTACTATCAACAGGAAGCCCCATGGCAGGTAATGGGACCCCGTAACAGAAGAAGAGACTGGGAACAATGGGGTGCTCCACCACAGCGGCCCTTTAGACCTAGATGGAGAAACACCGTACTGGGAAAACTGTCCAGGTATACCAACAATGAATCGATACAGTAGCCTGGAGATGGTCGATTGACCACTACCAGATTCCACCAACGATAAACCAAATATTCCATCTCGGGTCCCGGAAAGGAAAATGACCACAAGACAAGATAACAGGCAACGATCTTTGTCTGTCATTTTCTGGAACATAGCGGGACTTCGCCCCAAAATAGACGATGGTTCAGCAGCCCAATTTCTCGAGGATGGAAAAATAATATGCCTCCAAGAAACATGGGCCATAAAAGAGCTACACATCGCAGGCTATAAAACTCTTTTTTCCCCAGCCCTTCCTAGCACTGCGGGTAGGCCCAAGGGGGGTTTGATCACCTATATAGCGAACACAATCCCTAGCCTGAAACTCCTCAAAATCGAAAACACACCAAATTTCCAACTTATCTCCATTTCAGCTGGCAAAGATGCTATTGTCATCCTAGTAAACTTCTACAACAACCTAGAAGAAGACAATTTCATCAAAACTCTTCAGACAATTCAGGAAAAAATCGCTAGATATACTAAAACATACAGTAAAAAGGCTACTGTCCACTTACTATGGGGAGGAGATTTTAATATCCATCCCTGCCCATGTTTGAACAACCATAACTGTGGGATAGTGGACGAGCAAGATAATCCCCTTGCCCATTTTATACACGATGGAAAAGGGGAAGCGATGAACAATCTCCTCACAGACCTGGAACTGTCACTAATAAACAAGCAAAATCCGGATGATAATACTTTCTACCCCACATATCTAGGGAGGGGACATGAGACCACTGTAGATTACGTCCTATCAACGGATGGGCTGAGACAGCTAACCACGGACTTTACCCTATTGGCAAACAACTTAAGCGATCATTCAGCGCTTAGAGTGGATTTGGACCTCCTAGATCACCCAACACAGACAACTTTAATTGCACACACTCTTTCCCAAAATCGGCTAGAAGTGGGCAGACCAAATGGGGTAAGATGGATCCAACCCAACTAAGCAGTAGTATAATAAAGACTCTATATCCTAACATAATAAAATGCCTAGATTTGGAGTCTGACGATAACACCATCCTTGAAAACTTCAAGATCATTTTTGATAAAACCAAACTAATGCTGACCAGGGAAAATAAATCAAATAATCCAACAATCCCAGGCTGGTTCAATCATGACTGTACGACCTCTCTAACCAAGCTAAAAGAGGCTCTTAGGCAACCAAAAAGAGACATACAATTGATTAAACATCTAAGACTCCAGTACAAAAAGGTCAGGAAACAAAGAAAACAGGAGCTAAAACAGTCCTTATGGAACGATTTACATAAAAGCTCACTTACAAAAAACAGTGAGTCTTTCTGGCGGATTGTGAAAACCCCTTTTCTTTCTGACTCCAGCAGACCTCAAATCGACGTAGCGATAGAAGAGGAAATATGGGTAAAACATTTTTCCCATATATTCAAACTAACATCACCTAATGAAGAAACAACTCATTCTCATCCTCCTGTCGACTTTCCAATAAACATCCAGTTTGATATCCTTGAGGTAATGCAAGCACTAAATCTAAGCAAAGGGGGCAAAGCTCCAGGACCAGACGGGGTCCCTGTGGATCTCTTCAAACAACATCCGGATCTCTGGGCCCCTATACTCACTAGAGTATGTACTGCAACAGCGAGATTGGGTTTAATGGAGTCTTGGTCCAACTCCATTATGGTTCCCATCTTTAAAAAGGGGGACCGCCAAGATGTCAAATGTTACCGACCGATCTCTCTACTAGATTCCGCAGGAAAAGTAGTTGGCAGAGTAATTCTCGAACAACTCCAACAATGGGCTGACGACAGTAAGATTTTATCGGACCTTCAATTTGGTTTTAGAGAAGCGTTTGGAACCGTAGAACAGGCCCTTAACTTAAGTCTAATTGTGTCCAAGTAAATCCACGCAAAGCAGGGGGCAATGTACATGGTGTACGTGGACTTGTCCTCTGCTTTTGACTGCGTATCTCACTCAAAGCTATGGACTCTCCTGCGAAATATGGGGGTGGATCCCCCACTATTGGACTTCTTAAGGGAATTATATACGGACGCTACTGCGAGAGTGCGCTACGGGACAAAGGGTGAGCTCACTCCGTCATTCAAGGTAGAGCGAGGAGTCAGGCAGGGGTGCGTCCTAGCCCCCTTCCTCTTCTCCCTGTATACAAACGGGTTGGAAGAGAAGATGTTGAGAGGGGCGCAGGACCTCCCAAGAATAAAACAACGTATGATCCCGCCACTGCTCTACGCGGATGACGCAGTAATTCTGGCTCGCACCCCCATAGAACTTCAGAAATCCTTAAATAAATATGCTGATTTCATGGGCGCACTAGACTTACACATAAACGTGAAAAAAACGTTTGTAATGGTGGCCGGTGGAGGGAGTAAACGGATAAAGAACATCACTCTCAACAACCAAAATCTTGAGAGAACCCCACAATATCCCTACCTGGGCATAATGATCGACGAGAAACTAAATTGGAAAGCAGCCATTGAGTCGAGAAGACACCTTTTTAGGAGAGCCAACACTGCCTTGATTAGTTTCTCACAAAGACTTGGAAGGAGATCACCAGTGGAGATGCTACAAATCTATTCCGCAAAATGCCTATCCACTGCCCTATATGGGGCTGGCGTTTGGGGACATGTCGACGCTGCATCTCTTCAAACAGCTGAGAACTCGTTCACCAGATTCCTCCTATCTGCCCCTAAGTGCTCATCTACATATGCATGTCATATGGAACTGGGAATCCCCCACATAGAGGACCTAATAAAAGTCCAGCCATTGCTACTCTGGAGGCGCAAATGGCTTTCCGATAAGAACACGCTGACCAAAGCCATCCTAGAGGATTCAATGGCCCTCGATAAGGCGCACAGAATAGCCTGGCTTACCTATGTGAAACGATTCTTTACGGATATGGGTTTAGAAAGATTCTACTTTAGTCCACTATCTCTGATTGAGATAAGCAAGAAAGAGCTGAAACAGAAAGCAATGAGCCACCTTGAGTCACTCAGAATTACCCTGCTCTCAAATAAACAATCTGTACAACACGCAAATATGGTACAGTTATCGCCACAAATTCAGCCTTATCTTGCACTGGAAATTAACTCATACGAAAGGATGCTTTTAACCAGACTCAGACTCAATCTGTTTCACAGACTAGTCGCTTTCCCGCAAACGAACACTTGGGAATCAAAATTGTCTGTATGCCCCTGTGATGAGACTCCCGTACAAACATGTATGCACACGATACTGTTTTGCAAATACTACCACCCTCACAGGAGAAGCTGGCTATTCCCATTACTAAAAGACTGGGGTCTTAGACAATGCCGTCCGGCCATGATCCTTCTACAGACGTTAGACTCTGAGCGCACCTGCTATCATGTACTGAACTTTTTAAAATGTATTATTAGACACCGAAGGAATCTTTAAAAAATCTTTTTTGTATGAATTGTTTTTATGCTGTAAATTTCATATTGCTGCTTTTATGGTTTTATAATGACAAAAACCGAATAAAGAAATTTATATATATATATATATATATATATACTGTTTTATTGTGGTCTTTGGTTATGCCTCCAATGGAAACAAATTCCTCTTTTTCTTCAGATTTTTCAGGGTCCTCATTGAGTTTGGTAAACCGATTTGATGGTGCGTGGAGACTGGAATATGACCCTTTACCGATCCTGGACAGATAATTCCTAGGTGAGAGGTTTGTTCCTGGACCCCATTACAGACCACATACTTGTGGACATGTGGAGACATTTACACTCACAAGATAGAAACAACGCATTCAGATAGTGCCTACATCGGACATATATTGGCATAATTATTTTCCTCCCCTCATTCTCTATTGTCAAGTGTTTTATCATGCAGTATTCTGGAAGGCAGCATTTCAGACAATGCCCCAACACAGGTAGGACTAGAGCTTGGGCTTGTAGCATCACTCACTCATCGTTGGCAGATGAACACTTTAAATACAAGCTGCCTGAAGGAAATAAAATGCACTCCCCATGCAGATTTCTTCCTAGATAATGATGGCTCTGTGATTTCCAAACACTGTGGGCAGCTGGCAAAATATATGTGAGGAGCACCATGTGGGAATCCGCACTGCACAGGATACCTCAAGGTGTACCAGAAATCTTTATTGGAGTTGTCACTGTTTCTTACACAAGGCACATATTTAACAATTATCTAGAGCTAAGTTTCAGCTTAATGCTCTTTTCAGTTTTCAGGCTAAATATGCTCTGCCCTGATTAACTATGAACACTGGGATAAAGTAGGTAGGTATGTTTTTTATGCTGCAACTGTGTCAAAAAGAGTTGGTATTTGCTGTACAGGTGATATGTACTAGTGGTGACTGTTTGCCCAGTAGACATAGTTAAAGACTCTATTGCATTCATTACTAACCTGTGTGAATCTACAATGCTCATCCTGTGCATTTAGAGGAGAACTTACCAGTTATTCCCTTACAAAGCTGAATGTGAACCCAAAGGGAATCGCTTGACAGTAGCATTTCAGTGGATGAAATAGCGAAGTTTATTGTTGACATGCATTTGCAGGTCCCCAAGGGGAGACAGCTTTTTTGTATAACTTTACAAGATTATTAAGGCCAAGGTCTTGAAAATGGTATGTAAAGCATTTAATGATGTAAAAATAGGACACCTGTAACCTGGATTCAATCGAGTCATAAACTCTCTGATCCTGTTGCCCAGCAATTACCTCCTGCTGTGTGCTAGCTGTAGGCCAATATATTCACTAACTACAGACATGAAAATTCTGGTCAAATGCCCTGGCTGAATCCATTGATTCCTACCATTATGCGTTTGACTTAGTGAGGCTTTGTGCATGGTAGTTACTCTGTAGATAACATGAAGACACTAATCCACCTCTTATGGTAGGTACGTAATGCCTGGAATGAAAGGGTTGTGCTGCCTTTCGATATCAAAAAGCCATTTGACTGGGTGGAATGGGCTACCTCTTCAGTACGGTAGAGCAAACCGATTTTCCCAAGATCTGTTGGCTATATGCACATCCCTTGATCCAAGTAACCTACAATGGCTTTCCCTCTTACTAATTTCCTGCAAAGGGAGGAACCTGACAAGGATGCAACCTGACCGCTGTACTATTCATTCTTTTACTTGAACCCTGGCCACCAAAGTACGTTGTGACACGCAATAGATCTTGTACACGGATGACATCCTCCTGGCTGTCAGAACCAAAGACCTCATTTTATTTTTATTTTTTTTTTTTTTAAACCTTTATTTGGAGACAAGAAGGTACAAGGGGAGTGTACATTCAAAACATACAGTCACAAACAGCCATTACAGTGGTACGTCAGTGCCTAGAAAGCATACAAAATATACATAAATAAGGAGACACAAGGAAGTACAGGGCAGGGCATCAGTCAATACCAGGAGCACCAACGAGGTGCGCAAGAGATATTAAAATACAGTGATCCAGCATGGGCAGGCGAGCCAGTAAAACAATGCAATATGAATACAGTACAGCAGCGGAGAACACAATAGCCAGAGGGGACACAAGTATGAGGAGCACTGGATAGAAGGGTGCCGCATAGGGATACAATCTGGATGCCCGTTAAACTACCTGTCCGAAGGCAGACTCCCACCCTTCCATAGCTCGCAGGAAAAGGAGACAGTCAGCTCCCCCCCCCGATATCAAAAGAACAGCAGGTGTCGTGTGAAATCCCAGCCCATCACGTTGTCATCAGCCTATCCCCTCACGGTCCTCAAGGTCAGAGTCAGAGTCCCGCGCCGCTCTGGTCAGGAGGTACACCTGAAGCGGACTCCAAAAATCCTTTGGTCTGCATCGAACAGGCATCAAGTCAGAATAGATGTTATACTGATCCTGACAGTAAATGAGGTCAGTCACCCAGTCTTGAAAGCGCGGCACTCTACCCCGACCCCAGCAACAAGCAACCCTACGCTTAGCCAACAACAAGGCCACGTCAACAAATCTACGGTGAGGGGCAGGTACGTCTTTAGAAAAGCCAAGTAACATCACCAAGGGGTCAAACGCCACCCCATCCTCCGCCATAACCTGCAGGGCTTCATGAACCTGGGTCCAATATTCCGCAACCCCCGCACAGCTCCAAGCCACATGCAAAAAATCAGCGCCTTCCGCTCGACATCTAGCACACCTATCATCCTCCGCCAAATGAAACCGCAGTTTCCTCGCCGGGGTATAGTAGTACCTCTGAACAAACTTATAGTGGATAATTTTAAGGCGACAACTAGAAGAGACATTGGCCGTGAGTCCGCAACAGTATTTCCACTGCTCGTCCGTGATAGGAGCACCCAATTCGGCAACCCACTGCTCGCGCACCCGATTGGTCGGGACCAATCGCTGTCGGCGAATAGCCCCGTATAACTTCGACACCAGGTGTCGCCCATCTGAAACCAACAGCACATGGAGGGGGAGGGTCACCCCCGGCTCCGAAGGGTAGTCCGGTAGCAGAGCACGCATGCCCTGCCGCAGACGGACAAAGTAGAACAGGTCCAGCGGGGAGCAAGCAGCCGAACCGAAGAAATGAGCCTGCGTTCGGAAGGCACCTTCATGAAACAAGTCGCCCCACGTGAGGACACCTAGCCGCTTGCACATTCGCTGAAACCCCGTCTCCAACAATAGCGACAGATCCGGATGATAAGCCAGAGGCAAGGCCGGCGAGTAGAGGAAGGAAACGTCTAGCAATTGAGCCATCCGCTTCCAAGCATCCACCGTGCATGTCACCGTCGTGCGGGGCGTTTCCACATCTGACACCTTGCCCAAGACCATCCCCTCCAGTGGGAGCGGGTGGGCGACCCAATGCTCAGCAGCAATCTGGGGCATGAATGGCGTGGGGCGCATCCAATGATAGGCATAATGCGCCTGAGCGCTGAGATAATAGAGTTCAAAGTCAGGGACGTCGAAACCGCCATCAGCGTAAGGCAACGTAAGGGTAGCCCAGGCCACACGCGGCTGCTTGCCCCCCCAGAACAATCGCAAAAGCTCAGAGCGAAGTCTACGAAAGAAATAAGCACCAGGATGATATGGGAGGTTCTGAAAAAGATAAAGAAAGCGGGGCAGAACCACCATCTTGATAAGAGACGCCCTGCCGGCCATGGAGAGAGGTAAAGACATCCATCTAGTGACATCATCCGCCAGTTTCGTAATGGCCACACCATAATTGAGCCGAACCGCGTCTCCCCTATCCAAGGACACAACAATACCGAGATACCGCAACTCCGAGTCACACCATTCCAAAGGGTAGTCCAGGGGAAACCTAGCCACCGCAGCCGTAAGGGGGAAAAATTGAGATTTCCGCCAGTTGATATGAACCCCGGATACGCCACCAAAAGCGACCAGCTCCCGCAGGAGCGAATTAAGGTTGTTCTCAGGGTCCTTGACATAGAGTGTGACGTCATCGGCGTATAAAGAAATGCCGACCTGCCGCTGAAGACAATTAAAGGCGCTCTGCTGATGAAACTGACGTATCCTGCAGGCTAACGGCTCAATGGCGATAGCAAACAAGAGGGGTGAGAGGGGGCAGCCCTGTCGGGTCCCTCTCGAGAGAGGGAACGAGGGGGACAGCACCCCATTCACTACCACCCTCGCCATCGGATCAGTATATAAAAGCTTAACCCAAGAGATGAAAATCCTGGGGAACCCCATCCGACAAAGAACATCAATAAGGTAGCCCCACTCGACAGAGTCAAACGCCTTAGTGGCATCAAGAAAGATAGCGGCAACCGGGACAGTGGGATCGATGGTCGACACAAGCGAAAACAAAGTGCGAAGATTGTGAGAGGTGGCGCGACCGGGCACAAAACCCGACTGATCCGGCAACACTATAACGGGCATGAGTTCGGCTAATCTCACCGCCAAGACCTTCGCGAGAATTTTTACATCGCAGTTGAGCAATGAGAGGGGTCTGTAGGAGCCCACATCCAGTGGATCCTTACCCGGCTTGAGCAGCGACGTGATGGCGACCTCCCGCATGGAGCCCGGTAGACGTCCCTCCTCCAGAGACTCCTCGAACACCTCACGGAGCACAGGGGCCATGACGTCAATATAACACTTATAAAATTCAGCCGGAAGGCCATCCAGCCCGGCGGCCTTCCCATTAGAAAGAGACATGATGGCATTCCTAACCTCCTCCACCTCCAGGGGCCTGCCTAAGAACTCCCGATGACCATCCGATAGCCAACAAAGCGCCAACTCATCGAGGAATCCACCGTATCGAGTCTCGCCCGTCTGCTGTGTCGTGTAGAGGTGTGCATAGTGTTCAATAAAAGTGCGCTGAATCTCCGAGGTGTCCCGACAGCGAGTGCCATCCGGCGACACCAATTCCAACACGTCCGACCCATGCCTAGGATGTCTAGTAAGAGCAGCGAGGACCTTACCGGGCCGCTCCCCTTCGCAGTATCGCCTCGCCGTCCAGTATTTCCCCCTGTGCTTAGCCTCACGAGCAGCCTCCTCCTCATACTCGGAGAGCTTAGTGCGGAATTGTGCCGAAAGAACGGGGTCCGAAGTCACCTGCATCCTGCGCTCCAAGTCTCGCAAGTCAGCCTCCAGCCTCTCGAGGGTCCGAACGATCAGACGGAGTACGCCACAGCTTTTGGAAATAGTGACACCCCGGATCGTGACCTTGAATGCCTCCCAAATGACCTCAATGCTCTCCACAGAGCCCTTGTTCCTAGGGAAGAACGCCTCCACCTCCACACCGAGTTCCTCCTTGAACACCGGGTCAAGCAAAGCACCCGGAAACAAACGCCAAGGCGGGCGCGGCCTATGCAACCCGGGGACGGACAAATCGACCTTCACCGGACAGTGGTCTGAATACGTCCTAGCTAAATGTGCGGCCCCCTTCAGGCCAGCCACCAACCCTCTAGAGAGAAATACATAGTCCAGTCTTGCCCATGAACGAGCATGTGTGGTGTAATGGGTGCCCTCCCTAGTGGCAGGGTGGGTGTACCTCCAACTGTCAACCATCCCAGCCTCCTCCACTATCCCCCGCAGCACATCCCTAGCCTGTACATTGTACTGAGGGCTGCCCTCAGATCTGTCCAACTGGGCCTGAAATGCAAAATTGAAGTCACCCCCCCACACAATGTGAGTAGCATCCACAGCAAGAACATGACCCCACACAGTGACGAAAAAGATTGGCGTATCAACATTGGGAGCATAGCAATTAACAAACAGTATAGTGTTCTGCCCGAGCCGTCCCCACAGCAGCACATAGCGCCCCTCAGGGTCCCCCAAAGATCCAAGTTCCTGAAATGCAAGCGACCTCTTAACAAGGGTAACAACCCCACGAGCATATGAAGAGTATGAAGCAAACCCCCTGGCCGCAGCCCACCTTCCGCCGAAAGTGGGGGAGGGAGCGGGGCGCAAATGCGTCTCCTGGAGAAAAGCAACATGAACAGCATGCCTGTCCAAATACCGTATCACATTACGACACTTCCTGGCATCGTTAAGGCCCCGTACATTCCAGGACAAAATCGAGATCTGATCTACAACAGCAGTTGACATCACATAACGTAAGGGCCCCACAGGACCCAATAACCAAATACAGGGCATCCAACTCCCAGCAACAGCCAACGATAGGTCCACGCCCCAAGGCACGGGACGACCTCCACATACACTCCATACACTTCCCAATCATCTCCAAAACAACCAAACAAGAACACAACAACTCCCCCCCAATCGACCCATCCATGAAGCAAGCACTCAGGACAGTCTACGCGCCACTCGCCGCCCAGCCATACCACGTGACCCACAACTCGCACATGTGCCACGCACGCAGAATGCGTCCCGGCACGAGGCAGCCTAAAATGGCGGCCAGCGCACTCGGGCCCAGAATGGACGAGAGCTCGGATCCCAGAACCCATCACATAAGATAGGAAAGTGGAACAGCCCGGAGAACGGGCGCAGCGAGATTTCCGTGCACTCAAACAACAGTAGCAGCTACCAAAAAGGTCCAAGCAAACAGTCATGGATAGCGACAACCCTCCCCCATCCACCCACCTGACACCACCCCAACTATCAGGCCGCATACACCCCCCCCCCCTCCCTCAGCACACATCCAGTCAACCAACATAAGACTAGAATCCAGACAAAAGGTAACCATGGGGCACACCCTCCGGGGAACCTTCCAGAGGTGCACGACGCCACTCCCTCACGCCACGCCAGTGTCCGCGCCAACGAGTATCAGGCGGCCCCAGGCGCAGCGCGGGGGGGTGGGTGCCCAGAGCGCGACATCCCAGAACACCATCCTGCGGTGCCATCCCAACCCCACGTAGACTGCAAATCAACGCACCCACTCATCGCAATACAAGCACAACCCACGCATCAGCAGAAAACGGACAATAGCTAGGCCGCAAATACTGAGCAGGCAGCCAACAGGTCTCAATACATAAGTCAAACGTCCACAATACTACAAGAACCGGAAGAAAGATACACAAAGTCCAAAGTCACCAGAATCAGGCGACCTCCTCCTCAGCAGCCGATTGTTCCCCCTCCGGATCACGATCGTCACCACGATCCGCAGCAGCGCGCTCGCGCTGGAGGCGCTTCGCAAAGTCCTCAGCGTGCTGTGGGTTGGTGAAAAAATGTTGTTTAGCCTGATGCGTCACTCTAAGTTTAGCCGGATAAAGCAAGGCGTAGTCCACTTGAAGGTCCCGAAGCTTCCTTTTCACCCCCAAGAACTTCCGACGCTGGTCCTGCACCATCGGTGTGAAGTCGGGGTACATGGTAAAAGACACCCCTTCGAAGGAGAGAGCCCTGTTAGTGCGGGCGGCCTGGAGAGCAGCGTCTCGATCACGATAATTCAAGAGGCGCGCAATGATGGGACGCGGTGCAGCCCCAGAGGCCGGACGAGGTCCCAACGTCCGATGCGCCCTCTCGACGATGAACTGGGACGAGAAAACTTCCGTCCCAATGGCGCCCACCAGTAGCCTCTCCACATAAGTCTCCATTTTGCCCACATTCGTGGACTCCGGCACACCTACTATGCGCACGTTGTTGCGCCTACTCCTCGCCTCCAACTCCTCGTTCTTGGCGGCAATAACACGCAAAATATTGTCCATTCTCGCCAGCTGGGTGGTATGGGTGGCCGTCGTGTCATCCTGGTCCGAAATGCGCTGTTCTGCCGCCGTCAAGCGCTCCTCATGCACGTCCAATTTCTGGACGACCGCATCCATGCGCGACGATATCTTGTCCACTTTGTCCACTATAGTGGCGAACCCCTGCCTCATCTCTTGCATCATTTGGGCAAAGTCCGGCGGAGGTGGGTGCGGGACACTCTCAGCGACAGTCGGGGGGGGGGACCGCGAGGCCCCAGCTTCCTGGAGCGAACGCGTCCCACGTTTGGCCCCACCAGAGTCAAAGGACAGTTTGGACTGTTTAGTGTCTGGCTTCCCCATAACGGTGGTACAGAAGGGAAACGAGGCAAATGGGAATCAGGATACAGTTCGGCCAAGGGACCCGGCCAGGCAATAAACTGCTCGAATCGTGGGGGCACGAGCAGGCCAGCGCGCCCCGCCACTCCCATCGATGAGTAAAGGCCGTCGCCGTTCCCAGCCCAAGGAGGGCAAACCTTCAAAATCCAAGTGTTAAATCCGTTGTACCTCCGCGGGTGATGGTATCTGGGCTGGCAGGCGGGAAAGCCGAGAGATAAGTCCGACAGCAGGGGAGAGCCAAGCGTCTCGCCCGGCCAGCGTACGGACCTGGCGGAGAAGGGCGGAGCTAGGCCTACACCCCACGTGCAGAGCCCCGGACTGGCGTGAACAGTGACGCCGGGCAAGAGGGCATCAGATCTCCAGAGCGCGAGTCGGAGAAACCTTTGGGCCCTCGTAACTTCGGCCAGCAACCTCCGAACGGCTTAGGAGTTGGACCTCGGGTGGACAGCCGATATCCCAACCGAGCCGTGGGGTCAGTTCAAGGCGCAGCGATGGTAATCAGGATACCTAGGCGGATAATAGCTCCGGGCAGCGGGAGCCTCACGACAGTGCGGCCATTCCGCAGTGCGCCCTCTAGCGCCCCCCAACCAAAGACCTCATTCCCTGGTGTCATGTCACTCATTGAAAAAATTCTTGATCTTCTTGAGTAGGGTATCAACTGCTCTAAAAGCGAGGATTTCCCATTGTCCAAATTCATAAGCAAATCAGTATTGGGTGACCACCTGTTTAGGTTGAAATAAATGATATCTAGGTATCCTACTTAAACAAGACTTAGAAACGTTATACTACGATAAGATCCAATAGCTGCTACAGAAATCATCCACTGACTTCACACACTGTTCAAGCTTTCAACTGTCATTATCGGGCAAGGCCCAAATGAACAGAGCTCGTGGTTTAATTTTGTCTTTGCAACAACTAAAAACTTGGATATTCGATAAGTAAAGCACCCCCCTCCCTCAAGCGCCTTGAGACGCTCTGTGTGAGTAGTGCGCTATACAACTGTTAAACTTGAACTTGAACTTGTGCTCTGCCTGCGCTACAAAATACCAGTTTTACAGAAATTGACTACAGGATAAAAAAAAAGATAATTTGAGGCTTGGACAGAATGTGACTCACACTCTCCAAGCTACATGTTCTGTGTGGTGGCCTAAAATGATCTTGCATCAAGTCTTACTACCTGGCACTCCAACTGGAATACAGAGAGATGTGGCACAACAACCAGTGGGCTTGATTCCGGAGCCTGGGGCTCACAGTTCGATCACTGGCTCCGGCGGCAGCACTGCTCAGCTCCGCATCATTCAACTCTGGGCAATAGCTCACTTAATCTCTCCAATGGCCCCCCAGCACCCGGATACTCTTAGGGGTGATAAGTTCGCGTTTACGAACGTGGAAATATTATTATATACTGCCCACCTGTCTCAACAAATACCGCTGGGTCCTAGTTGTTTAAGTATTACTGTCTTTGATGAGAGACCTACACCTCGTGCACAAGGGAAAGACCGGACTAAAGAGGAATAATCCTGTTATGCATGCAACTGGTCTTTCCTGGGATAATGTTCACAAGCTCCTTGTGGGCTGGACATCCATCTTGATATTTCTTATCGGGTTATACCTGCTTTTAAAATGTGTATCCGAGAGCTTGGATGGAGTGTGTGATCTGGAACCGGCATCCCCACTATAGATAATTCACTGGGAAGTAGAAAATGGAAGCCTTTCCTTAGGATCCCTGCAGAATTTGGATTACATTCCTCACTAATGTGGAGCTACAACCAACTCTCCCACTATGTCTGTCACAGAGTTGTATAATTGCTGGAAAACATCTTTAGTCCCAGCACACTGGGACTGGCTAAAATAAATAGCCAGGGTTGAGCGCATTATATGTAAACTTAACTGCTACTCTAAAGTCTTTGATACAATATGGTGGGCCACTTTGTGAAATCTGTACATCATAGATTCAGTAAAGAGATCAGGATAGTGTTTCAAAAGTTCTATTAGAATCTCTATCACAAGGCAGTTGCTTAGGGTGAACAGATAGTATAGCCAGAGTAAACGTCTGGCTATACCCTCTTTAGCTGCCTTCTCTTAGTACAGAGAACCAAAAGCTTTAAGTTCAAGAAATTACAGGTGAAGAAATACATTCTGCTCTAACAAACAAAAAGTGGATGCAGCAGGGCCAGATGCTAACCTGGGAGAAACATACACGTGTTCCACCAAAGAAATATGCCTGGCTTGGAGATCATTGTTTAATAATATGTTACACTAAGGTCAAAATCCCCGACCTCAAGGTGTGTAGAAGCCATCATTTTTGTCATTTTCAAGTCTAATAAGAATCCCAGAAACTATGAATCTTACCACCCAATTTTCCAACTGAATGCATACTGTAAGATCTTTGCAGCGATATTAGCAAAAAAGCTGTCAGATATTGTGTGAATATTGGTCAATAAAGATCAGCAGAGATTCATCCCCGACAGACAATTACACAAACTGGTACATCATTTGATTAGCACTACAGATTTGGCAACAATATTTAAGTCACCACTCTCAGTTGTAATGTTTGATGCAGCTAAAGTAATCGATCAATTGGCCATGTTTATGGGCTTGTTTACCAAAGTTTGGGATACCCACATTGTTTATTAATGCAGTTAAAGTCTTATATGCAAATCCTTTGATCCAGAGGTGCCTATTATCTCACATTATATTTGACTTGTATAGAACCCATAGCATAAGTCAATGATGTAAGTGACAATATGCCCTTTTGAGTCTCAAGTGTATAGAAAAAAGTTCGCACTTGTAATGAATGTACTTTTCACTAAAAGGACATACCCAAACCCTGCACTCCCACCTGGGAGGCAAATTTACCACTGCACCTTTAAATAATACACTTGAGCAGCACTTCCTAAAGACGAGGAAAGGACACTGCACTCCCTTTAGGTAAGGCAAGAAAACAAATTATTGTGCATTTGAAATAACACACACAAGTTTATTAATGCAATGTTTAAATCCTTTACCTCGGTGGCAATTCCGCCGCAGTGCGGCCTTATAGTGGAGTGGGCGGGGCCACGTCGGCCAACGGACGTGCGCAGCACTACGGAGGTAGTGCTCGCGACGGCCGTTGGACGATGAACGCACGCAGTGGGTTAAAAAGGTAGGCCAAATATATCAATAAATGCAGATTCCCAAGTATCAATTAACTACAATGAACAATTAGAATAAAATGTAGTGTGTAGAGGTAGCAAAGAGTACAAAATATATACAAAATGGTTAGGAACACCTCACCGATTGAATTTACGTCCTTCTTGGGGGGCGTGGCCAGCAACATGGCGAGCTAGGACGTGAGGCTCAGGAGCTCCCGGAGAGCTGAACCAATATCTGACATACATGTACGATCCCCACCACCCAAAATCCTACAAAGGCGGCGGCAACACCCCGGGACACTGTGGCATCGACCCTCCTGCCGAGCAGCAGTCCGTGTACCTGAAAAATTGACTTTGTGCTCCTGCCCGGGAACCGTCCTTGGTGGCAAGATGGCGGCGTAGGTAGCCGAGCGTCGGATGCAGAGTTACTGTACTGCTGGCGGGATCGTTGTTGGGGTGCCGCCATGAAGGACACCTGAGGAGGTACTGTGGGGCATCCGGTGGGTCCTGCAGGTCTGGAGGTGTGTGGAGAGAAGTCCCGACTCCCGGCTGCCCTTCACCAAGATGGCGACTGACGTGAGGCGGCAGTGATCGGGAGCGCTGGTGCTACATCCCCCGCTGCTCCGGGACTGGGAAAGCGGGAGTGCGGAGCGAGGATCTCTGAGCGGTGGTGAGTGTTGGGACTCCAGCCGCCTTGTGTACGTCAGGGCGCCACCCTCACGCTCGGGCACCTTTACCAACATGGCGGCCGAGACCGCGCAACGGTGACTGCAGGGGCCGCGGGCCAGTCCCCGAGCACGGCAACACACGCGGCCACCCGCCGGGAGCCGAGGCTGCATTCCACCGGCCTGCTAGCGGCCCGGAGCGGGCGGTAGACTACTCAGTGGTAGCCCCTCCATCTTGCATTTGGACAGGTTGCTCCTGCTTCGCCGGGGGTGGCCCCCCACAACATCGGGAGCCCAGAAGGTCGGGGTCCTGGCGACTTGCCCCCCCCACCCCCATCCCTTAGACTGAATGTTGGACATGGGAGAGGTCCTCAGGGGGTGAGCCATAGTGAGCTCCGTAAAAAGGACACATTGTTCCCTGCTCATGAGAAGGAGCAAAGAAATTACGCCACAGAGGATTGAGTGCACATTTCCTCCCCAACAAAAGGCTTAATTAAACACAAGACCACAGCCTTACAGGGACATCGGAGACCAGATCCACACCTGGGGGAGGGGCGCCCGGCGACGGGGGGTTGTGAATGGTCGATACCTGCCTGCACAGACCCACTGATTACTCCCCGCAAAGACAGAATAAGTAAGCAAGGGACGCCCTGGAGGCTGTGTCAGGGGGAAGGCACTGACCCTGCAGTAATAACACTCGTGGCAATCTGGGACTGCGGAGCGGAGAAGCAGCGGTACCCTGACTCTTGGAGTGCGAGGCGCGGATCGAGGGGGCCCCCCCCACATCACCAGGACCACCTAGCCCGCCGGACTGAATAGGACCCATAGCCTCCACGAGAGGGAAAAGCGTTGGCACCATTAAACATGGGCAAGAAGGACACGCTACCCAAACTTCCTAAACAGGGGCCCACGGATAATTTCGCTGCAACGCGACATCCAATCGAGACCGGCCACATAGCCTCGGGACTGAGGACGGACACTGACCGGCTGATGGAAGCAATCCAGGCGTCTAGAACTGATATTCAGGAGTCCCGAGCGGCCTTGGAGGTCAAAATCGGAGAAGTGGGTTCAGAGGTAACACTGTTGCGGCAAGACTTCCGAAAGTTATCCGACAGGGTGACAGTGACTGAAACCCGGATAGGTGAGACAGAGGATTCGGTCTCCACCCTGAGAAAGGACATGGCGGAACTCCAAGCATCCCATCTGTAGGAGAGTAGGGTCTGCAATCCTATGATCACCCAGATTTTTTTGCTTTTGTTTCACTGGTTTACGACTTTCTCTGGCTGTGGGCCTGCCAATCAGACCCACAGCCTAGCTGTTCTCTCACTAAATTGACATGTGTACCTTAGGTGCATTATCCAATTGGGACTGGGCCACCTTATCAGACCCTGTAACTCAGGGCATAGGTGTAACCAGGGCCTACCAGGGGCTGAAGAATATATTTTGCCACCCCTTGATGGCCACCTAAATCTGACACAACTGGCTGCACGACAGCTGGGGCAAGGTGGTGTACTCACCCTTTGCTTTAAATATAGTATACCTATAACTAACCCTAAAAATGGACACACAGATTCCTATCAGTCACTCCTATGGCAGGCCTTGACAATCCTGAAGGCAGAGTGCTTGTAATCGTGTGAAATGGTGCTCTGGCATGAGCTGAGCCCGTTTGCAGCTTGCGGAACCAAGTCCTAATAGCTGTTCCATGATAACGCATACCATATACTCTTAAGTGCATTATAATCCTCGCGGTTAAATGCTATCTCTGGTATTGCTTTATCAAAACATGTCGAGTAAGGTGTCATACGAATTGGAATACTAACCCCTCGCCAATTCTGGCGACAGGGTTAGCATTCCACCCTTCTAGAGGGACACAACATGTATGTAACTGTGAACCCCGGTTAAAGTTAACTGAAGCCTCAGCTCCACAAAATGGATGCTGCCACCACAGACACGAGTCTGACCTCCTGCTGCTGGGAGTCCTTCCAGCGAGGAGAGCTTGGACAAAGGGTTTCCTGTCAGGGGCGGTGCTAGCACCATCCCAGACAGTGTTTTGTGTATCCTGGGTAGGCAGGGCTTTACAGGAAGGTGACTGCTGAGTGGCACCCCGGTGCTCACTACGCATCTGCTGGCTAGAACCAGTTCCAGGGGCACACCAGCCCCTGGCCTGGGGAAAGTCCGGCATGGGAGAGGGGTGTAACCACCCCCCTTCCTGGTCCCACCCCTAGGGCAGGACCTAGTCGCGTACCCACCCCTTTCTTTAGGATAAAGGCAGGAGCGGGGACCCTTCCAAATTAGATCATCTTTGAATCCTGAAACTACTTTCTACGAAAGGAACTCAAGACTTCTTCTCAAGATTTCTCCCTTGTGGCTAAGGAGTAGTCACCCTGCATCCGCAGGCACCATCTAAGAACTCTGCGGTTTGCTGCACGTCCTTCCTCAGGAATCCGACCGACCAGCACGACGAGACCCGGCTTCCCTGGCACCTCTGACCTCTACCTACCTCTACAGCTAAGCTGAGAACCGTAGGTGCGACGAGACCTCGAGGGACTGGCCATCATCAGAACTGCACAACTTCTATCCAGCACGACCGCCAAGGGATCCTCTGGTGAGTGCTTTGGGGTCCGAGAAGCCCCGACCCTGAGCAGCTCCAGCACCGAAGTCCAGCCCCCCAGCATCTCCACGATCTGCGTGGGGCCCTTCTGCTTTTTGCTGCTCACCGTGTTGTTTGGCTACTAGCCCGCTGGCTTGTGGACTTCCTAACGACGCCCGACGACATCACCGCTGCTGGTCTGGTTGCTCCAGACTGGCCCTTGCTCCCTTCCAAAAGAGGAGCACCCCGGACCCTCCTGGTCCACTCCAGACGCCATTTTGAGTCCACCGCGTGGGCTTGAATTTGCCAAGACTTGTTGCCCCAATCCTGGGTCCAGCGACGTTGACAGCTTCATCCATCGTGGGACAGCTCGCACCTCCATCCTGGTCGCCGACAACGCCTCCTGGTCCGTGAGATCTGCAGAGCACAGCGTCGCCCACTCACCTAGTCGAGGTGACTGCCATCCGGTGCCCTCCTGGTGCCACCTGACTACTGGCTAGTAGTCACGAACTTGGTCCCCTCTGCTTTCAGGTGTCATCCATCTTCGATCCAGGCTTGGATCACTCGAACTATCTTCACTGGTCGCCTGCCAGCAACTTCTTTCGTCAGGCTCCTGGTTCGTCTACGAGGATTCCCGACGTCTTTTGAGACATATGCAGCTGCAGCCCCTGGGCTAGGTAAACTCGGCATTTCGGTGCCCCAGCATAGCCTCACTATCCAAGGGTCAGGATCCACTGTCGTTTTCGATCTACCTTATCGGGTTCACCCGAGAACACTAACTTTGTCTTTACTAGCTCCCATAGACTTTGTCCCGCATCCCGCGTGAGAGTGCACACTCTGCACCCGAGTCCCCTAGGCCTCCTACTAGTAATCTGAAGGTTCAGTAACGTAGTCCTAGCGATTCCAAAGCCTATTAGTCCAGTACTTACCTGCTAGTAATTTCGCATTCCACTTCCATAGTATATGGTTTTCCGTGCCCCTCGGGCATCTGTGTAAATTGTGCAACTTAAAGTATTTTCGTAAGAGTTTTATTGTTTGCTTAGTACCCTGTCCTCATAAAGAGTACAGGGCTGTTGTGATTCTAATAAATACACTGTTTATTTTCATAACACTTGTGTGGCGTCCTTTCACTTGGTATTCAAGGGGTATATGTGATGGTATAACAGCTGGCTTAACACGCCCTCTAGAGTTTAGCCCGAAGACTGCTCGTATCCACGCTACTAGGATAGCTGGTCTATAAGGTTGACTTACAACCAATCACCATACGGGTTGTTTGGACTGATACAAAGTGCTCACTAGAATAGTGAACATTATATATCAGGCCAACTTCTCACATTGGTGAGCAGCGGTTGGGATTTGAGCTTGCTGTTGTTTTACCACACGTATCCTAAGAATATCTTGTGAAAGATCACATAAGTACTCCAGGTACATATAACTTAGCTTAGAATACTCTGAGTTCTACTGAACCAGCTGTTGTAGCTCCTCAAGGCTTAGCACACCTTGGCTACAACTCTTAGCAAGGGATCAGTAGGCAAACATATAGTGTAGGTAGGTGCATCACTTACACCACACTAGAATCAGCATGTCAGACAAAGGAGGAAACTCTGAGTGTCCCCTTGTGTCAGTGGACCTTCCACAGGTCACTTCCAGATATGCTGCTCTTAGCTTCCAGGAGATGAGACAAGTGTGTACCTCCAGGAAGCTAAAACAGGGTTCTAACCCTACAATCCCATTCCTGATTGGTGTCTTAGAGACTTATGATGCCAGGAGGGCTGGTAACCCAGACCCTTCTAATCCAGATGGGAACATGCCTCCCCTAGAGGGAACCACAGGTGACCCTGACCTTATCCATCTCTCTGCAGAAGGTGAAGAGGAGGATGAGGATCTAGAGCCATCTGAGGATGAGGCAGACAAAGGTCCAGAAGTAGTTAGCCAGCTAACTAGGGACAACTTAAGCAGGCATGAGAATGGTACTAGGAGACCCCTGGGGCCCCTCTCAGGCCAGCTTAACGTGGGGAATGGACGAGTTAGGTCTCTATCCAGAGGCTCTAACAGATCCATTCAAACCAATGGCTCTCAGGGCTCTTCTCAAAGAGGGATGACATCCCCTCAGTGGAGAGTATACGAAGCTAAAGTAAGGGAAGTCAATCTGAGGATTGAAAGGGAAGAACTTGCCCTGGCCAAAGAGAGACTTGCCTTTGCTAGAGAGCAAAAGTTAAGTGGGTTAGATCTCACTGGTGGCAGCATTCCCCCAAGGGAAAACAGGAATTTAGACACTAGACACCTGAGTAAGATAGTGCCCCCCTTTAAGCAAGGGGATGATATCCACAAATGGATTACTGCTTTGGAGAGGGCCTGCACTGTACAGTGTGTCCCCCAGAGTCAGTGGGCAGCTATCTTGTGGCTCTCCTTTGAAGGTAAAGGTAGAGATAAGCTCCTCACTACTAGAGCTGAGGATGCTAACAATTACCAGGTCCTGAAGAATACACTGATTGATGGGTTTGACCTAACCACTGAGCAGTACAGGTTGCTGTTCAGGGATACCCAGATAACTCAGTCTCAGGATTGGTCTGATTTTGTAGATTGTGCCACTAAGGCTTTGGAGGGCTGGTTGCTGGGCAGTAAGGTTACGGATTACACAGGATTGTATAATTTGATCATGAGAGAGCAGATTTTAAACAATTGTCAGAACCAGTTGTTGCATCAGCATCTTGTTGACTCAGATATGACCTCTCCCCAAGAATTGGGAAAGAAGGCAGACAGATGGGTCAGAACAAGAGTTAAGCAGAACCAGGGCCAGAACCAGGGTGGTCAGAAGAAAGCAGACCAGAAGGGTAAAGATTCTAAAGGTGAACAAAATGACCAGAAGTCTTCGACAGGTCCCCAACAACCCAAAGAGGGTGGGGGTCAGGCTTCCAAGAAAAAGAAGAATCAAGAAGGCCAATCAAAAAGGTGGTGCCAATACTGTAAAAGTAAAACTCACTGGTTTAGTGAGTGCACCAAGAAAGGAGGGCAGACTCCTGCTACTGCAGCCCCTAAGGCACCTGTGCCCCCTAGTACAGCCAGCAGTAGTAGTGCACCTCCCAAGGGATTAGTTGGGTTAACCTTGGGTTCTGAGGGGTATGACAACTTATTTGGCACACTCACTCAGGCTGTCCTTGTCTGTACAGGGGATATGGATATATCCCCTGATGTCAGTCCCAATACTTTGGGCAAATACAGGCAGACACCTTTAATAAATGGAAGAATGGCTCAGGCCTATAGGGACACTTGTGCCAGTGTCACAATGGTGACACCTTACTTTGTGGACCCTGGACAGATCATGCCAGGTACAGATTTCCTGGTGACCAATGCAAGCAATGTCACTACCAGTCATAGTATGGCAATTGTTGCTTTCTCCTGGGGAGGGGTAAATGGCCAAAAGAAGGTTGTAGTTAGTTCAGACCTCCCAGTGGATTGTTTGTTGGGCAATGATTTGGAGTCATCACAATGGTCAGAAGTGGAGCAGAGGACTCACATGGAGATGTTAGGCTTGCCAGCACATGTGCTTGCTGTGACTAGGTCACAGGCCAGAAAATGCCCCACTGAACAGGTGCTGGATCCTGGAACAATGGACCAGACACCTCCCAAGAAGAAGAGCAGTA